>NC_090929.1:122939914-123547414 GCF_040938575.1 Ambystoma mexicanum
TATGTGCAGGGGGTTCAGGGCGCTGTGCTGGGTCAGTGGGACAGGAAAAGCACACCCTACATCCAACTCTGGGCTAAAGGGATTTCCCTGAAATAGAAATGTGGAATACTGTGTCTCACCTGAGGACATCTCATTCCCACTCCCAAAGGATCCTCCACCAGGTGATCCTTTCTCGCTTCTCCACGCCCCAGGGTTAGGATCCAAGAGCGATGGCCTTTGCCTGGCCACCTGAGAAGAGGATCCAGGAGACCTAGGAGTGAGAATACCCTCAGGTTTCCCACAGTACACTTGGGGGGAAAAAAAAGTACATTCAGATGTGGGAATGTGAACCACTGTACCCTCAAAAATCACATGACCAGAGGCTGAATGAGAAACCAACCCACATAACCAAAAATCTTATGGGAACAATTAGTGAAAAAGCGTCAATACGGAGCCAATACTTGCAGCAGGGAGCCGAAAAAGAGGCCTTTAACCAAGTGCAAGCGCCAAAAGGATACTAAAGAGTGCCAAGGAAAAGCCTGCTGGGTCTCCAACCCGGATCCTCCTGGTGGACAGAGCCTTGTAACCTCGAGCAACAGAGAAGAGCCTGTAGTGGGCTCAAGGCCCAGGAGGGTGACCCTTGAATGGGTGTTAGAATTACTGAAGTCAGAATAGCACAGAGGAGGCCGAGGCTGGATTCCAACAGAATATAAAAACCATCACGAGATATTCCGACCGAGGGACCTTAACAATATTGCTCATGTTTATGGGATTTCTTTTTCTGAATCAATAACATTTTAAATATAAAAAATGACGGTGGCAATACAGATTAAACATTAACCCCCCCATCCCCATTACTCACAATGCCAATGCTGTCGACGGAGCCTGCATTTTTCCCCATCTTCATGAACTACCTACATAAATTAGCTCAACAGTTTAGATGGAGATTGGCACCACAATGTTCCAGAGGGTGTCACTGTACTAACTGCACGGTAGTACAGCTGGCACGGTAGTTCTTAGCATAATTGTCTTTACTCCCCAAAATATAATTTTATTCCTCATTTCAAAAAGCAGTAATTAAAAACTGCTGTCTCAACCTCATCTGCAGCCTTGTGACGTACACATAGCAACAAAGAGCTTGAATCACAAAATTGTTTGGATATGCGTGCCAATTGCACATACAAGTAGGGCAAAATCAGGTCGACTGCATGTGGTGGGCCTTTCAAACACTGGATCCGCCCAGAATCAGTTTATAGCTATGTTCTGAATCATAGTTCAGGGACAATCAAGCCAATCTCCAAGAATTGCTGGTGAACTTTGTTGGTAACCAGGAGGGCAGAGGAAAGACTTTTGTTATGACCGGTTTTGGGGAGTCTGGCCACCAGAGGCCTGCCGGCTGGTGTGGGCATCAGTAGCTGTTATGTGCGACCTTGAAGTAATGCTGGGTGTTAATTTGAATCGAAAAGGCTCCAGCAATACTATTGTGCATTTCTTTACATTTCAACCAATGAAAATAAATGGGAAAGAAAAACAAACCCTTTAAATAGCGGTCACTGTAAATGAACACCCAGAACCCAAAGAGGGCGGTTAACTCCAGTGTTCCTTTCATGCAGACCCCAAAGGACCAACCGTGATGCAAGTATGGGAATTTGCCAGACCTGTAGAGGGACGCACAACCTCTAGGGGTATTCAGTTCCTATCCCATTCATAGCGGCTTTGCACTTGACAAAGAGGAATAAGAACTGTGAAATGAAAGTAGACAAACTGGCAGGCATCCACTCCAAGCTGAAGCCAAAACCTCAGAAGCTTTGGTCAGAAGGTATGAAAAAGACTTTCAATGAAACCAACACCTGGGCCAAGGTCCTCTCTCATTTATGTGCTGTTCCAGTCATCATGGTTGGGAACCTTGTAAAGTCTGGTCAATGCGGGACTGCAGGTGATATTTTTAACCCCGTCGGTTGCTTCGAACACTCTCTCATGGTGCAACAGTGACAGTCTGAGGGATAGCAAAGCCCTTTAGTTGGACCTCCTGAGGATGCAATAAGCTGAAAACGCCGCAGAACATCTACAGATGAAGTGAGAGAAAAGACGCTAGGAGTAAAATATAATGCACCGAAAGCACCCCTATCAAAGGTACTGCCACCAAAGGCCAGGGGGGATGCTTGGCCTACAATGGGCTCTCGATGCCTCAGATGTGCCCTGCCTACACTGGTCACTGGATGCCCCGAGATGCCCTTATAGAGTGAGTGGCCACTTGAGGCCTCAGATATGCCCGGTTTCTACTCCGATATTGGATGTATGATTTCTTAGAAAATATTTCACCTAATGGAGATTTCACCAAATCCATTTCACTGAAAAACGAAATCTACTTTTTACTTGTTCTAATTTTTTTGGTGGGGGAGACCACCCACAGCCACCCCTCATCCCTCCCCTACCCTACCCTAACCTATACCCTTACCCCCCCACCTATTCACATATACCATTTCCCCTACCATTTTCGGTGAAATAAATTTGGTGAAATCTCATTTAGTGAAACGGTATTCAAAGAAATATACGGTAAAGTCCGATATTGGCCCTGCTTAGTTGCCATTTGATGCCTCTGAGATCTGCCCTGCTTATAGTAGCAAGTGATGGACTACGATATAAACTCTACTTGCAGTGGCACTGGATGTGTAGGAGATATGCCCTGCTTACAGGGACCACTTCAGGGCTACGATATAAACTCTACCTGCAGTGGCACTGGATGTGTAGATGATATGCCCTGCTTACAGGGACCACTTCAGGGCTACGATATAAACTCTACCTGCAGTGGCACTGGATGTGTAGGAGATATGCCCTGCTTACAGGGACCACTTCAGGGCTACGATATAAACTCTACCTGCAGTGGCACTGGATGTGTATGAGATATGCCCTGCTTACAGGGACCACTTCAGGGCTACGATATAAACTCGACTTGCAGTGGCACTGGATGTGTAGGAGATATGCCCTGCTTACAGGGACCACTTCAGGGCTACGATATAAACTCTACCTGCAGTGGCACTGTATGTGTAGGAGATATGCCCTGCTTACAGGAACCACTTCAGGGCTACGATATAAACTCTACCTGCAGTGGCACTGTATGTATAGGAGATATGCCCTGCTTACAGGAACCACTTCAGGGCTACGATATAAACTCGACTTGCAGTGGCACTGGATGTGTAGGAGATATGCCCTGCTTACAGGGACCACTTCAGGGCTACGATATAAACTCTACCTGCAGTGGCACTGGATGTGTAGGAGATATGCCCTGCTTACAGGGACCACTTCAGGGCTACGATATAAACTCTACCTGCAGTGGCACTGTATGTGTAGGAGATATGCCCTGCTTACAGGAACCACTTCAGGGCTACGATATAAACTCTACCTGCAGTGGCACTGGATGTGTAGGAGATATGCCCTGCTTACAGGGACCACTTCAGGGCTACGATATAAACTCTACCTGCAGTGGCACTGGATGTGTAGGAGATATGCCCTGCTTACAGGGACCACTTCAGGGCTACGATATAAACTCTACCTGCAGTGGCACTGTATGTGTAGGAGATATGCCCTGCTTACAGGAACCACTTCAGGGCTACGATATAAACTCGACTTGCAGTGGCACTGGATGTGTAGGAGATATGCCCTGCTTACAGGGACCACTTCAGGGCTACGATATAAACTCGACTTGCAGTGGCCACTGAATGTGTATGAGATATGCCCTGCTTACAGGGACCACTTCAGGGCTACGATATAAACTCGACTTGCAGTGGCACTGGATGTGTAGGAGATATGCCCTGCTTACAGGGACCACTTCAGGGCTACGATATAAACTCTACCTGCAGTGGCACTGGATGTGTATGAGATATGCCCTGCTTACAGGGACCACTTCAGGGCTACGATATAAACTCGACTTGCAGTGGCACTGGATGTGTAGGAGATATGCCCTGCTTACAGGGACTACTTCAGGGCTACGATATAAACTCTACCTGCAGTGGCACTGGATGTGTATGAGATATGCCCTGCTTACAGGGACCACTTCAGGGCTACGATATAAACTCGACTTGCAGTGGCCACTGAATGTGTATGAGATATGCCCCGCTTGCAGGGACCACTTCAGGGCTACGATATAAACTCTACCTGCAGTGGCACTGGATGTGTAGGAGATATGCCCTGCTTACAGGGACCACTTCAGGGCTACGATATAAACTCTACCTGCAGTGGCACTGGATGTGTAGATGATATGCCCTGCTTACAGGGACCACTTCAGGGCTACGATATAAACTCTACCTGCAGTGGCACTGGATGTATATGAGATATGCCCTGCTTACAGGGACCACTTCAGGGCTACGATATAAACTCGACTTGCAGTGGCCACTGAATGTGTATTAGATATGCCCTGCTTACTGGGACCACTCGATGCCGCCAAGATATGCCCTCACAGTGGCTGCTTGAGGCCTCCGAGATATGCCCTCAGAGTGGTCGCTTGAGGCCTCCAAGATATGCCCTCAGAGTGGTTGCTTGAGGCCTCTGAGAGGATCCTTGCTTACAGCCTCAAGTGGCCCTCACAGTGGCCACTTGAGGCCTCCGAGATAGGCCCTCACAGTGGCCACTTGAGGCATCAGAGATAGGCCGTCACAGTGGCCACTTGAGGCATCAGATATAGGCCCTCACAGTGGCCACTTGAGGCATCAGAGATAGGCCCTCACAGTGGCCACTTGAGGCCTCCGAGATAGGCCCTCACAGTGGCCACTTGAGGCATCAGAGATAGGCCCTCACAGTGGCCACTTGAGGCATCAGAGATAGGCCCTCACAGTGGCCACTTGAGGCATCAGAGATAGGCCCTCACAGTGGCCACTTGAGGCATCAGATATAGGCCCTCACAGTGGCCACTTGAGGCATCAGAGATGGGCCCTCACAGTGGCCACTTGAGGCATCCGAGATAGGCCCTCACAGTGGCCACTTGAGGCCTCCGAGATAGGCCCTCACAGTGGCCACTTGAGGCATCAGAGATAGGCCCTCACAGTGGCCACTTGAGGCATCAGAGATAGGCCCTCACAGTGGCCGCTTGAGGCCTCCGAGATATGCCCTCAAAGTGGCCACATGAGGCCTCCGAGATATTCCCTCATAGTGGCTACATGAGGCGTACAAGAGCAGCCCTCACAGTGGCCGCTTGAGGCCTCAGAGATAGGCCCTCACAGTGGCCGCTTGACGCCTCAGATATGCCCTCACAGTGGCCACATGAGGCTTCAGATATGCCCTCACAGTGGCCACATGAGGCCTCCAAGAGCAGCCCTCACAGTGGCCGCTTGAGGCCTCCGAGATAGGCCCTTACAGTGGCCGTTTGTGGGCTCCGAGAACAGCCCTGCTTACAGTAGCCACGTGCGGACTATCATTTAATCACACGAATGGGAGTGATGGAATACATACCGAACATCTCTGCTCCTCTAACACGGAAGCAGTATGTTTTATCAGCTTTGATGTATATTGGCTTCTGCACATTTGCTTGCAGGCAATACAAAACTGCAGCAATGAAATAAAACGCCAATTTAACCACTTTGGTGACAGGCACCACTTCAGATCTTGGAGTAATGACGCTTTTGCTGTCTCCCTAAATATTGCAGTTTCACTCATCTTACGTTGAGATTTATTCCTCATGAAAAATTAAGCCGGGAAGGAATAGGGAGTTTTGCAGAAACACAGCATGTATTCTGTTTTAATACCGCGGAATCGTTTCTTTTAGGGAACACAGGAATTATGCAGGTGCATAAGTAGAAGCGGAATTCCACATGCCAGGCAAGGTCCACGGCGACATTAGCCAGAACCGCCTCATTGCGGCGCTCGGTAAATGCCAGTCCCCAGAGCTGGAACAAGGCACTATTATTTACGGTCATGGTCAGGGCTGTGGCAGCAAAATATTCAATGCCTAGTGGCACCACCCATAACCCCCGCATTATTCATGCAACACAGAAGGCCACTGTGCTCGTTGCCCACCCCACCGCACCGCAAGGTCAATGTGGTACACACCAGACTTTGCATATTGTTTGTAATTAGTCGGAGAAGTCACAAAGTCATGGGAAAGACTGGGGTCGGGTTTTTTTTTGGGGGGGGGGGCGGTCCATGCGGGATTCTGCACCGAGCGGGACAGTAAGGAGAGTGTTGGGAGATGGAACTGGGAGGATGGGGGAGGGGTCCGTGCCATACACAACCAGGTTTTAATTATTGTTAATCAAAATCCATCTGTAGTTTAACAAAATCATGTTAGCATCAAAATACAAATATAACTACATAACTCTCAAAGTTAAATCACAATTCCATACTCATTTTTTATACAAGTTAAAATACAGGTATGCAGTGCATTTCATTACGAGTAGAGAAACACGAGAAAAGCAATAAGGGGGGAGGGGCTGAGAGTAGGGGTGAGAGTCTCCCGTCCTGCAGGAGCCCCCCCCCCCGCTCCCCCAATGACAGATTCTCGCTCTACCACCATTGAGCTTACATTCTAAACACTAGTGGCATAGTGGATTGGAGCACTAGAAACAATGGACCCTCACGCTTGATTTGGTGGTTACGGTATACCCTGCTGCGCGTGTTGGGGTTTACTTAGGGCGGTGCCCCATCGTCCTTGGATAGAAAGTTGCACTTTGGGTTTTAACCATCCACACCCCGCCATGTATCACAATGAGGACCAGAGCATAGTCTCTCTTAGTAATGAGTAGGAAATCGTCGGTTTAAGGGTACAACAAGTGTTTAATTGGGTAGCCGACACGCGTTTCGACTCAAGGGTCATTTTCAAGGCTAAGCATTGACAATTAAAGGAAATTGACATTAAGTAAATCGCCCAAAAGGGAGTCTTTGCCCAATGGTGGCTATGTTTTCTTGCATTTACCAATGCAAAGTGATCATGGTTGGCGATTGGCGTGCAGTACATACATTTTGTAAATACATTTTAAGTGAGCAAACATCAAGGCAATGATGAGTCAATTATGTAACGACGTCCGTGTTGATGAGAGTATCGTTCATAGAATTACAATAATATGCTGTTGCATGGAACATGGCATTCGTAGAGGGAGAGAGAGAAAGGTAATCAGGAGAAAGGAAGAGCCTAAGTTGAGAGTATTGCAAGGTTATGGTCCCCCCACTCCCATGGGTGGGGGCACATGGATGATGTTAGGGTGCTCATGTAGGGATGAGCTTACCAAGGTAGGTTGGTTGAGCCTGAACAGTTAGTCCTGGGCAAGGCGCCGGGTAGTTGCCCCAATTTTTCCACAGTCAGTTGATGCTGGAGTAGCCCGTGAACATTGGGAGGAGGGAAGTAATGGGGGATGCCCAGGTGTGATGCTGGGTGCAAGAGTGCTTGCCCTGCCTTGGAAGGTGATGAGTGGTGCGATATTCTATGAACTATGCGCGACCCCACGGGCCACTAGTCGGTAGGTGGTGGTGTGCTGGGCTCACAGGTGCCATGACCCTGTGTGATATGCGTGTGCTGTGTGGGCATGGTTGCCCTGGTTCGAGTACCTGGCCTACTAAAATGTGGTATGACCCAGGGACTGTGGGGGTGGGGACTGGGCACCAGTGTAATGTAGCTGACCCCGGAGCAGAGGTAGAGTAGTGCCTCCCTCATCAGTGATGCTCGGTACGGAATATGGCGATGGCTCGACTCACCTGGAGTGCTGGATAGAGACGGGTACACAAAAGATGTGTGCACTGTGGGGGCACTGGGCCCAAACAAAATACTTTGTTACAATTATGGGTGCAACAGCGGCTAATATGCCCCTAATGGCAGTCAGCGAAGCACATAATATGTGTGCATTGTGGGGGCGCTAGACCCAAAACAAAAGACTGTGCGTACCAATTACAAGAACAGTGGGGGCTGATGTGCCCTTGATGGCAGTCCACACGGCAGGATGAGTAGTTCAGCTGATCCGTTTATCATGGATTGGCGGGCTCTATTGAGTTGAGGGGACGTAGTCAGATGTGTGATGTCTATTAAGTGTGGCGGGGAAACACGTGGCCCGCTGACCACATGTAGTGACGGGCAGCCGCAGGGAGGATCAGTGGAAGGCAAGCATGCGTTCAGGGACGAGATCTGGCAGCCAAATATTCAATGCCTAGTGGCACAACCCACAGACCCTCCGCATTACTCATGCAACACAGAATGCCACTGTGCTCGTTGCCCACTCCACTGTACCACAAGGTCAATGTGGTGGACACCTGACTTTGCATATTTTTTGTAATTAGTTTTAAGAAGCAAACTACATCAGCAGATTTACAATCCCAGTTGAAGTACACCAATATGCACCTCTTGGTTTGTGTTCCTACTTGAATAATTGAGAATTTCCAATATGCATTTTGCCCTATACTTTGGTCTACCCGCATGTGACTTGGCAGATTGGAACGCATCTGCCATTGATTAGGTATTAGTTACAATAAGAATACAATGAAAGATACGTGCTGTGCCCAGCAAAAGATTTAGGACACGGACTAGAACATCAACTAAATAAAAGCCATAACTACTGACAATATTAAGAATTATTTCTGGAATTGATGGGGACAAAAGAAACCTTTTGGGATAAAGCAAAACAACTAAAATGTTCATAGAATCTGAAACCTACGTCAAAACGTGTTAGTCAATGTGAGTTACTAACATTTTGGGTTGACTGGGTTCCCTTCAGATAGTGCCACCAGATGTGAAGAATTGAAAGCGATTTAACTTCTTCTGTTGCTTGATGACCTGGGTGTCCGGTGTACCAATTATGCTGATGACGGCCAGGTCATCTTAGAGCCTTCAGGCCCCTATGCCCAGATTCTGCAAGCCATTAATGCCATCTACTCAATCATCCACTCTTCGATGGTTGCGAACTCTATGGTTCTTAACACAGAAAAAACCCAGATTCTCATCACTGCGTCAAAACACATGCTTAAAAATCTTTCCCCGGAAAATTCTTCTTTCTTAATCTCCAACATTATCATCCAGGTGGCCAAGAGCGTCAAAACGCTTGCCGGCCGAGCTCACCATGAGGCCACACGTAGCTAAGACCCGTGCCTCTTGTGGTTGGATTAAAAAGCAGTTGGGCTTTTTGCGCCCGTTCCTGTCCGTCAAAAACATGTCCACTCTAGCCTATGCTTTAATTAACTCCAGGCTGGATTATTGCAGCAGAATTTTGGCAGGCACAGCTCAATCCAATCTCACCGCACTTCGTCACTCAAAATGGCGCAGTGAGAGCAGTGCTGGGCATCCCTAAAGGGCTTGTCCATTACTGAAGCCAGAAAGAAGTTGCACTGGCTTCCGGTCAAGCAGGGGAGTTGCTAGGTCTGGAAAAGGCCCGGGGCTAAGCTGATGTCGGAACTGTTGGGACTGGGGGCTAGCTAGTCTTTTGGCTGTAGCTCCTGAGATTCTATCCGGGGCTAGAACAAAAAGATCAGGGGCTATAGCCCCCTTACCCCCCCAGCAACGCCCCTGCGGTCAAGCACTGTGTCTCTTTCAAGATCTTGACACTTACCTTTAAGTGCTTGACCTCTGCAGCTCCCAGATATTTATCCGAGCGCATCCACAGGTATGTGCCTGCACGTGCTCTCAGGTCTCTTGACCAGGCTAAACTTCGGCAACCCAGATTTCGCCTAGCCACATTTGGGAGGACTACCTTTGATGTGCTTGCTCCAACCACCTGGAATGCTATTCACACGGATCTTAAAATGACCCCTCCACTTCCTGAGTTCAAAAAGAAATTGAAAACTTTTCTCTTCAGAACCCCCGATATCCGTTTCCTGCTCGGCTCACTGATTCTGCATCAATGTTTGTTCTCTGTGTTTGTTGATGTAAAAGAAAACTGAAAACGACACCTAGCAGTGTATGCTTAGAAGGCAAGAAGACTAAACCAGGTGGAACGCTTCCATTGGCTTTGCTATAGTTATTGTGCAGGTACGAAACTTGCCACAAACCTTGAAAATTCAGAAGGATTTTCACAAAACGTATGTCAGAAGTATAGGACTAACAGCTCACATTTAACAAATTAACAAAATGTACCACGCAGGACCTAACCGCAGAGATCGATAAAAATGCAGAAATAGAAAAAAAATCAGACAAACACATGCCCACATGTGTGGAGTCCTCCTTTCTACTTGTTACTTCTCAAACGTTAGAGCACTATACTACACAAGCCTCTGCAGCATGCCAATTCACAAACTGCTAAGAAGCTTCTCTAAGGAACCATGCAGACGCAGTATCCAACAGCCTACAGGGGCTTAAAGTATTATATTGCAATTTCAACTGCAGTACTGCAGATGCTCTGCTTTATAATAATACATTCATTATATTTAAATGACTTATGGTTGATTTATAGCTTGCAAATTGAAATGTATATAATACTTACACAGTAATTGTCTTTCTGGTGTTTGTACCTGCTTACAATCACATGCTTTACATGTGCCACCATCTAGTGAGTTGGCTCGAGTATTACATTTATCACATTTTTGTTTTTCTGAATTTTAAGAAAGGGTGTTGACAAAGGCTTTCCTCTCAGACTATCCCTACCCTACATGTACGGTGACCCATGATCCTTTACGGATAACCGTCCTTGGATTTTTTTTATGTACATAACAATTGGGAATAGTTTGGGTTTCTTCTTATAGATTGCCACTGAAACAATTCAGCGGGGATAAATAAATGTGTTATGAACGAGCGGTGTTCGTTCTTTAGCCAAACTTAAGTGCACACACAAAGATTTAGAAGACAACTCTGAAATTTGTGAAGACATGTCAATTTACACATTTGTGGTCATGAAAATAGTCAGTTTTTACCCCACCCCACTTGGAGAGACCATTGATTTCCAGACATATCTTCGGTGAATGGCCACCCTTCCAGGCCCACCTCCAAGTTGCGACTGCATTCGGCTACACAACCCAACGCTTCCTCTAAAGTTGCAGGTTGTTTTGTGAATCACAAGGAAGTCCTTGTGTGAATAGGTTTAACTTCATGCAATTGTGACTTATTTTTCCACACAAACCTCAGGTGCTCAAAGAAATGTAATGATGCCGCTAGGAGTTTAGAGGTAACTGAAACAGGTTATAGCTGTATTACTGCTTGTTTTTTCGGTCGCCCAATCATGGGCTGATAAACCCCCACACGCAGGTCCATGGGGGTATTACATCAAAAAGTGAAGGGATTCCCGCCGCCAGTAATAGCTCCATTCCCTAAGTCTAATGGGGCTTCACAGTTGGTAATAAACCCATTAAAAGGTGATGATGCCACTGGTACCACAAGTGGGCACTGGCAATTATTTCTGGTGGTATAACCACCACTAATAGCTCCAGGTATGTAAGAAGGTAGTTTGTGTTTTAATCATACTACAGCTCACATGTATACAACTAGGGGTACAGGGAAGCAAAAAGGTATTTGCACAAGATCAGATTTATGGTTAAATGTAGACGCTAGGATGCAAGCCAAGGCCTACAGATTCTACTGCCAGCAAAGTAGGCACCTAGTACTTTGATGATCTTAAGAGATATGCATAACTGCCAAGATTGATAGTTCTATGCGTGACACCGCAAGCCAGTACTGCTTCTTCCCGTAGAAGGCTGGGAATTATGGGCTCATACTTCTAATGGGAAAAATGAAACTCCTAGTCCCAGCATGCAATGGGAGAAGTCAGGACTGGCTCGCGGTGCCACGCGTGGATCTGGGAAACTTGGTGAGTGTGGTGTATCGGGGGCTGTGCAGGATAGAGATTTTTAGTTGGAGTTAACATCCAACTTCAAGAACCTTAAAAGATCGCACTATCCGAGCTAACCACCTATATTACTTATCAACATCCATCCCATGGTGCTTGTTAACACCGTTTGCATTCTAGCACAAACATATTTGTTTTCCTTTTGAATAGAAATATTTACATATGATTATGCGTTTTTTTAATTATTATTAAACAGTGTTCTCAAGAAACCACTAGGGTTCATGGCTCATGTTTCTAAATGTCAAGTCTTAAGACTAAGGAAAGGTCTGGCGATAGGCAGGTAAAAAAAAAAGAAAAAAAAAAAAGAAAAGCGAAAAGGTTATGGTTTGATACGAAATTCTGTATGAACTCCTGAAGTTCATTCTTTTCGCACTCTGCACAGCGAGATGTAAGCACATATAATAGACTGTAATTAAATACAAGGGATTGTCATTAATTCTGATATTTCTTTGTACAAGCGCATAGGTAGGGCTATGATTTATTCAAGTGCACTGCGGAACTAAGGTGAGATGATTGCGGCCGCGCTGTAACCACTGGATGCCCGGCTCTACTGCGTGCCTTGAACACTCATTCTAAGACCGGTAGGGGGCCTTGTACTGCTGCAGTGCTTGGGGTTTGGGGAGGGACAGAAGGACCACCAAGCGTGCACGAAGCCGGTCCTGGACCAATGAGTAGCGAGGATAGGTTAGTATTCATCAGGGGTCAGATTACAGAAACTTTGCACCGGTGCAAGTGCAAAATTGCACGGTATTAGCTCTAGGGCAACGTTTGCCCTATTTTGAAAACCAGTGCACCATGACAAGTGCAGTTTGGCATGTTATAAGCACCAGTGCAAAAATTGCACTAGTACAAAAAATATACATTTCCACACCAGGGCAAAGTTTGCCCCAGTGCTAAAACAGATTGGTATTGGCACTAGGGTTCATTTTTATTCGTTTTTTTGCAGTAGAGCAATTTTTGCCCCCATGTTTACACCATGCCAAACTGCACTTGTCATTGTGCAATGGTTTTGGAATATTTCCCATCGTTTTTAAAAATAGTGCAAACTTTGCCCAAGTGCTTATACCGTGCAACTTTGAATTTGCACTGGTGCAAAGTTTCTGTAATCTGCCCAGATATTCGCCCAACCTCAGATCTGACTTTTTAAGCACCAATCATCCTGCGCAACCAGCCAACATGTATGTCCAGAATTGTCCCCAAAGGGGGCATAGCATGCAACATGCCGTAAATGTAGCATTCTAGTGGTCAATAAGCAAAGTTAAGTAAAATCTCACCTGCCCTGTTCGTGGGAGAACAGGATCAAAGAGGATTGAATTATCCACATTTCACCCATCGGCCAAAGATCACTGTTTTTACTCTTTTCATTTTACACTAGCTGTCCCTGGCCACGCGTAGCCGTGGCTCAGTCTGGTTAAATGGAAAAGAAAGAAAAGAGAAAGCGCATGCTTCTAATATGTTTAATTTCAGAATGGCTCTGGCGGTTCTCCAAGTTGAGGCAGTTTAATTTTCCCGGTGGCGCAACACATTCATTTTGTTTGGTATCCAGTTAAAATGTAAAAAATAAAATAATAATTTGAATTAAAAAAAATGTCGAAAAAAAGAATGCAGAAAAAAATATTCGAATGTTGTTAATTTATATGTTGTTTTTGGGTTTAGCTAATAAAAATACAATGTAAATATAATTAAAAAACGGGGATGGGGACACAAAATCATTTTTTTTCTACATTATTGCATTTGAAAATATGTCATTCGACATATTAACTATAAACCCTTTTGTTTCTCCATTAAATTTCAGAGCCTTGCAATAAGAACACACTTCAGTCATGGTGCTGATGAGAACATGCCGGCTCAAACTATAATCAGCTGGGTTGTACCGGAATGCAAGGCGATTCTAATCGCGTGATTGCTGAGCACGGAGTCATGTGTGACGCTGATCTGCTGTTTCTCGTTGACGTCTTTCAGATACTCTTAGCCTGTCGCGTTAATTCTGTTGAGAACGAAGCAGATCTGAAGCTGCAGAACGCAATCGCAGTGCTCGCAGCTGTGCATCCTGAAGTCTGGCCACACGTCGCTCTGCTGCTTCCTCAGCACGTATTTGAGCCACAAAAACATTGAAATGGAATTGTAAAATATTTAGTATAGCGTGTGTTTCTTTTACGTCCAACAGATGGCGCTGTTTTTCAGAAAAAGTATGTTTTTACCTGTCACAGTTGTGACATCTATGTATAGTAGGCATATAAAAACACGCGCCTATTCAAATGCAACATTGTGTCAACATTTCAAAGCAATCGGTGAAGAACTTTCAGAGATTTAAGATTTTGAACAAACAAACATTTACATTTTTATTTATATGGAAGATATATGTCCATCTGCATTTTTCTCTCCCTCAGTCTCTTTATCATGACCGCACTTCCAGCCATCAACCCATTTTGTCATACAATGTTCCAGCCACCAATGTATTTGTGTGATCTGTCTGTTGTGAGGGGTCAGAAATGAGAGATAGAAACAAAGTGATAATATTCTCTATATTAGCCATTTCATTAACAGAAAGGGGTTTGGATAAAGGCCTAACTTTTCCTATTCTAACGTGAATGCCCCTTCCTCTGAAACTAAAAGTAAAGCAGGCTGACCTTGTGTCCAAACTAAACTTGACCCTCACACTAACATACACAAGCAAAAGGTGCAAGGTAAATGTTTCAAAGTTCTACTCAACAGAAATTTGCAAAAACTCAAACATATAACTTCAGTCAAAACAATCCTGGGGTTAGGGTTTGGTTCCCTTCCCCTGGATTGTCTCAGGAATGTTCTGTGTCAAGACCAGCCTCTTAAAGGCGATACAAAGGTCTCCTTTACCCAATACTCTCCCCCAGGAGGGGAAAACAAGTGTTCCTTCCACAACACTGGTTGGAATATAGCAAAGAGTATAGCTCTCCTAGTCTTCCAGGATGGCAAAATAAAAACGTCTGTTCCACAACACTGGTTGGAATATGGCAAAGGAAAGTCTTTCCTACTTTTCAGGATGGCTAAACATAGGTCTATTCTCAAACAGTGATTCAAGTATGGCAAACAACAAGTCTTTTTACAGTCTCTGGTTGACTAAAGGTTTGATTGAAACAACAACTTAATAAAACCAAGTTTCTCTTCACGACATCAGTTCAAAGAGCTTCCTGGTACACTCTCCTGCCAGGAAACTTCTAAACTAAAAACTCTTGATATCCTGGTTTAGTCTCCTGCCAGGAATATCCCCTTTGGCTCACACAGATCCCCTGGTGTGCTCTCCTGCAGGTATGTCTTTCCAAAAAGGTTCACTACCTCTTATCAGGCCTCTCTGCAACTTTCACATTCTCCTTAGGTATCACATAATTGTACTTCTTGATTAGCTTTTTTAAAATGTATTTATTTATTGTGCCTTAGCCAAAAACAAAAAATGACTTTACACATTTTCCGTAAAATACTATGGGGGTAATTCATAGAATTCGGCGCACAAGTGGCGCACGCGGCTGGCGCACAGTGTGCGCGTGCGGTAGTCTGCGCCAGCCGCGTGCGCCGAAACACATTCAGGCGCACAGCGTATTCATGGATTCCAACATCCACAACCAGCCGTGGCGCAGAGTGGCGCAGCGACCCTGCAGCAGCGTCAGTTACGCCCCCAAGAACGCCCCTCGCGCAGGGAAAAGCCATCAAAATCCCCAATCCAGCGCAAAGGGCAGCAGCAAACGCAGAGCGGGGAGCGTGTATTTCAGGGGTGTGCGGGTGTTCTCACACGCGATAGGCCTGGGTACGTGTATTACAGGTGTGCGCGAGAAATTCTACACGCGATTGGGCTGGGTACGTGGATTTCAGGGGTGCGCGAGAAATGCTACACGCGATTGGCCTGTCTCCCACCACCCCCACCCCCCAGTCACCAGGGGCAGCCTCCACAAGGCCCCCACCCATGTCTCACACCACCCCCACCCCCAGTCACCAGGGGCAGCCTCCACCAGGCCCCCACCCATGTCTCCCACCACCCCCACCCCTCCAGTCACCAGGGGCAGCCTCCACAAGGCCCCCACCCATGACTCACACCACCCCCACCCCCCAGTCACCAGGGGCAGCCTCCACAAGGCCCCACCCATGTCTCCCACCACCCCCAGTCACCAGGGGCAGCCTCCACAAGGCCCCCACCCATGTCTCCCAGCACCCCCACCCCCCAGCACTGTGGGGCACCTGCCAGCAGACCCCCACCCATGTCTCCCAGCACCCCCACCCCCAGTCACCAGGGGCAGCCTCCACCAGGCCCCCACCCATGTCTCCCACCACCCCCACCCCTCCAGTCACCAGGGGCAGCCTCCACAAGGCCCCCACCCATGTCTCACACCACCCCCACCCCCCAGTCACCAAAACAAAAAATGACTTTACACATTTTCCGTAAAATACTATGGGGGTAATTCATAGAATTCGGCGCACAAGTGGCGCACGCGGCTGGCGCACAGTGTGCGCGTGCGGTAGTCTGCGCCAGCCGCGTGCGCCGAAACACATTCAGGCGCACAGCGTATTCATGGATTCCAACATCCACAACCAGCCGTGGCGCAGAGTGGCGCAGCGACCCTGCAGCAGCGTCAGTTACGCCCCCAAGAACGCCCCTCGCGCAGGGAAAAGCCATCAAAATCCCCAATCCAGCGCAAAGGGCAGCAGCAAACGCAGAGCGGGGAGCGTGTATTTCAGGGGTGTGCGGGTGTTCTCACACGCGATAGGCCTGGGTACGTGTATTACAGGTGTGCGCGAGAAATTCTACACGCGATTGGGCTGGGTACGTGGATTTCAGGGGTGCGCGAGAAATGCTACACGCGATTGGCCTGGGTACGTGGATTTCAGGGGTGCGCGAGAAATTCTACACGCGATTGGCCTGGGTACATGTATTAAAGGGGTGCGCGAGAAAATCTACACGCAATTGGGCTGGGTACGTGGATTTCAGGGGTGCGCGAGAAATGCTACACGCGATTGGCCTGGGTACGTGGATTTCAGGGGTGCGCGAGAAATTCTACACGCGATTGGCCTGGGTACGTGTATTACAGGGGTGCGCGAGAAAATCTACACGCGATTGGGCTGGGTATGTGGATTTCAGGGGTGCGCGAGAAATGCTACACGCGATTGGCCTGGGTACGTGGATTTCAGGGGTGCGCGAGAAATTCTACACGCGATTGGCCTGGGTACGTGTTTTACAGGGGTGCGCGAGAAAATCTACACACGATTGGGCTGGGTACGTGGATTTCAGGGGTGCGCGAGAAATGCTACACGCGATTGGCCTGGGTACGTGGATTTCAGGGGTGCGCGAGAAATTCTACACGCGATTGGCCTGGGTACGTGTATTACAGGGGTGCGCGAGAAAATCTACACGCGATTGGGCTGGGTACGTGGATTTCAGGGGTGCGTGAGAAATGCTACACGCGATTGGCCTGGGTACGTGGATTTCAGGGGTGCGCGAGAAATCCTACACGCGATTGGGCCTGTGCGAGTGGGGCAGTGTATTACGTGGGTGTGCGGGAAGTTGAAGAGGCGAATTGCCAGTGTGGGCCCTCCCAGGTCTCCCCTCTACCCCCTCCACGACCTCTGCAGGCAGCCCACACCACAGGGGACTACCCTGCACCCCTGGTCATGTCCCGCAGGCAGCCCATCCACCATGGGCATGCCCCCCAGCCAAGCCACATGTCTCCCAGCACCCCCACCCCCAGTCACCAGGGGCAGCCTCCACCAGGCCCCCACCCATGTCTCCCACCACCCCCACCCCTCCAGTCACCAGGGGCAGCCTCCACAAGGCCCCCACCCATGTCTCCCACCACCCCCACCCCCCAGTCACCAGGGGCAGCCTCCACAAGGCCCCCACCCATGTCTCCCACCACCCCCACCCCCCAGTCACCAGGGGCAGCCTCCACAAGGCCCCCACCCATGTCTCACACCACCCCCACCCCCAGTCACCAGGGGCAGCCTCCACCAGGCCCCCACCCATGTCTCCCACCACCCCCACCCCTCCAGTCACCAGGGGCAGCCTCCACAAGGCCCCCACCCATGACTCACACCACCCCCACCCCCCAGTCACCAGGGGCAGCCTCCACAAGGCCCCACCCATGTCTCCCACCACCCCCAGTCACCAGGGGCAGCCTCCACAAGGCCCCCACCCATGTCTCCCAGCACCCCCACCCCCCAGCACTGTGGGGCACCTGCCAGCAGACCCCCACCCATGTCTCCCAGCACCCCCACCCCCAGTCACCAGGGGCAGCCTCCACCAGGCCCCCACCCATGTCTCCCACCACCCCCACCCCTCCAGTCACCAGGGGCAGCCTCCACAAGGCCCCCACCCATGTCTCACACCACCCCCACCCCCCAGTCACCAGGGGCAGCCTCCACAAGGCCCCCACCCATGTCTCACACCACCCCCATCCCCCAGCCACCAGGGGCAGCCTCCACCAGGCCCCCACCCATGTCTCCCAGCATCCCCACCCCTCAGCACTGTGGGGCACCTGCCAGCAGGCCCCCAACCATGTCCCACTCATGTCCCCTTGCACCCCCACCCCCAGCAGGCCCCCACTCATGTCCCCTTGCACCCCCACCCCCCAGCACTGTGGGGCACCTGCCAGCAGGCCCCCACCCCCCAGCACTGTGGGGCACCTGCCAGCAGGCCCCCACCCATGACTCCCAGCACCCCCACCCCCAGTCACCAGGGGCAGCCTCCACTAGGCCCCCACCCATGTCTCCCAGCACCCCCACCCCCAGTCACCAGGGGCAGCCTCCACCAGGCCCCCACCCATGTCTCCCACCACCCCCACCCCTCCAGTCACCAGGGGCAGCCTCCACAAGGCCCCCACCCATGTCTCCCAGCACCCCCACCCCCCAGCACTGTGGGGCACCTGCCAGCAGGCCCCCAACCATGTCCCACTCATGTCCCCTTGCACCCCCACCCCCCAGCAGGCCCCCACTCATGTCCCCTTGCACCCCCACCCCCCAGCACTGTGTGGCACCTGCCAGCAGGCCCCCAACCATGTCCCACTCATGTCCCCTTGCACCCCCACCCCCCAGCCACCAGGGGCAGCCTCCACCAGGCCCCCACCCATGTCTCCCACCACCCCCACCCCCCAGCCACCAGGGGCAGCCTCCACAAGGCCCCCACCCATGTCTCCCACCACCCCCACCCCCCAGCCACCAGGGGCAGCCTCCACCAGGCCCCCACCCATGTCTCCCAGCACCCCCACCCCCAGTCACCAGGGGCAGCCTCCACCAGGCCCCCACCCATGTCCCCCACCACCCCCACCCCTCAGCCACCAGGGGCAGCCTCCACCAGGCCCCCACCCATGTCTCCCAGCACCCCCACCCCCCAGCCACCAGGGGCAGCCTCCACAAGGCCCCCACCCATGTCCAGGAACAGAGACTGCCATGCTTCCATGTGTCCATTCCGCACAGAGCCCCCCATGTTGCAATAGAACACATGCACCAACCATGTGGTTCACACATCACTGTACTCACATGCCTGACCATGATGTCCCTGCACACACACATACGTACATGGCCTATGTCACACATACAGGCAGGTATCAGACAACCAGCACACTGCAACATGCCCTGTCTCACACAGCAATGCTTGGCCACATACCGCTCAACTCCAGATGGGTCTGCCTCCGAAGGATCTGGGCGTGGAGCGCTGGGTCTACGCGTTCCAGGACCCTCATCTGGATGCCACTCAGGCGTGCCCGGCCCCCCTCCGCGAGGCGCCGGGCCTTATTGAGGGTCCTGGACCTCAAGTCCTCCCAGCGCTTCTTGATGTGCTTGATGTCGCGGGTTGCCACCCCCTCCGCGTTGATGGCAACCACTACATCGTCCCAGATCCTCTCCCGTCCTTCCTTGTTGGCGCGTGGTCTTCCGAAGAGGGCATCGTAATGCCCCAGGACATGCTCCACCAGGACACCAACTTCCTTCTCACTGAAGCTGGTGGCCCTCTGCCTCTCTGGCTGGGGGTCGCCACTGGTCTCAGATGGTGCTTGCCCCGACATGGCGACCCCCGAGGCAGGTGTGGGTGGGCAACTGGGTCCTGGGGCTGGGCTTTGGAGCGATGGTATCCCAGTCGGGAGTCTACTGTTCCAGCAGGGGTGGACACAGCAACTGGACCCCTGCAGATGGCTGATGTGCAGGCACCAAATGGCAGGGCACAGTGGCAGCAGGCAGGCAGGCAGCAGCAGATGGCACGTGGGAGGCTGCTCGGGGCACTGGTGGGCAGTGATTCGGCCTTCTGGGCAGGAGCGTGGTCTCCCGTGTGTTTTCGCGTGGCCAGCTTGATACGGAGTGATTTGGCACGTGAAAAATCTGCACGTCAGCGTGTAATTCGAGGAAAGGCCCTTAGCGCGTAAGCGCGTCTGCACGCATACGCATTTTCATTGGACAGAAGGCCCCTCCAGCGCAAGCGCCCCTGTGACATGACGCGTACAGACGTGCATGGGCATTACAGCGCGCGTGAAAAAATGCACGTCCGCGTGTAATGCGCGTAATCGCGCGTGAAAAACTGCACGTCCGCGTGTAATGCGCGTAATCGCGCGTGAAAAAATGCACGTCCGCATGTGACGTGACGCGCGCGTGCGTTTCTCTCAGCACGGGTCGAAGGTGAGCGGGCCCAGCAGTTCGCTGTACGTGCCTTTCGTGGAGACCGACGTGTGTTGCTGCTTCCAGTTGTTTCGCGGGCCATCTACTTCACAGCTCTCAAGGACGTATCTCTTCTTTTGGCGGGGGTATTGGCTACGCGTGTTTTTCTGCATCGCGCTAGTCAGACGGTGAGTCGCAAACGCTCCTTTTCCCACTGCGGGTGCCCCTGTGTATTGCACCCATTTTCGATGTCATCGTAGCCTGCGTGTCCCACGCGTACGCGTTATTCGTGTTACTGGGTGCCACCGCGTACTGCGGGAGGTTAAATCCACGCACGTAGGATGCAGGGTTGCGTGCACGGTTTTACTGCAGTTTTGGGGTGCCTGAGCGTTGCGTGACCCGTCACCACATCACCGGGGTCACATACAGCCTTGCAGGTGCAGGGGGGCTGTTAACATCTTGCTTCCCACCCCCTTCACCCCAATTGCCCAGGTCAATTGTGCTGTACACCTCCCATTGGCACCACTCCATCTGTGCCAGCACTATTACATCTGTGCCATGGTTGGGAGGCCACCAAAGGTGAGGGGCGCCTCAGCTGGGCGTACTCCTCGTGGCGGGCGTGGTCGGGGACGTGGCCGTGGTGACCAGGGAGTAGGGGGACTCCAGGGTGTCCAGGGCAGCCACAGAGGGGGAAGAGGCAGGGGTGCGCCACTTGAGCACAATGTTGTGCCATGTGTTGGTGCAGCCATGCCACCACCTCCTGTGGTTCCGGGGGATGCAGCTCCTGCATCTGGCACTGGCACCCGTATGACCCGGCAGTCCGTTCCATCGACTGCCACGGGCCCAAGGGTAGCGGTAGCTGCAGGTGCAGCTGTGGACACCGCCACCCAGGCTCAGGGTCTGCCAGCGCAGGCTGCGTTGGCACTTGAAGAGCCCTTGGTAGATCTCCAACAGGCCAGGGGGGAAACCATAGGGGCACGCCGGGCTGCTCAGACCAAGACACGTGTCCCTGGGGCAGTCATGTCATCTGCTGCCCCGAACAGCCGGGTGTTGGCAAGTGCAGGGGCAGATGCACCCAACAGCACCCCGGTTGTGAGTCTGCCAACCAGGACCGTTGCGGTCAATGACCCTGCCACAGCTGATGTTGCTGCGCAGGGTCCATTAGTGGGCACCCAGCTGCCACTGACACAAGTCAGGCCTTTGGTCATCCCTCCACCTGCCACTCCCTCGGCTCAATCCACCGAACCCACTGGCCATACTGGTCAGGGCGGCATTAGCCAGCCAGGGTCTGCGCCACAGTCCAAGAGGAGGAAGGTTGCACCTGCAGCACAGGCTGGGACCCCACACACAGCCACGACCTCCTGCACGTCGAGGAAGAAGCCTTTCTGTAAGCAGGAACTGGACTTCCTCGTGGACTACGTGCGGGGACACAGCCGTGACATGCTAGTGGGTGCCAATAGTCAGACTACGGCTGCCCAACGTGACACCCACTGGATGCATGTTGCGGAACATGTCAGTTCATTCGGCCATGAGGTGCGCACGGCGCAGGAGTGCAAAAAGCGCTGGAATGACATCAAGCGCAGCACTAAGGCTAAGCGTGCCTCAAATTACAACTTGACTCTGGTGACTGGCGGTGGGCCTGCACCAGAGGAGGAAGAACTCACTCCGCATGAGGCTCTCGTTGCGGAGTTCATACCACCAGAATTGGTCGAAGGTGTGGGAGAGATGCTGGACTTTGATGCCCAGTCCAGTGAGTGTTGATGCGTAGTTGTTGAGGACGTGTGTGTTTCACTTGTGGGATGTGTTGTGCATGATTGCTGCTACATGTGACGTGTACATGGTTCTGATGTGTAAGTAATGCAATGCTACCGTCATGCATGTCTCCTCTGCCTGCATGCGGGACTCCATGTGGGCATGCTCCCTTGCCCCTCCTCCGCCACTCTGCACCCCAGTTCCACCTTTGCACTGGTCTGCTACATTCTTGCCAATGTGTAGTTTCTTGTTCATGTGTCCTGTGTAGATGCTAACTTCCAGCTTAGAAACTGCCAGACATATGCCGTGTGGTACAGCCGTAGTACTCGATGCAGGGTATCCCACTTGTACTGTGCATGGGTCAGATGTCCCGCAGGGACATGAGTGCCCATTCATGCTCCATGTGCATTGCACGCATGCCCCTATGTGTCCTTGACTGGATGATCACTGTAATATGAGTCCTTGGTTACATACATTGCCTGCCATATTATCGGCCTCCCCATGTCAACTGTGGCTCAGTCCTGCGTTGCACACATGTTTAGGCTCTGACAATCTGTGTGGCTCACAGGCCTCAGCCTGTTCAATGGCCAATGACTCTGTCCAACTCTTGTCGTGTCTTCTTCACACGTGGCCGGCCTCCGGATCTTCCATCATGTGTCCTGCCCACTGTCCCAGCATCATTTGCAGTGTTGTAATTTGAATCACATTAAGCTGTTGATGCCAGTCAACACTGCTTGTCAATACACAGGTGTATGGGCAGCCTTTTGATACCATGCTAGGCATCCCTGCTTTGGTACTGGGGTGGAGGGGTGCTTGGCTTCTAGACATTGTACACATTGAATACACAATGCACGTGATGTCTAAATTTGACATTGCACTGCCTTCACATTTCCTGGCACACACCATGGAGTGCTTGTACATGTAGGTAGTGAGTAGCGTACACATTTTCAGCACTGCATAGACCCACTTCCATGCAAACTGCCACCTTTCAACAGGTCTGATCACAGAAGCTATTCAAAGTAGACCCAGCATGCATGCCAGGTCATATGTTGTGTGTCACAGGTCTGCCGGATGCCTTTGCTGTCGGTGTGTGTGTGTGTGTGTGTTGTGTGCTTCTGACATGTGTAGTGACCTTTTCCTCTCCATTTTTCAGGTGATGACGCAATGGATGCAGACGATGTGGCACTTCCATGGCAACTATCTCAGGGTGGTAGGGTTGTGACAGTTGACTGTCACTTTGTCATCATCGATTGTCACCTGGTATGTGCCAGGCCTGTGTGCACTCCGCAGGGGTGGGAGTTTAGGTGAAAAATGTGGCCACAAGCTGGGTCCGGGCTTCCTCGCCACGTGCCCTGTCCCCTCCCATGGGCAGCGCCTGTGCCTGTGGTTGGGGATGTGGGGGCACCACCATGTCCACCGGGACGCCCTGCCGTGTTGCAACATTGTGCAGGACACATGCTGCCACAATGATCCTGCACACTACTGTTGGTGCATAGAGTAGTTGCCCACCAGAGCGGTCAAGGGAGCGGAAACGTGACTTGAGCACTCCGAATGTGCGCTCCACTATGCCCCTGGTTGCAATATGGGCGGCGTTGTATCTTACCTGGGGTGGTGTGGTGGGGTTCCGGATTGGCGTCATCATGTGGTTGCTCAGAGGGTAGGCACTGTCCCCTGGGGAGGTGATAATAATTGAGATTATTAGGGTTGGGATGTTTGTCTGTGTGTGACTTGCATGCATGTGCAAGGGCATTTGTACTGACCTAGGAGCCATGTGTCGCCATGCTGCCCAGCTTCCAGGGCCCGGCTCAGTGCGGACATTCTGTATATGAAACTGTCATGGGTGGAGCCAGGGTAGTTTGCATAGACAGAGGTGATGATTCCCTTTGCATCGCATACCACCTGTACATTGATGGAATGCCAGTGCTTGCGGTTTCGGTAGATGTGCTCAGTGGCCCTAGGTGGACGTAGGGCCACATGGGTGCAATCTATGGCACCAAGCACTTTGGGGAAGTGTGCCACCCTGAAAAAATCCAGGACAACGGCCTGCCTTTCTGCGGGTGTTCTGGGCATGTATATGTGCCTGCGGACTGAGGGGCGCGCTGTCATGATTGCCAGTACCTGGTGTAGGCAGCGTGACTGCGTGGCCTGTGAGACCCCCCCCACTATGGCAGTGGTCCGCTGAAACGACCCAGTGGCCAAAAAATGCAAGACATTGAGCAGCTTCTCCAAGGGGCTCAATGCTTGGGAGCAAAGGGTGGGGAATGTGAGGTCATCTTCCCACTCCCTGACCAGGTCTAGGATGATATGGGGTGGAAACCTATACCTGCCGTAGACCTGGTCGTCAGGCATCCCAAAAAGGCTTGTCCGTGGTGCAAAAATGTGTGCCCTGGCTATTCTCCTCCTCCTGCGGTGTCCCACAATCAGTGCAGCAACAAATGGGGCATTCATCGTCGCTGTATATACGCGTTTGTTGTTTGCGCGCACTTTTATGCTGTGCGCGGGCGCGGGACGCCTCCGTGTGGGCGGACTCGTTGGTTTCCCGTATTCGGGTGTCATCTCGTGTGATCGGAGGGGAGCGAGCGTACACGCGATTGGCCTGGGTACGTGTGTATCGGGGTGCGCGGGTAGTTCCACACGCCATTGGCCTGGGTACGTGTGTATCGGGGTGCGCGGGTAGTTCCACACGCCATTGGCCTGGGTACGTGTGTTTCGGGGTGCGCGGGTAGTTCCACACGCCATTGGCCTGGGTACGTGTGTTCCGGGGTGCCGTGAACTTTCACACACGATTGGTTGAAATCCACGTGTGTTCTGTCATCACGTGCAATGAGGGATACTCCCTCGCACGTCACGTCACAGACGCGCTCACGCGCTGAGGGCCTTTGGTCCAATGAAAATGCGTATGCGTGCAGACGCGCTTACGCGCTAAGGGCCTTTCCTCGAATTACACGCTGACGTGCAGAATTTTCACGTGCCAAATCACTCCGTATCAAGCTGGCCACGCGTAAGCACACGGAAGACCACGCTCCTGCCCAGAAGGCCGAACTACTGCCCCCCAGAGCCCCGAGCACGCTCCCACCTGCCATCTGCTGCTGCCTGACTGCCTGCTGCCCACGTGCCCTGCCATTTGCTGCCTGCACATCAGCCAGGGGTGCTGTTGGTGTGACCACCCCTGCTGGAACCAAAGACTCCCGACTGGGATTCCATCGCTCCACAGCCCAGCCCCAGGACCCAGTTGCCCACCCACTCCTGCCTCTGGGGTTGTCATGTCGGGGCAAACTCCATCTGTGACCACTGACAACCCCCGGCCAGAGAGGCAGAGGGGCACCAGCTTCAGTGCCACCGAAGTTGGTGTCCTGGTGGAGCAAGTCCTGGGGCAGTATGATGCCCTCTTCGGAAGTTCCCGCGCCGACAAGGAAGGACGGACTCGGATCTGGACTGACATCGTGACTGCCATCAACGCGGAGGGGGTGGCAGTCCGCGACTTCCAACATGTCAAGAAGCGCTGGGAGGACTTCAGGTCCAGGACCCTGAACAAGGCCCGGCACCTCTTGAAGGCAGCGGATGCCAAGGGGCGCCGGGGGCCACTTGTCGGAGGAACAGATGAGGGTCCTGGAACACATATCCCCAGCGCTCCACGTCCAGGTCCTTGAGAGGCAGACCCGTCTGGAGTCGAGCGGTGAGTGTACATGCATCCTGATTGTGAGCAGTGCGTGTGGTGATTGTTCAGTAGTGTGCAGGTTGCACATCTGTTTGTATGGGGTCGAGTATGGGTGCGGGTGTACAGGGCCGTGGGGCTGACACATGCGAGGGCTGTAATGTGTGAGACATGGATGGTGCCTGTGTGTGTGGGCTTGCATGCCAAATGAAGTTGTGTGGGCACACAAGTTTGTATGAATGTGTATGTGAGTAGACATGTCCGTGATGTCACGCATGTATGTTGTTTTCAGCTGCATGTATCAGCGCTGTGTACATGTGCATGTGTGTGTATTTGACAAGGGTGCAACAGTGATGCAACATGGATGCATGTGACAGCGGTATGTGGAAGCCTGATGGGCAGATGTGACATGGATGCCCGTCTGAACACTGCGACACTTGCCAGAGGTGTACACATGCATGCAAGTGTGGTGGTGTGTGTACATGTGTGGTGCACTTCCTGTGTTGCATGTGATGTCTGGCTCACCTTTGGCTGCTCATGCTGTTGTATGTGTATGGATGGTGTTGGCAGTTGCGATATGGCTGTGGTATGGCTCGTGTGTGCGAGTTGTAATGACATGTGTGTTGGGGATCGTGATGACATGTCTGAGGTTTGCCAATGCCACTCATGTACAACTGTCATGTGTGTATGTGTCCATTGTACATTGCCCTGATGCGTGTGTTTTGTTTCTCCCTGTCTGCAGCGTCAACTGATGAAGAGGGCGGAGAAGGTGCTGTGGAGCACAGCAGCGGGGATCCCACCGCCAGCCGGAGACGCAAGGCCCGGCTCCCCTCCCATGTTGTCATCTCGTCGGGGAGTGAGGAGTCCGGTGCCGCGTCCCAGGCCGCAGCTGCCGGGGGGAGGTCCAAGAGGCGGAGGTTGCAGTTGGACTCCTCGGCAGCAGAAGGGGCAGCTGGGACCCCACAGGGCCCAACGGGGGAAGATGGCACAGAGTCATCCAGGTTGGTGGGGGGTTTGGTGGAGGAGGAGGCCGTGCAAGCACCAGAGACGGGGTCTGGGGGTGGGGATCCCACTGGTGCTAGTGGTGCAGTGCAGGACCAGGGACAGGAGGCAGCACAGGCCGCCGCGGAGGTGCCTGTGTGCAATCCTGTCCCTGATCCTGTCCCTGCATCATCTTGCACCAGCAGGGATGCCTATGTCCAGACCAGTTTTCAGGCAGGGGATGAGCTGACGTCAACTGGCCTTCCTCTGCCTGCGGACGTGGCTATCCAGGCCCGGGTTGAGCCTGTCCTGGCTGGTGTGGCGTTGCGTCAACGGGCCATGCGAGGTGACCTGCAGTCTTTTCATGAAGAGACTGCACGTCATCTCGAATGGCTTGTTGACCACGTCAGCCTGCTGGGACAGGTCACCCAGGCCGGATTCCTCCGTCTGATGGGGCTTGCCACGACCCCCTCCTCAGCTGGACCCCCTACGCGCCAGTCGTACTCTGTGCCATCTTCCCACCCATCAGTCACCTGGGTGCCCTGTGGAGCTGCCTCTGACGGTGCGGCCAGGCTGGTGGAGGAGGCATCCCTGCCACAGTCGGGAGTCGGACGTCCAGCAGGGGTGGCCACGTCAACGACTGCACCCCAGCCGGCGGAGGATGTGCAGGCAGCAGGAGGCAGTGCAGGGGCAGAGGCACAGCAGCAGCAGCACCATGGTGGGAGCCATGAAGGCTCGGGGCCTTCGACATCGGAGGGGCAGGCATCGGCCGGAGGGCAGGAGGACCCAGGACAAAAAGTGTCTTCCGTGTGGCAGCGGTTGGGCCACGCCATAGATGCGGAGTGGCAGCGGGCGGAAGAGGCACGGCTCTCAATGGTCAGGGCGGAGAACTCCATGCAGAGGGCCCTGAGGCGGGCCGAGTGCCTCGAGGCAATCCGCAGGGGTTTGGAGGTGGACACGTCGACGGCCCTGCGGACCCTCGGGACCATGGAGGAGGACCGCCTCCGGGACATTGAGAAGGAGTTCGATGATGCCCTGGCCCGGCACATCCAGAAGTGAGCCGTGGAACTAGCCCGCTGCCCTTGTACATAGTTATGTAGGTAGTGTTAGGTTTCATTTTTGTTTTTGTTTCATTTGGACCTTTTGGACATTGGCCACATTTTTGTATATATTTTTTTTATTAGTTAGTGTAGTTAGATAGGTTTCCTTTATTTTGTTGGGATAATGGACCCTGGCTTCTTGCATTGTACATAGTTGTAGACTTGTACATACTTTCTTTTTTAACATTCTCCATGGATCAATGGCTTTTATTTTTATTTCCCATTGGATTTTGTTTTGTGGACATTGACTTTGTACAACATTACTTTGGATTTCAATATTCTTTTTTTTTTTTTAATTTTGAACGGACATGCTTCTTTTCATTTTTTTACATTCACATTTCTGTTTCTTCATTTTTGATTCTATTCATGTTTCCTTTAATACATTATTTTTTTGTTGAACTTCAATGTGTGGTATCTCATTGTTTTCATGCATTTCATGTTATGTGTTTTGAGATTCACTGACACCCATTGGGTGTATGTGAGGGACATGTGTTTGTTTTGGAACTTGCAATTGGTGTTCTGTGATGTAATTGCAAATTATGAGTGGGTGGATGCAATACTCGGGTGGGTGTTTTGCATTTGGGGGCTGACCATAGAGACCAGGGTTCTGGATTGTGATGACATGTTGGGTGGGGAACACGAGTTGGACATGGGTGGGGGCCTGGTGGAGGCTGCCCCTGCACTGCTGGGGGGTGGGGGGGCTGGGAGACATGGGTGGGGGCCTGGTGGAGGCTGCCCCTGCACTGCTGGGGGGTGGGGGTGCTGGGAGACATGGGTGGGGGCCTGGTGGAGGCTGCCCCTGCACTGCTGGGGGGTGGGGGTGCTGGGAGACATGGGTGGGGGCCTGGTGGAGGCTGCCCCTGGTGACTGGGGGGGTGGGGGTGCTGGGAGACATGGGTGGGGGCCTGGTGGAGGCTGCCCCTGCACTGCTGGGGGGTGGGGGTGCTGGGAGACATGGGTTGGACATGGGTGGGGGCCTGCTGGCAGGTGCCCCACAGTGCTGGGGGGTGGGGGTGCTGGGAGACATGGGTGGGGGCCTGGTGGAGGCTGCCCCTGCACTGCTGGGGGGTGGGGGTGCTGGGAGACATGAGTTGGACATGGGTGGGGGCCTGGTGGAGGCTGCCCCTGGTGACTGGGGGGTGGGGGTGGTAGGAGACATGGGTGGGGGCCTGGTGGAGGCTGCCCCTGCACTGCTGGGGGGTGGGGGTGCTGGGAGACATGGGTGGGGGCCTGGTGGAGACTGCCCCTGCACTGCTGGGGGGTGGGTGTGGTGGGAGACATGGGTGGGGGCCTGGTGGAGGCTGCCCCTGGTCACTGGGGGGTGGGGGTGCTGGGAGACATGGGTGGGGGCCTGGTGGAGGCTGCCCCTGCACTGCTGGGGGGTGGGGGTGGTGGGAGACATGGGTGGGGGCCTGGTGGAGGCTGCCCCTGCACTGCTGGGGGGTGGGGGTGCTGGGAGACATGGGTGGGGGCCTGGTGGAGGCTGCCCCTGGTGGCTGGGGGGTGGGGGTGGTGGGAGACATGGGTGGGGGCCTGGTGGAGGCTGCCCCTGCACTGCTGTGGGGTGGGGGTGCTGGGAGACATGGGTTGGACATGGGTGGGGGCCTGCTGGCAGGTGCCCCACAGTGCTGGGGGGTGGGGGTGCTGGGAGACATGGGTGGGGGCCTGGTGGAGACTGCCCCTGCACTGCTGGGGGGTGGGGGTGGTGGGAGACATGGGTGGGGGCCTGGTGGAGGCTGCCCCTGCACTGCTGGGGGGTGGTGGGAGACATGGGTGGGGGCCTGGTGGAGGCTGCCCCTGCACTGCTGGGGGGTGGGGGTGCTGGGAGACATGGGTGGGGGCCTGGTGGAGGCTGCCCCTGCACTGCTGGGGGGTGGGGGTGCTGGGAGACATGGGTTGGACATGGGTGGGGGCCTGGTGGAGGCTGCGCCTGGTGACTGGGGGGTGGGGGTGGTGGGAGACATGGGTGGGGGCCTGGTGGAGGCTGCCCCTGCACTGCTGGGGGGTGGGGGTGCTGGGAGGCATGGGTGGGGGCCTGGTGGAGGCTGCCCCTGCACTGCTGGGGGGTGGGGGTGCTGGGAGACATGGGTGGGGGCCTGGTGGAGGCTGCCCCTGGTGAATGGGGGGTGGGGGTGGTGGGAGACATGGGTGGGGGCCTGGTGGAGGCTGCCCCTGCACTGCTGTGGGGTGGGGGTGCTGGGAGACATGGGTTGGACATGGGTGGGGGCCTGCTGGCAGGTGCCCCACAGTGCTGGGGGGTGGGGGTGGTGGGAGACATGGGTGGGGGCCTGGTGGAGGCTGCCCCTGCACTGCTGGGGGCTGGGGGTGCTGGGAGACATGGGTTGGACATGGGTGGGGGCCTGGTGGAGGCTGCCCCTGCACTGCTGGGGGGTGGGGGTGCTGGGAGACATGGGTGGGGGCCTGGTGGAGGCTGCCCCTGCACTGCTGGGGGGTGGGGGTGCTGGGAGACATGGGTGGGGGTCTGGTGGAGACTGCCCCTGCACTGCTGGGGGGTGGGGGTGGTGGGAGACATGGGTGGGGGCCTGGTGGAGGCTGCCCCTGCACAGCTGGGGGGCGGGGGTGCTGGGAGACATGGGTGGGGGCCTGGTGGAGGCTGCCCCTGCACTGCTGGGGGGTGGGGGTGCTGGGAGACATGGGTTGGACATGGGTGGGGGCCTGGTGGAGGCTGCCCCTGGTGACTGGGGGGTGGGGGTGGTGGGAGACATGGGTGGGGGCCTGGTGGAGGCTGCCCCTGCACTGCTGGGGGGTGGGGGTGCTGGGAGACATGGGTGGGGGCCTGGTGGAGACTGCCCCTGCACTGCTGGGGGGTGGGTGTGGTGGGAGACATGGGTGGGGGCCTGGTGGAGGCTGCCCCTGGTGACTGGGGGGTGGGGGTGCTGGGAGACATGGGTGGGGGCCTGGTGGAGGCTGCCCCTGCACTGCTGGGGGGTGGGGGTGGTGGGAGACATGGGTGGGGGCCTGGTGGAGGCTGCCCCTGCACTGCTGGGGGGTGGGGGTGGTGGGAGACATGGGTGGGGGCCTGGTGGAGGCTGCCCCTGCACTGCTGGGGGGTGGGGGTGGTGGGAGACATGGGTGGGGGCCTGGTGGAGGCTGCCCCTGCACTGCTGGGGGGTGGGGGTGCTGGGAGACATGGGTGGGGGCCTGGTGGAGGCTGCCCCTGGTGAATGGGGGGTGGGGGTGGTGGGAGACATGGGTGGGGGCCTGGTAGAGGCTGCCCCTGCACTGCTGTGGGGTGGGGGTGCTGGGAGACATGGGTTGGACATGGGTGGGGGCCTGCTGGCAGGTGCCCCACAGTGCTGGGGGGGGGGGGGTGGTGGGAGACATGGGTGGGGGCCTGGTGGAGGCTGCCCCTGCACTGCTGGGGGGTGGGGGTGCTGGGAGACATGGGTGGGGGCCTGGTGGAGGCTGCCCCTGGTGACTGGGGGGTGGGGGTGGTGGGAGACATGGGTGGGGGCCTGGTGGAGGCTGCCCCTGCACTGCTGTGGGGTGGGGGTGCTGGGAGACATGGGTTGGACATGGGTGGGGGCCTGCTGGCAGGTGCCCCACAGTGCTGGGGGGTGGGGGTGCTGGGAGACATGGGTGGGGGCCTGGTGGAGACTGCCCCTGCACTGCTGGGGGGTGGGGGTGGTGGGAGACATGGGTGGGGGCCTGGTGGAGGCTGCCCCTGCACTGCTGGGGGGTGGGGGTGGTGGGAGACATGGGTGGGGGCCTGGTGGAGGCTGCCCCTGCACTGCTGGGGGGTGGGGGTGGTGGGAGACATGGGTGGGGGCCTGGTAGAGGCTGCCCCTGCACTGCTGGGGGGTGGGGGTGCTGGGAGACATGGGTGGGGGCCTGGTGGAGGCTGCCCCTGCACTGCTGGGGGGTGGGGGTGCTGGGAGACATGGGTTGGACATGGGTGGGGGCCTGGTGGAGGCTGCGCCTGGTGACTGGGGGGTGGGGGTGGTGGGAGACATGGGTGGGGGCCTGGTGGAGGCTACCCCTGCACTGCTGGGGGGTGGGGGTGCTGGGAGACATGGGTGGGGGCCTGGTGGAGACTGCCCCTGCACTGCTGGGGGGTGGGGGTGGTGGGAGGCATGGGTGGGGGCCTGGTGGAGGCTGCCCCTGCACTGCTGGGGGGTGGGGGTGGTGGGAGACATGGGTGGGGGCCTGGTGGAGGCTGCCCCTGCACTGCTGGGGGGTGGGGGTGCTGGGAGACATGGGTGGGGGCCTGGTGGAGGCTGCCCCTGGTGAATGGGGGGTGGGGGTGGTGGGAGACATGGGTGGGGGCCTGGTAGAGGCTGCCCCTGCACTGCTGTGGGGTGGGGGTGCTGGGAGACATGGGTTGGACATGGGTGGGGGCCTGCTGGCAGGTGCCCCACAGTGCTGGGGGGTGGGGGTGGTGGGAGACATGGGTGGGGGCCTGGTGGAGGCTGCCCCTGCACTGCTGGGGGGTGGGGGTGCTGGGAGACATGGGTTGGACATGGGTGGGGGCCTGGTGGAGGCTGCCCCTGCACTGCTGGGGGGTGGGGGTGCTGGGAGACATGGGTGGGGGCCTGGTGGAGGCTGCCCCTGCACTGCTGGGGGGTGGGGGTGCTGGGAGACATGGGTGGGGGCCTGGTGGAGACTGCCCCTGCACTGCTGGGGGGTGGGGGTGGTGGGAGACATGGGTGGGGGCCTGGTGGAGGCTGCCCCTGCACTGCCGGGGGGCGGGGGTGCTGGGAGACATGGGTGGGGGCCTGGTGGAGGCTGCCCCTGGTGACTGGGGGGTGGGGGTGCTGGGAGACATGGGTGGGGGCCTGGTGGAGGCTGCCCCTGCACTGCTGGGGGGTGGGGGTGCTGGGAGACATGGGTTGGACATGGGTGGGGGCCTGCTGGCAGGTGCCCCACAGTGCTGGGGGGTGGGGGTGCTGGGAGACATGGGTGGGGGCCTGGTGGAGGCTGCCCCTGGTGACTGGGGGGGTGGGGGTGCTGGGAGACATGGGTGGGGGCCTGGTGGGGGCTGCCCCTGCACTGCTGGGGGGTGGGGGTGCTGGGAGACATGGGTTGGACATGGGTGGGGGCCTGCTGGCAGGTGCCCCACAGTGCTGGGGGGTGGGGGTGCTGGGAGACATGGGTGGGGGCCTGGTGGAGGCTGCCCCTGGTGGCTGGGGGTGCAAGGGGACATGCGTTGGTGGGCAGTAGTGCTAGTTGATATGTGGGTTGGCTGGTGGGCATGGCCAAGGTGGATGGGGTGCCTGCAGGACATGTGCTGGGTAGGCCCCTGTGGTGTGAGCCACCTGCAGGGGCCGTGGAGGGTGTAGAGGGTACACCTGGGAGGACCCACATGTGCAATTCACGTGTGCTGCTCCCCGCGCACCCCTGTAATACACATACCCTGATAATATCGCGTGTGTAACTTCCCGCGCACCCCCGAAATACACGTACCCCGCTCAATCGCATATTTGACTTCCCGCGCACCCCCGAAATACACTTACCCCGCTCAATCGCGTGCGGAACTTCCCGCGCACCCCTGAAATCCACGTACCCGGCCAAATCGCGTGTGGAACTTCCCGCGCACCCCTGAAATCCACGTACCCGGCCAAATCGCATGTGTAACTTCCCGCGCACCCCCGAAATACACGTACCCTGCTCATTTGCGTGTGTAACTTCCCGCGCACCCCCGGAATACACGTACCTCGCTCAATCGCATATTTGACTTCCCGCGCACCCCCGAAATACACGTACCCCGCTCAATCGCGTGTGTAACTTCCCGCGCACCCCCGGAATACACGTACCTCGCTCAATCGCGTGTGTAACTTCCTGCGCACTCCCGGAATACACGTACCCCACTCAATCGCGTGTGGAACTTCCCGCGCACCCCTGAAATCCACGTACCCGGCCAAATCGCGTGTGGAACTTCCCGCGCACCCCTGAAATCCACGTACCCGGCCAAATCGCGTGTGGAACTTCCCGCGCACCCCTGAAATACACGTACCCCGCTCATTCGCGTGTGTAACTTCCCGCGCACCCCCGGAATACACGTACCTCGCTCAATCGCATATTTGACTTCCCGCGCACCCCCGAAATACACGTACCCCGCTGAATCGCGTGTGTAACTTCCCGCACACCCCCGGAATACACGTACCCCGCTCAATCGCGTATTTAACTTCCCGCGGTGCCACTTTTTTGATGCGCTGGGACTCTACCGCCTGCCTTCGTGTGGCGGCCGTGTTTCAGCTTGTGCGTGGCTTTGGCTGTGCGTGGCTTTGCCCTATTCCATTCCATGAATACGTGTGGTTCGAGTGCGTGTGGGCGTTCCCTCTGCTTCCGTGCAGTACATCCCCAGTTACGCCCTTATTTTCGCGTGTTATTCCCCATTCCGCGCGTTACGCCCCATGTCCCGCCCACTTTCTGGTGTGTGCGCTGAGGTTGTGCGCTTTCACTGTGCGCATCGCGCACGTCTTTCGCGATGTTGCAGTGACTTGTGCGCCATGCACGGGTTTGGCGCACATCCCGCGGTGAACAAGCGCAGGGACTTCCATGAATCGCACGCGTGCGTGTGCGCCTCTTTTTTTCCGTTTGCGCCTGCTTGCGCCGGCTTGCGCGTAGATTTTCGGCGCACGTTTGTTCCATGAATTGGCCCCTAAATATTTAAAACAATTCATCCAAATAAAAATCAGCAAAGCAGAAAGAGGACAAAAGTAGTAATACAGTTACAATTTTCACCAAAGTATCCTTTCTCAATGACCATCCAACTTTAGATCTCTCAGCAATCTTACTATTTCTGCAGTTAGGAAAGTTTCATATCCAGATGACGCTCTGAACCAAAATTCCTCTGTTTCTAACCAAATAATATCATGGACACATCTTCTCAGTCTCAGGACTCTCAACTCCCTTGTGCCTGTACATTTAGATATTAGATGTTTTAATGTTTGGGATTCATTAGCATCACATTTCAAACTATCATCTAATTGGGCTGTATCTCTGGCTGATTGAATTTCCAGAGTGCGGAGTATGTTGAGCCTGAACCTTAAGAATAGGTCCCTAGAGCTTGAATCTGGATATTTTCTCAAATATGGGAGCAGAATCGTCCTTTTTTCCCATGCTAGAAAATGATTGTGATAATTTTGTCATCCTCATTCTTTCTCCTGTGTTCACCCAACCCGACATTTTCAGCCGCTCATTCACTTTCATCGGGTTTTGTACCAACAGGTCTAATGTGCATGGGAATAGTTTCTTACCTGTAACACCATTTCTCCAGCATTGGTATCGTTCATGGATTCACATGCTTAGAATATTCCCCGTCGTCAGACTGGGACCCCTCGGTACACATATGTAGCCTTTTCCTACAGGAAAACTTTCGACACTTTTGTGTCCTATCTACATCCTTTTAGGACCCGCCTACGCATGCTCCGTAGGCCGTCCCAGTATAAGAGGCCCGCCCCCGCGGTTCCCCTTCAGATTTTGGCCCCTCCAAAGTAGGAAGGGTTAAACTTATCAATCAAATACATTGCATTCCGGGGAGGTTTGGCGGGCGCATGTGAATCCATGAAAGATACCAATGCTGGAGAAATGGAGTTACAGGTAAGAAACTATTCCCTTCTCCAGCATTGGATCTTTCATGGATTCACATGCTTAGAATAGATTGTATAGCAGTAACACTTGAGATGGCGGTGAGAATGTAATGTAATATACCCTCACCATACTACACAATGCATATGTACAGTAGGAATAAGTTAACTCATATAACCTCACCCACATAAAGTAAACTGTCATCAAAAAGGCAGAAGACAGATTCTCCACAGCGTGGAGCTTACCTTACTGAAACAGATGGCGCAGGACAGCTCTTCCCATCTGCACCTCGTCCGCATGCTGCCTGGCAAGGCAGTAGTGGCGGGTAAACGTGTGGGGCACTGACCATGCCGCAGCCTGGCATATGTCCGTCAGCGGAATTCCTGCCCATAAAGCTGTTGAGGAGGACATTGATCTTGTAGAATGGGCTCTAGGATGTCCTTGCAGTGGCCTTCCGGCCTTGGAGTGACAAAACGCAATCGTCGATGAGACCCATCGAGCCAATCCATGTTTAGAGTTTGCTTTTCCTCTCGTCGACGGACCATATGCGATGAACAGTTGTCGAGTAGACCTGAGTTCCTGTGTACGATGTAGGTAAAATTTCAGAGCCCTCTTAACGTCCAGGGTATGAAGAGCTTTTTCTGCTGTCGATGATGGTGTCGCGAAGAAAGTAGGGAGAACAATGGACGAGTGTTTGTGATACACTGTCGGAACTTTTGGGACGAACGTAGGATTAGTTGCCAGGACCACTTTGTCCTTAAAGAATCTTAGGTATGGCGGGTCTACGACCAGCGCTTGCAGTTCCGAGATTCTCCTAGCTGATGTGATAGCAATCAAGAATGCCAACTTCCACGATATGAATTTATGTCGGACGTGGCCATAGGCTCAAAAGGCGGTTTCATTAAGCCTGCCAACACTGTGTTGAGACTCCAAATTGGGGGGAAACGTTTTACCGGGGGAAAAGTTCGAAATAAACCCCTCATGAAGTGTTTTACAAGTCTGTCGCTAAATAGAGGAGACGACTGCCTCTTCCTCGTGAACCTTGAGATGGCCGCCAGGTGCACCTTTATCGATGTGAAGGATAACCCCCTCTCCGCCAAGAGGAGCAGGTAAGGTAGAACTTGTTCCGGCGTCACCAACAACGGTTGTAGGCCTTGTTGTCCTCGACACCATTCACAGAACCTCCGCCACTTATAGGAGTAAGATTTATTTGTAGAAGGGGCTCGAGCCGCCTGCAGAATTTTTTGACAATCCTCCGCAACGTTTAAAGCACCGAACTCCGAAAAGTCAGGAGCCAGGCTGTAAGGTTGAGACTGTCCGGGTCGTGATGCCACACCGTGCCTTTGTCCCGGGATAGTAGGTTCGGGACTCTCGGAAACGCTATGGGATGTTCCAGCGAGAGGTGAAGCAGGTCGGAGAACCACAGTTGCCTCGGCCAGTATGGTGCCACTAGAATTACCCGGCAATTGTATCTGCGTATCCACTGAATTGTCCTCCGTATGAGGGGGAACGGGGGAAAAGCATAAAGGAACATGTCCGTTCATGGGAAGGAGAATGCCTCCCCATGGAACCCTCTTGAGGCCATCTGCTTGCGAATTGCTCGCATTTCTTGTTGTCTTTGCTCGCGAAGGCGTCCAGAGGGGGGTGACCCCATTTCTGGAACACTTTCATCAGGTGAGCTGTGTCCATTTCCCACTCGTGTATTTGGGCCATGCTTCTGCTGAGGGAGTCTGCTTGGGAGTTCCTCACTCCTGGAAGGTGATGAGCCACGATGGAAATTTCGTGCTTTAATGCCCAATGCCATGTTTTCTGGGCTTCTATGGAAAGAGTTCTTGATCGCGTCCCTCCTTGTTTCCTCAGATAAAACATGGCCGTTGTATGGTCGGTCAGTAGTCGTACTCGCGAGCCCTTGATGTGTGGTAGGAATGCCTTCAAGACCCATCGTACTGCTCTGAGTTCTAACACGTTTATGTGTAGGAGTGACTCCGTTGGAGACCAGGGACCCTGCGTTTGGAGAGCACCCATGTGAGCTCCCCATCTGGTTAGGGACGCATCTGTGACTATGGTTCGCTGAAACTCCGGCTCCTGTAGGGGTACGCCGTTGTTCAGATTGTGGAAACTCTGCCACCTCTGAAGGGTCCGAAGCAGCTTGTCGTCATCGATGGTTATCTTGTCTGACCACGATCCTTGAGCCTGCGTCCATCGGTCCGCGAGAAATTCCTGGACTGGCCTCATGAATAGGCGACAGTTTTCCACCAGATGGATGCAGGATGCCATGGCCCCTAGGACCGAAACGTATTTTCTCACTGAGATCTTGGTGTTTCGCCGTAGTCGGCGTGCTTGTTGATTGAGTCTTGAGGTTCTGTCGAGAGAAGGTTTCACTAGCCCTAACTGGGTCTCGAACTGTGCCCCCCAGGAATACCAGCGATCTCGATGGCTGCAGAGAGGATTTTTCGAAGTTTATGGCGAATCCCAGCTGTTGTAGAAGCTGCATGGTGGCTTGTAAACTTTTGTTGGTCGACGCTGGGGAGGATCCCCTTACCAGCCAGTCGTCGAGGTATGGGTATACATGGTGGCCTTGCTTCCTTAGCCAGGCCGCTACTGGAGCCAGGCATTTCGTGAACGTTCTGGGGGAGGTCTTGAGCCCAAAAGGAAGAACCGTGAATTGGTAGTGAGTCCGCCCTATTACAAATCTTAGGAATTTCCTGTGTTTCCGACACATTGGAATATGGAAATACGCGTCCTGTAAATCCAGGGACGCTAGAAAATCCCCCTCTTGAACGGCGCGGATCACTTCCTGCAGAGTGAGCATCTTGAATTTTAGGCTCTTCAAAGATTTGTTGAGATCGCGCAAGTCTAAAATGGGACGCCATTTGCCGTTCGGCTTTTTTACGACGAAATATCTTGAGTAGACTCCTTGACCTCTGTGATGTTGGAACTAATTCTATCACGCCCTTTGCTAACATGAGTGTTACCTCTTGTTGCAGTATCTTCAGATGGGAATGAGCGGTGAACGCAGGTGGAATTTGCGGAGGGCTGTGTTTGAATTGTAGAGAGTGTCCGTTTCTTATAGTATCCAGCACCCATTTATCTGTCGTTATTCGTTCCCATTCGTCGACATATGCTGAAACTCTTCCCCCCAGAACGGTGGGATGTATGTCACTGCTGATCTTTATTTTGCTTGTCTCTCGACGACGACGGATATGATGGTCTTTTCCTGGAAGTCTGGAAGTGCCGACGACGGTTTGCCGTTTAGGAGGCACGTCTGTATCCCTGGGAGGGGTAAGCTGATCTGCCAAAGGATCTGTCTCCAGATGCAGAGAATTTTGAATTACCTGAAGCCCCTCTAAAGGGACGAAAAGACTTGTAGTTTCTGCCACTCTGGAGGGCACCCAATGAACACGCCGTGTTCGAGTCCTCTTTCATTCCCTTTAGGGCTTCGTCCACCTTCTCACCGAAAAGAAGGTCTCCCTCAAACGGCATATCTAAAACTTTGTATTGTACTTCTGGCCTGAAGTAGGTACACTTAAGCCATGACTGTCGACGTAATACGACCCCATTATTGACTTGCTTGAAGCCTGACTCAGCGAGGTCCACCGTGATGTTTATTGCGTGATTTGAGGCTTCCTCACCTTCTCGGACGAGTAACATCGCTGCCTTCCTATGCTCTTCCGGAAGATGATCAAGCAATGGAGCTAGCCTGTGCCACATCTCCCTATCGTATCTGGCAACAATTGCCAGAGAGCTTGCGGCCTTTACTGTGGTCGCTCCCACGGATAGCACTTTTTTGCCAAAGGCATCTTGGCGTCTCGCTTCGTTCTCCGGAGGAGTCGTGCACTTGTGCTGGGCCTTCGCCTTCCTCGCCGCTGCCGCCAACACCACCGAGTCTGGCATTGGTTGGGAGGATAAACACTTGGGGGTAGACTCTGGAGCCTTAAACTTTTTTTCCAGGCGTCCTTTCACTGCCGGCTCTGAAAACGGGTGACGCATTGTCTGCAACCCCTCCTTCCATACATGGTCTAGTATTGGTATCGAGAACCCCGACCTCCTTCTCTTACCCATGTGGTCGAACAAAAAACAGTCCTTTTTCTGTTCTTCCTGGGACAAACCAAATTCTTTGCATGCCTTCTCCATCATAGAATGGAATGACGCAATGTCGTCCGGAGGGGACGGGTGAGCTGGGCTTCTAGGGGTTTCCAACTCCACCTCTGACTCCCAGGTTGGATCCCTGGAGGGGGATGATGAGATATCCGACATGGCTCCCCTGTCAGACTCCGAATCTGGCAGCTCACCTTCCTCTTGTGCCAGTGCTGAGATTGGCGTGCGTAGGTGCGTCGGTTGACGGGCCCGGCTCGTCGACGGGTGACTGTGGCAGGTTTGCCTGAGGTAGTCTCTGGTCCAACGACTAACAACGATTGAAGCGTGGACAGAATTTCCAACGACAAAACCGATTGAGGATTGAGAAGAGGGGCAGATACCGGTATAACGGATCCCCTCGTCGACGACTTGTCAGCCACTCGTAGCCCTAGGTCTGCTGGGCCAGCTATTCTCTCATTCTCGTCCTCCGAGGACAGCAACACAGTCTGTTCTTGTAGTAAAGTATCCGGGGCCTCCTGTAGAACCCCCGTTGACGAGGCCATCGTCGACGGTGGGACGGTGGATGCCACCTGCATAAGTGGCAGGGTGGGGGCCGATGACTGGGCCGCCGTCGACAACGGTGACTTAGCAGGTGGTTTTGGCGGTCCCGCCTTTTCCACACTTGGCTTGCTTTTACTCGACTCTCGACTTATGGTCGATCTATGCTGATCGCCCGAGGAGGATTTCCTTTCCTTTGATGATTTCTTTGATGAGGAGTCTCTAGTTGAGTGACTTCCAGACGACTCTTTTTCCGTCGGTCGAGATTTCTTCGCCGGTGGTTCCGACGAGGTAGCGCGGCGTGATGTTTTCGCCGATTGTGTGGAGCCTACCTCCGAAGGGGGGTATGCCCCCGCTCCTTCATTCAGCCATGCCACCAGTCGTCGACTGCGGTCTGAGGGTTTTTTGAGAAAACCCTTTGCATATATCGCAGTTATCCGCCGAATGATGAGGGTGGAGGCAATATATACAATCTATATGTCCGTCCCCCTCGTAAACTTTTTTTAAGCTGCACGTCGCGCATGGGCGGAACAGCGCTTTTGCTGACACGGAGGACATTTTCTGTACTCAAATTCCAGTAACGCAACCTTGTACAAAAGAGTAAGACAACGCGAGGAGATCCCACTACTTTGGAGACGGTTGAAATCTGAAGGGGAACCGCGGGGTGGGGGCTCTTATACTGGGACGGCCTACGGAGCATGCGTAGGCGGGTCCTAAAAGGACGTAGATAGGACACAAAAGTGTCGAAAGTTTTCCTATAGGAAAAGGCTACATATGTGTACCGAGGGGTCCCAGTCTGACGACGGGGAATATTCTAAGCATGTGAATCCATGAAAGATCCAATGCTGGAGAATCTGAGTTATCCAACAACTCTAGACATTTCAGCTTTAGTTTTTCAAGGAACTTGTTTGTATTGCACTGGAGTATGCGGACAGTTCCTCATATAGGGATCCCTTTACGGGAACCAGAAGGGACCTATACAAGGAAATCCATTTCCACTCCTTCCACGATCTCAGGGAGGAAAGACCCAATTCATACCTCAAGGATACAATGAGTACACAATTCTAGTGATTCTTTTCAAAATTTCTGACTATCAAATCCCAATTGACCTCCAATGCAAGCGGATTTGTATCCATGCTAAATTGAATTATTGGGACCACCTTTCCTAAATAGAATTTTACCATAGGAAGTATAGAGAATTTACAATATTTTGTTTTTATATTTTTCATCTGGGCCCCCAACTTAATAATCATTTTTGGATGGAGAGTTTCTACTAGATGGATTTTAGTTGGGTATGATTCAGTTATGGATCCCAAGTAGGTAAGATCAGACACAATTTCTATTGTTTGGTGGTCCATTTCCCATGAATAGCTCCTCACTCTTGTTTGGATGTTTAAAAAAAGGATCCAAAATTTCTCTGGATTAATCCCGAGATCATTCTTTTGAGCATACTTTTCCAGAGCAGAGAGCAATCTCTGAAGGCCAACCTGGGAGTAATCCAGTACCACCACGTCATCAGCGTTGGCCAAACAGTTGATTTTAGTTAAGCCGAGGTGCGGTGATACTAGACCAATGTCCTTCAGATCCATGCACAGATCAGTCATAAAGAGGAAGAACAGAGGCGGCGCGATCAGGCAACCCTGACGCACCCCTCTATTTACCTGTATCGGCTCTATTAAATAGCCCGTCCTAGAGAGTCTAACTCTCATCCTGGTATTTTGATGTAGTTCAATCAGGATAGAGAGTAAGTTGGATGGGACTCCCCATGCATGCAATTTCTTCCATAAAAGACCCCTATTAACCGTATCAAAAGCTTGAGTAAGATCAATCCACGCTCCAAAAAGGGGTAGCCCATTTTTGTTTCCCAGATCTCCATTCAGGCAACTTAGAACCAGACCATTAAGGGACGCAGATAGTCACTTTCTGAAACCAGTTTGCTGTTTAGGAATTATGTTCTTTAGCACAAATTTGACTTCACTTGTTACTTGTGCCAATTTGACCCCCATTTTGACATCCAATATAGGAGGGTTTGTTCAAGCTCGGTCTGTCAACCAATCTTTCTTTGCTCTTGGCAAAGTTTCTTCCAGGTTTCCCCTCAACGGACATCTCATGTCTGGAGAATCGTACAACTATTGCCTCTGTTCTTTTTACAGTGTCTTTTGGCTTATGGCAATGCTGGTTCCAGGTTTCCCCAACAGACATCTCATGTCAGGAGAATTGTACTATGTGTCTCTACTCTTAAGTTCTATTTGGTCAGTATTTCAAAATGCCTTCCAAACATGAACGTGTTTGCATGTACCGGGCTCTCTATGCTTCTAGGCTAATTCCCTGGCTCACCATGCAGCTGCTGCAAGGAGCTTGCATGTGGGCAGCTTCCCCTTCTCGGCAGAGTCTGGTTTGGTTCTTGCATCTGAATCGAAGACCTTCACTGCCAGAACCAGTGCAGCGCTGCAGGACCACATTGATGGGCTATGCTGCACTTGGTTCACCTCAGCTGCACAAGAGATCCTCTCCAGTCCCAAATGCCACCAATCTGCCTTCTCCCTATGGCTGTTCTCCATGGGATTGGCCCTGCCACTGGTCTCGCTTCCCGCTCCACGTACTCTGCAGCCTTTCTTCTCTCTCCTTCTTTGTTGCCTTTGCTGCAGGTGATCCGTGAGTTTACATTTTCCACGCGGCCGATTAGGTTTGTGGCAACCAGACTGCACGTTGTTCTTAGCATCACATTTCCTCCACAAGGACTCCTTGCTCCTCTTCCTCATCGCAGTACCTGAGGCTTTCTGGTACTTTAAGTCCATGGAAGTTTCAATTGCTTTTAAGTCACTTTGATGAACTGTTGCATTTAAAGTACAAATCACCATAAACATCAGATGTTTCATATTTTCCAGGTTTACCACGTACACATGAAGACTGAATAGGGTTTTGTCTAATTGTAAAATTCTGAAAGCCACTTTGTTTAGATGGTTCTGAATAACGACAGCAGGCCATTACAAACTCCAGAAGTAAGGGATCTTCCTCACAAGAAAGAGAAGTATACCGCCTCTCTCCTGTTGAAGTCACTACTCTCCCTTGACACCCATCTCCTCCCATGTGATCCACCCTCAAAATACCGCCCAGAGGCTGAGATTCAGGTAGCAGCGGTCTTCTCCTGGCCACATGGGAAGAGACTTTGTGCTGGGGATCAGTGATTGCTCTGCAGGATTCATCACACTGTCCATGTACTACATTTACCATTGATCGATTTCAGAACCACCAACCAACTGAACCATCCCTGATCCATTCGCCTACCCCCAATCGATTCAGCCATCGATCCGCCAACCCCCGATCCAAGCATCCATCTGCCTAGCCCCGATCCATCCGCCCATCCCCGGTGCATGCATCCAGATGCCTATCCCTGATCTATCTCTCCGGCTAGCCCCAATCCATCCGCCCAAACCCGGTGCATGCATCCAGATGCCTATTCCTGATCTATCCATCCGACTAGCCCCGATCCAGCCGCCCATCCCCGATGCATGCATCCAGATGTCTATCCCCGATCTATCCATCTGCCTAGTCCCGATCCATCCACCCATCCCCGTTGCATGCACCCAGATGCCTATCCCTGATCCATCCATCCGCCTAGCCTCTGATACATCAGTCAATCTATCCCAGATCGATCCATCGCCGATACCTCCATCCACAATGCCTTCCATTCATTCATCTCTGATTCCATCCATCCATCCATCCATCCAGCCATCCAGTGCCCTGGTCCAGCCATCCAGTGCCCTGGTCCAGCCATCCCTACGTGTCTGTCGATGTGCCTTCGTACATGTCTGTCCATGCAGGTTTCCATCCTTCCATCTATATACTTGTCTTTGTTCATCTATGTGTCCGTCAGTGCATCGGTCCATATATCTGTGTGCTTATTAATTTGCCCACTCGTTAAGACCGGGTCTCTAATATTGGGGAGCTATCGTAGATAGGATATTTAAAGGGAAATATAACAATGTATGAGAATAGTGCTGCTGGTTGGCTAGGCAGAGAATCGTGATGGACTGGATGTCAAGTAGGACCCCAAGGCACTCCAAATGGATGTTAGAAATGGTTTTGGTGTTTGAACTTGAAACTGATGTATGCAACATTGCTAACCCCAAAACCCGGCCCAAAAACATTTCTTTTGACTGTAGGATCAACGTCGCTTCCTACAGTCAGCCGAAGAGGCGAGCAACGTCAACATACCTTTGAGGCAACATGACTTGGAATCATTTCACAAATCCCCACCAGTTCAGGACTCCTCCTCATTGAGCAGGAAATCGGGGCAGCCTTCACCAAGTCTTTTGGACTAGTGGTCTCGCTTTTGGGGAGACTCTGGAATCAGTCTGCACGATGGTCATCCTTTATTTGCTCAGACGCAAAATTCTATGCTTGCTAACTGCTGGTGTAGGTATACTTAACGTTTTGATACTCGTTGGAAAATGAGAATACAAACAAGTAATTAAAAAAAGTCCCTGTTTCTTTACACCTCTACACATCATTGTGTTGCCCACTTGCAGCCGGACCTTCCGTCCTATGCATGCATCGGTCTCACACCACACAACAGTGGTCCATCTGGCAGTCAGTCTGCCCAGGTTTCGGACTCATCACCCATCTGTTTAGCTGAGCCACGTCTGTCCATTCTTCCTTCTGACTGTGCTTTTTTTTGGCCCATCTTATTTATACCCAATCCTTCCACCGTCTGAAGATTTGTCCAAGTTTGGATGATGGAGGGAGAGTCAAGAAGGATCCAGGTAAAAGCAGGCAAATCCTTGTCATAGCCCCAAAATATCATGGCATGTTTCCAACATCCAAGTCATCAGTTCAAAACAAACACCCTTGATTAATGTTTGCCGCATATTAAAACATATATTTTTTTTCATTTAGATAGTACTAAACAATGCAAAGTCGTCGATCTTTCCATTTAGCTCCTCTTTAAATATACCTCTGGTTTCAAATTCAGCAACGCAGTCCAAGCCGCAGTGTCTCGGCAGGATAGCTCAGTGGCAACATGCTTGCCTTGGAAGCAAGACAACACGGAGCAACACATGTTCGATCCCCTGGTCCGAGTTTAGAAACCTCTGGGTATTCAGTGCATTATAAATAATCCATCATATCACGCCAATTCCTTAAACCCCAGTCTGCCTGACAGTGACTGAACACATTGAAAGCTATGTACAATGTTCAGAGAAAAAAGTACTTTATCTTAAATAGGCGATAAAACATTCCTAGGTGAGACGTCTCAGCATGTTAAGGCCAACCCTACCGCCCATGCTGTGGCATGGTCGTCGCCCTGACCCTGTCAAGGGAGGCATGGGGGACACTTCTCAATCTGGGGCAGGCGGCCTACCAGGGTGTTTGCCAGACTCAGTCGTGCTCTACAGGCCGGGTGAGTATGTTGGTAAGGCACCAGTCTCCATGTACCTGGTTACAGGTTTGATTGCCCCATACCAGCTGTACGAAATGCAGTGTTTGACCTCCTTTTCCAGGACATCGGAGCACAGAAGTCCTTGCGCTAGAAGATGACCAAGGCTGAAGCAGTGACGAGCAAAGGCAGTCGAGTAGTAGGAGCTGCAGACCGCCCAATTAAAGACTTTTAAATTGACTAATTTGGTTGTGGGATGCCACCCTAGGCCTGCTTTTGATATGGTTGTTGGGGTTAAGAGGCACATTAAAGATGCGCACCAATATGATAGGATATTTTATTGACAGCGCGCCTATACATAAATGTTTCAAGGTGCAACGAGGCAAGGGAGGGGAACGAGGTAGGACAAGGCCACAATCTTACTAGGCCAAGTGACATTGAAATTGCGCAAGTACGCGTGAGAGGTAAGGTGGAAAAGTTCCAGGAGAGGAGTAGAAGTGCGAGACATAGGATCAAGGCATAGAAAAAGAAAAGGAAAAAAAGTGGGGCCAACAGGTGGAATTGCAGGGGCTAAATGCAGACAAGTGTTAGATAAGTGCAAGTAGGGTGACTGTAGGGTTGCAGATACAGCCCCAAGTGCAGGGTTGCCAGGAGGCAGTGCAAGTGTGTAACTGGGAGGGCAGGGACCTGGGTCCGTGGTTCAGAGGCTAGTCAGGTACCCAGTGCGGTAACAGACAGGGGACCAGCAGGGAAGTGGAAGATAGAAGGCAGAAGCAAAGAGGAAAGTCTTGTGCTGCTTCCGGAACCAGAGATGATTCTACTCAAGTTTCAGAGAAGGAGAGTGTGGAGTCGAAGATAACCCAGAGGTGCTTAGCCTCAGAGATGTGAGCAGGAAGAGGGTCAAGGGAGGCCAGCCAGTGAGTTGCGGGAAAGGGAGGTGCAGGTGTGCTGATGAGGAGGATCTCGGGCTTACTGGCATTCAAGCAGAGATCATTGGTGATGCACCACTCATGGAGAACAGACAGACTGTTAGGGATGAGAGAAGGAGAGGCGGCGGCAGAGGGGAGCCTGAAGGCAAGCTGGGTGTCATTTGCATAGCACTGGAAGTTGGAGCAGAGTGGAGCAATGCACAGGGCGAGAGGTGCCAGGTATTGGTTGAACAACTAAGGAGAAAGGTTAGACCCCTGGGGAACACCACAGGTGGAGAGAGAGAGAGAGAGGTAGAGGAGAGGAAGGACCCACATTGGACCTGGGAGGGTCGGTTAGAGAGGACAGGGGTCAGCCAGGCCAGACCCTGATCAGTGATACCCAGATTATCATGCAGCCGGTTGAGCAGGATGGCATGGTTGACCATGTCAAAGGCAGAAGGGAGATCCAGTAAAATGAGGACAGAGGGGAGATTAGAATCAAGGTTGGAGAGCAGGTCTTCACAGATGTTCAGGAAAGCAGTTTCCATGCTTCTAGCTGCTCTGAGCGAGAATGATGGTCATGGAGAGAACCAACAGATTCAGTGTGAAGATTAAGCTGGGAGATGGCCAGCTTTTCCAAGAGTTTGTCCAGAAAAGGAGTGATGAGATCGGGCAATAATTAGCTGGTAGGGAGGGGTTGGCCGAGGGTTTTTTTGAGGAGAGGGTGCACAAGAGCGTGCTTAAGGGGGAGGGGAAGGTTTCAGAGGCAAATGAGTGGTTGCAGAAGTCAGTCAAGGCTGGAGCAAGGGTGTCAACGTGGTCCTTTATGGTTTTGGAAGAACAGGGAAGAACCTGCTTAGATGAGGTTTTCATAGATCAGACTTGTCTAGAAACCTCATCAAGGAGACGAGAGGAAAGGCAGAGAAGGGAGAGGGGGTGGCCGCAATGGGGCCAGAGGAGGAGGAGAGAGTGGAGGGAGAAGCAGAGGGTGGGCAGGATGTCCTGCTTGTTAGAGATGAAGTGAGAAGCCAGGGTCTGGGAAGGGACATGGGAGGTAGAGACTGCGGAAGGATTGGCCAGTCCCTTGCAGATTTTAAAGAGTTTAGCTGAGTTGTTAGATGCCGCCGAAACTCTGGCTTGGATGGGAGCTCTCTTCTTGGTAAGGATAGAGCGTCTGTATTGCCTTTGGAGCAGGCCAGTTTGTCAGAGGATGTACAAGATGCCAACCATTTCCTCTCAGCCACCCAACACTTGGTTTAAGGGTGACAAGGTCAGATTCATACCAGGAGTTGCACTTGATTTAAGGCTTAATGCGGATCCTCATGACATGGGCCAACCACTAGGGGAGAGCAAGACAGATTGATCTGGGGACCCAGGTGGGCTCCAGAACCAATGGGAGGAGGGGAGAGAAGTAAAGAAGGGAAGCACAGAGCCGAGGAGTGTGGATTGTTCGAGTTAAGTCAAGGGAGGAAAAGGCAGACAGATCAGGCAGAGGAGGGATGCACAGTGGATCATGGAGGAGAATTACAGAGGGCATGTGCAAGGTGAGGTATTGGTGAGAGAAAGTGCATGTATGTTGAGTAGGTGAGTGAGACTAAGTGAGAGAGTAAGTTGGAGTGAATAAGGTGAATGGGAGAGTGAAAGGAGGGTGACTAAGAAGAATGGGTGGAGTGCAGAGTAGAATGGTTAGAGAGAGCAGCAGGGGCGAGGGCGGGAGCCGAGAGCAGCAGTGGCGAGGGGGAGGAGCCGAGAGCAGCAGGGGCGAGGCGGAGGAGCCAAGAGCAGCAGGGGCAAGGGGGAGAGCCGAGAGCAGCAGGGGCGAGGGCGAGGAGCCGAGAGAAGTAGGGGTGAGGGGGAGGAGCCAAGAGCAGCAGGGGCGAGGGGGAGGAGCCAAGAGCAGCAGGGGCGAGGGGGAGGAGCCGAGAGCAGCAGGGGCGAGGGGGAGGAGCCGAGAGCAGCAGGGGTGAGGGGGAGGAGCAGAGAGCAGCAGGGACGAGGGAGAGGAGCCGAGAGCAGCAGGGGCGAGGGGGAGGAGCCGAGAGCAGCAGGGGCGAGGGGGAGGAGCCGAGAGCAGCAAGAGCAAGGGGGAGGAGCCGAGAGCAGCAGGGGCAAGGGGGAGGAGCCGAAGAGCAGCAGGGTTAAGGGGGAGGAGCCGAAGAGCAGCAGGGGCGAGGGGGAGGAGCCGAAGAGCAGCAGGGGCGAGGGGGAGGAGTCGAAGAGCAGCAGGGGCGAGGGGGAGGAGTCGAAGAGCAGCAGGGGCGAGGGGGAGAGCATTAGGGGCAAGGAGGAGAGCTGAGAGCAGTAGGGGCGACGGGGCGACCCGGAGAGCAGTAGGGGGGAGGGGGTGAGCCGAGAGCAGTAAGGGCGAGAGCCGAGCGCCAGCAGAGAGGGGAGCCGAGCGCCAGCAGAGAGGGGAGCCGAGCGCCAGCAGAGAGGGGAGCAGAGAGCAGCAGAGAGGGGAGCAGAAGAGAACAGTAGAGAGGGGAGCAGAAGAGAACAGTAGAGAGGGGAGCAGTAGAGAACAGTAGAGAGGGGAGCAGTAGAGAGCAGAGAATAGCATTAAACGGTAATATCAAAGGGACAGAGAAAATGAGGGCGGGAGATGACGAGGAGAGTGGGAGGAAGAGAAGGGAAAATTGTAAAAGGAAAGAAAAACCATCAGGGCAAGGAACAAGAGAACACGAGTGATAAAAGACTGAGTGAGTCCTGGGAGATTGGATGGCACTACTCTTAAGAACCTTCTTGAGGGACCCAAAGGTTAGGATCCAACTAGAAATGTCCAGGCGAAGACCTAAGGTGGTTGCCCTCGCCACTAGCCAGCCAGAGTATAGATTGAAATCGGAAACCCCTATTGTGACCACATTTGGATTTAGTGACACCTGGTTCAGGGAGGGAATTGCACAAAGGATACGAGAGAAGGAATATAGAGACCCTAAAATGTTTTTTTTTAAATAAACATTTATAAAAACCGTGGAACCATCTGTGAGAGTTGGTGAATTCTTCACTGTGACCATGCACAGTAAGGACCATACACTAGGGCTATGCCACGCTGTTGCTGGCTGGGATGGCCCAATTGTGTATTTCATCACCACTCGCCCATGTTTTGATGTTGGTAACCAGTTTCATGCTGGAAACCTGAACCAATTCATCAAAAAAATGTTTTTTAAAAAAAGATACTCCCCATTAGAGGACACAACCCTTTTACCAATGTGTGCGTTGAGAAACACAGCCATGACGGCATGGACGCGGTCCTCAATTTATTGAAATCAAAATGGTGCCGCCGGAGAAGCAGTGGGGTGAAAGAGCGGATGCCAGGCAACTGGGAATGTCTACTTGTACCAGTGAATAAACCTTGCCTTGTAAGCTCAGGCGGCGGGGCACCCCCCCCCCCAAAGAGTGGTGCCAATGCAACCTTCATGGCATTACCTTCAAATGCCAACCACGTGTGCCTCTCCTGGGACTATTCAGTGCTCCACTGAGTGACTGCATCAGACATCTCCAGCTCCCACATTTTCTTTCACCAAGGATTTCTCTGCATACAGTCCCCTCCGCCGAGTCCCTCTCCCAGAGCCCGCCTTCACAAGACAAATGACCTTCTCAAAGGGGTGAGTCTAATTTCATCCATCGGCCCAAAGTGCAGCTAGCTCATCCCCTTAAACAATCATTTTAAAGCTTACATTTCTTCAACACTTGCCCCTTTTAGGTCTGGCTAGAAAGCTTTAGCTCTCTATCAGAGTTCTTAAAGATACAGGTGAGAGGCCCTGGTGCCAGTCAGCTGCTCCATGACCCTGCATCCTGGTGAAAGTTCTGTTATAGCACAGCCATTTTGTAGGAGCGACTGGAAATTGCCATATGTTCCTCTCTAGCTGCCAGAGTGCACAGCCATCGACAACCATGTACAATATTGCAATAGGATGTGGGTCAGTTTATGTAAATTGCATAAATATCCTAGTAAAGGATGCAACTGTGGGGCTAGCAATTTCGATTTGAATGTCCAAATACAAAATGTCCCTAATGCCACAGGTGTGCACACAATTAAACACCTACAACTAGCAAGCCCGTTATGATCAGCATTTTCCCGAGACTAAACATGCTTACTAAAAAATAAATAAAAAAATGAAATAAATGAGCATTAGATTTATGGTAACGGTTTATAAGAGAAAGTAACTGGGGGTTCCCAGCCTGGAGACAGGGAATATTCACAGCATGTAAATCCATGAAAGATCCAATGCCGGAGAAAGCAGACCACATCTATGCCGTTTGTCCTAAAATGGCACAGAAATGGATTCAATTGTTGAGCCACCCAATACTTTTAAAGAAAAGCTTACATCAACCAAGTACCTTGACATATATATTTACATGTAGCATCCATTATAAAAAAAATGAAAGAAAACAACATCTTTAGCATGTTAGAATGAAAGATGGAAACCACGCCCCATTCGTGACAAATGTATATTTATTTACATAATCCCGTTTCCATACTTTAGTTCCAAATGTGGGATGTTCCAAGTTGAAAACAAATGTTCAAAGTGAAAGAAACCACAGCAGATGTTTAGAATTGAGATGAATGTAAAGTTGGGTGTACCTTCCATCCTCCACCAGATGAGAGCTTAGACAAGCGCGTGCATTGTCTCCTTGCAGATTACTCTCCATTGTGTCCAACTCTGAGAACCTCTTGTGCACGCATGCAAAATTATATGCTGCGCGCGACATCCCATAAGCATTGTTGACTGTAATGCATGCCTACCCAACTCTTTGTGCAGGGTGCACTTCAGGTTCTCTTTCGCCCCCCTGCTCCACCCTCTATGTAATCTAATCGGTTTCTTGCCTGGAGTAGGGGGGGGTTACTCTTACCTTAATCATCTGCGAGAGGTCGCCCGCGTCCGCCAGCTCCAGAACAATGTTCAACTCATTGTTCTCGATGAAGGAGTCCAAATACTTGATGATGTTGGGGTGGTTCAATTGCTGCGGAGAAAGGAGCAGATGGTTGAGGATAGTGGAAAGGAGTCGCTGCATTAGGTCATTGCAGGAGTAATCTGATAGTCTTACTTTTTAACATAGCAAAAATGCACCCAGATTGGCAAAAATACATGTATCGGTGCTCCTTAAACATGTCTGAGAAACTTCAAATCCCTGTAAAATGGGTTGATCTTAAATGAATCTAGATTTGGAACTCCTAGGCACAGAGTAAACTTTTGATCCAAAATCGTTTTACTAGCTTAAAGAAATACATTTGTATGTGATAAAACAAGCTATTCTCCGCATCCCAAAACGTTTAGCTTTCCTGAAATTCAAATTGTGACATGCAACGCTACCAACTTGCGTGCATTTCCCCCATAACAATACTGTGCTTAATAAAGAAAGATCTTTACAAAAAAGGGTAGCAGGCGCCCCTCTCTAGAAAAACATGGCATGATGACCTGTTCTGTGGTTGGTTCCTCACTTGAGCGTCCGCAGGCATCGCTTTTTACTCACTACTTTTCACAAAGGAGGAATATCCATTTGCAGATCAGTCTTTGTCCCACCCAAAGAAAGATCTTTGCCGCTACACCTCACGCATTGAGACCATAATAATGGTAAAAATGCTTCTAACACTTGAAATGTGTTGACTGGTGGAACAGACTTGCCTCACGGTGCACATATATCCTTTGTGATATAAACACAAAGGTTTGGTGTCAGTGGTTGCTGCAGCATGACAGAAAAAGAAGATGCAAGCATGACCAGGCATGTTCCAATTGTTTCCCTTACCCATCTTTTGGCTAATGAAGTCCTTGCCGAGGCAATGACTGAGGCGGCGGTCTCAGTGTTTGCTCTCAACGCAGTACAATCAGGCTCCCGGCATCCTATTGAGAGCTGCCCTTTGCTTAACACAGGAGGTTGGAGATCGCCCAATCAGCTTTAGGGAATTGCCTTTTATGAATACCATGAACTGGGAGAAGGAAGCCACATTGACCGCAGCTGTGGAACCAACCAAAGATTTTGGCACTTTGTTACTCTTGTCTCCTGATCGGTCACAGTGCTTCATGAAGATAAAGTCCAATTCTTAACCTTAGTTCATTTCAACTCTTTAAAATCAACAATTACCAGGGAATCACATGACCCAATGTCTTCCCTCCAGAAACCATAGTGCAGGGATGGAGGGGGACTTGTAATTTATTTTTGATTGCGTGTTAATGCCTTCGGATGAAAGCTCCACTCCCAACCAGCATTTTGCTGAACTTCATCAAGGTCACCTGTGGCTCCAAGCTTACTATCGGCTGCCTTTTGTTGCCTATGAACCAGAGTTTGATTGTAAAACTGCACTTGGACTGCCTTTGTCCATGTGACTGAGGCTGTAGTTTGTCACTTCAGTAATAAGCATCCCACTCATCTTACATCAACTCCATATCTTCTCCCTCGCCCTAATATATTGCATCCATCACCAGTGCTCCTACTGGTCCAGCTCGTCACCTCCTTACTGTCAACAGACCCCCACCCTCCCAACACAATGCCCCGTAGCTCCTCCCCAATAGTGTCCTCTCTTTATACAAAAAGAAATCCCTGCTAGCCACAATGGCCTCTATCCCGCTCACGTTCCTTCGGATGCCCCCCTTCATGCCGTCTCCATTGCACTCTATGCTCACATTTGGGGTCTGGAATGCCCAATCTTTCTGCGGTCAATGTTCCTTCATCACGTACCACTAATGCTCACCCCGCTGCCTTGCCGCCTTGTGAATCACAGAGACTAGGATTTCTGCACCTGATTCAGCAACCCCCGCTTCCTTACACACCCAAGCTGCCACCATCGCCCACACCTCCCCCTCCCCTAGAAGATGTAGGGGGTGGTCAGCTAATGGCTCACACAGCTCAGCAATTTACCCCTTTACACTTTCAACCCCAGTCATGTCATTTCTATTCATTACCTGCCAACATCTCCCTCCCATCTCCCTCCCCTTCCCATCCGCCTGCTCGATCGACGCCTAGGCTCTTCTTCACTCCTTCCCAAACCTTGACCTTGTGGATCACCTTGCCCAATGAAACCGCTATACTCCACAAAGGAGATTTCAATCTCTCCAAAACGTCACCCTCATCAATTTGAACTTGACTCCCTTCTCGTCAGACCACTCCTTTACCTCACTACATAACCTTCCCAATCATTGAAAGGGGACATTTCCTTTCTTTAATCTTTCTGTCCTCCACGATTCGCTCCTGGCCCGATCACTATCCTCCACTTCTTGATCACCATTCCCCTGCTCATCTCTCCCATCTACGCAGGACTTTAAACCCAACTTCTTAGAAACCAACCTAGCTCACATCCAATTCTCCCTTCGGTCGCTTATCCCTCCCCCACCCTTCCTGTATTGATTAGGAATTTATTTAGGACTTCAGCTAGGTTCTTTACTGCCCCTTGATCTACACCATCCTTCCCATACCTTCACTCCTTCCACCCTCCAGCCCCAAACCCCGAATTAATCCTCAAATCCAACTTATCAAAACAGATCTGCAAGCTCCCCTTCAGAAATGTTGCAAGGACCTTATTAGCCCCCCTGCCCCTTCCGCTCACCCAAAACCCTTCTTTCATCATTTCCCTTGACGTTTCAAATATTCCTACTTTACCAATCTAACCCATCTCCTCCGCATCAGTGTTTATCCACTTCCTAAGCCAAGCACACCCCTTCGCATCCTAGTGCCAACTCTTCTTCCAGGTCTGCCAATGATAGAACTAAATATTTCACATGCACACTTGCTAAAATCTAGGACTCGCACAGCCCTCCTCCCGGCTTCTTCTGCCCCCCCCACCCTCACATATCTCCACTACATCCCACATTCCCCCCCACCTCCTTCTTAACAGATACCCATTTTAAGGTGTGCCACCACTTGCTGTGCACCACCAGAACAGTTCCTCTTCAAACATGTTATAGAGCTTCTCCTTTTATCCTTTTAGTTGCCCCTACCTCTCATCAATCTTCAACTTCTCTCTTTCATCTGGAATCTTTCCTGCCTGCTTCAAGGTAGCTACTGTACCACCAATCCTTATAAATCCCTCAAATGACCCCAATAATCCTGCAAATTACACACCCGTCTCTTTCAGACCCCACTAATCGAAGAGTCTTACAAAAATAGTCTCTTCAATAGAACCTCCTACTTTGGCAGCAACAACCTCGGACTCTACAATCGGGATTCCTCAACAGTCATTCTACGGAAACTGCCCTAACCCAGGTATCTAACTTTCTGACTCTGCCCACCATAGGAAACTACCCTTGATCCTAACACTACTTGTTCACTCAGTTGCCTTTGACACAGTGGCCCACCCTTCACTTAATTCTCTTTCTGAACTTGGAATCCACTCCACCACTCTGGTCTGAATTACCCCCTTCTCCATTACAGGGAACATACCCACCTCATACTCCACTCCCCTTCTTGTTGGCATCCTTCAAGACTCTGCCCTCGGCATACTACTCTTCAGCCTCCACACCTCTTCCCTTGGCTGTTTTATCTCTTCCCTTTGATTCTCCTACCACCTTATCACAGATCACACAACCACCTTTTCTACTTTCACTCCCCTGCTATCCATCATGCATTTCTGTCTGCCTTTCTGTGATTAATCAATGGATGGCTCTTCGTTGTCTTATGCTCAACTAGAGACCAAATGAATTATTTTCCCTGCATCAAATACCACCCTCTCTCCATCCCTCTTCCATATCCTTTCCAACAGATCAACTTTGCTCATACCAGAAAGCTTGTAACCTAGGGGTGCTCTGGCAGAGACCTTTACCTACAACACTATCTCTGCCCCTTCTACGGCTATCGGAATTAAATTCCTCATCAGTAAAATCCTCCCACTCCTCACTCACTTCTCTGCTAAAGCCCTCCTACATTCATTACTACTTAGTCACCTAGACTACTTTGCCACTCTCCATCTGGGCCTCACTCCTACTCATTCTCTCCCCTTGAAAAAAGTTCTAAACGTCATACCTGCAGCCACTATAATCTCCCCACCTCCAATCCCTGCTTCCACACCAAATTTCCTCATTGCCAATCCCTCTTCGAATTCCTACTGTTTGTATTCATATCTATCCATGGAACTGTACCCGTCCCCACCCTAGCTGATGTGATATCCAGCCACTCTCACCGCAACCCCAACTCCTTTACCCTCCTTCAATTTCACTTTTGCTCCTTCCTTCAACATACTCCGCTCCACTGGCACTCGCTTCCGTCACAGGTCAAAAAAACTCCATCCGCAATCCTCATATTTAGTTCTGCATCACATTCTCAGCCTCAAAGGCACACCATCTCCCTCCTCCCTCAAAACTCCCCTTCACCAACTACCTGTCCTTTGTTCCACTATATTTACAATGAGGTAATTACACCACCCCTGCACTACTGTACACAGGCCTTGCTCCAACTCTGGTTTCTGTTCCATCTACTCCCCTTTACACACTGGTCCACATGCTAATCACCTTTTCACTCAAGAATGGCACTTGTTCAGGACTGTCCCGCTGACTATTGTGGGTTATGTCTTTAGAATTTAAGGTCTAAATACCAATTTACTGTAATATAATATAATTGCACGATAATGGTGAGTTGTTGGCCACAGCTTCCGGTTATCTTCAGTGACGCGCACCATGCCAAGGTAAGAGGAGTGCAATTACCAAGGAATTCCTCCCAGAGAAGGACTGGTCCCTCCCTGGGTCTGTGCTAGGACCTTGGATTACCTCATTTTGGGAAGCAAGGGCAGAACATCCTGTAAGACACTGCTTCCTTATGTGGCACTGCAGCTAGACTAGTCAGGGAAGTTAAGGATTATTCTAGCCCAGCCACAAGTGGTGCCTGGGGAAGCAGAAGAACTATTGATGCCCAGAGACATTACCTTTGGGTGTTCTGAAAAGACACTGTGTTGGGAAGGTGGACACAACCATTCTGGCACAACTCTGATCCGGTTTCTTTGCTGATAGCACAGAGAATGTTCAATGATCTTCAGCACAAACACTTGCCAAGCGAATCAGATGCCATGGAACCCTTGTGGGACTTGGCTATTTATCTGCTCCAACTTCAATGAAACCTGCCTAAGATTGCCTGCAATAGAACTAGGAAAGGAATATGGCCCGTCGGCCGGATGTCTTTTCCCCATGCGTAGACTTTCAATATGGTCAAGTCTATTTCACAGAGGGCACCCATCAAGCCAATGAAACACTGCAGTTCCCTTCCGATAGTGTTTGACAAGGCATCAATGTTCTTGGGTACCTTTCCAGAGGTCCTGATCCACCCCGACCCCAACAGGAGGCTGTTCAGGACCCCATGAAGCCTGGCCTGGCCCTTGGCTGGAGCGCTACTGAATACCGACACTTGGAAGAGTGTCTAAATATGTTTAATCCACAAACTGAGTTAATTAGATTCCATAATATACGATAATTAAAAGTTAAAACCAAAAGACCATATGAAGCAATGATTGCGATTGCTAGATTTTGTGTAATTATTTTCCACCTGAATGCCTTACTGGCATTGAGTACATGTGTAGGAGTTTTTAAAAAAAAATCTTGTACATTGTGCTGGTGTGTGGCCTGTATAACTCATATCTTTTGAGATTAAGCTACCTAAAAGGACAGCAGAAGTGGACATCAAGAACACGAGTGCGATCATAAGATGTGCGTCGGTAACAGTAAAAACATGTAGTAGTTGTAATTGTGATCCAAAGGACTTGGTTACAGGCCATAGAGATGCTCTTGTAGATTTAGAATGTTTCATATTGTTGCAAAACATGAAACTCGTTTAAAAAATGTTTTTGCAAATGGTGGATTTGGAATGAAGCTAAAAAAAATAAACATAATAAAAAATAAAGACCATGTAAGAAAGAAACTGTCCCAATACAAGATTTAAAATCCTGAATATTCCCAGACAAAACCACTGAATACGCTAAATCGCAGCAAGAGTGGAGTGCCACAATCAGACATCAAGTTGCTTTATAAAATGGAAGACCGACCGAGGGTCAGGAAGTAGATCGGTCAATAGCGCGATACTAAAAATAGAAGACGTTTTGATTACTAGTGGAAATCTACAGACACTTGGAGACCTCCAAATGGAACATCGGTGGCCTGAATTTCTCCCCTTTCCTCCCCCTGGGCTACAGTGCTCTTCTGCAAAATGGGAGTGCCTGCTCCTATAACAGGGTCTTATACGTCATTCATATAGCAAGACATTGGTCAGACCTCCGGATGTAAAGACCACCTTGAAAATTATAAAAGTGAAGTCATTTGAGGAAGCCCCCATCCCTACAGGGTGATGGTATTATTGCAAGCATCCAATGAAGCATTAATTACAAATCGAAATTAACCCTTCATTTTTCATTGAATATATATTGTGTGCATTTGGACCAAAGACAGGCATTCCTGTTTAAAATGGTCACGGAATTTTGCATGGCCGTTCCGACAAATTTAATTGAGATGGCAGTAATTCCCTTCCTTTTTAGGTTCTCTTTAGGTTATCCTATTTTAATGAGCCCCATTCTCTCCTTTTCAATCTGCTGCAGTCGACTCCAATGGTTAATTTATCAATGTGACAGGCGTGATGTAGACAGGCTCAGTTGATATAGATGTATTTTGCAACTAATAACAAATTCGGTTCAAAACATTGGGAGCATGTTCCTTCACTGTCCGGCTTCTTGGTGTGACCCCAAAAAAGTTCAAGACATCCTGCCGGCGAGAGTTGCCCAGCGAAGCCCCGCCGTCTTCTCCTTTAGCCAGAGTGGTACTTAATATTCTGGGGAGAACAATTACAGAAGGTTTGAAGGACGCAGGGGCCGCTTCCCACTGTGGGATTAAAGGATTTCTCTCAAATTCTATGGGCCCGAGCTCTTTTATCATGCAACATCGCTTGGTCTGATCGGATTAACGATGTCGCAGAGTTCCAATGCAAAGCGCCTCGCGGATTATTTGCTTTACATATTAATATTTGCAATGAGGAGCGGGAATGCAAATACGGCAACGGAGGATAGGTTTGTCCCTCCGGCACAAAATGGTGGAAGGACGCTTCCATGTTATGGAAAAATGCTGCAGAAAATCTAGGACTATTTGAAGTATAGATTTGCTATATTGGTGAATCAAGCGATGCATGACACTTTATTCTATGTAACTGGTTTTATTATCTTATAGGGGTGCTATGTAAATGGACAGTTTTAATGCAAGAAGTATTTATGGATTAAAAACAGATTTCTCCGAGTTGTGGGAATTTTTATATTTGAATGGATTGAATTTAAGATTTTTTTTAAACCATTAAATGTATAATGAAAAAGTTATGTAATTATAAATAAAGGTTGCATGAGGTATGATTCTATATATATATATATATATATATATATATATATATATATATATATATACACACATATATACACACACACACACACACACACACACACACACACACACACACACACAGGAGGAACAATCACAAAAGAACATACAACAGATAAGAAATCAGATTTGATGGGAAGCAGTGAGCTTCTTGCAAGGGGTGGAGTTCAAGTGACATTCTGAGCAGGGTGTGAAGGGGAGTCAATGGAACAGAGGACACACTGGAAAATGACCCCTGCAGTATTTCTAACGTACAATGTTTCCATGAGGATGTAGAACTGTGCAAATATGCAGCTGTCCCAAGTTTCAAATCTGAAAAACATACCGGTTCTTTCCATTTGACCCATGCACGACCTCTCACAAAATGTTTCCGGCTCATTGCGTCGATTGCATAATGCAACTGTAAATGGATTTAATACGTACAACTTGGGAGATTTTTACCGATGCAGACATTTTCGGCCACATGGGCTCGAACGATGGTGCAAAAAAAAAAAAAAAAAAAACACCTATAATGCCCCTTTCATAGTTTCCCTCCTGGGCTTTTGTCTAGGTGTGGGAAAGGCATTTGCCGGGAACAGCCATAGTGGTATTAATTGCCCATTGTTTGAAGCAGGTGCAAAATGGAGCGAGTACCGAGGCATCCAATAGCAGTGTCTAGCAAAGCTTAAAACTTATGCACAAGCCACAAATATTGCCTTTGCCAATGCTTGCTTTAAACAGGACTTTAGTGAAAGACACACATAGTGCTTATAAAGCGAGTGGCTGAAGGCAGTCCTAGTAAAATATTGTTATTACACCAGTAGCTGTTTACAGCTCCAATTAAGACATTAACTCTCAGAAGACTGCTTTGAGCAAACCCTGGCAGGCACTATGAATGGAAAGCCTGATGGTAAGGCTTGATTAAAGCGAGCTCAAGGAGTTCCCATGAGGAGGACCTTTGGGCGGGCAGAGGCAGGAATGGGTGGGAATGGCCATCTGGATTAGCATGGCCATGGGCAGGCAATGGGTGGGCACATAACCAAACACCTCCAGACTCTCTCCCTCCTCATATGTCAATCACCTTAGATGTACTCCAATGCACACCTAATTGGCCAAACTAAAAAGGGTTTGTTGTGGGACTCTGGACTCAATACGCCTGCATGCAGCTGTGGAATTCGTCAAATTGTAGATGCAGATGTAAGGCGGTGTGAGCAAAGTGTGGAATATGCTGGGGAATGGAATGCTGAGCCCGCGTGCTCTCTACGGCTAAGTTATGAGCTAGCTCGCCGACGAATGGGAGGGTCCGACCCCCCTACCTTGTTGCGCGCCTGTAACTAAGATGACGCAATAAGGAAAACATGCATCTTGCTTATTGTGACCTTCAATCGTCAACTATCACGAGCAACAAGTACTCAACCCTACATCAGGCCTCAAAGTGTGTGCTCGCCACTAGCCATTGGCTAGTGCTCATTGACACTTGGCAAGAATGAAATGGTGTACGTGTACATGTGCAAAATTGAGAGGTTGAGGGGATTGATTTTATGCTATTTATTAATTTGGAACTATACATTTGTAACCCTGACTTACATAATGTAGCAGTGGTGAAATAGAGGAGGGGGGGGGGGGCAGCAGCAGGGTAGCGTAGATCAATGCCCCACAGCCAAAAAGTACCTGACTCAATTGGCCAACATGTCCGACAAAATCTGCCCTGCACAGCATTTTGCTCGATTTCAACCAGCAAGGGGGAGAATGATTGGCCAAATAAGCGATCACTAAAAAGCAGTCTGCACCAATGTGATGGAAAGAAGGGTCTGACTGCATGAAAGCAACAGAGCAGCCGACATGCACAAGTCAAGAGACAGTGGGAGCAGTGGGGTTAGGGCCTGGTCATGTTCCGATGGGCTGGGCACATCGGTTGACTGCAGCAGCGCCCTGCAAGGTATCCAGTAAAAATGTAGCCAACAAAAAAGTAGTCAGTGAAAACGTTGTGGTGAAAATACCTCTGCAGTGAAAAGACTGGCAAGCAAAAATAAACGCAAGTGAAAAGTATCAAAAAATGTAGTGCTGCAAGGGTAATTGTTAGGGGTAAGGAGGGTTTAGTGGGCTTGGGATTGCCTGGTTTAGTGTTAGGATAGAGGTTTGTGTAAGCATAGGGGTTAGATTAACGTTGTTGGGGTTTGGTTAGTCATTAGGATAGATTAAGTGCCAGGGTGAGTGATGGCATAGGCGTTAGGGTAACGCCTAAGTGTTAAAGAAAGGGATCCAGGGGTTGGATATGGCTGGAGATGTTGGCATAGAATAGCATTAGGAGTAACCTGGTGGTTAGGGTAAATAAAGCATTAGGGTAAGTGTTATAGTTGCATTTAGGGTAAGGCTTATGTTGGTATTACAGCAAGGGTTTGCGTTAGGGCAAGGGCTTTGCAATTTGTCGTGAGCTGGTGATGGGGTTCGAGATAGGTTCACTGTTCATGTTCTATTTATTTTGCTTTGCATCATCTGCAAATATATTTTAGCGCACCGAAGGGTTAGTGTTCTGTAAGAGGTCACGGTAGAATAAGGGTTGTAATTAGAGTTAGGGGGAAGGTTTAGGAATGTAGTTAGGGCGATTGTGGTGATTTTGTTAGAGGTTTTGGTCAGATTTAGGGTTACAGCTTGTACTTGTGTATTTAAAATTTGCTTATTACTGGCAACATTCACAAGTTACATTGCTTGTATTGAAGGACTACATTTTTCTAAATTACTTTTTGCCAACTACATTTTCCTAGGGACATTTTCACACAGAACCCCGTGCACAGCGCCTTTTGATTGTAGCGGACGACTACGGTGAGGCCGGAATCACCGCCAGTGCCTGCTGGACACCAGTGCAATTCGGGTTACAAACTAAGTTGATCTTGTACATGCCCCACCCCCCCCCCCCCCGTGTTTGATCTTCATGCTAGTTTGGTGGGAATTACCTCTGCCGCCTTAGCCTTGTGTGTTGTGTACTGCGTGCTTGTGAAGGTATGAGTAGTTTGATGCCAAGTTGCGCCCATAGGTGTTACATAATAAGGAGGTGACCGGGGTCAGGTCACAACCACCATTGGTCTAATGGGGCTTTGCCTCCCAACCCCAGAAATCCATCGCCATTGTTCTGACTGGCCCCTGCACACCTTCAGAACTGCCCGGAGAAGGACGCGGCACAGATCATCCACAGGGCCCGGGGCCTTCGAATTTAAAGGCCAGGCCATTACTGCGGCAACACTTTTCATTCTCAACAGCAACACTTTTCATAGACACAATATTTAAGGTAATTGAAACCGTGATTGATGGGACATTTCAAGCTGAAAGCCCTGCTCACCCCCCACCCCCCCTCACCAGCTGCAATTACCTACACAATCTCCACCTTGTGGGATGTATTTACCCATGCATCCGAGCCCTACCTCAAAACTGTGCAGTACTGACATGAAAACATCATGATGGCCAGAGCTTCCCAGAAAATGCACAGGGAAATGCAGGAAGAATAGGCTGCCACCCATTTTTGCCGATGTTATGGGCACAGAAGGACACTGCCTAAAACCACCATTGGACTACCCGCACAGTAGTCTGAAACCATTGGGAATGGCAATGCTGATTGCCAAATGCAACCTAGAATTGTGGGGAATTCATTCTTAAATCCCAAAAATGGGTGCAGTACCAGTACTCACCACTATCCAAAAGCCGGCGTTTTAAAACCACCCTGTGTTCCTCTGAAGGCAAGCCAAAGTGTCTATTTTAAACATTACAATATGTGCAAAATATTCACTGAACACCAGCAGACATTTGGCAGAATGGAGTTTTGTGTGCCTACAAAATCTGGGAAATGAAGAGCCCAGAACCATGCTTATAACAAAACTGGCCCAGCTATGGAGTCAGCAGTTTAAGTTGCACTGGATTTAAAGACACTAAAATCGAAAAATGTTTAGATTAAATGAGTGACCTATGTTTGGTGTCACATGCCTTTGTAACTGTTGAAATGTCATAGTTTTGCACTTAGAATCAGCATTCTAGCTGCATATGTAAAAATGTTTAGTTTTATTTGAATGCAGGAACTGGGGAACAAAAAGTGACATTTTATCTGAAACCTGGCTTAAGGAACTGAATTCTGCCTGGCAACTACCCCCATCAGGAGTGAAACTTGAGTCACAGCTGTGTTCCCAGGCCTAGCTGCCCTTTTGCTGCTCACACTAAGGATATGCCATCTATCTGATAATTGAATTACCTGTGCTCTGCAGGAGAGTGAACAATGCAACTCCCTTCACCCAGGCAGAGGGTTTATTGAGAGGATCATAAATGGCTTCCTCTTGAACAATGAGCCTCTCCTGACTCAGGCAAAGGTTTTATTACAGCAGTCGTAAAATGTAGCTTCCTCTTGGCAGAAGCTGGGAGGAGCACTGCCTGTGAGAGCAAGCTGGCTTGGCAGAACTGGATAAACCAGTATTTCTACCTTGTGCTGAGAGGAAACCACACCCCTTTGGAGCCAGAACATAACTCTAAAAAGATGAATAACTCATAGAGCGGACATGTGAAAATTTTATAAATGATACCATAATTCTTGTGATTTTTCTGCCCACAGTTTAAGAGGTTTTTAGAACCGGTGGTATGTTCAGGGGGGTGTTAGCGGAAAAGTGGATATTACTCTAAATGTATGCATGTTAAAAGTCTGAAACTTCATCAGTTAATGTCCATACTCCCTGCGCACATGTATGTAAAGTTGGGTCAATGTCAGAAATTGAAAAATCAGTTAAAAAGTCAATTATGTGCCATTTCTGAATGCAAGCTCTTAGAAACAGCAGATTTGGACAGAGACATGGCTAAATTCAGCCACACCATGTATATGTAATTTCAAGCAACTGTGTAACTGTGAAATATGTCTTTTATTATCAAATATAGAATGTGTGCAATCTGACAGAGGAGTGTCCTATCTGCAAGCCATAAAATGACATCCCTCTGACTCACAGTTCATTCCCCAATCAAATGATAAATGGAAGTTTGACCAATTAGAAGCTGAGAGAGAGGTAGGGTCAGTGATGCTAGAACACACCCACATTCTAAACACATAAAAGCAGACAGACAGGACAGATAGGGACCTTCAAAATCCATCTGCCGCTGGAAGCTCTGCCGGAAAAATCCATACTTTACCTCCATCAAACCTCCAGAAAGCCAAACTAGAGACTTCAATCTATCCAGAACTAAGAGACCAGACCAGAGAGAAAGCAGTGCTGTACCCAGAGAGACCCAGACCAGCAGAGAGAGCTGACCCAGATCACTGTGAAGTGCAGAGGCCAGACCAGACCAGACCAGAGTCTAAAATCTGACCAGATCCGTGGCGTGGCCCATTTCACTCAAGAATATAGTGTGAGTACCTAGAAAACTGTGCAGATCCAATCTCCTAGTTAAAATAATATAATTCAATCCTATTTTAATCTAAGTAGAACTGTCTCCTAACTGTCACCTGTCATTTGCAAAGCTGTCACTTGTCATTTCCTAGTTGCAAGCTGCACGTGTCTTTTTGAACTTTAAAATTTCAAATCTGAAAAACGACCTTCACTAAATCGCTCATATCTCCGCAACCGTTTGTGCTAGAGACTTGCAGTAACTTTCATTTGGAAGATGAGATCCTAGGCTTTCCTAGGACCCCAAAACGATAGAGATAGTCCTTGTGGTTCCTCTGTAATAGCGCTCGGCGCATCCGCGAATTTTGCCGCGATTTGCAAATTTCTTCATGTTTAAAAACTGCTGCTGCTTGCCTTCCATTTGCCAGAAATTCGTTTAACCTGCTAATCATTCCTGAATCATTGCAAGAGTGAGCCTGAGCTAATATTAACTAGATACCACTCACCCTGAACCTCTGAAAGGGAATTAAAAGCATTTTTAGCATATTTTTTAATTCATTGCCAGCACATATCAAAGCAATTTGGGCCTGTGTTTTCAAACTTCTGTAGTCTAAGCTTGCTGGGGTGAACTGAATCACATTTGATTGCATTTCTGAGAACTGTGTGTTTTCCTTCCATTTCCTTGCCTTGCATCAAGGGGGGGGGGGGGATTGCCAGAGAAAAGTGATTACATTGTTTGGTTGAAATCATATTGAGTATTTTCTGTACTGCAATCATTGAATATTGCATCCACCTGAGCTTACATAAAGCATCCTCTACCACGTTATACTTTTGTTCCTATTTACCAGTGTGCTACCTTATCCATTTCATGTCAACTCATTAGTGATTATAAGAAGTGTGCTAGTGCCAGATTCTCCGTTGTTGATCTTTATCATATCAGATTAAGTGTGCTATTCAATTATTAATTTATTATAAAGTGTGATATATATATATTTTAAATTATCAAATAAACCTTTTAAACTTGCAAAACAGAACTACTTCTTGGCTCAGTGGGGTCAGGGGGATTCCAAGAGAGGGGTGTTATATAGGGGTAGTCATCCAGAACGCATGAACTGGACATAAAGATATATCAATAAGGGTTTTCATTCAGTATTATAGACTAGGCGTTGACTTAGCTGTAGTGTTGAATTGAATCCTCTTACAACCTGCTTGTAAGACATGCTTAATAAGCCACAGGTGGTATTAAGTACACATGTTAGGCGTGAAACAGATCAAACTAAAAATATATGTATTATTGACAAGAAGTCAGGTCTACTTCAGAATGTTAGCACGTGCATGTCGTTGGAGGGCTTGGAAGGGTAAGAGGGGACAATAGACAACTCCCCCTTCACTTCTGTCAAGAAAAGCTTGAGCAGAAGAGCTTCACTGGAACGCGTGTAAAGAACTAGATGCCCCGACACCTTATTTGGGCAAGTACAAAAATTACAAAATAAAGCCACTTTTTTTGTTTATGTTCATGAGACCTACTAATTTAACCCACAAAAAGGAAAGTGGCTTGGCATTCTGGGACTTGTAGTTTTTATTTCAAGATGTGGAAAATACAGCCACAAGGATATTCTTGACATAACACGTTTATATAAGGCTTTACGTATAGTTGCGATGCTTTAGGCGATGTCTTTACTTTGTAAGTGACCTCTATAAGACTAATATTGTAGTTGCTGTAAGTCAAAACAAATGTGTATTAACTAAAGCTAGTAAAGTATGTAGTCGTTTGCCCAACCTGTACAGCGGGTTGAAATCCCGGCGTCACGCCTTAAACCTATGTGATTTTAGGCACATAATGTAGTCTCACTGTGCCTTAAATGCAAGAGATGTTCGCCTTACAAGTGATTCACTTTATGTAACCTGCCAGTCATCCAGATACTATGCACAAAAGGTGCCCTTCATAAACCTGTCATTGGCCCCAAGGCCGCCACTTAGACTTGGGTTATTGTGGCACTGCCCTTCCCCGTCAGTCCTACATTCCTTGATTTGGCATGCAGATAAATTCTCACCAGCCTGTAAGTGCACCAACCTTTCTAGTCTAGTGGACTGATTGTAACTAAACCAATATTAATGACCCCCAACACCCCCACCCCGTTGCTGCCAACTAACCGAGAAGCTTGGGCCGTCCAGAGCTCTGCCTCACAGGGCAAAGCCACAATATCTTTGCAGTGCCCTGATGCGATAGGTTATTGTGCCTTTTGCAGCACAACTTGTGCCATTGTCATGCTTTCATGGTGCTCTGGTATTTTCAAGTGGTGGGGGGTGTGAGACTTGCATACGAGCAGAGCATGGTTGGTGTGGTTCGGTATTGTGTGCAGCTCTGAAAAGATGGGGGCTCTTGTGGCGTGTACATTTTGGATATTTTTGAGTTGTCTGGAACGAAGTCTACTGTGAACTCCAGGTTGATATTAAATGGTTTGTGTGGCTGACTGCATATCTGGCAGAGGGGTGGTTAAGGAGAGTGTGGAGTGTTCTGTTGATGCATCTGTGGTTGGTTGGTGAGGGGTTTAGGGACATTTAGTGTAGGCATAGCTCTTAGGGTGCTAAACTGGACTGTTTTGGTGCTGGAGTCGTGTGTTAGGGTGGAAAGTTGAATGATCGGGATGTTTGTTATTACACCTTCCTCAGCAGAGCTCCCAACAACAACTCGGGACAACCTTTTTTATTTTGTGAACGCCCTAGTTGGTCACATTTGTTTATAGCCATGCATAACAAACTTTCTCCAGCCTTACTGCCTTGTTATGCTATCTTATGTGATGTGCGGCTTGGCTATACCATGGCACAACTTCAGGGCCCACAGGTAGTAAGTAGTCTGTTGCTGGGGAACTCCATTTTACAGTGTAATGCAGAAGGACCGCAATTCATTGAAGAAACTGACAACGGCCCACACCTCTCCCCCACTGAAACCTATGGATCGATTTGTTCTCTGCACACCAAAGATCCTGTGCCAAGTAGGCACGGGTCTATGGGCTCCACTGCTTGAGGGGCCCAGTGCCGGCCAGTGGGTAATTAGGATTTTTGATTTGTGCCCAGATTTCACCACAAACAAATTGAGTAAAGTGAAACTGTTACGTTTTGCTGGTTTATTTAAATGTTTTTTTTAACTAAACATTAACAATTATTAATATTATTATTGTTTAGTTTTATGCGATATAATTGATTTTTAAAATAGTTGGTTGGTAAAGTATAAAACGTATTAGGAGATAATTTGCGAGGGGGGGGCTAGTGAGCTCCACAGGATTTATCCGGGCACTGCCAAGATCCTACAGTGGAGGAAGCACAGATGAAGATGAATTGGCATGACGTGGGCCCAGACATGGAACAGGAATCCTGCCTGAGAGCAGAACTAACACTGATTTGGAAAATCATGTCTTCCAGGTGAAATCATTTGAGTGTCTGAGACAGGTCACTGCCAACCGTGGACCAAGGGCCTGGATGTCTCCAACTCTTCCACATGACAAATGCAAACAGCGCCCCGATACTACAGGTCGAACGCACAGGAACCAGGAAGCCATAGATAATAGCAGCTAGCTCACCTGAGGGCATCAAAGCGCTGTAATAAAAGTTGATATCTTTGCCTACCACGTGGTACTCAATTTAGCGACCTCGGAAGGATGAAAGGAAGAGTGTCCCCACCAGGATTCAAATCCGTGTCCACAAGCTACGCACAGATGTCAGAAACGAGCGCTCAACTTGCTGTGCTATCTGACCAGCTATCCATAAGTCTGGAATCAAAGTCAGAAGGGTGCAATGGAAGGTGGCACAGGACGCCATCAACTCGTGACTTGTGCCAGCACACTGAAGCAACTAGGACTGAACATACAGCGCTATATACCACACACACAGATAAAGTGCAGCTTATTCGTCCTTTGCAAAGAATCCACCAGGTCGTGAAAAACATTTCAGGGAAGTGCCCCAAAGCACACAACTGCTCTTCATGGCAGGTAAGTGAACAAAGTAATAGCGCTTTGTCACGTGGTGCAACGGGGTGAGAATAACGTCTACACTCTCTACGGCAACCCCCACTGGCCCCTTGCAGAACAGAACTCAAAGAAAAATCAAACCAAATACAAGTCAAAAAGACCCGCTTCTGCACATCTTCTAAGACGTGCCCGATCTAGTATCCGAGAGTCCCAGCAACACGTCAGAATAAGGCCAGAACCCCCGATGCACGACAGTCGCCACCGCCTGTACATTGGGGCCACACAGCCATTGCTTTGTAGCTTTGCCACGTCAGTCTCTAAGGTGAACTAATGCCCACGTACCATAGCACCCACAAGTTGCCCTCTTATTTACTCCAGCCCCTTTCCCCGCCATATTCTTAACGTTTCTGCAAGTATGCCCCCTCCCTTATACCTTTCAGGACAAGGAGAAAGCATGAATGTTCGAGTGGAAAAATAAGGGTCCATATGCACGATTTAGCGCCTTGATGCCTTTGGGCCATAGTTTGCGCTTTATAAATCCTAAATATAAAAACTGATTCACAAATCCATTCCCTTCAGTGGCCAACACTGACCTGGCATGCCGGCCCTTCAGGCATCGACCCATTGCTCTACAGGCAAGTTAGAGCCTGTCCTTCCAATTTCTCCATGTTCTGTCTCTGGCCCTCACCATATTTTACTTCCACCCATCCCCCTTGCATTCCCTTCAGTGGCCAACACTGACCTGGCACGCTGGCCCTCTAGGCGCCGGCCCTCTAGGCACCGCCCTATTGCACATCAAGCACGTACACTGACCTGGTATGCCAGCCCTTCAGGCACCACCCTATTGCCCTTCAAGCACGTACACTGACCTAGCATGCCGGCCCTCTAGGCACTGTCCTATTGCCCTTCAAGCACGTACACTGACCTGGCATGCCGGCCCTTCAGGCACCGCCCTATTGCCCTTCAAGCACGTACAATGACCTGGCATGCCGGCCCTCTAGGCGCCGGCCCTCTAGGCACCGCCCTATTGCCCTTCAAGCACGTACACTGACCTGGTATGCCGGCCCTCTAGGCACTGTCCTATTGCCCTTCAAGCACGTACACTGACCTGGCATGCCGGCCCTTCAGGCACCGCCCTATTGCCCTTCAAGCACGTACAATGACCTGGCATGCCGGCCCTCTAGGCACCGCCCTATTGCCCTTCAAGCACGTGCACGGACCTGGCATGCCGGCCCTCTAGGCACCGCCCTATTGCCCTTCAAGCACGTACACTGACCTGGTATGCCGGCCCTCTAGGCACCGCCCTATTGCCCTTCAAGCACGTACACTGACCTGGCATGCCGGCCCTTCAGGCACCGCCCTATTGCCCTTCAAGCAACTACACTGACCTGGCATGCCGGCCCTCTAGGCACCGCCCTATTGCCCTTCAAGCACGTGCACGGACCTGGCATGCCGGCCCTCTAGGCACCGCCTATTGCCCTTCAAGCACGTACACGGACCTGGCATGCCGGCCCTTCAGGTACCACTCTAAAGGCAAGTCCGAGCCTGTTCTTCCTATTCCTCCACGTTCTGTCTCTGGCTCTCAGCCAGTGCTGGAAACAGAATTACTGTTGGGGAACCTCCTCACCACACTTCCTTTGCACAGAGGGGGATGGAGGGAGGGGAGTTGTGGGCAGAACTGGAACCAGATTATCAGTGGAGTGGGAGGGACTGAGGGGCGAAGATAGTGCCAAATGATGTGCATGCCTCGAATATAGGATGCTGGCTGCTTTGCATAAAAACAAAGTGCATTTTGGGAACATTATAATGACCACCAATTTATCAAACCTGTGTGCTAGGAATACAAACGCTAATTCCTTCTGAGCATGGAACACGTGGTACAGTGCTCATTTCCTCTGTCAGGATAGACACACTGACAGTAAAACGTGTGCAACGCATGACCTATGTAGAACTTTGACAGTTTCATTGTTTGAGGTGAGCATAGGACGAGTTTGCGGTGAAGTCGTTGCATATCGCGGCTCAGCAGGGCGCATAGAAACACTGACACTGTTACTCTATGCCAGCAGCTGAGCAGCAATACTCAACTAGCGCCATAAACCCAAGTTGAGGAAGCTTGCAGCAGTTTATTGACACAGTGAGACTTGCAGCTTGTTTCCTAAATGCTGTGTCTCAGACACAGTGTTCAGGTGACTCACTGCCTGCAGTCAAGGGAAGAGTTTCCTCAACTTGGGTGAGCATTGGGCTTCCGGCAAGAGCTTTTTTGCTGCAGCGCAGTTCTGTCTTGTTCACGCTCAATTCCTCCCCTGCTCTCACCACATTCTACTTCCACCCTTTCCCTTCAATAGCAACACTGAGCTGGCATGTTGGCTCTTCTGACACTGCTCTATTGCTCTACGGTCCAGTCTGAGCCTGTCCAGGGAACTCCTCCATGGTCCTTTGCTGACGTTCTAACCATATTGTACTTCAACCCATCTCCAACACATTGACGCATTCTGCAGTGGTCCTGTGCAAAATTCGTAAAGTAAATCTTTACTTCCATGCCCCCCCACTTCAAGGCTACTGTGGTGGACACTATGTTATCCCTACCTTTCAACAGTCACTCTCCCCCGCCCCCATCTCTACATCCCACCCATTTTCCAGCATTACTTGCTGTTCTCCTTCATTTCGCTCCGGTCTTAGTATGCTATGTAAATTGGACAAAGGGTGACATGGGGACAGGGGCACTCCAGAAAAAGTAAATTAAAAAAATCTTAAGTGTCACTATGCCTGAAAAATGCGAGGAGTGCACAGGACCAAAAGCCAAGACCTTTCCCCACGAGCCACTGTGTCCGGGAGTGAGCAGATCGTTAAAGCATGTCCTTACCTAGACAAGTTGATGTTGGTTGGAGGAGGTGATGATGGAAGTCATCGCCACCCCGTTCCTTACTAGACCACTGCACAGCAAAGCCAGACTAACATCACCACAAAGCCGCCTCCTTTTCAAGTTTCTATTGCATGATGGTACAGGTTTCGTGGTAGGAGCATGCCTCTCAAGGTCGGAAGCAATGAGAGGCAGCCATTTTAGGTCCAAACTGAAGTAAAAGGCAGAGTATGGCGAATTCTAGCTTTCAGAGTCACCAAGAATGGTTGGGAGACATGCATGCAAAATGGCCAGACACTCCAACAACTAGCATGACGACGCATGACGACAAAGACGCAAATAGTTCTCGTCAAACTAAGACTGCAAAGCAGTCGAGGTGTTCGAAGACGGGAGAGCCCAAATTTGATAGGCAGTACTGGCCTTTTTGAATGGCTGAAGGCCAACGGAGTTTCTCTAAAGGTTCCATTAAGTCAGACTTTAACACTACTGTTACAGCCCTTGGGGTGAAGAAAGGCGTGCAGCACCCATTTTAAGGCCGAGCACCCACGAAATGATTCAAGACTTGTCCGTTCATTATCCAGTTCCTATTCATTTATGGTCAGGTAAATAATTGTCACGGATCCTCTCCCAACCACCAAAACCTCAACACTACACACAATGATTACCGCACGGTCATACACTACATTGCTGCATAGACCACCCATCTTGAACCCAATCTCTTTGCCCCAGAACATTGGATAAGTCCAAACGGCACAGGTGCAATTCCAATAATTAATGATACTTTTTTATACAGCGCTTCATGTCTGTCACTCCTGCTCTTAAGTGCTTTGATAGTGGCTGATGTTACTTTATTTAAGGACATGCATTTTGCTGAACTCAGAAAGAATGAAGGACTGAGCTTGCCCTGCTGGGATTCGAACCTGGGACTGTAGTTCGTGCAGACATCCGGTCAACCGCTTAACTTGCCGTCCAATTTCACAGGCAAGTGTGCAGACGTGTAGGCTTTGGATATTCCAGAGCACAGCGTCAAAATAATGGAGCCCAAGCAAGGGGGGGCTTGCGGTCCAAACAGTACAGTGCTGCATTTCAATGTTAGATTTATTTATTTATTTACTGTGCATTTGTTAGGCGCTTATACATCAAGTCAATTCTGTTTCAAGACGCCCACAGGCCAACAGGGAGGGAACATGGGATTGAAAAATAATGAACACATTGGAAGATGCAAGACAAACCTACTATGCTTTGTGAGTATTCAGAACGTCCAAGTGCAGTGAGACGGAGGGGGTGGGGGGAGTAGTGGGGTGTTGGGGTAAGTGCTGGAATGTCTGTTCTTGTGGGTGAACAGCAGATGAAGTGCATCGTATGGCAAGTGCTATAAGTGCAAGCCTACAAGATTTAGGCCGGTGGGTGCCAAGACAAGTGATGAGAGGTAGGTAGAGGCTGCGGGGATTGGGAATGGGAGGCCAGGGCCCCGAGGATATACAAGGGCGCTGGCCACCAATCACAGCGACTGTGAGATCAGCAGAGGGACGGACGAATAGAAGGAGGTGGTGAAGAGGAAAGTCTTGAGGAGCTTCTGGAATTTGAGGAAGTCCTGCTCAAGATGAAGAGGGAGGGGGAAGGCTTTTTACATAAGAGGGAGCCAGCTGAAGAAGGTGATCTGCTCCAGCCCTCTCTTTAGCGAAACGCTTTACACACAGATAGGTTTGTTTGTTTGTTTGTTTGTTTATTTGGTATAGCGCAGAACCAAACCCGAAGGGGTAGCTGGGCGCAAACAGTACAAGATTACTTAAGAACTTAGTTACAGGAGAAATACAATTTATGCAGTTCGCAGTTAAATCAAGAAAAGTGCAGTTTATACAGTTCACGTTAGATCAAAGGTAAGTATAGAAGGAAAGCAGAAGGAAAAGAAGAAAAAATGCGGAACTACGGTTCAGTCTAGTTGATCGGATGTCATTCAGCTGGTTGCAGACGTCTAGTGTCTATGTGGGAGGGGAAGGTCAAGCTAAGTGTCATTGGCATGGATCCAAGTGAGGACTTTTCGCCTGAAACTAGAGTAAGGTTGGTCCATTCTGAGATCCAAAGGGAGTTTGTTCCAAGTTTGCGCAGCTATGATTGGGAAACTAGAGCCGCCGGCTGTACTCTTTTTGTATCTAGGCATCACTAAGGTGAAGGCGTTGGTCAGTCTAGTGGGACGGTTTGAGGTTCTCCTGTGGATTCTATTGGCCAGATAAGGGGGGGGGCAATGTTGTTAAGACATTTGGAGGTGAGGGAGAGTATTTTGAGGGTGATCCTGTCTTTGATTTTTAGCCAATGGATATTTTTCCTAAAGGTGGAGATGTGGGCTCTGTTAGGAATATTTAAAGCTACTCTGATAGCGTTATTTTGGAGAGTTTGTAGTTTGTCAAGGATATACTTGTTAGAGCCTGCATAGAGGGCATTGCAGTAATCCAGCTTGGATATGATGAGAGCATTGGCTAATGTGATGCAGCTAGTCTCAGTTAGAAAAGGTCTACATGCTCGGATCAATTTGCAAGTATATGCCGTGGAGGATGCTAGAGAGTTCGTTTGTTTTTTGAAGGTGAGCGTTGAGTCAAGATAAACCCCGAGGGTTTTGACTGCAGGCATCACTTTGATGACGTTATTGTCGATGTTAAATGAGGCATAGTTAGGGTCAAGTTTTTTGATAGCCAACGCTGAGCCAATGATCAGTAGCTCAGTCTTGTCGTCGTTCAGGCAGAGGCCATGGGATGCCATCCAAGCCTGAATGAGGAGATATATCTTATTTACTAAGTCCGTGTCTTCCAAGAAGTTACCCGAAAGGGGGATTAGAATCTGAGTGTCATCTGCGTAATTAGTGTAGACAACACCCAGTCTGTCCAGCTTATCAAACAGGGGCTTAGTAAAGATGTTATACATCGTCGGAGAAACACATGATCCTTGGGGGACACCGCATGAAACTTGTATGGGATCAGCGGCTGCTGAGGGGGAGAAGACTCTCATTGTCCGGTTTGCAAGGAAGGATTGTACCCAGGTTATGGCATCACTTGAGAAATGAGCGGCTGAGCTTAGGTGATTGCATAAGACTGCATGATCTACCAAGTCGAAGGCCGCAGATAGGTCAAGGAGGAGTAGCATCGCTGTTTTACCATTGTCCTTCAACTCGTCAATTTGGGTCTTGAGGTCAATCAAGGCTGTTTCAGTGCCATGAAGGGGGCGGAAGCCAGATTGCCGTGATCCTAGTAATTGTTAGTTTCTAAGTAGTCCTGGATTTGCAGGTATGCTACTCTGTCTATAATTTTAAGTAAGAAAGGGACAGTAGTGATGGGTCTGTAGTTAGTTGGTATAGCAGGGTCAAGTGTTTGTTTTTTTAGCAAGGGAAGCACCCAGGATTGTTTGAGGTTGTTAGGTACTAGATTAGACTTAAAGGATGCATTAATGAGTTTCGAAATGAAGGGTGCTAGGTCTCGAGCTGCATCTTTTATAATTTGGGCCGGACAGTTATCACCTTTACAGTTGGAGGGTTTTAGAGATAGTATGATTTTTTCTGTCTCCAATATGGATATTTTTCTGAAGCTAAATAGGTGAGGGGTGTTAGATTGGTTTGGGAGGAGCTGAGGTTGCAATATGGGTTCTGTAGGCAGGAGCAAGGAACCTTTTTTGTTAGCAATTTTAGATTGGAGCAGGCTGATTTTACCCGCCAGGGCATTTTGTATATTAGTGCACCAGGGCTTGTTTTTAGGAATGTTGTCAGGTGGGGTTATGGGTGTTTCCATTTCACGGAGGATGGAAAATAGCTCCTTAGTGTCTGATTTGGCTTTGGAGATTCTGTCATTGAAGGTGTTTCTTTTAGTGCTTATGATTTCCTTTTTATACTGTTTGGCGAGGGTGGCTAATTTGGTTTTGTTCTCCTCAGTGGGTGAGTGTTGCCAGATAGACTGCAACTTTCTTTTTTGGATTCTAAGGTCTTTCAGGTATGGCGTGAACCAGTTGTTAAGGTGACAGAGTTGTTTACTTTTGCGCAGCTTGGTAGGGGCAATCGAGTCAAGTGCCTTGATCATAGAGCTGTTATAAGCTTCTACAAGCAACGTAGGGTCTGTGATGTTGTCTAAGTTATTGAGAGTAGGGAGAAGGTGGGGTAGGAGTTGTTCTGATGTGATGTCTTTTTTACTTCTGGTGGGAAGTGGCGGGGCCATGAGTATAGGTTTGGGCCGGATAAGGTCTAGTGAGGCATTGAATACAATTAAGTGGTGGTCAGTCCAGGATTGTGGTATTATGTTGGTAATACTGATGTTACAGTTCCGATCAGCAACCCAGTCTAGGGTTCTACCTTTGGCATGAGTAGGAGAAGAGACTTTTTGAGATAGGGCGTAGTCATTCAGGAGTGAGGCGACAGATAGGGCATGTTTGTCGTTGCTGTCATTAAAGCCCAGGTTAAAGTCTCCCAGTAATAGTATTTGATCATGGTCTTTAGTATTGTTGGTTATGATACTGGTTATGTCGTCTTCAAAGGTTCCCAATGGTCCAGGAGGTCTGTAGATAACATGCAAGGTGAGAGTCCGGTTGCAAGAGAGGTGCAATTTGGCAGTAAGGAGTTCACAAGATGAGAATATCAGGGTAGTAGCTAGTTTGATAGGTAAGGTAGCTTTATGAATGATGGCTAGGCCGCCACCTTTAGTGTTAGGTCTATCGACTCTTAGTAGTTGGTAGCCGTCTGATATAGCTAGCATGATGGCAGGGCCAGCCGCGTCATGGAGCCATGTTTCGGTTATGACTAATAGGTCTTAGTTTTCATTAGTTAGGGTGTCCGAGATCTCAGTAGCATGGGCGACCATGGATCTTGCATTAATGAGAGATCCAATTATTGATAAGGTACTAGTTGGTTGAGTCGAGGGGGGTTGTTTATTTTTAGTGGGGGCAACTCTTTGTGACGGTGGCTGGTTAGTAGATATAGGAACAGGGCGAGGGGTGGTAGGTTTGGGGTATTGCGAACGTTTGTTTGCTAGATCGATATATCCTCTGTGATTGTGGTAGGAAGATGGTTCATGAAGACAGGACAGTCTTGCCCTCAATCTCATGTTTCTGTCTTTAGCAGGGTGTGAGTCCGCGGTTGCAAATGCCATGGTGGTAAGGAGGCTCAGGGCAATGTGTAGAGATTGGTAATGGGTGATTTTCATTCTGGTAGTGGACAGGGATGAGAGGGTGGGCAAGTCCAGGTTCAAACTAAGGGCGTGGACTAGGTTGCATGCAAGGGCGTGTAGCTGGTGGTTCGGTGCCAGAGAGGTCTGAGCAGTCTGTAAAGAGACCTGTATATTGGCAGTTAGGTGATCTAGGCGAGAACCAGGCTAGGTTCTATGTGGGCAAAGCGGTGGCAAAATAGGCAAGTGTAGAAGGCTAGCTAGGTAGTGTGTCACCTAAGTGTGTCAGGGCGACTAGAAGCACATTGAAGTATATAAAGTGGCTAGGGCAGTGTTATACCTAATGACAACCATAGGGCAGGGGCACAAGTCAGGTGAAGTACTATCTGCAGCAGCACAGATTAAGGCAAAGGTCAACTGTAGTCTATTGGCGACCATAAGGCACAACACAAATTGAGGCACAAATCAGGTAAAGTCTAATGGCAACCATAGGGCACAGCACAGATTGAGGCACAGGTCAATTGTAGTCTATTGGCGACCATAAGGCACAACACAAATTGAGGCACAAATCAGGTGTTGCCCGACCATAGTTAGAGGCAACTGGGAGCAGCACATGCCAACTTGCACCACTCTGGTACTGAGGCGAGGAAGAGGCAAGAGGACATGCCTGACCCTCACAACAGTACCAGAGTGGTGCAATCAGCATGCACCACTCCCAGTCGCCTCTACCTTGTCCCAGTACTATGGTGACATGAATGTGGAGAAAGGTAACAGCTTATAAAAGGCAGTGGGAAGGGAAGGTTGTTCTGGCATTCTGTGCACGGCCCAAAGCTTTCTCCGAGTGGCTTCTCTCAGGTATAGTTACATGCTTTTCTGACGAGCATTTCTGACATTCAGAGCACCAATAAGGTTTGGCTATTGTATGGCTTCTCTCATGGGTAGTTTGGATGCTTTTGTGACTCAAACATTTCTGACGTTTGGAGCACTGATAAGTCTTGGCTCCTGTGTGGCTTCTCTCATGTTCAGTTAGGCTGCTTTTCACACCAAAGCATTTCTGGCATTCAGAGCACTGATAAGGTTTGGCTCTTGTGTGGCTTCTCTCATGGGTGGTTAGGTTGCATTTCTGACTGAAGCATTTCTGACATTGAGCACTGATAAGGTTCGTCTCCTGTGTGGCTTCTCTCATGGGTGGTTAGGATGCTTTTCACACTGAAGCATTTCTGGCATTCAGAGCACTGATAAGGTGTGGCTCCTGTGTGGCTTCTCTCATGGGTAGTTAGGCTGCTTTTCACACTGAAGCATTTCTGGCATTCAGAGCACTGATAAGGTGTAGCTCCTGTGTGGCTTCTCTCATGGGTGGTTAAGCTGCCATTGTGACTGAAACATTTCTGACATTGAATGCACTGATAAGAATTTCCTCCTGTATGGGTCCTCTCATGTTTGGTTGGAGAGGTTTTCTAACTGAAACTGTTATGGCATTCTGTGTACTGATGAGGATTTTCTCCGGTGTTGGTTTTCTCATTTTGAGCAGGATGGGTTTTCAGACTCAAGCCTTTATGGCATTCATTGTCCTGGCAAGGTTTCTCTGGGCGTTTCATTTCTCCAGCTTGGATTTTGTTTAGCAAAGTTAATCTCATTACAGGGTCAGCCATTTGTAGAGAATGCCAGAGGACTGCAGAGGTCTAGAGGGAAAGTATTTGGTAAGGGAAAGTTGCAGATAGCGTGGTCCCAGGTCCCAATCTTGTGGATGATGCATAGGGATTTGAATTTAATATGTAATCCAGATGCCAGTGAAGAGTGTTAGGGCAGGAGAGATGCAGTCCCTGGGCTTAAGGCCAAGGATAAGGCTACATAGTGCTACCTTATTCTGGATTAGCTGGAGGGATCGTAAAGTGGAAGAAGGTAGATTCAGGAGGAGGCTATTGCAGTAGTGAAGCCTAGAGAGACCCAGGGCTCAGGTAACATTGAGCTTCTGGGGGAAAGTGAGAAAAGGGAGAATTCCTTTGAGAAGGAAGAGTTGAAAGTGGGGCTTCTTGGCAATGTCCTGAGTGTGAGGGAGGAAGGAGAGCGAGGAGTCAAAGAGGACTCCAAGGTTTCTGGCATCAGAAGAAGGAGCAGGGGGAGAGCCCAAAGAGGATGGCCAGAGTGATGGGAAGAAAGAGGGAGCAGGGGTACCAAGGGGAATGATCTCAGTCTTGCTGGCATTGAGGCAAATATTGTTGGAAGGGCACCAGGACTGGATGGCAGATAGGCAGTAGGGGATGATGGAAGATGCAAGAGGGTTGCATGAAGTTTGAAAAAGAGTTGTGCATCATCTGCGTAGCACTGGAAGTTGGCAGAGATGGAGGAAATGAGGAGTGCTAACTGAGCAAGGTAAGTGTTGAAGAGCCAGGGGGAGAGGCTTAGCCCTGCAGGACACCACATGTGGAGAGGTGAGGAAGAAGAGGGTGAGAAGTGTAGGAGGCAAGGGTGTGAGGGGAGGGTCGGGCAGGAGGGTAGCAAGGGTGCTCAGGGTGTCCAGTGTTTTAGTGGTGTAGTGTGTGGCCAGTGTGTTGGAGGGCCTGGGAAGGAAGAGGGGAGGAGGAGGTGGCGGAAGGTTTGGCTAGTTCCCTTTAAATTATAAAGAGTTTAGTCGTGTTGTTGGAGGCACCCGATATCAGTGCCCGGATGTAAGCCCTTTTCTTGGCACAGATGGAGGCCGTATTGCCTTTGGAGCAGGTGGCAGGCCAGTTTGTCAGAGGGCGAGCCTGAGGTTTGCCACTCCAGTTCCACAGCTCTGCACTTGCGCTTCAGGGCTGCAAGTTGAGTCGTACCAGGTGTTACGTTTGGAGGTGGGTTCCAGGCGGATCCTCATGATTGGGGAAAGAATGTCAAGGGTGTTGGTAATGGCTAAATGAAGGTTGTTAAGAGCAGTTCCAGTGGTAGAGTCTGGGTGGGGTAAAGGGGGGCATAAAGGTGGATGCAAAGGCAGCAGCTGACTCGTTTCATCGAAGGGATGTTCGTGAACGAGGTTGGCAGGACTTTTGGAGGGGCGGTCAAAGGGTCAAGAGGACCCCAGGTGCGAGGAGAGGAGAGAATGGTCTAACCAAAAGAGTGGAGTGACCATAAGGGGAGAGCAAGGGGTCAGAATGGATGAGGGTGTCCAGAGTGTTTCCAGCTGAGTGGGTAGGGCCAGAAGGGATATTGCTTTCATGCCCTGCCTAGGGGGGGTGAAGTGGGAGAATGGAACAAAAGGCTCCCACCAATCCCCTCACACCCCTGGACTAGAGGATCACGGCCCAGGCACCCGCCATGAGAGGAGTTTGCCCATCTACCAGACGACCAAATACCCTGGTACAGGAACATACGGATGTGCCCACCCGCCTGCCCACCAGCCTGCCCTGCCCATGCCGACACCTGCGGCATGGATGGACTCGACTGAACCATCCAACACTAAATCAACACATCGTTAGAGATGCCATGACGACCTAGCCAACGGTCAGCACACCCGTGCAAACATGCACACTCCCACACCAATCCACACGAAGAACATATTCAGTGCTATGACGTAGGTGACGGACACACCCACCGACGCGCATCTTTATTATTTTTCACATAGGCTTTTCAAAATGCAGAAACGCAAGACGCACAATGAACTCATCTAAAATGCTTGCTCACGCTTCTCCTAAACCCATGCATTACAATGAGAAATATAACGAAAACCTGATACTGGGGATAAAGCAATATGATACCATAACCCAAAGCGCTGTGTATCAAACGGTTCCACCTATGCACCAGGCCCAAGTAGGCCACAAGCAAGAGCTTCCATGAACATTGAATGAGCAAGAGTACAGTTGCTGACCCTGCAGAATGAGCCCGGCGAGAGCAGACAGTCAAGGGCACAATGTTGCAAACTCGCATGCCGCAAGCCGACGCCAAGGCCACACCTGCAAATTAAGCCAGGCACACAGTGGAAAATGCAATATTAATTGTGCAGAATTCTGCCTCAACCACGGTCTCACCTCACGTGACCAAGCCGAACCTGACAGGGTGCCAGGCCCAGGAGGAGGGAGGCGCCTGGATCCCACGTTTCAAGACACAGGCAGATGCAATTAATCGACTCAATGGACATCTGCGGCGGTGGGAGTAGTCTGCCTTCCAGCATATGAATAAATCCTCACATTGTCTGCACATACCCATAGTGATACATTGTTGCAAATGACAGGTGCACCGCGAACTGGGGACAGCGATGGTCCCAGACTGGGGGGTTCGCGAGTGGACCAATCAGAACATGGGGCTCTTATCACTGACGCCATTAACATTAGCCAATCCTCAGGGGTCTTCATGTAACAATTTTCATGTATCAAATTGAAGGGACAACCCAAGTATACCACCTGACTAACCCTCGACCACTAATAACGCTCTCTATACGTATGCTATACTAACCCTACCACTCGAGGAGCCAATCCAGAGTGACAATAGGTTTTTTGCTAACTTTCCCAGGTGACGCAAGTAGCGCGTCATACTAAGGTAAAAAGGGCCTGCGAGCCCCACGATGAAGGAGAGAGTGTCAGGACGGACGCGTGCGATCCTTGACCCATCTCTGCCGTTTTGTTTAATAAACAGCAGAATCACCTTGCTTCTTGCGTGTGTCTCATACTCATTTTTTGGGATATACGGGAGGAGTTGGGGCCTCCCTGCCCGGAGGTCCGCGGACGGCCCAGCCGACCCCGGGAGAATTTCCCCCCCGACAAGTTGGAGGCACTGCTGAGATCTGTTTGAGGTCTGCTTTTTATTTTATTTTTCCGAGTACTCCCGTTGCGAGGAAGCCCGGCGGCGCGGCCCCCTCTGCCGCTGCCCCCTTTTGAGGACTACAGGACCATCGCGGAACTGCGAGAAGACCGGACAGCGCAATCCGGATATTGGCCTTCGGGAGCCGGTTGAGAAGTATCCCGCCCGCGGTTGGCGAGTGTCCAGACGTGGTCCAGACGAGGGGAGGTGGCGAGCCGCTTGGAGGGGTGCACGCAGTCGAGCGGCCCTGCATCAAGAGAACTTGGTGAGTATGCCACGCACAACAAGCAATGTGAAATTGTGAGTGAGGGGGGAGGAACTGAATACGGGAGGAGGGAGGTGTTACACAGGTGCGCGGCGAAGGTTTGATAAATTAGTGTTGACGGTGCAATGAATGGTAGCTGGACAAGTGCGAGAGCAGTCCGCTACGCTACGGAAGAAAAAGGGGCGGAGCACGAAAACATCACGTGCGGCCACTCGTAGACACTGATTGGCCTAGGTCGCGACCACGTGTAAGGGTGTGTGTGTGTGCGGTTTCCTACGATTTGGTAATTATTGATCAATGAGTAGATGAGGATCCCTATTGATCGAGCAGGGAACTCGATAGAAAGATGACGTTTCCCTGTAGGCGGTAGCTAGCTGGTTGCCCAATACGGAAGATAGTTGGCTGGTTAAGCCCTCCTGTCGAGGGGCGTATCACACGCGAGGCGACGCAGCGTGCGCCGTCCGATTATATTGTTGATTACCTTGTTCCAGGCGTGACAGGAAGACAGCTGTGGAGTTAACGGGGGTAGATTGCAAGCGTATTTTGAACTTTAAAAAAAAAAATATATGAAGAACTTACCAGTAGTTTGAAGGGATCGGTGACGTCACCAGTAGGGCTTTCATAGGATATCTCGAGCACAAGGCATCTTTCTTTCTGAGAGTGGTGGGGAAGAGAGTTGTGGTAAGGGAGTGGAAACGGAGGTAAACGGTAATAAGTTGATCGGGGGAAGGTGAAAAGGGGGACGTGGCTGCGCACGGAGAACGCCGGCCACGGCAAGTGTAGAAAGGGGAGGAGGAGCAAGTGAAAGTGGGACGGCTGTATAAGAACGTCACAAGGGGCACGCAGCCGCAGGGGGCTATGTGCGCCTCGGCCGCAGGGGGCCGTAAAGGTATTGGGTAAAGGAAGAAAAGAAAGAAAAGAATATACAAATGTAACTGCTATATTTTACTAATTTTCCTTAGCGGACTATCGCAAGTCCCCAAACTTACGGGGCCAGGTAAAGATCTAAGGCTGTATAGTGTAAACTGTTAGTAAGATAACCGCTACCAAATAGGGGAAGGATAACAAGTGAAGCGCTACTATGTCATACGGGGCAGGATCGGGAGGGTGGGGGAACACCCTCACTACCCCGCTACAGCACATATGTAAAACACTGTCACCCCATAGGGAGAAACTGATCAAGTATAGCATAGAATGGACACAGGGGACGGACAACAAAATGACGACACCATGGCCGCCTAATGGCAGTTTCCATCCATATACCCAACATTCACTATTAAACCATCTGCATAACACATACAAGGGGAAGAAGTTGATGCACCACGTGGAGGTGTTTAACTTATGGAGGATGTTCCAAGGGTCCCGACCTGGACCAAACAGAATGTTTATTATGGGGGAACCAACGGAAGAAGAGAAGATTAAGGATGAAGGAGAGAATGGGGAAAAAAAGAGTGAAGGCACACAGAACACGGGGAACGGAGAAGAGGGAGGAGAAAAGAGTAACAACATAAACGAAAAGGAAATAAAAAAGGAACAGAGCAACGATATACCCCTAGCGAAGGTAGTGAAAAAGGAGGAAGGGGGGTTATATCCTTTAACAGAACTACGAGACATGGTTGAATTAAGGGCGGCTGAGGGGTACTCGAACCCGGCATACAGCCCGCCACCATATACAGCCATAGGTAGCCACACAGGAAGGGAGCAGAGTAGCACGACGGGATCAGCTCGCACAAAAATGCCCGCAGGGGAAGGGGGGATTGGCGAAGAGCAGATCGCAGGAATAGGACAGGATGAGTGGGTAGCTGCGCAGGTATTATTAAAATTACGAGGTTCATTAACAGAAGAAGAGGAGGAGGTAGTAAGGAAAATGGACGAGGACAACACGAGGAAGAGTGAAAGGAAAGGGGAAGAGGGGAAAAGAAAGGGGGAAGAGCTGTTACGACAGAAGGAAGAGATTTTGGAAGAACGATTAGCAGAATTAAGGGATGAGCAGAATACACTGATAAAGCAGCTTGAGAGAGAGCAAAGAGAGAGCACGGGAAAGGAAAGAAAGCAAGAATGAGTTGGACAAAATGAGGGAACGTACTGAGGAGAAAAAGAGAGAAGCAGAAAGGGTGAAGGCAGTAGCAGAAAGGGTATCCAGAGCAGCACTGCGTGACAAGAAAAGGGAGGAAGAAGAGAAAGAAAAGGAAATGGAAATATGGAGAAGGAGATTACTATCAGAAACGACAAGGAAATACAGAGAAGGGAGGATGATAGAGGGTATATTAGAGCGGGAAAGAGCGAGATGGGAAAGGTAGAAAGAAGAAGAAAGGATAATGGAAAAGATGAGTATTGAAGTAATGGAGGAATTGAAAAAGATAAGAGGAAATTGGTAGAGAAATAGCGGAGAAAAATGAAGGGGAAAGAGAAGAAAGGAGAGGGGGGAGTGAAGTAAGGAGGTATGTATACAGAGACACAGAAGTAGCAACAACATCAGCACAAAGGGAACAATTGGCAAAGAAGACAAGGGAGGAACGGATCTAATAGACTTAAAATCAGTAACGATTAGGGGGAAAAAGACAGACTGGGGGTTGCCATTAATGGAGGACTTTTGCAGTGAGGAAGGAGAAGGAATAGAGAAGGAAGGGAGAGACAGTGAAAGGGAAAGCTTAGATAAATTATACATCACCCGGACAAATGGAGAATCACCATGGATCAGCAGGAGAAAGGAAGAACTGGAGGGCAGTGAGGAGGAAGAGCAAAGAATAGCGGAAAGGCAGACACGTGCAGCCACACCGTCACCATCCCGTCCCACATGCTCCACTACCTCACGCTCATTACGTGCAACATGCCCATCTAAACTCGCGCCCTTCCCACACAAACTGACACCCTACGCAGGCAGGCTTAGAGACCTCCCTGGACGCAGGCAGGGAGAACAAATACACACGCCCACATTAAATAAAGGAAATGATAAAAGAAAGGGAAGAGATGGAGGAGAAACAGTTACGAGCAGGGGAAATATGGACCCCATTGACGATGTAGAAGACAGGGAAGAAGAGGAGGGGTGTACGGATTCGATTGTGTGGGACCCAAAGGGCCAACCAGGACACAACCTAATGTCACTTCTGGAGAGGGGAGGGGTTAGACCACAATACGTCCCCTGGAAGCATGCAGACAAAGAAAACATAGTGCAGGCTCCCATCATTAAGTGGAGGTGCGGGAAAATGGATATATGAAATGGAAAAACACACTGCAGGACAGAAATTGGCAGTGGGGGATGTAAAGGGCCTTCTAATATCAATATTAGGGGATGCAGCAGATGACATCTGGAAGAGAGCAGGCTTCCCCGGGGTCACAATAACAAACACATCACATGATGGGGCACCATTCGCAAACTGCAGACATGCATTATGGCAGGCACTGAGGGTACAGTACTGTTAGGGTTGCTTTCTCTAAGTGTGTGTTTGAGGTGGGTTTGTTTGTTGTAGGAAAGGAGGTGTTAGGGTTGGCTCTTATACTTGCATGTGTGCTGAGCCAGGATTGATGTCACCATCAGAATGTAGGCTGTGAGTCTGGAGTGTGAGATTAGAGTGTTTGAGGTTGAATGGGTTCTAACCCAGGCATTTAGATTATGTGAGCCTGGGTGGTGGGAGCCAGTGGGCTCCTGTCCCTTTCCTCTTTATCTCCTAATGACTTGTTGACATCTGATCCTGTAACCTAAGAAACTAATAAAGTAACCACTATGCGTACCTGGCCTGTGTATCCTGAGTGTCCCTTGGAGTGAACCCTATGACCAAGAGCCGGTCATAACAATTGGCGACGAGGATGGGACAAGGTATGGTGAAGGAGGACCTTGGAGTGGACACCAAGTGAAGCAAAAGGAGATGCAGGTACCTGTGTGATGTCATGTGAGAGCGGAGAAGAGACTCTGCTGCGGGGGGTGCAGGCAAGAGGACAAGTGAATGAAGGAAGAGAGGGAGAGCCCACTGCCCCCCATAGACTGTTTGCGCCCATCACCCAGGGCTGTTTGAGCCAGTCCACCAGGGCTGGAAGGGGCAGCCTGTCAGAGGAGACCCCTGGGAAGAAGGTAGAGTGCCCTGTTTGAGGCCAGGAGTCATTAGAGGCTGTCCAAGAGTCTGGAGAAATGGAAAGCACCCAGGGCTGGAAGGGACAGCCTGTCAGAGGAGACCCCTGGGAAGAAGGGAGAGTGCCCTGTTTGAGGCCAGGAGTCATTAGAGGCTGTCCAAGAGTCTGGAGAAATGGAAAGCACCCAGGGCTGTTTGAGTCAGCCACCAGGTACTGCTTTAGTCAGCCCCCAGGGCTGTTGCAGGCGACCACCCAGGGGTGTCAGAAGCATCCTGCCCCATGGAGCCTGGGTCAAGGATGGCCTGTTGGAGTCTGCCAGGAGCAGGCCCCCTAGTACATGAGGAGACATTGGCAGGGTTGCATGAGGCTGCCCAAGTGTGCCACCATTTCCTGAGTGACTATGCCAGCATTATTTAAAAAGGGGAAGTGTAATTTCATGCCAAGTAAGCGTAATTGTGCCTTTTATGCACCTGGAGGCTAAAACTTTTAATGAGAATAGACGCTATGCTGATTTGGTCTGAGGTGGGGACCATGCAATGAGAAAATGGTTACTGTTTGGGTTTGGGTATGATAGTAGTTTTTGGGGATGATTAGTTTATGCTTGCAGAAGAAATTTTGGAGTTTCATTTAAAAGTAAAATGTCATAATGGATTGAGCAACGATGTGGCAAGCAGTGACTGAAGAGTACTGTTGTGCATTAGTAGTGAATTACCATGAGAAGTATTAGTGAGAATGATGTTGCACTTAGAATAGGAGATGCATTTTATTTTAGATGTAACCATTTTGAGGCATTGCAGGTTGGTTTTAGAGTTGGCCCCAGTTGGCAACATGGACGTTTAGGTCTCATTTAAAGTTGGTTTCCACATTTGTGTTGTGACAGGGGTTGTGTGTGAGTGGCACATATGAGGTTGATTGAGGTGGACAATCAAAGGGTGTTGATCCTATTATGCTTAGTATAACGTTTTGAGGCATTTTAGCATATTAGGTTACCTGTTTAATGGCGACATGGACTTTTAGAAAATGTGACTTGGATGTACTATGTTTCAATGTTCTGATCATCCTAAGACTATGTTTTGCTTGTGTGTGTGTGGTGTGAGATTTGTGATCTTAAAGCACAATAAGAGTGATGTTGGTCATTAATGGTTACCACAATCTTTGAGTCATTTCAGCATTTAGAGTTGCCCATGCTTTGGCAACATGGACTTTTAGGAAATGAGATCTGAAATTTATAATGTGATTATTGATATGTCATTGCAATGCTTACTATAACCATTTTTGAGGCATTGTAGGTGTGATGTTTTGTTAGTGCGTGTATGGATGTGCAACCCATGATGACTGCCAGAGTGACTGCAGCGCTCCTTAGCAGTTACCATTCTATGCCGGGGTTGTCTGTATTTTGAACATCCTGTGTTTGTGTGTGTGTTGTAGCAGTATGTGAATGTTTTAGTGTTGGTGCATGACCAGTGTTGGGTTTTGAAATCTTTTTTTATTGTTTTTTGGAATATGTTTTAATTGATGTACATGACCAGGGTTGGTCAGGGGACTCTGCGGAGTTGGAGGTGTTTGGTGTTTTGAGGCCCTGTGGGGTTAGTGATGTTACTAGTGGTAGGCTAGTATAGAAGCTAGTTGGAACTTTGATTAATTGGTTAGTGACTCTGAGGGGTCCAGAGGTACCTAGTAGGAGACTAGTACCATAAGCTTTGCAAAGCTGTGTTTTTCTGATGATTGGTGGCTCTGAGGAGTTCACATGAAACCTAGTGAAGCTTTTATGTTGTTTTGGATTGTGGCTCTGCGGAGCAGTCCAGAGGCATCTAGCAGGGGACTAGTGCCTGAAGCTGTGTGAAGCTTCTATGTTGTTTTTGAAGGTGTCTAGCTCTGCGGAGTTTACTTGAAGCTGTGTGAAGCTTTGATGTTTTTGGTGACCCTGGAGTTGTTAAGGTCCAGGGATTGCTTGGAATTCTGGAGATGCAAGTTACATTGCATTTAGTGTTTTCTTTTAACTTTAGGTGACTTTTGGAATTGTTCTTGAGTCCGCTCTTGATTAATTTCAGAAGCCTGGCAACGTTTCATCTGCAGCTGTGTTCACTTTGGGGTGTTTATTTGGTTTTGAAGGGCTCATTTGTCTGGCCAACATTTGTAGCGTTATGCTGGTGGTGGTTGTTTAGTGACAGCTGGTTGCGTTTCTTTATTGGTGTGATGAGGTGAGTGACTGGTGATTAGGTGTGTCTGTGTTGCTTGAATTTTGGAATGGATTTGACAGCGGCATGAGTTGTGACTGTGGTTTCTTGGTGACCCAGGTAGATTGTTGGGTTGTTAGTAAGTATCTTGCGCAGTTATGACAGTACCTGGTTTTTCCCGGTTTTGGGAGTTAGTACTCGGAAGTGGCAGTCCGAGGTTCCTGTGTGGCAGAGAGGAACGGAAGGAGCTTTGTGTTTGGTTGGTCTTGGTAGTATTGTGGTTTGTTTGCCGAGGTGGGCGGTTAGTGCTCGAAAGTGGCAGTTCGAGGTTCCTTTGTGGCAGGCGGGAACGGAAGGCGATTTGTGATGTTTTGATTGGTTAGGAATGTTAGTTGTGGCGGCTGGGACTGTCATAGGATGTTAGTTACGCCTGCTTGTTCAATCTCTGGGGTTAGCGGAACTCTGCTGAGAGTGAGGTGTGTCTTGCTGTTGTGAAAGTGTGTGTTGTTCTTTATGCAAGAGGAGGAGGTGTTAGGGTTGCTTTCTCTAAGTGTGTGTTTGAGGTGTGTTTGTTTGTTGTAGGAAAGGAGGTGTTAGGGTTGGCTCTTATACTTGCATGTGTGCTGAGCCAGGATTGATGTCACCATCAGAATGTAGGCTGTGAGTCTGGATTGTGAGATTAGAATGTTTGGGGTTGAATGGGTTCTAACCCAGGCAGTTAGATTATGTGAGCCTGGGTGGTGGGAGCCAGTGGGCTCCTGTCCCTTTCCTCTTTATCTCCTAATGACTTGTTGACATCTGATCCTGTAACCTAAGAAGCTAATAAAGTAACCACTATGCGTACCTGGCCTGTGTATCCTGAGTGTCCCTTGGAGTGAACCCTATGACCAAGAGCCGGTCATAACAAGTACCCAGACACATCAGACATAGGAGCAATTACCTCACGCAAGATGCGTGAGAACGAAAATCCTGTTGATTATATCCAGGAAATTCAAGAGAAGTGGCGCATGGAAACTAGAGAACAATGGGACAAGACACCAGCAATATTCTATCATATACTAGTACAATGGCTCCCAGAAGCAGTCCAGAAACAACTGAAGAAAGTAGTGGGGATGGAAGCAAAAGCATGGCCAGAAATACAACTGACAATAGTGCATCATTGTAGGACATGGCAAGAAAAAATGAAACAAAAAGAAGGATAGAAAAACGGAAGAGGCTAAATTAGTACAGAAAAAACTTACTAAATTCATGATGGAAGGTGCACTAATAACTACACCTGCAACAATGACTCAAAGTCCCACACAAGTAGTGGCTGCACAAGATCCCTCCCAAATACAATCATCACAGACTGTAAAACAGCTGCCGCCACTCCAACCATACACGACCAACATGGGAGGAGGATACTCAACGCCAGGAGCTGGGTATTATAATTACAACAGGGGAAGGGGAGGAATGATGAGGGGGAGAGGATACGGATTACACACAACAGCAGGGGGGAGGACTTAGAAATGTCTACCCCACCGGGCAACCAGTATACCAGGACAACCCAGGAAGCTTTCCATGGCAGAACAGGGAACCACCGGTGTGTTGGATTTGTGGATTAGTGGGGCACATGTCACGCACGTGTAGAGTGAGACCAGGCACACCATCATGGAGTGAACAGGGACAACAAGGGCCCACACAGGAACAGCAGGGCATCCAGCAACAGCAGACATTGCAACAGGGAAATGGGCAGCAACAACTAGTAACACAACAACAGCCACAGACATATTCACTACCATAACAACAGGTAGCGATAACACAACAACCCCAAGTACAGCAAGTACAGCAACCTGCCCAAATCCAAGACCATAACATAACCTCTACCAATACACAACTACAGCAAACACAACTGGGAAGGGTGACGGTCCTGGGACACAACCCTTACACAGGAAGTGGTCAATCATTATACCCTCAATAGGATAGCCCACAGACGGCCTTGGTGTGTCCCATCCTGTCGGTAACACCTAAAAGTGCGGAGGAACCACGCATAGAGGTAACGATAGGTGACAAAAAATTATCATTCCTTGTTGACACCGGGGCGACCCGTTCTTGCATAAGGGAAGGTAAATTTAAGATGTCAGGTGAAGCCATGAACACCCAAGGATTCTCTGGGGCTAGGGGGTTGGTTCCCTTTACTCATAACATTCCCTTATCAATAGGGGATTATGACATGTCAGTGCCGCTTTTGTATTCTAGGGCCTCACCAGTAAATATACTGGGGAGAGACATAATGAGCAGGTTGAATATGACGATCTCCTTTACGGAGGACGGCATAATTTGCTCCACTCCAGGAATTAACATGCTCACTGCACGACAAATTATGCAAGCATACTGTGGACAGACAGTGATTAGGGCTGAGCCAGTAGATGGTGAACTGTTCCAGTACGGGACAGACATGGCATTCGCATGGATGCCAGGAATAGAAGGAAAGATCTGGAGGAGGCCAGCAGCCTATTTCTTTAGACCAGAAACACCAGCCAATGAACCAGAAGGAAAGGTGATTTCAGTGAACATAGAGAGCATTATAGCAACTGCTGATTACATTGCAGTACATGCCCAAGACAGAGAAGGAAGAGCATGGAGGGCAGTGATAGCACTAGTAGAGGGATGTAGACTCACCCAGGTGTCAGATGAGGAGCTCTTCTCAGAAGAAAAGGAAGAAGGTGAAATGGTGTTTATGATGAGTGTAGAAATATGGCTATGAGTGACGTACAAACAAGTGGCACAGAAAATTGCAATGGCACTTGAAGCACCCACATCCACCCCAGTTCCCTTCTTTGAGGAGGATATGGCGAAGGTACCAACATCATTATGGACTACTAGTCCCTATGACGTGGGGTGCATAAAAAGTATAGGGGGAGTAAGAATAAAATTGAAAAAAGGTGCTATACTCCCCAGAGTGAAACAGTACCCACTATCAAAAGAGGCAGACGAGGGCATATATGAAACAATAACGGCCCGTATAAATAATGGCATATTGGTACCATCAGAATCACCATGTAACACAGCTGTATACCCAGTGCGCAAAGATAAAGGGGGGTCTTGGCGCTTCATACAGGACCTCAGGCCCTTGAACAACATAGTGGAAGCAGAATACCCAATAGCAGCAAACCCGGCCACAATATTGTGCGGCATTCCAGCAGAGGCATCACGATTTACAGTGATAGACCTCAAAAATGCCTTCTTCTCAATACCCCTGCACCCAGACTCACAAGATCTGACAAGCTTCACGTACAGAAACACAAAGTGGAAACACACCAGATTGCCACAAGGGTACTGCGAGTCACCCTCAATCTTCAACAGAGTAATACAGATGGACTTGGGTAACATTGAAGTGGAAAGTACAGTGTTGCAGTATGTTGATGACATAATAATTTGCAGCACAAACGAAAGAAGGTGCAGAGAGGACTCATTGAAGATGATGACAATATTGGCTGAAAAGGGTTACAAGGTAGACAAGGAAAAGTTACAGTACTGTCAGGAACAGGTACTTTACATTGGTCAGCTCATATCCCAATACGGAAGAAAGATTGCACCACAAAGAGCACAGGCTATTTAAAAAATGCCGCTGCCCCAAACAGTGAGGGAACTACAGCAGTTCCTGGGACTGTGCAACTACTGTAGAGCCTGGGTATTTGATTACAGCTCATACATAGGACCCCTACTTGAGGCGTTAAAAGAAGCTAACAAAGGGGAGAAAAAATTGGGGTGGACAATGGAAATGAAAGAGGCTTTTGATGAACTGAACGATGCAATATCAACTGCTCCGGTACTGGCCACCCCAGATTATGAACGACAATTCTTTATATTTTCACATTGCGACCCAGCAGTGATGAAAGCAGTGTTGGCTCAAAAAACAAGCATGGGCTACAAACCAGTAGCGTTTTACAGTGGTCACTTGGATCCTGTGATGTTGGGACATTTCCCTTGCGAACAAGGTCTCGCCGCAGCTGCCTTTGCGGTAGGGAAAGCATCAGCAATCACAATAGGGTGCCCAACCACACTATTTGTGGAACATGCACTATTTGCAATATTGAACAAGCCTAAATCCACACTAACCACGCAGAGGGCGTCAGGTTACGAGATCATCTTATCTAGACCAGAACTATCAATTGTTAGATGCAGCACGGTTAACCCTGCAAGGTTTATAGCAGAAGTAATTGAGGAAGGAGATTATGCACACGATTGTACACAGACTACCGAAATGTACTCATGTACTAGAAAAGTTGAAGAGAACGCACTAGATGGAGGTGAGCTCTTGTTCATTGATGGGTCATCAACAATAGACCAAAGTGATGGGATAAGGAGAACTGGGGCAGCAGTGGTAAAAATGACAGAGGAACCGGTGTGTGTGGCGATGAAATGCGTACAATTACCACAGCATTACTCCGCTCAAGCAGCTGAATTGGTTGCACTGATCTTGGCATTGAAGGAAAGCTTTGACAAAAGAGTGACCATATATTCTGACAGCGCATATGTCACGTCTACTGTCCACTCAGGATTGTCCAAATGGAGGAGAAGATGGTTTAGGAGAGCTGGCGGCACCCCAGTGCAACATGCTCTCTTGTTAGCTGAACTAATTGAAGTAATAAATGACACCCAAGAATTAGCTTTGGTCAAATGTACCGCACACACTAATGGGGAAGATCATATCTCAAAAGGGAATGCAGCAGCAGACGCACATGCGAAGTATGCTGCATATTTTGGTGAGATATGGAACCCCCCAGAGTCAGGGAGAGGGAGAGGGAGAGGAATAGCTAAGGAGATGTTGATAAGAGAAGGGTACACCCATCTCCCAGCCACACAGATAATGGAGCTACAAGCGGCTGCACCAATGGCAGAAAAAGAAATATGGGTAAAAAGAGGATGTACAATGTCACCAACTGACGCACTATGGCGCCAGGGTAACACTGGAAAGATGGTAATGCCATTGGCACTATTGAACACCGCCCTGAGCCAACTACACCACCCAGCCCACACAGGCAAGGAAGTTATTGCAGCACGAATTAGGGAAGATTGGTTCTGTCCCGAGTTAAATTCCCATGTGACAAATTTTATCAGCAATTGTCTCACATGTCAACAGTTCACGGCCGGTCACACGCTGAAGGTGATAAAAGGTACTATACCCTGGCCAGAGGGACCCTTCCTGCACATCCACATTGACTATGTTGATATAATCAACGTATGTCAAGGAAATAGGTATATGATTGTAGTAGTATGCCCATTCTCCAGGTGTATTGAGGCAGGACCCTTCTCACACCCAGATGCATTCAGAGCAGCTAAATTTCTAGTGAGGGAGGTTTTCCCCAGGTGGGGAGTGTGCGAGGTACTGCGGTCAGATAATGGCCCGCATTTCGCTAATGAAATGTTCCAGCACATCACATCCTTACTGAACATCAAGCATAAATTTGCATGTGCATATCACCCGCAGGCCAACGGTGTAGCGAACGCCTGAATGGCCTACTGAAGGAGGCGATTGCAAAGATACAGCAAACAACAAAGAAGAGTTGGTTGTATTGCCTTCCGCTAGCCCTATTTGAGCTAAGGAATAGACCAGGCTCCGATCACCACCTCACCCCTCACGAGGTGGTGACCGGACGTCAAATGCGCCTTCCTCTAACGCCAACATCAAGAGCATTCACAGATTATGAAAATACAGCAACTGTTTTTGGTGATGAAATGTACCAATATGTGTCTTCCTTGGTTACTAGTGTAGTGTTTGTGTCTCAACAGCTCGAGCGCACGCGGGGCGGGTCTAAGAGTGATCAACAAGAAGACGCGGATAAAGAATTGGAAAAGGGAAAACTGTGCAAAATTGCTAAAGGTGACCACATACTACTCCGCAATTTCAACAGAAAGTGGAACAGCCCACGCTTCACTGGCCCCCACCTGGTAGAGGAAGTATCTACGAGAGCAGTAAAGTTACAGGACAAACATGCTTGGAATCACCTACACGACGTAAAGATCTGCAAACTCCAGACCCGCCCTAGCGTCACCGACAGGGCCATTGGAAGAACAGCAGCAGCGTCACCCACGGAGGAAGAGACTTCTACCACAGCTGACGACCTAAGTGTCTCCCTACCCTACCACCCCCCAGATTCCCCAGAGACAACTACTGAAATAGAGAAGGGTAATTCCCATACCGCCCACCCCATGGTCACACGATCAAAGAGTAAAGAGACTTCCGCCAGTTGAGCCTTAAACCCTCTGCCCTCGACCCCCTACCCACTGCAGTAATCACCCAACTGAAGGACATTGTCTTGCACATATACACATGTAAACACTTAGATGTTCTCTTTTTCTCTTTCTCGCACATGCAGGTACTGTGTATTATTGTACTGCTAAGGAAACAGATAACTAACAAAGTTCATTGCCCAGGAGTAGATGCTACCCTCAGACGATAACTACCCTGAAGAGCTATCACACCAATTTGTCTATCACATAAAAAGGCCAAAGTACCTGAAAAGAAGGAGGGTACGTGTCTACTACACAGCATTTCTCTTGGCCATAGAACAATCAATGCCCCATCTTCACCAATACTTGCCTGTCCTAAGAGATAGATCGCTTAGATTGGCGTGGGAACAGCTCCTCGCCTGGGCACTGAATGACTACTTGATAGGGAGAGCTTGAAAACAACAAATAACACTAATAACAAGCATATTGAGAATTTTCAGGCGGGCAACTTTAACGTCGCAAGAATTAGCTGCCGGACTGCAGCAAGGTAAGAGCAAAATGCCGGTGAGACTAGCCTCTGTAATAAAGATGATAGGGATTTTGATGATCACCGGGTTCTTGGCTGCCTCTGTATGGCAGAAAAGTTATGCTATCAATATTTTGGCTGTACCCAAACCTAATATACCCCCACCCACGGCTGCAACAGGTGTTACGTCAGGTGGTACTAGCAAAATTCCACACAAGGGAGATAGAGTTAAACGCAGCACATACTCAGATAATAAAGGTATTGACAACTACATACAAGATTCAGCTCACGTCTCGAACAACATGTGGTACCAACACATGACCCAAATAGGTAAGGTTTGGTGTTTGCTGTCTATACGAACTGTGCCCTGAAAGTTCGTTTTTGGAATCCTTCAAATACTGGCACTGCGAGTTCTCCATAACTCTTGCCAGCTTGCTTCCACTTCCTGGAGGAGGTGGGGCCCAGCCTCGATCACCTGACCTGTCACGTGACCTCAGCCAGTGTTAAAAATCCGCCCCAGCCACCCTCGCGGCGTAAGCCCTGGAGGCAGAAGGGCTGGTGCTGTTAGGCTGTTGGGCGTATTGTGGCGTTGGCGCGCTGTAATCCTCAAGTGCCTCCTGCTGTGCTCAGAAATTCCATCAATGGTGAAATATATTGTAAGCAGATCATATCAGGAATAAGAAAATTATTTGCATATTCTACATATAAAGACAATCCGGGGAGGGGGGGGGGGAGAGTCGGACTAAGGCCGCTCCTTAAGCTGTCGGGCGTTCCCATAACTAGGTGGTTACTTACATTTGTCTGCTGCTCATCATTGGTGATATTTTACCTATAAAAAGCCAAAAATTTCAGTTTTATACAACCAATGCATTTCATCAATGGCTAATTTTAATCTTGTTACAAGTGTCATTTATGAAATAGTGACTTAGATTCACTCTTAATTCTTCTTAGTAACAACTATCTTACAAATTGTGTTAATCTCTTTTCAATTGATAGCTCTATATATAGTGACACTGTTTGGAGATCACTGTCCTCTGACCTTATATTATCTCATTTTTGGGGCTGTGAAGTTTCCTTCTCCCTTATTACTTTTAGTAAATGATGGGATCCACGAACATCTTTTTTTGAGGTCATAGGAATATATTTTATATTTTTGCGTAATCACTCTTGCACTTTTAACTATAGCCCATCTTGAGTAATATTTTGGCTGCTGTCCCGTTGTTTGGTGGGACAACGGCTTCTGATTTGAAGTGAGGCTGTCATCCTACTCTTATATATATTATTGATTGTGTTTCATTGTGCGACATGTCTCGACAAATTAACTCGTTGAAAACAGGAATGCCAGAGCACATGTCAAATATTTACAACCCTTTGTCTCCTCTAACAAAGAAAGCTTTAATTGCTAAAAGACTCAAAGATAACAAAGACAGAAAGCGCGCGAATTCTCTAAATGTGGATATTCGCACCTTCTGTACAATAGATACTGTGGGGTTGGGAAAATTTAATTCCCCACAAAGCAAGATAAACACGTTGCCAATTTCGAGCTCGATCTCGGTCACGGCTCCGCATTCAGCCTGTACTAGTACCTTGGCCCTGGCTGAATCTGAGGAAGCAGTGACTGATACAAAAGCTTGTCTTGATAATGTACAACAAATGAGCAGAGAAGTAACGGACGCCACGATCGCGTTGGCATATACAACAGGAGAAATATTTATCTCCCAAGTAACTGCCAATGTCGACACTCATTCTGAAGTGTGTCCTGTTAAATCACCCACGGTTGCACCTATCTGTTCCGTTGCAGCTCAGCACTTATTGCGAGCTGAGTATGCAAAAATAACAGCAGTAGGTGACTTTGGTAACGATACTTTAGCATCTCTGAATGCATCAAGTCCACTTGAATCAGTAACACCCGAGGTGATGTACATATGTTCCAATACGGGTGATTTGATCCAATTAGAAGACCACTCACAAAAACCTCTAAGTATTATCCCCGACAAAGGACAAGCACCAAATAATACTCTAACACTGGCGAATGAGAATCAAGATCTGTACAAATCACCAGTACTATTTGAAAAATCTTCATCTAATATATCAAATGTATCATTTATAGCTCCAACGCCTAGACGTACTAGATTTAACGAACCCGACAATAATCATTCGTATTTTATACGTGATAGTCAGATGCCGTACAAAGACAATAGATTCTCTTTTCCTGAGGCATCGGCACTCAATAATACTTTGAGTGCTATGAAGACGGCTTTATTGTCGTTAGCAAAGCTATATGAATCACTGGACGAAAAAATGACAGGTCAGAACAGAGAGATTCATATATTACATTCACTTCTTAAAAAAGAGCCACAGACCAAAAATCTACTAATCTGTCCATGTACATATGGGCTAAAAAGTCAATCGACCCAAACAAATTCCTTACAAGATCTGGGCATGATAGTAGATACGCCATTAAACCCACTGGAACAAATAATAACTGCAAATGTAGCTATCCAGGGAGAAAATGTCCAATTACCATCGGTTAAACTGACAGAGGTAATTCCAAAAGTACAAGGTGTATCCTTTGCACCCATGTTTACTACTTTAAAATTGCAACCTTCAGAGACTGTCCGGCCGCGCGAGCCGGATACAAATTGTGCAACCCAACAATCAACCGTTAATATAAAAAACCTGTCCAAAGCAAAACAAGCTGCAAAGCTAGTAATCTCTGCTAAGAAAAAAAGGAAATTGAACCTGAATATTGAAAACAAATGTAGGAGAAAAGAATCCCTAAACTATCAACCGCTTGACGATTTGCTTGCCACTGTGACATTAACTTCACAACCTCCATTGGGACTTACCGAAAAAAAAACAATTGAGGACATTGCAATGCAAGTTAAAACAATAAAGGGGCCCTCATGCTCCTCAGTTGCAAATGAAGAGCTGATTATGAATTCCACCGTAGCTCCAATTAAAGCTAAAATACTAAACAAGAATGCATCAAGCACTATGGTTGATATTTTGCAGGATCTACGGGAAGAAATAAGAGCCGCATGTGAGAAACACTCTAACGCAAATGAGGTCCTGGTACAGTCCTATACAGTACCCTATAGAGAAGACCAGGCTAACAAAAAGAATGGTGACATTTCAGGAGGGAAAAAGGTACATGCAAATGTGCCAAATGACACAGACAGCGTGTTACAAGATCTGCGCGATGAAATACGAGCTTCCTTTCAAAAATACGCTAAAGAAAATGAAGCTCTTACAGAATCTATCAGATTAGCCAATCAGGGTTTATTAAACAAATCTGATCAATGTAATCAAATTACAATTAAGGAGAAATCCAATATAGAGCTCCTGTTGAAAGGGCCAAAGATGCTACAAATGTCAGTAACACATAATCTGATACATCATGGGGCCGCGGGGCCTACAACCATCACCAGGCAGTTCAAGAACCAGCAGAGCGAGCCTGACCCCGGGGTTTCTAGGCATCTCGGCAAAAATCAATATAAAAATCATCATCGTCTCCTTATTAAATGCCGTGGCTATCCTTTTGCTACATATGATTTGAATCGAGCTAGCATTTTGAGTATTTGTGCGGAAATTATCGCACTTGACGATGTAACCTCAGCCGATATTAGCCTGGTGGAATTTGTTAATGACACAAATCTAACAGAAGCACGGTTGTTTATTCAATCAAGAGTTGTATTAAATACCTTGTGGCTAGCCCGAACTGCTTTTTATAATTTAGGTTTCATTTTATCACAAGATGTAACTATTCAAGATACGAAACAAGTAATTACTGACCGCCCAAAAATTAGAACGTATGGCGACAATGTAACCTCACTGATTACAGAAGCAGGGCAACCACAAAATGCATGGAGAGATGATAATCTCAATGTGAGATCATAACAACCCCAGACGCTGGAATCCATCAGCCTACTCTCCTGGAATACAAGAGGCCATAAACATTTTATTAATAACAAAAGTAAAGAGCTCCTCCAATTTGATGTATTAGTATTCCAGGAGACATGGCTGCGAGTGATACCAGTGTGGGATGATTATAACATCTATGTGGTACCTGCCATCGAGCCGCTGCAGGGTCGCCCGATGGCTGGCTTTCTGATGGCGTTTAGAAAAGATAAGAATATCGAAGTTATTTGACACAGAACTCCCTCACCGTGTTTTCAATATGTTAAGATTCAGCTTGGCCAAACGTTTTGTGCAATAGTGAACATCTATCGGGGGAAAAAACATTTATCATCAAATGCATTCTTTGAAACCTTAGCCATGATTCTCGATCAACTACTAATGGATGATACCATTATTAACACATTTATAATGGGGGACCTAAATTTACACCTTTTATCTTCCAGATCAATGCCAGATGAATGTCGTTGGTTATCCATAATGGCTGATCGAAATTTTGTCATGGTAAATGGTTCATTGCAAGGGGATTTTCCTCCCAAAACCACATGGCACAATGCTGGTAGTCATGCAACTTTGGATTACATTTTTGTGAATGATCACTTCCTGAACAATATAACTATGTTTTCTGTCAAATCAACCATCATGAGTGATCATAGCCAGCTGCGGGTGATATGTGACTGGCCTAAAATTAGGAAACAGTCTCATAATATTAACACGTCTAATTTACAGGTCAATAATGCTGGTAACCATGTAAAATGGTCCAAGTCAAGACTATGTCAGTTTAGAGATGTCTTGTGTGAGCGGTATACTGGTGATACCGAATGTGAAAGCGGATATTATGTTCATGCCATGCAGCTATTTACTACACAGAGGTTGCACCCCAAACGAGTTATACAAACTCACCCTCATGCCTTTGACCTTGAGGTTAAATGCAAGAAAAGTGAACTAAGGAGGAATATAAAAAAACTATCTAATGGTTATGGGTCAAATCCAATGACTATTCATGACAAGATAAAACAACTAAAAAGGGAGCATAAAAAATGGTTAAGATGACGTTGTGCCTCCCAATACCAACATGACGGAGAGGTAATGATGCAACAGATCATCCTTAAATCCTCAGGGGGCATATGGGCTCTTCTAAATAAAACCGCGTTTAAAAATCAGTCTTCCTTAATGGTGAATTCTATCTCTCAACATTGTTGGAGAGCCTTTTTTGGCAATATATACACCACACCAATCACAAATATGGGATTAAATTGGGACAGTATTGTAGCTGACCACAATGTGAATTTCAATTGTGATGACATACTTTTTTTTATATCGAAACTGAGCGTCTCAAGAGCAGCCGGGCCAGACGGTTTACATAATGCTATAATAAAACAAAATAGACATTTATGGTCCACCATATTACATCTCATATTTAAGAATATAATGGCTACAGGCTCTATTCCCCTGAACTGGAAAACATTGATTACTCTCCCCATATTTAAAAAAGGCGACAGGACTAATCCAGCCTCTTATAGACCTATTGCACTGCTAGATTGCCCGGGGAAAATCTTTGCCCGTATGATATTAGGTGAGTTTAACAAATGGCTAAATCATCTAAGCCACAGAGATCCTTTTCAGACAGGGTTTGTTCCCGGTTTGGGAACAGCTATTAATTTAATCACCCTGAACTCTATTATTCAGCAAAACAAACAGTATCATCAGCCGTTATATGTAGCATATGTAGATTTTAGGTCGGCTTTTGATCTTGTTCCCAGGGAACTACTTTTTAGGAAATTGATGGACCTGGGGTGTCCCTGGCATATACTTAAATGGATAATTGAGCTACATACAAATACATCAATTCAGATTCGCATGAATAATGATGGGTTGCTCTCTGAACCCATTGACACCTCGCAGGGTTTGAAACAAGGTTGCCTGCTGGCTTCTGCATTGTTTAATTTTTTCCTTTTAGATTTTGGGTGCAGTTTCAGGGGGTTGATTACTGACCCACCAAAATTGCTTGGAATAGCCATTAATTGGCTTCTTTATGCCGATGACATGGTTCTTTTGTCTAAAACACCAGTAGGCTTGCGCACTATGTTGAAGGCATTAGATACATATGCCAAGAAAAATTATATTAGTATTAATACTACAAAAACACAAGTGATGCAATTTGGTGTCAAAATAAGACAAAAATCATGTAGTTGGCAATTACAAGATACTGATCTTTTGGTTGTAAAATCATATATTTATCTAGGGGTATGTGTGAATAGTCATACACTTGACAAACCGTATGAAGATTATCTTCAGCTGAAGCATCTTAGTGCAATATCACAAGCCCGGATAATTCGGACAAAATATTGTAAATTCACCATAAACCCCATGATTATATATTACAGGCAAAAATATATCCCCACAATTCTGTATGGGTCAGAAACAAAAAAATGTCAAGGTTATCAGTATTGGACCAAATATGAAAGTGCTTTTTGGAAAAATTCACTTATGTTACCCAATTCAGAATCCATGCCGCTTATTAGACATGAAATGGATTTAATATCAATCTATGCAGTATATAAATGGAAAGTCTGCCAATTATACAGAAAATGTATTATGAAAGATAATACTAATGGGTTACTCGCCATTATATCTCGATATTTACTGCTAGCAAATGATATCTTTGCAAACGAATGGCGTAATTGTGCTAAAAGCTTTCTACAAGGGGCTGATATTACTGAAATTTTACTTATTGAAAACCCAAATAAAGCCAAATCTAAACTGTGGAGATCGGATTGGATTAAGACCAGGGAAGCGTGCATGAAAATATCGAAATTCAGCTTGAATCCGTTTGGCTTAAAAACACAGGGACTTGTAGAACAATACCTGAAGCAATCCCCTGGTCCTGGTCATCGATCAGATTTCCTACGCTTTAGATTGAATATATGGCCCACAAGAGAGATATTATATAGATGGAAGAAAATACCAGACCAAAGTTGTCGATTTTGTAATCAAGAGGTCAGTTTATTAACAAAGAGGATAATCTACTTCAAACATTTGTTTAATGAGACTGCAGTTATTATGCAGGAACATTTATGGTTAGTATTGTTTACAGGACACTTAAAAAAATCAAGGTATGCAGTTGTAAATTATCTAAACTCCCTGAAAATTAAGATACATGATATGGACGATGGCTAACCATGTAATTATATTTATATAACCGTTATATAAGTGAAGTTGAATGAAAGCGAGAGTGATTAATGTAATGATGATCAATATTTTGGTTCATTGATGTATTATTGTATTAATGTGTGTAAGAAATTGGAAAATGGTTTTGTTTTTCTTCAATTTTTTTGTAATAAATTTGTTGAGAGGTCGGGTCTAACTGACCAAAACAACAATAAATTAAAAAAAATAAAAAAAAAGACCCAAATAGGTAAGCAGACAACAGAAGACAGTTTGCTCACTGATCCCATACGCCATGAGCGCTTCTCGAACTTTCGTTGCCACGGAAATAGATGAAGACAGCACGATGTATAATATACTTGGCACTGTTCCAAACGAAAGGGAGATTTCAAGGGAACACGGTGCACCTGGTGTGGAAAACGCGAGCCACATACCCATATGAAAACAACTTCCTCAAGGTTTATTTGAGTTACCACAAGACCAGTTTGCATGCTGAAGCATTCAGATACATAACAAGTGGCCCTGAAAAAGGAGAAACAAAGAAAGTAACACTACAATACCTACCATGTGATTGGTACGCCACTGAAGTTCCTGGTAAACAAGGATGTTGGGAAAGACCACTGATAATAATAACAGGGAAGGTGTACCTGGACAACAAATGGGACATAGGAGTGGTTGGCAGCAACATGGTAACGGGAGAGGATACTACAACTATTGCTGAACACAACGACAGATGTTGGATGACTTGGGTCAAATACGTACCCATGCTAACGTGGATAGAGAAGGATGAAGACCCAATAACAATACTGCCACTGTCTGCACCTAAGGTATGGTACCAACATAGAGGAGAAGTGGACGTGGGATACAACACCAACTGTGCAAGCGTGGTGGAGTTACCTGAGGGGGGAGCAGGAACAGCAGTATTAATGGACCATTACTGGGCCTGCGGAGACAAGGCATACCACACACTGCCCCCTCTGTGGAACGGTATATGCACAATGGTACACGTTAATGTACCATCACTAGTGGTGCCCCGGAAACATGTGAACGTGGCGAACTTCCCTAAAATGGATGAAGGAAACAAGAGGAAGAAGAGATCTGTACAACCTCAGAAGAGGCCAGAGAACCAAAACAACAGCAACAACACTGTCCTGAATAGAAAGAAAAGACAAGGAGAACCTCTGACAGGAAATTACCTATGGGGAAGGTCGGAAACAGCACTCACTTCAATCCCACCAGAACACAGACTATTCAGCAGAGCAGCAATGTTCTTCTCCTCAATAATACATCCGGACTACAGGCTTACGCAAACGCAAAATGGCTCCAGATAACTCGATGGGAACTAATGATGACGATTAATTCTACAGTAAATGGATTCAACGCAATAAAAGAGGAACTGCGGGCAGTGAGGATGGTAGCACTACAGAACAGATATGTACTGGACCTCCTCACAGTAATGGAAGGAGGAGTTTGCGCAAAGATAGGACAATCATGCTGCACATTCATTCCTGCTAACCATGCTGACAATGGTACACTGACAGAAGCAGTATCACAATTGGCCCAGATGCACTCCAAAATGATGGATAAAAGTAAAGGTGTGAAAAAGGATGACAGCTGGTTTTCGCTATTATGGTCATGGATGCCATCTTGGCTGTCAGACGGACTGAAGATTATAGTTGGATGCATTATTTTGGCTGGAGCTGCACTGATCATAATACAATTTTCGAAGGCCCGGAAGGCACGCAACACAGACGAAATGATCGAAATGGTTGGTATGCACCCCTTGATGCCAGCAGATGATGGCCAACACACGGGTACAATAATAAAAGAGAGAAATTGTGCAACCAGATCATCACCAACCACCTGGACCCACCATCTGTGAAGCTCGAAAACCCAAGAAACCAAAGGAGCTACATAGGGAAATGGGTATACTGCACACCTGGAGGAACCTGTGCATATATGTATTGGTCATTTGAAGACCATGTTAACCACTATGGACATTTGGGAGGAGTAACTAAAATATGGAGAGTGAGAGGAGATAAGGAAAAGGATATGTTTGAGGTCGACAAGTCGACCAGAGGGGGGACTGAAGTGGGAGAATGGAACAAAAGGCTCCCACCAATCCCCTCACACCCCTGGCCTAGAGGATCACGGCCCAGGCACCCGCCACGAGAGGAGTTTGCCCATCTACCAGACGACCAAATACCCTGGTACAGGAACATACGGATGTGCCCACCCGCGTGCCCACCCGCCTGCCCTGCCCATGCCGACACCTGTCGCATGGATGGACTCGACTGAACCATCCAATACTAAATCAACACATCGTTAGAGATGCCATGACGACCTAGCCAACGGTCAGCACACCCATTCAAACATGCACACTGGACACTCCCACACGAAGAACATATTTAGTGCTATGACGTAGGTGACGGACACACCCACCGACGCGCATCTTTATTATTTTTTCACATAGGCTTTTCAAAATGCAGAAACGCAAGACGCACAATGAACTCATCTAAAATGCTTGCTCACGCTTCTCCTAAACCAATGCATTACAATGAGAAATGTAACGAAGACCTGATACTGGGGATAAAAGCAATATGATACCATAACCCAAAGCGCTGTGTATCAAACGGTTCCACCTATGCACCAGGCCCAAGTAGGCCGCAAGCAAGAGCTTCCATGAACATTGAATGAGCAAGAGTACAGTTGCTGACCCTGCAGAATGAGCCCGGCGAGAGCAGACAGTCAAGGGCACAATGTTGCAAACTCGCATGCCGCAAGCCGACGCCAAGGCCACACCTGCAAATTAAGCCAGGCACACAGTGGAAAATGATATATTAATTGTGCAGAATTCTGCCTCAACCACGGTCTCACCTCACGTGACCAAGCCGAACCTGACAGGGTGCCGGGTCCAGGAGGAGGGAGGCGCCTGGATCCCACGTTTCAAGACACAGGCAGATACAATTAAGCGACTCAATGGACATCTGCGGCGGTGGGAGTAGTCTGCCTTCCAGTATATGAATAAATCCTCACATTGTCTGCACATACCCATAGTGATACATTGTTGCAAATGACAGGTGCACTGCGAGCTGGGGACAGCAATGGTCCCAGACTGGGGGGCTCGCGAGTGGACCAATCAGAACATGGGGCTCTTATCACTGACCCCATTAACATTAGCCAATCCTCAGGGGTCTTCATGTAACAATTTACATGTATCAAATTGAAGGGACAACCCAAGTATACCACATGACTAACCCTCGACCACTAATAACGCACTCTATACGTATGCTATACTAACCCTACCACTCGAGGAGCCAATCCAGAGTGACGATAGGTTTTTTGCTAACTTTCCCAGGTGACGCAAGTAGCACGTCATACTTAGGTAAAAAGGGCCTGCGAGCCCCACGATTAAGAAGAGAGTGTCAGGACGGACGCGTACGATCCTTGACCCATCCCTGCCTTTTGTTTAATAAACAGCAGAATCACCTTGCTTCTTGCGTGCGTCTCATACTCATTTTTTGGAATATACGGGAGGAGTTGGGGCCTCCCTGCCCGGAGGTCCGCGGACGGCCCAGTCGACCTCAGGAGAATTTCCCCCAACAAGCTCGCACTGGAACGACGTCATCGTGCCATGTTGAAGGAAACAAGGATTTTTCTTTTTTGTTTTCATACTTGTCGCCAGTTTTTACAAGGAGATGTCCCTCAAGCGGGACGAAAGGATGACAGGACACGTCTGTTTCCTTCACCATTTATTTTCTAACTAACTCCTTACACTTCCCTTAGCGGGCTCCTCCTCTTCCTCCTCCCGCCTCTCATTCCTTAACCCCTTGTGTTCCTTTCCTCCACCCTCATAACAGGCAAGGTGAGGGGACTGGGATGTGCCTGTGGCAGGACTGTGGTTGGGCATGTAAGGGCAAAAGGCCCCGGGTAGCATCTGAGAGAATCAGGTCAGACCTGGGAGAGAGGAATAGGAGGCCGGAAAAGAACACAGCTTTTGGCTGTGTTCCTAGCCTCCTGATTGGCCAGCGCTTCTGCCCCGGGTTCCAATTCATGTTGAACCACACACCCTGGTGTCCATTCTCCGTAAGCATTTTATTAAACATTTGATTTACAACAATTGTATCGAAGGGGTAACATTTCTCAAACTGTGCATGCTTTTTCAAGGCTGTACAATGCTATTTAACCAGTGCGATGCCTGAAGTGCAGGATGCCTTGCCAAAAGGTTGTCCTGCCTACTAGGACACCAACATGGACACAGTGTCTCCCAATGTTTAAATGTCTAAATCAAGAAACGGACATTGATTTTACAGATAATTGAAGTATAGCGCCTCCTACAGTGCGAAGTATTTCTCGTATAGGCACTACGACTATCTAATTCTGGTTACCATGAGTAGATTCTAATCACTGTGGTCATTTCATTGAAGTCCGGGGCATCATTTAATTTACCCACCAGCATTAGGACCCAGAAAAGCTGCTTCAACAGTCGGCCCCAAGATCCCTTTGCCACCATTACCATCACACATAATAATGTGGGCACTGCATGCACGATTCCTCCCACTTCCAAGCACTGTAATGGGGGATGCATTTACTATCCAATTTAATGGTACTCAATTTATCAACCTCAAGGGGGATAAAGTGCCGAGTCGGCTCCAATGCAGTATTCGAACATGCCAAGTGCAAACTGGCCCCACGACAGACGCGAGCACTCAATTCGTGAGCTATCCAGTAGGCCACCATTTGCACACATAGAGGTGTACCTAATCCATTTTATAAACTCCTCTCCCAGTTTTGGATCTGCAGTTTAATTTCTGCAGCACGTAGCACCAATCCATTGATTAATGCAGGCAGCTCCAACTTGCCCAAAGACTAGAAGCAAACTTCTTAATATGAGATGTAACTGCTCTTGGAACAACCTCCCATACCCCCCCCACCCCCCGCCTGCAGAACGGTTAAATGCCCTTCAGTTATTCATGGAGCTGCGAGCGCAAGCAGCATGGGAGCCATCAATTAGAAAGAGATGAGCCCAGGATATTGATTTGCCAAGTTATTAGCTTTCCGGCCCCGACTGAAGCGAATTTCAAGTGCTGACACAGACTTACCGAAGCTGTCCTTATAAACTCCTCCCTTGCCCAATATTGAGGCCTTGAGGAGATCTTGGCTCCATCCCTCCCCCCCCGGGAGGACGGCACACACCTGCACCAAATTATCAAATTTGCTGACTGTACCATCTTGTTTTAATTAAAAAAAAAAGAAAAAGGAAAAAAAACCTTCTCAGACGGATATTACGAGCCATGATGTGGGTTAGATGTGATGCACTGAACAAGAAGCGACTCTCGAGAACAAAGGCAGATCAGTAACATTTTGTTAAATAATTTGCCAGACAAAAATATGAACATTTGAGAGAATTGCCCAATCGGCGAGAATGAGCCGACAGATTCCTTGCAAGACCGTGAGACACAACAAAGTGATTCCTTGCCATGTTGTGACCTCCCGCCGACATGGCCGAATGAATATTCCAAGCAAACTACAGTTTTCGATCCAGTGGCAACCTCTGTGATAGAGACTGGTTGAGTCTCCCATAACACAAAGTCAACAATTTCGCATCGCACATTGGACAGACAATTAGGAGAATGGTCTCACTCAAATGACAAGCTAGGATCTCTGAACACAACTTCCTACTGGAAGATCAATCCGGATCCCCCGCTAAATGCAGCATCGATACGGCCACGACCTGGGTTGCAGATGACTAACTGCAACACGGGCAATGGAGAGCCTGGTGCACTGGTCCTCCTCGACCTCTCTGCTGCCTTGTCAATCACAAGCCATTTACAAAACCTTGCCACTCGCATGAAAATGGACGCAGTGCCCAGTTGCTTTTCTTCGTACCTCACCAGCTCGTCCAGGTGGGGATCAAAACGTGGCCCAGTCACATTCAGCGTCCCCCAAGAAACCATCCCGTTTCAGATCTTAAACTTCTCAATTTAATCCCTGGAGCAGTACCGCCAAAACCTACTGTCGAAATCTACCACTAGAGTAGGTGTCTACAACCCACGGCTCACCACATGTTTTCAGACTACTTTTGAGGTTTACTAATAAATACCATGACACATTAAGAAAATATATCCATACTGGCTGCAAATGTAGGCCACTCTAGCCATGTGATAATACTCATCATGCTGGCTTCACCCTTTATTCCCAGTACGGAATGCCGTGACATAGTAAAGTTATATATTCAGATTAGCCTACCAATGTGGGTCAGTACCACATAAATATGCTGCCTTCACCAATGATGGCCAGCAATAACAAAATCCATGCCAGAGTAAGAAAACATGCCTTTGCTCCAAATACATGGTTGCTTGCTGTGGCATGCTTGCTGTACAAAGGACACCCCTCGCCCCAAACGTAACACTACTTGGGTTTCCCCTGAACGCCGTTGGAAAACCCCATGCCACCGAAAGATAACATCTCATGGCATTTTACAAAGGATGAGTGAACCAATGACGCAGCACCAGATCAGCGGCCTCCCACGCACACACATTCACACACCCACACAGATTCAATCATTCACATGCGCACCTAGAACATTAACAGGGCATTCTCACTCACAAGCTCACTCACAGATATTCTGTCACTCTCAAGCACGCACCCTTTGCAAATAAACTCTCCCACACACAGTCACACAAACACAGATGCACACACAAGATTTGTTTAAAATAAAATGTACCGCAGAGTTGATCTTTTCGGGATGCTGTGCTTCCCAATTCCTCCTGATATCATCGCATTGGCAAGAAGAGGGTCAGGACATGCCCTTCAACCCTCTTCCTGCCTATTCTTGAATTCTGACCCATTTTCCCCAGGCCTCACCTGTGAGAGACAGGCAGAGGTAGGGGGTGAAGAGGCCTTCAATTATCGCGCATGGACTGGTTTTTCCAGTGGCCCTGAAGCATTCTGAATGCCGTGACATCACACATGATCTCCCCAATGCTTTCCCAGAGCTCTGCAGGAGTGAAGGCAAGGGCTTTTTATTGGCCGGCCTTCACTCATGTAAACTGCTGTGCGGGGCAGAAGGGACACCACCAGTCTTTGCATTTGCAAAGAACGTAAAGGCGTTTAAATGCTTTGCAAACACAAACACTACATTTGCACTATGGATCACAATAAATTCACTCTCTGCACAATGCAAATGCATTTTCTGATTTAACATTTCATTTATGGACCTATAGCGCAGGGACATGATTTGAGGTCACAACTGCGACCCCTGGAAACCCCTCTGCGACCCCTGGAGGGGGGCAGAGAGGGTGGGGGGAGCTCAGTATTCAAAAAGAAATTATTTCCGGTACGGTTTTCAGTAACGGAAATAATTTTTTAAGTAAGAGTGACTTCAAAAAGAAAGGAATTCATTTTTAATCCGCCCTCCCCCTCCTCAAGACATGGATGGCTCTGGCTCCTGTGCGCTCCTTGCGTGCGTGCTGGAGCATGGGATCCAGAGTCATGCATGCAGAAGAAGAGCAATGGATTCTGGAAGGTAAGGAGATTTATTCTTTTTAATTGTAAAAGTGAGAGAAAGAGAATATATTCTGTAATGCAGGTGTGCATCTATATATCATGCTATAGGTGTGAATGAGTGCATTGTTTGGGCGGCTGGGTGTGCTTGTGTGAGTGAATGGTGAATGTGTGCATGTGTCCTTTTGTGGAAATCGTGAGGAAAAACCGAAAGCCGAAAGAAAGTTATGGACTTCAACTCCTATAACCACTCAGGTACTTGGACGAGTGTTTAGAGTGACAGGAGCTCCAAGTGTAACATGTGGACTAGTTTTCCTAAACCTGTAAATAAAAAAATAAAAAAGGCCACGCGCTATGGAGAGAGTTGTGGCAGAGGGAGGTGCAGGTCCAGCGAATTGTGCAGAAGGAGATGTTGCCATTCATACTCCTGAACGCAAAGCACACCGACAAAGCCAGCAAAGCTGAGACGGCTGCTAGGGAAGGAAGAGGAATGTTGCGTGTGAGCAAGAAGGACTGTGGAGACATCAGGAGAAGTGTAGAAACTCCTGGAGGGTTGGTCGCTGGGCGAGGCAGCAAATTTCAACCTGGGCCGAGAAGGAGACCTGGCGTGTGACCGTAGTCGTCCTGTGTGCTGGGTAGGCATCCGCACACTCCAACCTGGAAGGCAGATGAAGTCATAATGCAAAGGTGTGAGCAACGTTGGGAACGCGGGAGAAAATCATTGAGTAGGTCTAGAACTGGCCCCAGGGCTTTCCGACAACCCCGTAAAGTAGTGATTGATTGGTACAAGGTTGCTAATGCAGGAAATACAGAAAGGCAAAGTTTATTTGAATAAGTACAGATTCAGCAGTCGAATGTTGGATGCAGAAAATATACAAAGGCAACATTTGTTTGAATGCGGTCAAGGCAAAGTGTACAGGCAAGAATCAATGAAAAGAATATTTGAAAGCAGACAAGGCAAAGTTTAAAGAAAAGCCCCAATAAAACAGAGGCATGCGATGCCAATGTGGGGGAGAAGTTTGAAAAAGTGCATTTGAACAAAATACAACCACAACCAGACATACCAAGCATATATGCTACTGTGGTATATCAAAGAACTGTTAAGTGCATAACATCCTTACAGGATACCTGGCAATTGAGATTGTCTAAGAATTGTGAAACATATAGGAAGTCCTGGCAGGTGAGTATACCAGGCAATTGAGATTGTACAAAGATTCCTGGCAGGAGTGTGGACCAAGAGATCTGAGAATCTTAAAATGTCCTGGCAGGAGAGTACAGCAGGCAGTTCAAAAGGGTGTGAAGATTCCTGGCAGGGGAGTATACCAGGTAATCAACCAAGATACAAGAACTCTTACAGAAAGATGGGTACATAACATTTTCTTGACCACAATGTTTTGGTTGAATAATCACTTTGTGAGTCCTTTAGAGGCACCAAGGAACTGTTAACTTAAGAGACAATTTTGTCATCCCATTTAAGAATGCAGGGGAAAGAGACCATCCTCTGGATCCAAGAGTCTTTACCTTTGGGAACATTTTCGTTGGAGTCATTCTTACACTTTGCTTTTGAACACTGTTTCCAACATCAAGTCAAAGACATTTTCTGGCACCTTTTTTTGTTGGTTTAGAAGTGTGGGTCAGGATAGGTTGTTTTGGACACAGACACATCCCGACAGACAGATCCTTAGTTTTAGTTTCTAGGTAGGGATGTTCCACTTTAGAATGGGGTAGAGAGGTGTTTCCCAACCCATTTCTATTTAATAAAAATGTCTGTTTGACAATACAAATGCCTTGTGCGCACAAACAACTTCCTTACACCATCAACATGAGCCAGTCCCTGTTGCAATAACCATAGGGTCCAACATCCAAGAGCTGTTAAGAGCGGGATTCTGCATCAGAAAGCAGGTCGTTTGCTTTTTTCCCCCCAATCAACTTGCATTGGAGGAAACTACATTTTCGGTGGGATAAAATAACTTGTTTTGTAATATACCACCATTTTTTGCAAAAACATTGTGAGCTTCCTACAAAAACCATGTAATGGCACAGGTAGTATATCTCAGTGGCAACAGACTTGTCTTGGGTGCAAGACGCAGGGCAACACAGGTTCTAAACCCGGGCCCGCGCTTAGAAACCTCTTCAGTATTAAGTGCGTTATAAATAACCAATTAAAAAAAACATATAAAAAATACGGCAATAACCCTCAGCCAGCTAACAAGATGGTTATCTACAGGTCACAACCCTGCAGGGCAAGCTACCCATATATATATATATATATAAGGACGAATAAACGGAGATTATCCATGCACTAAGCACCTTATAGAGTAAGCATATGTACAGGGGCCTGAGCAGAGATCCAATACTAGATGGGATCCTCTTACAGACTCTAGCCCTATGGAGTAAACTAGTGGGTGAGACACCAGCTCTATATGCTCACACATCGGGGGAAACCATGGAGACCTAAACTTGTAGTTGTTGAGATAGACTTTTGTATTTTACCAGGCTGAGATAAGATGTTTTTAGTGTGCACTTGCCACTTTAAAATGACATAACAACTAATGCTGCTAATGCACTTTAAAATTCCTACCTAGTACGAATAATACATGTATGAGGTAGGGGCAGAAAAAGAATTAGGTCGAACGGGCCCTAGAGAGCGCTATTTTGGCAAAATTTCACGAACTAGTGGGCAAATTTTATGAGCATATTGACAACTAAAAATGGAAATCCATGGGGACGAGAACTGAGTAAATAGAAACAATTTTAAAAACTGTGATCCATTGCGGAAAGTATATACTTAAAAATGTCCATTAAATAATGCATTTGAGTGGTAACGATACTAGGCAAAGATGTCCGACACAGAATTGGTCTTGAATACGGATTACAAATGTGGTACTTTGTCGATTTTTGCTTCTGTTGCTCCCCCTTCCCCTTTCTCCCTTTCTTCCCGCTTTTTTCATGTTTTAAATTGGTACATGGTAAAGAGGGCTAACTGTTGTGAGCAAGCGGCGAGTCAGCCGCGAAATGCGTTAATGCCTCGAATTAGGAGGAGTGTTGCACTTGGGAGGACCCACTCTGGGGTCATTTTCTATTTTTGGAAACGAATTTCCATTGTTTTTGAAATGCGATGCATTTTTTTCCCTGTGTAAACTAATAAAGGAAGAAAAAAAGAAAAACGAGAAAACGTTGGTGTGGACTCCAAACCCCCCCCTTTTTTTTTGCAAAATTTGGGCGAGTATGAGATTGTGGAGAGTGCAGCTCAAATTTGCTACCTGAAGGTAGAACTGCCAATATATGGGATACATTACTCACCGTAATCGTATTTCTGATGCTTGTATCTGCTTAGATTCACATGCTGTGCATAGGCCGACATCTAGTGGAAGCTGCGGAATATTACAGTTTGTTTTTCGAAACTCGAAAATGGGCGTCGACTCAGGGCGTGCCAGTAATATGGCGAATATTGAAGGCGCACTAAATAGGTCAACAAATAAGTGTTTTTTTGTGTGTGGCCTTTAATATTCGACAATATCACATAGAACCCACACCTGTGCAATAGGACCCATTATTTGAATGACAGACGGTTCTGCTTGAGGTGTCATTGTATAAAGGGTTCAATACGAGCTGCTCATCGTTAAGCCAAACATTCACCTGTGAATTGAGTTCGGCAGCGCAGCGTCAATTCTAAGAGGGCTGAGACCCTCCCCGCCCCCTCCCCATGCAAACCCAGCATTACCATACCGTCTAGAAGGCATATTTGCCCACCTTAAAGGCTTAAAGGGTGTTGTGGGGACCTTTGAAAATAAGCTGCACTTAGAAAACAAGCTGCTTAAACCTTTTTCATGCTATGTTTGGACTCCAGAAATTAACACTTCCTGGTGAACATCGAGTTGCTTCAGCCTAGCACCAATCCATTTCTTGTGAAGACGTTTGCATGTCGTCAGTGGTACTGAACCTCTCCCAGAAGATAACTGCTTGAATGGCAACAGCATCCAGAAAGGGAGACCTACATGTAGCCCAACGGGGCCAGGACAATAGCCCAAAAATAGCCCAACTCCCCCTGGCTACGAAAAGAAAGATCGACATGTCATCAAAGTTTTGAAAGTGATAGTCACGTAACATGGGTACAAACTCCTAATTGGGAGAAAATCTGGTAAAGCCACTATTGGATTACTTTTGAGCAATGGAACAAGATATAACATTTAGTGTGTCGGTCAGTTATGCCACAGTATTTCCAGTTATCATGCCAACCACAAAGTCAGTCTCTGTCTCTCCCTCTCGCCCTCTCCCCCAGTCTCTCCCTCCCCCAGTCTCTCCCTCCCCCAGTCTTTCCCTCTGTCTCTCTCCCTCCGTCCCTCTCTCTCCCTCCGTCCCTCTCCCTCCCTCCGTCCCTCTCCCTCCGTCTCTGTCTCTCCCTCTGTCTCTCCCAGTCTCTCCCAGTCTCTCCCTCCCAGTCTCTCCCTCTCAGTCCCTCTCAGTCTCTCTCCCCCTCTCCGTCTCTCCGTCTCTCCCCCCCTCTCCGTCTCTCTCCCCCTCTCCGTCTCTCTCCCCCTCACCGTCTCTCTCCCCCTCTCCGTCTCTCTCCCCCTCACCGTCTCTCTCCCCCTCTCCGTCTCTCTCCCCCTCTCCGTCTCTCTCCCCCTCTCCGTCTCTCTCCCCCTCTCCGTCTCTCTCCCCCTCTCCGTCTCTCTCCGTCTCTCTCTCTCTGCAAAATCATAAAAGGGGCCACTACAGCGGTGAAAGAGCCCTTGAAACTCTAGTAATGGAAAGCAGGGAACTGAGATAGAGAAAGGTTTTATTCTGCTGTTGCCAGGACATGATTAAGCCATGAGGGGGTCTTCAGGAAATCTGAGAAAATCCAAGAAAAGTCTGCAATTTGGGACATCAATGAAAGTGGAGAACTTGTCTTTGAGGCAGGGCTATACTATCCTCAAATTGGGGCCCATTTCTGAAGCTGGAAAAGGCCCTACCCTTTCCAATCTTCATGGCAGATACATGAACAGCTCCTGTGCCATTTGGGGAAACGCAACTTGCAGTAACGATTGTGTTTCTGAACCATGCAAGCACAAATGGCGGCGTGAAACTGACCAAGAGGAACCGAATGTTGACCTTATGTTACAACATGGCATCTCTGTGCCATAGCGCCTAGAAACCACGGCAGTGGAATATTACAAACAGTGACATAAAACATAACCTTAAACACAAGTCCTAAAAAAACAGGTGGGCTCCAAATGTGCTTCCAAACTTCATACAAACACTATGGAATCCTGTAAAAATAATTGAACTGCATGAATGGCAGTCCAGCACAAACACCATCAGCGACACGTGCCTGCTGAGCCGCACAGTAGCCGCCCGCTCCTGCACACACCTGGTGTTTAGGTTCCAATGATCTGATAGGATATTGCATTTATAACGCGCCTGTACACAAGTGTTTCTAGGCCCCAATATTAAAAGAACGAGAAGGTATACAAATTAATATTCCATTGAAGTTGGTTGGTCGACGTAGAGTGGCAGACGGCTACCCTCGCCGCAGCTCAGATAATATCGGATGCACAGCGCGACATCTGGCTCTACGGGGGGGGGGGAGATACGCAGAGGCAGCCTTAGACTAGCCTCCGGCGCGCTCATGCGCGTCGACTACTAATTGATCATTTAGGTAGCCTTTTCTTCCCCGATACACTTCTAATTCACCTTCAGTTCTGACGATTATGCATTCCGGTTTCAAATGGTTTAATATGCAAGAGGAAACGTCTGGCCAAGGTACTCGTCCCCCAGTAAGAAACTGCAAGCTTTACATATGACATGGAAACAGCCTAGTGTTGGCCTATGGACCTGTTGGACTTGCTTTAGTGTCTTCTGAAAGTCGCAGCTTAATAAAGCAACACGGTTCTGGAATTTTCCAGGACACGCATGTAGTAGAGCTGCTGGCCAGTCTCAGAATAGAGAGAAGACAGGAATATTGCCGTTTAAAGTCCATCATTGGGTCATTTGAGCATTATGACTTACAGGGCTCAGCCGGCATCATATAAAATAAGATTTGGTATATTACAGAAATTCAATTTTCAGAGCACTGGATAACAAGCATTACCGATTATCATTTTTGCCCACATTTGTGGTACTCCATTTACGGATTCGGAAGGATGACTGCATGAATCAGCCTGGAGAACTACTGAACCCTTGCCCAAGCGGCAGCACACCTCATCGGCACGTCCATCCGCTCTTCCATGTGGAACCGCTCCACTCCTGCTTCGCAGTGCAGCTCAGACTCTGGAAGGATGATGGGACTGCCTGTCTCTCAGAGGTTTTCTCCAGAGGTCAACCAATCAGGGCTTGGTCATCAACCCGGTGGTTCAAACAGCCATGTTAAAGTTGGGTTGTGCGATTGTCGATTCTGTACGGGAACTGAATGGGGCATGCACCCAAAGGGGCGGCCTGCCAACGTGTGCCAGAAAGATACATGTTGCTAATGTGAGATGGTTGCAGTGCGAGCGGATGCATCTATGTTGACTGCTTGCCTGATCAGCTTTCCTCCTCCCCAGCAACAGAGTGAGGCCTAGTCACGGATAATGTACTCCAGTCATCCATCTTAGAACGGGACATGTGACTGAAGTGATGTAACTTGCCTCCTGCTAGTTGTGCCTGGGCCAGTGATGTACAAGGAGCAGGAACCAGGCTGACCCAGGTAAGCGAGAAAGGAAACTGCATTATATTCTCTCTTGGTTACATAGCATAGGTCAGAAGTAGGAGAGAAGATCTACAAACCTCTGCCCTGGTTCCCTTCACAGATCCAAGTCCCAACCATCAGTTCCTGGAACTCAAGCCTCCCACACTCAAAGCTCCACATCAACATTCCAAGAGACCCCGCACTCACACAGACAGTCGCACTCAACATCCAATCAACAGAAAGCATATGAGGAATGGGAGAAGACCCCCTAGAACAGCCACTGTGGGTTCTGTGATACACATGCTACCCCTGTTTGACTCTTAGGCCCTTGGAGATCCATGAAGAGGAAGGCAGGTAGAACTAGGAAAGTAAGGAAGGAGATCATATGGCATGCTTGAAAAGAGAATGTTACTGATGTGTACAGAACTTTGCAAAAAGAATATTTGATCTAGGCCACACTCCTATATCCCTAATAATCTAGACCAAAGCTTAATTTTATTATGATCTGCAGATTTGAGGTTGCTAATGTGTTTAATGTTACAGATCCGATAATGCAACTTAAAGCTAACCGATCCTTCACGATACAGACCCAGAAAGCCATGGTCTCTGTGACAGACAGAGATAGAACTGGTCAAATAGGAGGGAATGGTAGCATTCTTTCTTAAAATTGCACTGATCTGCAAAGTACCAATTAAGGCTACAGCAGACATTGGCCGTTGGCGGCCATACAAAATGGTCCATGGCTGATGAGAGCCCAGCTGATGAGATGTTGTCATTATAAGACAGACGTTCACAAAGGTTGATTTGAGAAGGTTTTTAGGTGGCACGATATCCTAGCCTCTGGTGCCATGACATTCCCTTCTTGGGATTTTCTGTTACACGTCACATGAACGGCTGGTTCATGGGACGTGTAACACTTGCCCTGTGCACTTGCCCTTCAAGTTCCAGCATGCAACGTTCCTTTCTGTTGCCACCTTATTTAGGTTTGTAGGATCTCTCCCTTTAAGCCCTTTTTCAGCCACTAACTTTAACGGCTCTAGGAAGTTTGACTTCAATTTCCTGCTGCCAGAGATTTGTTCCCCTGGTCAGTTTCCTAGAGGAGCTAGAAACTGTGCCTGCAAGTTCAAGCATCATTTTCCTCTGTGGCCTCAGTTACTCGGCAACTCTAAGAGCTGTTTCTGCAAGTTTCAGCATGCATTGCTTTAATCTCAATCGAAATCATTGTATGGGGCCTTACTCCGAGCCTAGCGACAACCTCCTGGTTCTCTCCATCCAGCGGTTACAATACCCCTCCGACTGTCAGGCCCAACACCCTGCTCCCTGGGTAGTCTCCCTCGGTTCCAAGCCACCAGCTCTTCTTCACCTGTGCTTGGGTGTGGCTTCCTCCCCTCTTGCCCACTTGCATGGCAATGCATGGCCACTTGGGTGTTCCTCTAGCCCTCACTCTTGTCTCTTGATGTAATCCTGCTCAGTCCCTTTCCCCATAGCCTTTGACACAGAGTCAGGAGGCAGCATCGAGGAAGGTGGCGGTCATCGGCTAGCATCTGTCTCCAAACAGAGTCTGCTCCTCAGGCAATTAAATAGCCTCAACCAGACATCCAGACAGGCTGTGCAATTGGATTCCCCCTCCGTTTACTTCAGGTTTTATTTCTCCCATAGGGCCCCAGGCAGCTAAAATGGTTGAGCTGGTGCAGGGGGAAGTTCATCACAATGGTCGCGCTCTGAAACACTTGTGTACGAGCGCGATAGAAATAAAATATCAATCAATCAATGGGAAATAAGGTTTCCCCAGTGTGAAGCTCGCATGAATGGTAGCCTTTTCTACATGAATACAAGCGTAAGCAAAGCCATCATTACAATTGTCCCAATTAAAAATAAACCCATTTAATTAAAAAGCCCTACCATGAATTAAGAATAAACCTACTAAAACAACATATCCGAAAAAGGGAAGAGGTCGGATGCACGGTGCAGCTGAAAATCATTAGAAGCCAAGGAAAGCCCTCAATTCTCTTATCCAAGGTCTCAACTCCCTCAACAGGGCAAAGAGGCTTTTAGCGCTGTTGAAACATTCTACTACTCCTCCAGCGGCAGCAACACACACCCTGTAACCCCCATTTGTGCAGAAACAAGAAAACCTTTTGGATTTCATTGAATGCAAAATTGCGGCTATAAACCTTTGTCTACTATTCCACCAGTGGCTAATCTAAAAAGGAACTCTGACTGCTGGACATTCTACCACCATCGTCTTCATCCTCAACACCTAGGCCATCACGTGCCCCCTGGCACCATCGTCCCTCTCCACAGCTGTACCCTTCCTCAGTGCCCCACTGTATATCTATTCTGTTGTATACCTCTGTAAAGTGCTCTGTTATGTATGTGTATTATTGTACACCTCTGAAGCGCTCCGTTATAGATCTGTACTCTTGTACACCTCTGTAAAGTGCTCTGTTATGTATCTGTATTATTGTACACCTCTGAAGTGCTCCGTTATGCATCTGTACTGTTGTACACCTCTGTAAAGTGCTCTGTTATGTATCTGTATTATTGTACACCTCTGTGAAGCGCTCCGTTATGCATCTGTACTGTTGTATACCTCTGTAAAGTGCTCGGTCACTTCGTGAAGCCAAGTCCGAGCTCAATAAATACCATAATTGTAATAAATAATTATCATTTCGGCATGATCCCCCCCTCCTGCTGCCATCAATACACTTTATTGCTCCGTATTTTATCTTGATCGTTATGCCTCATGAGCACATCTCTTCGGATTTGCTCAGTTTTAAAATCTCTAAAACTAGAGCAGGACACCCTTTTTAAACATGCCTAGACCTGGCCTTGAGGGAAAACTGGCGACCTATAGCCCGGGAAGCATCGCAGCTGCGGTACAAACATAAGCCGTGAAATATAATCTATTGGGGGATGGGGAGTATTTCAATATGATGCTTAGTGCAGGATGCAAGACAGAAGCGCTAAACATTGGTCACCCGGGATGGGCCGTCACTCATTTCTGATGGAGGGGGTGGATTTGACTGCAATGCTGAATCCCGGGGGTCTTTGACGCTGCCACGTTTACACATCGTAACTCTGCGACATGAGACCGTAAACATACGTAGGTGTGGTATCTCCACATGCATCTTGCAGAGAAAGGTCCAAAAGAGAAATAGCCACTTGTGATCAAATTCAAGGAAAAGGGGTTTCAGTCGGTGCAGAGACTAACATCAAGCTCATGTTCCTCTTATACCAATGCCTAAAGGGAAAAGAAGTATATGCAAAGTCATGGCAGTATGACTTCGAAAAGGATCAGCGTCGACTTTATTGCCAATGTCTCGGGAAGATAGCTCAGAGGGCAACATGCTCGCCTTGGAAGCAAGGTGACACGGAGCAACACATGTTCGATCCCAGGGTCCGTGCTTAGAAACCTCTGGGTATTAAGCGCGTTATAAATAACCTAACATATCATATCATATATCAATGGTGAAAAGGTGCAAGCTTAGGCTATTGTATGGTCTTCACCTGGGGAGAAGGCATTTGCCATCAAGGGGAGAGCTCAAATAGACCCCAGCAGACATTGGATGGCGCCCTGTCTTTCAACACCCATGACGGGCCAGAGTAATACAAGCTGATGCATGCGTTTAATAAACCAGCATCAGATGGGCCCAAGATTCTCTCCTCCTACTTAGCCAGGCAATCAGTCCAAAATACAGAGGCCCTGTGGTAGCAAGGCAGTATTCCCATTACTAGCTGTCAGGGGCTTGAGGGCAGAGATGTGTCCCCAGAGCCGAGGCGAGAAAATGCACAAGAGACTCCAGTATACGGAGTCCTGCAGACAAAAAGATGGGCAATAACTACAGACAGGTAACAAAAGCAGCGAACAGAAAGGGGCAGAGAGTATGCGTAAGAATGGGAGGACAGGTCGGTGGCTTTGTGACCTAAAGCACAAGGTAATGGGGTAGAAACTGGAAGCAGTTAGATCTAACAGCCAGTGCCGGATAAACCATGTCGAAGCACATAGGCAGTCAAAATTTCGAGGCCCCCCCTTGCAAATTATAAGAAAGTTAACGCGGCGTAGGCCGTTGTGCAGTGCATCAAGACCACTGCCTTCCCGGGGCCCCTAAAAGGAGTAGGCCCATATGACAGTGCCTACTTGGCCTAATGGTTAATCCAGCACTGCTAAGAGCCACCAAAGAGAACTCAAATGCCATGCCTTGTAATCCTTGTTTTTCAACATTAGGTCAATGTCAGCATTCACAATTGACAGCAAAGAAAGACTCACAATGAAAAGTCTTACCTTTAATAAGTCGATCTCCTTAATGCAATCTTGCCTGGCCTTCGCATCCATCATTTCAAATATCTTTGCAGAGAAATAAAAGAAAGAGGCACTCATTTAGAAGTCTTTTTTAAAAACAAAACATACATTACTTTTCAGCTGAAAACACATACCCCCTCAGTGATTAAACAGTATTCTTTTCAAAACTATTACTTACTTTGTATCCAGCAGCCTTTAGAGCAATCGAAATTAGGAACTGGGAAAAGTGCCAGAGTGACCTGCAAGATCTGGACGTGCACCTATAGCTCCAGGACGTTGTATAGGCGATTCTAGGTGGTCCACTAGCGAGTCACCAGTAATGGGGCACAAGGGGCCACCACATTGATGCAAAAACATCAAATCCCTCCCCACCGCAAGGGTGGGGGTATGAGCAAGAGGGCTGAATGTATGTGAATTTAAGGCACTTAGGAGGTCAGGTGCCTGCTACCGGAAGCAGCTGCTGAAGGAAGAACTTGTGTTCTTAACATGCTTGCCATCTGCAGGGAATGGGGAGTGGGAGGGTTGGCTGGGAATTTAAGTCTCTTATGTTACACCCAGCCCTACAGATAAGGGGTGTATCAACCACTAGTATTTCCTAAAAATAGGCAAATATTCCCAAAAGAGAAAAATGGGGAGTAAAAATAATCCCTTAAAAAAATAGAAAACCAACACATAGACGCTTGTCCCCAAGCTTTCAACCACACAGCTCCATGGATGTTTATTTGGACCAGTAACGCATGTAGTGGCAAGGAAGAAACTACTGTTATTGTCCGACCCAAAGAGGTGAGAATGTGAAAAAGGTATCTTTTAATGTTTGTGAATAACTAGGTGCAAAAAGGTTCATTAAAATAACATTTCTGTTTTACAGTTAAAACATTTTTACTTGCTTATAAAACACACTCCCATTTGGAAAGCGATGCACCTTGACTCCCTAAAAATCATTTTTCCCCCCACCAAAAATAGGGAGTAAAATACAATCTTATCTGGAGCACTGGTTCCACCATTTCCATTCACTTATTGTTATTTGCCATTTATATAGCACTCTATATATCATCGGTATGCTATATAAGCACTTGTGGGTAAAACGCCCTTGGGGACAGTAGTCCCGGTCAGTCGAGAAGAACAAGTTACTTACCAACTGGTAACGTTCTTTTGACTGGATGTTCCTCCAATGTATTCCACATCTTTGACATGTAATGTCCACAGCTGTGTACTTCGGAAACTTTTACGGCAGAGTGCGTCCTGTGTCGATGGTGTCGGGTCAATGTCCCTCGAAGGCCTCTGTCGAGGGCGACGTCACCGAATGTTAGAAATAGGACGCACGGCGCCCGTAGCCTCAGTTTAAGTTTTTTCCCTCAGAACGTGTGGCACTAGTCTCATGCCTGTTTGACTGCACTTATTCCTTGTGGAAAAAAGGAAGCTGCAATCGCATAGGAAATTCTCCTGAGGGGCAGGCTGGGAGGGCGAAGTGGAATACGTTGGAGGAACATCCCGTCTAAAGAACATTACCAGTTGGTAAGTGACTTGTTCTTTGAATGGATTGTGTCCTCCAACGTATTCCACATTTTTGACAGACTCCCAAAGCAGTACCAGCAAATGGAAGAGGGAAAAGAATTTAGAGTACCCAATTAGATTGCGGAATAAAGAACCGCCTTCCAAAGGCCATATCCAGACCATGTAATGAATCCAGGGAATAATGTTTTACAAAGGTGTGGATGGAAGCCCTTGTAGCTGCATCACAAATATTCCTAACAGGAAACCCCCGCTGTTGGGGGGGTGGAAGTAGCCACGCCCCTAGTGGAATGAGCTCTCAACCCTTCAGGAGGGTCCTTACCCGCCAATCAGTAACACTCCGTAATGGTAAGAATAATCCACCTGGACAAGGTCTGTTTGGAAATCGGTGTCCAGCATATCCTACAAAGAGTTGATCGTGCACTCTGACTCTGGATATCGTAGAAATGTAAAAGCTCAGAGCTCTCCTAGGATTCAACTGATGGAGTCATTCCTCTTCCTTACCAGGATGAGGACGGGGGTAGAAAGATGGAAGAACCACCTTTTGACTCGAATGATATTCCGAGACTACCTTAAGTAGAAAAGAAGGACGTACTCGCAGTACAACCCTGTCCTTGTGGAACACAGTAACGGGTGTCTTAGCTGAAAGTGCCGGCAATTCATTCACTCTGCGAGCTGAAGCAAGTGCAACCAAGAACACAGTCTTGAAGGACAGTAATCTCAAAAGACAAGAATGCAAAGGTTCAAACGGAGCACGGATGAGAAATTTCAAAACCAAATCCAAATCCCAAACCGGCACCTGGAAAGGGGACGGCGGGAATACATTAGTCAGTCTTTTAAGAAACTGAGAAATCAAAGTAATAACATTCTTCAGACGAACACTTAAAGATAGACAGCGCCGCCAGGTAACCTTTAATGGTACCCACTTGAAGGCCCCTTTGGGCCAAAGAAAGCAAGAAATATAAAACCATATGAATGGAGCAGTGAAAAGGATCAACATTGTGATCCCAGCACCAGTCGCAGAACTTGCACCAAAAGGTACAGGGATTTTTTTGCAGGCCGCCTGGCTGAAAGCAACACCTCCATCACGTCATCCGGGAGGTCCCAATCCTTATACCTCAACTTTTCAGATACCAAGTGTGAAGGTTGAGTGTCTTGACCTCTGGATGGAGAACCTGACCACCCCCCCTCATGGCTGAGTGCAGATTCGCTCGGTAGGGAAGACGGCGTGGAGGGCAGATGGACATTTCCAGAAGGTCCGGGTACAACGCTCTCCTGGCCCAATCCGGAGCAATGAGGATCATGTGGGAACCAAACCTCTGCAACACTTGAGGAACGACGGGTCTGGAGGAAACACGTACAGCAGTGGTAATGACCAATCCACCACGAACACGTCTCCTAAGGCTCCCCTTGGAGGAAATTCCCTTGAGCAGAATCTCTCGCACTTCCGGTTGAAACTGGTGGCGAAGAGATCCACTTGAGGGGTTCCCCAAAGGGCGAAGATCTCCGGAAGGACTTCCTGAGCAAACTCCAACTCGTGGGAGACTGTGCTCTTCCTGCTCAGAGTGTCCGCCACTGCATTTACGTCTCCGGCCAGATGAACTGCCGAGATCGAAATTTCCTGCTGGATGGCCCAGAATCAGAGCTGCATTGCCTCTCTGCACAACGGAAGTGACCCCCCATTTTTTGTTGAGGTAATGCATGGCCACTGTGTTGTCTGTCATGATCAGGACACCATTCCCCGTACAGAGGGCAGAAAAGCCTTCAGGGTTAGCCTGATGGCTCTCAGCTCTAACAGATTGATGTTGAGTCTGGACTGAGACCAACGACCGCTGGCGGTCAAGTCGTTGGCATGAGCGCCCCATCCTGCGAGGGAAGCATCCGTCACTACCGTTACCTCTGGCCACAGTTGCCAAAACTGTTCCCCCTTTCATCAGGTTCCCTTCGTCGGCCCGCCACAGAAAATGCAGGATGCCATGAGGCCGAGAAACCTTAAGAACTCGAAAGCCGGGAGATTCTGGGCATGTTGAAACTTGTCCACCATCTGCACAATGTGATGAGCCCTTACCTTGGGAGCCGGGCGCTTCCCCCAAGGACGTGTCTAAAACAGCCCCGATGTACTGGAGCTGTTGGGAAGGTGTCAGATGTGACTTCTTGACATTCAGGGAGAAGCCCAGCCTGTGGAGGGTGCGCCAGGTGACACCTAGATGATCCAACGCTAGCTCATCAGAGCGTACCCGGAACAGCCAGTCGTCCAGGTAGGGGTAGACATGAATCCCTCCTTGCCTGAGGTACGCTGCCACCATCACCATTAGCTTGGTGAAGACCCTCAAGCGGAGGTCAATCTGAACGGCAGGACCCAATCTGAAAGTGCGGTTGCCAGCTGCAAACCTCAGGTACTTCCTGTGAGTGGGATGAATCGTCACATGAAAGTAAGCATCCTTGAGGTCCAGAGACACCAACTAATCCTCTAGTTGAAGGGCCTGGAGGACTTGAGAAAGAGTTACCATCTTGAACGCGTCCTTCAACAAACTCAAGTCCATGATGTGTCTCAATCCCCAGTGTTACTTTGGAATCAAAAAATAAGGGGAATACCATCCCTTGTTCCTCTCCGCTACAGGCACCAGTTCTATAGCACCTTTCTCCAGCAGGCTCAAAATCTCCTGCGCAAGGAGCGGATCTAGAAGCTTCAAAGAGAGTTTCCCAGGTGGATTGTCATGAGGCCACTGAAGGAAGAAAAGGCAGTAGCCGTGGGCTATGGTATCCAGAACCCACGCATCTGAAGTAATGGCACGCCATTCTTTGAGATGCTGAGACAGTATTCCCACAACCGGCGAACCATGGCACATGGCCTCATGACTGCTTAGAAGCAGCCGCGGCAGTGCCTGAAGGCAAAGAGGCAGCTGCCTGAGTGGCTTTGGCACCATATTTTCCCCGTCTACCATGGGTACTCTTCTGCTGGCCCCTTTGACTGGCGGCCCCTCTCGTTCTACCAAAGGAGGAGTAGTATCAAAAGGAACCTCCCCTCCACTGCTGTCCCCTAGGACGAAAATGTGGAGGTTGACACACTGCAGCGCTTAAAGATTTTGATGCAGCTTTTGAGGTCTGCAACCTCTCAAGGCTCTCATCAGCCTTGCTGCTAAACAAATGTGCGCCATCAAAGGGCATGTTCAGAAGATGGGCCTGCACATCCTGACTTCCGCAACCATGCAAATCTCCATATATCGGTGGTCGCAGCCATGGACCGGCTAACACTGTCGGCCGTAAGGGATTCACACATGGCCTCCTTGCCATCCTGCACGAGAGCAAGGAACCCTTCCCTTTCTTCCCCCTCTGGAATATGCTCAGCCGACAAAGAAACAATTCCACAGAGTGTGTGAGAACCTTGCCAAGGCACACGTGGAGTTGGCCAATTTCATGGCCATGCTCCCAGCAGAAAATACCTTCCGGGCCCAACAGTCGAAGCGCTTGTCATCCCTATCCGGAGGGATGATAGGGTACGCCGGCTGCCTCGAGGTAGCCGTAGCTGCCTGAACCACCAAACTCTCTGGAGTGAGGTGAGTAGATGAATAGCTGGGGTCGCTAACGGAAGGGTGGCATTTCTTGGTCAAAGACTTAACAGCCGGAAGACATTCCGGGGGACTCCGCGGAGATTCCGGGAACTGCCAAGGAGCTGCCACCCTTTTCTGCAAGGTAAGATTAAATAGCAAAACAGGGTCAGAGGATGGACCTTGATCTAAAATGTCTGTCAGATCATCATGCACAAAGTCTTCAGGAGGACTGGACCAGTCCTGATACTCCGAGACCCTCGCCATGAGCCTCCTGTACAAAGACTCTGCATGAGCCCCAGGCTCAGGCCAACCGAATTCCACTTCCGAAGAAGTGTCCAACCCACTGGCATCATGGAGGGTCTGCCGCAACTCCGCCAACTGACTGTCTCCTGAAAAAAGTGGAGCATCCTCAAGGTCACGAGGGTCCTCAACCTCGGACCTTTCCTCCTCTTCATAAATGTCAGCCAGAGGGAGATGAATCCCAGGTCTGGTGACAGACGAGGGTCTGGAGTCCAAAACTGGCCTCACAGACTTAGACGTAGCCTTCCTTGGAGGATCCACAATATCCGGGTACTCCAAAGGCAGATTACGAGAAAAAATCCCCAAAGGCACCGAAAGATTCGACATCTAGGGCATCCACAACCTCAATGCTGTGTGCACCGAAGGCTTCGGCGTCGACACAGGTGCCGACGGCGCCATGGGCTCATACGACGGCAAAGCGCTGAGGCCCAAATCGGACAGACACATGCCGAACGAGTCGACACCGTCCCCAATCCCTCAATAGATTGCTGCGGTCTCGCTGGAGACGAGGCCCGAGACCTAGAGACACGTCTCTTTTGACTCTTCTAATCCTTGTCCGTATGGGACCTCTAAGGCTTCCGATGCGAGTCCCGTCATGGACCCGAGCCCGAAGGCGTGCGAGCCACGGTACGAGACCGATCCTGGCTGGCTTTGTCAGAAGGCGTGACCGGACCCGTGCCCTGTGATTGAAAAATTGTTAACATGGATTGTTTAAACGCCACCCATTCCTACAGAGCCGAGGAATTCGTAGGGCATGTAACCTTCCTCGAGGCATCATCCTCTCCGGAGGAAGGGGAAGGCGACAGGTGACGGTGCTTCCTAGAGTGCCGGGATGAGAAAGACGAGTGGCAGGGACCACTCCGGGACAGAGATCCCCGGGACTCCTTCCGACGCAGAGAGTCGCCCCTCGAGTCGTCAGTGGAAACCCCCTTGGACTTAGAAGTCTGGGACTTAACATGCTTAGAGCCCCTACCTACCTGGAGCTTCCCCTTCCGCAAGGCCTTGGAGCAGTCCTCGGTTTTGTGCGACTCGCCCAGGCACCACAAACAAATGCGGTGAGCGACATTTTTGACTTGCAGTCCCAGCAGGTCTTGGAGCCAGACCGCAGAGTCGGAGGGGTCGAAGAGAAAGACATCGTACTGATGAACACACTAGGCGCACCGAGTCTCATGAAGTTAACACGTTCGCGGAAAAAATTGAACTGAGGCTACGGGCGCCGTACATCCTATTTATAACATCCTGTGATGTCACCCTTGATGGAGGGCCTTCGAGGGACATTGACCCGACCCCATCGACGCAGGACGCCCTCCGTCGAATAAGTTTACAAAGTGCACAGCTGTGGACATTACATGTCAAAGATGTGAAATACATTGGAGGACACAATCCATTCAAAAGTAGGGTAGTATAGGGTGCTTAGGTGCACTCAATATGTGAGCAGCTAGTCTGATTTGCCTGATGGTAGCTGCATCCTAACACTAGGTGCAGTGGTAGTGAAAGATCAGCTGAATGTGTGCAGTCAGGGGGTTGGTCTCTGAGACCACATTCTGGCGGCATTAGGCCCATGTAGGACATTGATGTGTGCAGCTAGGCTGATTTTTTATGGGATATATCTGCGTTCTAACTGGATGTTGAGGTGTTCATGGAGTATTGTTTGTATGTGAGCAACTAGGCAGAAATGGATCGAGGGGTATAGCTGCACTCTATTATGTGTAGGTGTAAAGTAGAGAGTGAGCATAGTGGTAGGAGAGGTGAGTGTCTCGAGTGGATGGTTTAGAATAGGTTATTCATAACACGCGTAATACACAGGAGGTTTCCAAGGGTGTCCAGTCATAATTTCGAAAACATAATTTCGAAAGTAAAAAAAGTCGAATCAAAAATGTCGAAAAAAAAAATGTCGAATTGTTTTTTTTTTTCGATATTTTTTTTGGCTCTAGTTTCAGTGAAAAAAAATAGGTAAAAATAAAAAAAAGGGGGGTTGGGGGGGAACCCCCCCATTTCGAAAAAAAAACGTCATTAAAAAAAAATTCGACATTTTTGTTTTCGACATTTTTTTTCCGACTTTCGAATATTTTGTATTCGAAATCATGTCTATGAACCGTTTCCAAGCGCGGACCCGAGGATCAAACCTGTGTTGCTCCGTGTCGTCTTGCTTCTAAGGCGAGCACGTTGCCGCTGAGCTATCCTCCCGAGACACGAGCCCGCAGATCCAGGTAACAATTGGTACTTGCATGGCAGATATAACAGACTACACACCATGCACGAAGATGCTCTGAAAAATGGTGGCCAAGAGGAGCTGATCTTAACGTCCTGCCTGGGAGAACGATGAACATACTTCAGGTGTTTCATATAGTGCCACCATCGCCAGGAGTCCAGGGTCAGAGCACTTGGTAGTGGATGTTGCTCATTAGCATTATTATTACCCACAATGCCGTACCCCATGTATTGACTTTGGGAGACATGGGAGGATAGAATGGGGCAAGGGTTGAGTTGACCCAACCCAGGACATCAATCCCATGGCACTCAGCATCCTCCCGTTTCCAGGGTGACAGCCTTGTGCTTGGACTATCTGCCGGGCAATATTATAGAAAGGTCCTGGAAGAGTTCACTTGCAAATACATTCTTTTTTGAGCAATTAATGCTCCTCTGACATACAGTTATAGAGTGACGATTAACCATGTATATGCCAGCAAAGAATATGCAATAGTGTGATAATAACTCGTATTTCTTGCTGGCAAAGTGTGGCTAGAACTACAAATCGGCTTGCAGATTCACTGTTTATGGCTTTTGATGCTTAGAGGAAAAAGGCACAGACGTACAAGTGGACTATGTTCGAAGACCAAGCAAGCATTGGCAAAGCCAACAGTTTTGGCTTGTTTATAGGTATTGGGCATTTGGAAGGCACTGCTATTAGATGCCCAGGTACTGCAAGTGCTACTAACATCAATGGCCAGTTAGTACCACTACGGCAGTGCCTGACAAGAGCAAACTGTTGGCATGGCCAATGCTAGTTTTAATGGGGCAGCACCCAATACCCGGACATTCTCAGGAGCCCTCCCACTCTGCCCCCCCCTTCCATTTCTATACTCTCTCATGTATTACTCTCTATACAAATAAAGTAGTAAGATGGAGTGAAATGTCCTTTAGGGGCAGGGGGAATACCAACAAAGCTGCCACGTATGAAACCGGCAGCCAATTCTGGCTTTTTGGCCAAAACCACCGTCTGCCCAAGAATTAGAGGCATAGGCATTTCCCAATTTTAATGGCTCTGACATATTGATTAGGTTCTACGTCTACATCCTGAAGACACGCATCGTATTAATGTCACATAGATAAGCGTGCATGACACCACGTGGCCTGGGTAGTCAAAAGTACTTGCCGATTGCAGTTTCTCAAGTTAACTATAAGACAAAAACCTAGAACTGTGAGGAGAAAGACGCTGCGCCTGGCCTTCAGTAATACATCAATGGTCAACCGCAGCAGAAGCACACAAGGGTTCCTCGACACCTCCTCATACGAATATCATTAGAAAGCAAAGTGCACGTTGCAAAACAGCGCAGGAGACTCCCGAGTCGAGTAATCAATGTTATAAAATAGTCCAGATTTCTGAATTATTTAAGAGTCCAATAGTCATCCAAATAAGTGATTAGTGTTTTATTCCTATTACAGCCGGCACGTGTTTCGACCATTTGGTTGTACTCAAGGGTGCAGTGGTCAGCATAATTGAAAATAAAACATTGATTCCATATATTAGTTGACATACATGATGTACAATATCATATACAGAAAACATGTTTGATAAAGAAAACAAAGTATATACAAAATGACATAGAAAATGCATAGATAAATGGTGTACCTACCCAAAATCGAATCGAAAACAGGCACAGTGTGCAGAAGCAGAGGTATGAGATCAAAGAATTGTTATATTCCGATCATCGTCAAGTACATCCCCCGTTTCATCAGCATATGCGTTAATGTAATATCTAGCGGCGTTATTAGTCACCCAACATAGGTCCATGCTGACTGCCAACATGTGAAAAAGATAGTGTCTACCCACACGGGCAAGCAAGCCCCCTACTGAGGATTACAAATGTCATGAAAGGGGTGCCCGTCTCAATCCCAACAGGTCTTATGAGTCCCTAAAATGGACCAAACCGTGTGAGCTGGAATGGTGACAGGAGGGAGTCCCCAGCTGGATTTGCTAAGACCATAGATGCACAACACATGCACATACGTGTCTCTGCAAGGGTCATTCAGTGTCTTTTCTCACTAACTTTTGAGTTGACTTAATGCTAGGAGTATAGATCAACGTTAATTGATTGCATTTTGCATACTTTGCTATATACATTGGGGAAGCCCATGTCTCATTTTGCCTTGCCTCAACTGGGCAACCATCCATTCTCATCGATCAGGTCATTCTCCAACGGGGCTTGTGCGGTCGTGTTATGTTGGCCTTCACATGTCACGCCATGCGCATTATTAGAAAGACTCTCATAGCTTTAGTAAGTCTGTGTATTAGGCACTGGAATGCTGTGTCAATTTTTGCTCTTTATTATTGGGGAAGGCCGACTTTTGTAGCCTTGCCTCAAATGGGCAACCGTTTATTTTCATTGATCATATAGTTCACCAATGGGGCTTGCGCGAACGTGTCATGTTCACATGACACGTCACTCACACTAGCACAATGACTCATGGTTTTGGTCCGTCTGTGCATTAGGCGCTGGAGTGCTGCAGCAATCCCTGCTTTTCAATATTGGGAAAGACATACATTCCTTCTAACATACGAACATCCGTGTGCCAGTGGGGCCACCGCGTTTTTGTGACGTCAGACTTCACGTCCCACATTTCTTTGCATGTAATATATAACCAAATCATTTGCGCATGATGTCATACGTCATGTATGACGGCGCACGCTTTGTTTACCATTTTTATTATATTCCAATATGGCGCGTAGACACGCCGGCAACCAGGTACGTGGGATTGAGCCCATTCATAGTCGGTTAATAGGTAAGCAGCTCTGTGCACATCTCCATCTTGTAACCATCTTTTTATCCAGACCATTCCCTCAGGTGACACTTATATATATTTGTTTCTCGGGTATCTGGACCTTTAAAACTTAAGCACTCTAACCTCCATCAGACAAGATACCCACTGACTAGTTTTGTACTAAGTCTTCACTTCCAAGGTAAGACTTCTTTTTGTGCAATATGCCCAATATGTAGAATCCTTTTCTCCATTTCTAATTTCGTATCCATACGGCCGGGTCCTACTTTTACAGTACATTGGTATCTGATTTTTTTTTTTAGGATGAATCACCGGTTGTCAACCAACATTACCACCTTGAGAGTGGACCCCCATTCATAGAGGTTTCTTCACAGCGTTACTAGCTAACTGGTTGCACATTGTGCAACGCTAGGGTAAGGAGATGTCTCTTTCAGGGTTTCTGTCATTTCATACTTTACAGTTATTCCATTTCCAAGGATGGTCTTTGGTAATTAACCAGAAGGCTCCCCACTGTTCTTTTTCTCCCCTTATGCATTAGAACAATCTTACGGACCAATTCGGCGAGTTTCCAAATCTTTGTTATTCTCGTAAACACTACTGGGCTACGTGCATGGCCCGTTTTCTCCTGGCATTGTGGCTCTTCCTCACGCTTCCACTTCCTGACACCACTTCTGTAATTCCGCTGGGGACTCACTCCCGTCACCATTCCAGCTCACACGGTTTGGTCAATTTTAGGGGCTCATAAGACCTGTTGGGATTGAGACGGGCACCCCTTTCATGATATTTGTAATCCTCAATAGGGGCTTGCTTACCCGTGTGGGTAGACACTATCTTTTTCACATGTTGGCAGTCAGCATGGACCTATGTTGGGTGACTAATAACCCCACTAGATATTACATTAACACATATGCTGATGAAACAGGGGGCTCATGTACTTAATGACCTGAATATAACAATTCTTTGATCTCATACCTCTGCTTCTGCACACTGTGCCTGTTTTCGATTCGATTTTGGGTATGTACACCATTTATAAATGCATTTTCTATGTCATTTTGTATATACTTGGTTTTCTTTATCAAACATGCTTTTCTGTATATGAAATCGTACATCATGTATGACAACTAATATATGGAATCAATGTTTTATTTTCAATTATGCTAATTTTGATGACCACTGCAGCCTTGAGGATGACCGAATGGTCGAAACACGTGCCGGCTGTAATAGGAATAAAACACTAATCACTTATTTGGATGACTATTGGACTCTAAATAATTCAGAAATCTGGACTATTTTATAACATTGATTAGTTGACTCAGGAGTCTCCTGCGCTGTTTTGCAACATACACTTTGTTTTCTAATGATATCAAGTTAACTAGGCTCTTCTCCGCTACAAGCAAAATCTAAATTGCCCCCAGCAATTCCAAACCATGTCAAGGTAGTGTATTGCTGTAGCAATGCTGTTTGGACTGTAGAACAGGGGGCAAAATGTGCACTCGCCACTAGCCATTGGCCCGTGGCAATGGACTCTTTGCGAGTAAGAAATTATGTGTTGTCTGTATATAATTGAGATGGCAAGTGACTTTATGGCTGGCTAGTAGCTTGCAACTTGAAATTGTTAACCCTGTGTCCATAGCATTCACCTGAATGATTAAAGCCACCAAAGGAAGTTTAATGGTTCTCGATGCCAATGGGCTGATAGAGACTATGCCCCTCCGAATTTCTGCTCACGGAAAGCAGAGCAGATCAGTACCACAACTGAACCAGGGTAGAGTCTGTCACTACAGACTAGTCTGCAGTCAGCGATGCTGAAAAGGCCTTCTGTGAATGCTGAGGTAGAGCCCCATCAGAGAAGATCTTGGTGCATACTGGTCAGGCCAATTCTGAGGTGAATCTGGTTCCCCCGCAGCACTGGGACCACCGCAGAAACCACATTTAGGAGGCTATAGGGACAAGAAGGCAGAGGAACCTTGAAGCGTGGCGGTCTAGGCTGAAACAGACACGTCCTGTCGGCTATCTCACACCACTTCAGAGCTGGAAGCGCATTCACCAACAGGCTGTCCAACACCTTACCCGATCCCATTGGAGCTTGTCGAATAGCATAGACAACGCAAGTAGTACTATGCTATCAAGTAAATGGGTTATAAACTGAAGCAAGCAGCACTCAGATCATAATAACGGAATCTTGTAATGCTTTACCAACATGGGTAAATGAATCCCTTCCAAGGAGCAAAATCCCAGAATGGCTAATCATGTCCATCTGCTGCCTTACTACCATATTGTCAGCGGATACTTCATCGGACATTCTAGCAGAAGCATCAGGGAAGAAAAACAATACTCTGAATGCCTGGGTAAAAGGTGAATACCACGAACATTTTCGAAGCCTGAGGCCAGATTCTTAGTAGCCAGGTCAACAAATTAAGAAACATTCTGTACAAGATTTCTCTTAAAATTGGTTCTTGTCTTAAATCTTTAATAGAAGCAGAGTTCGCCCCAGAGCAAATTCTTTGATGTGGCAAAGTGAGTGGTGCCAGCTTGAGCATCAACCTGATCAGTGGCCATAGATGCAGGGGGTGCCTCATGGAGATGGTTTGGCTACTTTGCTTGGCCACAAAGGCACAAGTGGAAGCGGGCATCAGAAAGCCAGGCCCAAAGGTGGTTTGCGGATGAGCGCAGGAGGGCAGCTTGGTAAAATGCCCTGTCGAGTGAAGAAGCTGGTTTGGGCGGAACACTGGATAACAGTCAGGCCATTTTGTTCAAAAAAAGAAAGGCAAGTGCCGGGGTGTTCTGTCGAAAGATAGCCAGAATATATTGCCTAGACGTCAGTATGTCAGCCTGGCAAGATCATTTCTGTGTATGGAAAGTCGTTCACAACCTTTCTAGTTCAGTGAAACTGGGCCCTGTGGCGCAGTATCTTGGGGCGAGTCAAATGGAGTCTGAAGGAGGAAGAGTCACTGCGATACCTGGAACTCTTAGGATTCTATTTGCTTCTTAAACATTTTCTTTTCATTCTTCCAGGCCTTACAACCAGGGACAGCTCTGGGTCACAACAATGCCACGGAAAACAGTTGAGCTGGCACCTGCCACCTCCTTTCCTGGGCACAATCAACACCTTTGAATCTGCTCCCATACAGCCTTGAGATGCATTGCCTGGTAGTAGGTGTGGGCATCAGTGTAACTCAGAGCACCCGCCACCAGACATGGAGGAGGCGCAGACACAATCTTACACGTTCTGCAAGGGATATGCACCAGCTGGGTTCCACATGTTTTAATGCCTGGTAACATATTGTTACACGAGTGTCCCCATCAGCACACAAGAAAAAAAAAAGAACTTTGCCATGACCCCATTATCAACTATTGCCATTAAATGGGGAGGTAGATGGCCACTTCTAGAGATTGGCCAAGGATACACTAATTGCCGCGGGCAGAAATCCTTTGGTCCGCTCTCTGCAGTCTAATTATTAACATCAAATGTGCAGGATGCCTTAATTCAAGGGGTGACTTCAACTGCCAAGGAAAGTGCCCTGCTACCATGTTTTGCTTCAACTACTAGTAAATGGCCCCAATGCCATCAACTGACAAGGTACCTATACCCCATTGCCAAAGAGTGCCATCAGCAATTGGCCGGTTTGTGGCATTGTCGATACCCATTTACCCACTTACAAAGATCGAAAGACAATGTAAATGCAAATGTCATGCACTATGCCCACATCTGTAATCCGCTGTATTAGCTTTAATATAGGCGACTAGAAAAGACCGCACACACCTTTATGAGCAACACCAATTAAACCTACTGATCGGGTACGCCATCATACTACAACTCGTGCTCTTAAATCACCACAAGAAACATACGTGAATGTGTCACGATCCTACTCGCCTGCCACCCAGCACCGCTACATGCGCCTCTGCCTTTATTTCCTTGTTTTAGTGCTGCAGTTTTGGACTAATCTAATTCCATGTTCCATTCCGGCTTTTGGGTTAAACCAGCAGATGCATTCTGGGACATGTATGCTGTCCAAAAGGCAGAGGGCTGGAGGAGGCATACTAAATACATTTGTTTGCTGCAAGCTACTAAGAGCTGCAGAGAGCCTGATTGCATTCACCTGTTCCAAGCTACTGTAGGCTAGGCTGCAGCGAGCTGGAGAGCACTTGATTAGAAACCACTGCTGTTACTGCTGCAGGTTACTGAAGCCAGAGGTGGGCTTGATTAAACACAGCTGCCAGAGTCTGCAATCAACTCCACCTTGCTGGCCTGCTGGCTGGGAGGGCCTTTATAAGCTCATTTTGAACAGAAGCAGTTGTCAGTCAACTGCTTTCACTGGGAGTTTGTGCTGGTGCTCCTGTTACCAGTTTTTGACCTTTCCTGAAAATCCTCTTTTGGCCTTTTGATTCCTGTTGCTGTTGATGCTTACAGCTCCCTCTCCAGTCTGCTGCAGCCTTCTGCCCTGCTCCTTTGGGCTCTCACCTGTCGGCTCTGCTGCACTCTGCTGCCTTCCGCCCAGCTCTCTGGGCTCCCGCCTGACGGCTCTGCCGCACTCTGCTGCCTTCCGCCCTGCTCCTCTGGGCTCCCGCCTGATGGCTCTGCCGCACTCCGCTGCCTTCCGCCCTGCTCCTCTAGGCTCCCACCGGGCGGCTCTGCCACACTCCGCTGCCTTCTGCCCTGCTCCTCTGGGCTCTCACCTGATGGCTCTGCTGCACTCTGCTGCCTTCCGCCCTGCTCTCGGGGCTCCCGCCTGACGGCTCTGCCGCACTCCGCTGCCTTCCGCCCTGCTCCTCTGGGCTCCCGCCTGACGGCTCTGCCGCACTCCGCTGCCTTCCGCCCTGCTCCTCTGGGCTCCCGCCTGACGGCTCTGCTGCACTCCGCTGCCTTCTGCCCTGCTCCTCTGGGCTCCCGCCTGTACCTTCTGCCCTGCTCCTGTGGGCTCTCACCTGACGGCGCTGCTGCACTCCGTTGCCTTCCACCGTGCTCCTCTGGGCTCCCGCCTGACGGCTCTGCCGCACTCTGCTACCTTCCACCCTGTTCCTCTGGGTTCATGTCTCACAACTTTGCCGCACTCCGCTGCCTTCTACCCTTCTCCACTGGGCTTCCCTCCCTGCCTGGCAGCCTTACCATACTCCTCTGCCTTCTGCCCTGTTCCTCTGGGCTCCTTACCTTGCTTCCTGCCTGTTCCAACTTCTGATATCCTATCCTGTCCTGTACCTGGTTATTTCTTTCAACACTGCTTTCTACTTGTATACATCTTGGTCCACTGTGGCGTCTCCACTTGAATCCATTTTACAGTGTGACCCTGGGTTGGTCTCCATTCAGATCAGATAAGGGAAGACTTCTGTTGCCTTCACGTAGTCCATTGAAGTCGTACCTGCCTCAGTATATGGTCTTTCAGTTTAACCCTTGCACTGAGTACAACAGTTTCCTCGGCACGCCTAAGTCATGACGTTGCTGTATGACTGTTCAGAGTAATCTGCTGGTACCTATCCCAAGGGCTTTCCTTAATCCCTGGAGACCCCTTATCATATTCCAGTCCACCCTTATTTCTGATCAATCCAAGTTGCCCAGCGTACTTGCTTGTCTTTGGCTTTTCTCTGTCTTTGTTTACAGCCTGCTCCTGCAGATCCTGTGAATACCCGTTTCAACTAACAGCTTGGTATGTACTTTAATCTGTTATATTCTAGCATTGTCTCCGGAATCTCCCTTAATCTACTTGCATACAGTTAGAGATAGCCTCTGCCCTGTACTCTCCGCCTAGACTTGTGACAGAATGTGCAGAACTCAAACAAATGCTGGGTGGCTACAGTAAATTATGCTTCCGCTCTCTGCAAATATTAACTGCAGCGAACGTTTAATGTATTCTTCATACACTGGTGATTATGGGCTAGGAAGACAAAACCTTCATACAGGCCGCTAAAGAAACAGAAAACACCCCCAGCATAAAATAGGAAACCAACACATGAGTCTGCCTCTTGCTTCCACCCACACAGCTCAACATACATGTTCCGATCAGTGTTACCAACAGAGCTTTCGTTTTGCTTCGTCAGCCCGAGTGGGACGGGTATGCCCAGATGTGGGACTCTTAACTGCTGGGCCTAGAAACCCAAGCTACTCCTCACTGATGGGTGCTTGTGGTCTCGTATGGAAGGGATGTGACCCAGCAGTTTGGGTTGGCCTGCCTGTTTGGGAGCGGGACAAAGCGTGGTTTGCATATGGTCTTTACCCTTTCTGTAATGGCTTTGCAGGCAAGGAAGGATGGTCTGGAGGGTCATCCAGAGCAAAGCCAAAGGTCAAGATTGATTCTAACCCTTCCAGCCATCACCCTCCTGTTTTACCAACAGAGCAGTGGCGCAGAAACTCTAGTAGAATTGCTTTCTGCTGTACGGAGGAAATTTGAGGTCAAGTGAATATTTGAATATCATGAATTACTAGGTGTAAGAATTATGGGTTGCAAACCTTTAAAATTAAAATATATTTTTACTTGCCAAAATAAGTGAGAATGTAAATGACTTTCAAGCCATAAAAATATTTTTTTGTACACATCTAAAAAAAAAAATTGTGAATAAACTATTCCTACACCAAAATCTTATCTGGTGCCCTGCTGATGGCAGTTTAGCAAATTCCATGTAAAATATGCTAAAGAACTTACTCCATTGCCTAGATTTGCCATCGACTGACCAACTACATACAACATTTACCATGAACGTCATGAAATAGCTGCACACTTGCTCCACTTACATGGGCTGCCCTCAACTGCACATGAAAATGTACCATTGCAAGGTTTGACGCCAAAAGCTCACTTACCTATCCCACTGTCACGACTTACCATGGACTGCCGAGGAGCTGGCAGCACTTCCAGCAATGACTATCTACTGCAGAGCTGCTTGCGCCGCTCTCAAGTATTTGCAGCAAGTGTAAATCGTTTGTGCCGCATTGCAGCCTCTTCTCTGCCTGCGCTCAGTTACCTAAACTCCCATTAGAGAGGAATAGGCCCCAGGATTACAGTGCAGTTTCCTTGAGTCCGGCCTGCTGCCAATGACATAGGAGCCATGTGCTGGCAGGATTGAGGGGCATCTGAGATGTTGCATCTCTGATGACTGTTGGGGAGGGGGAGGGCAGGGAGGAGACGAATGTTGGCAGCCCACAGGAACCAGAGCCATGTGCCAGGATCTTCCAAAAAGGCATCTGTTCTTTTGAGCCCTTCCTTCTCGCACTAGCCAAATCCTGTTACGGCGCGAGCAAAGGCCGAAACCAATCTGCAAGCGGCATACAGTCGACAGAGACAGATAAATGGAGCTTTGAAAGGAAAACGTTGGTGCAACATGGAAGTGGTCAAGAGGTCAAACTAGACATGCAAATAACGTCATGGTAAATGGCGGCTGCTTGCAAGTTGGGATCAACACCAACGGGTCTTCAATATTTTTGTGAATGACTGGTTGGTAAAAGGATGGAGCACACCATCGGCAAAACATATGCTTAGGATGTCCCAGTGCTTCTGTGCACAGATGATCCAGTACTCGGTTTAGTAACCAGGCAATTGCGAGGAGTGGTCTGGGGCGAGAAGTTGCCTGGCCTCAGGCTCGTGCCTGCTGCCGGATCTCTGGTGGCCACATCATCCACCTGCTTGCACGGTGGCCAGCAGAGCCCGGCTCCTTTGCACCGATCACAACAGACATAACTCACTGGCGGGAAGCAGCGTACCATGTGCACCTTGCGTCCACCACTCGGCTCATTAATGAAGGCAAACTCTTCCCTGCTCCCCTGTTTCAGAGAGCAGCAGGCATGCATACCAAGCGTGCCAGGCAGAATTGGACACACACGCGGGGCTCTGCATGGCGCCTTACCTGTAGGCGGAGGTCCTGAACAAGTACAGGAGGGGGGCACTGGTACCTCTCCCCGGCAGAGTCCGGTTTCTCCACAGAAGCAGGCCTCCGCTGTACTTCACAGCTTTCCTGCAACGTTCTTGTTGCAGGGCTTGTGTGTGTGGCACCTTCCCCTGGGGAAGCGCAGTGCTCTGCCGGATATTTGTAAGGTCGCAGCATCAGAGCAACACTGGGAAAGTATATTAAAGAAGGAAACAGTCGGCGGTGGCATCGGGAAACCAAAGCCGGCGCCGACATTCCATTTGTTGCACTAACGTTGCAAATATGTGCCGGGAAGGGGTAAACATTAATCCGTCGCCAGCACAGATTTCTAACTAACGGCATGGTCAATCAGGTGCTCCTTACATCAAAAACACTAGACAATCCCCCACAAGTCACTAGATGTACATTTTCAGTGCCATTTTAAACCAAAACATACAATTACACTAGCTTGTTTTTAAAATATAAATGACTGACAAATGGGTAACATAACTTAAAAACTGCAATAAATATATTTTAAAGCATCAAGTCAAATAACTGAAATAACATGATCATATGGCGGCTGCCATTTTGAAAGTAAAAATGGCTGACAAATCCAGCAAACAGTAGAAATTCAGCCAAAGAGTGCAAAGGAGGTGTGGTTAGAGGGAAAATTGAGGACCATCCTTTAGATTTCACTTAGCAATGGGTGTTAAATGGGTGGGACACATGGCCAAACTACATAAATCCATCCTCATGTGAACCTGCATTGAAAAGCATTACAAATCTACATTCAAGCCCCAATGTCAAGTTCTTATGTTAAAGCTCTTCTTTTAATGACAATAGTTTGGCTTTATAGGCAGCGTGTTTAGTGCCACCCAATAGCCAAAACTAAAAATAGAATTTAACTATAGGCTTTTATTAAACCATATAAAAAAAAATGAAAATCTATGGCAGAGTAGTATTTGTGCCATGTTTAACCAGGAGTATGGACTTTTCAATTATAATGTGTTTTTGATATAGTGCTTTTGCAAAAGTGCTCTACATAGAACATATTTATATACCATATCACTCAACCGAAGTTGGTACTACAAGGATGAAAGGCTGAGTTGGCCTTGCTGGGATTTGAACCTGCAACCTGGTCAACCACAGATTTCAGCAGCAAGTGCTCAACCCACTGAACTAGCTTATCAATGCTTGCTCAGTAGAGGGGAGACTCCAGCACTATGTTAGTAGCCGCGCCCCACCCACACAGAAAAGAGTGCCACAGAGTCCAGAGTTACATCAACATCACTTAAAATAATAAGGGTTTTTAGAAATTGCCTGCATTTAAAGCACAACATATTTGTCGATTATATTGGTAAAGTAAGATTATTCTAGAACCGCAAGACTTCGGTTTCTTTAGAAGGTAAAGACTCAATTGGGGAAATCCACTCGTCCCTCTTTTGCTCAGTAATATGATGCGGCAGTACCACCTTTTTAGTGTAAGCTGGGCTGCTTGACCGGTTTCCCAAAAATCTTACTTACAAAAGAATTGGGAGGAAGCCTTTTACACTTCTACTCTAACAAATCTGGCTATAGTGCCTCCATCAGTGGCATTTTCCTACATTCACTATGCATTCAAAGCTTGACTGGTTACAGAAGGTGCCCGTTGCCCCATAGAAGATCATAGCTTAATCCAGGAGCAATAGAAGCGTGAAGTACCTACTGCTCCTGAATGGGGATGTGAGAATCATTGTACAAGAGACAGTTGCTTTAAGGTTAGACATACGTTCAAGGGATGAACATGATTGTCCTTGTATATTTCCCCCAGCATATATCTATTGTGTAATTAATTTAATATTCAATAAATAAAAATAACACCAACCCCCCGAAAAGAGATTGGATGCCCAATTTTTGGTTAAATCGGTATCTGCTGTACTGGAAACATTTTGATACCTAGAATGGCAAAACCCCATCAATGTTTGATTAAAACCAATAAAATGTTTGTTCTGTTATTTAACCAAATTCCTTTGGCTAGCAATATGGCAACTTTTTTTTTTTACTCTTCACCACTAGGTTATGCAAACATGGAATTCGAGTAGCATGAGGCTTGTACTATTAACAGTAGGAACACCGTCTGAACGTATCCAGTTACCTTCAGGGAGCCTTACATTCTTAGATCTTAGAGCTGTTCTGAATGGAGTAGATTTCAAAAGCACATCCAACCTCTGAAATGGCTCTATTCAAATATTCTACCACTCTTGCTTACATTTACCAGAAAATAAGGATATATGGCAGTCAGTTTTCATACGAATTGGGCATCGTTTAATTATCCTAGAGAACACGAACACTGTATCCAGAGTCGTCACCAGTGCATCCCAGCCATGTTAAAACACGAAAAAGGTATTTGGAAATCTTTTGAATTAACTAATATGCATTTCTCCTGCAACTGTAAAAGGGCCCAGTCTGGGAGTCAGTAATGGTGCAAATTAATGCCTTTATCCGCGGTTTTTAATGTTATCCCACCTGCTTTTTTAAAGGTTTCTGTTGGATGACTCAGTCAATTTCCCATTACTCCTGCTGGCAAAGTGCCTAGCCCAGGAGATGATTGTGGAGCAAATTAATTTATTTTACAGATTTCAATGTAATGCTTCTGGTTTGTTTTGAAAGGATTCAGTGCATCAGCTGCCCAGATCAACATTTCTCTTGCCTGTCAAACCATTTGGGAGCAAATCAATTTGTCTTTCCATCCTATGTTCTACACTGTGACTGGAGACTGTCCTGATTCACACCAATTTCCATCATACTTGGAAATTCCGCCATACACAGAACATCCACTTCCAGTGATATACTCACATGGTGTCAAGTGGGACACAGGCGGAAAATAAGTTCAGCTTATTCAATGAACAAGAAGCAAATCTAGTTCACAAAGTCCCCTTTCTGGTAGGCATGGGGGAAAATCTAAATTGTTCTGTCATTTTTTTGCGATTTCAAAAGTACAATTCCTTGTTTGAAATAGTTGTGGGGTTTTCGGGGTCTGGTATCCTACGACTAACCAAAGTACAATAAAGTAAACACCAGCTGGGTTCCTTGGTCACAAAGGCAGTATTCGGTTTTGCTTTGCTGGACCCCCTGATGTTCAGGATCCTGTAATGTACTCTGAGAGGTGTAGTCCTGCCCAGGGGAGTTGCTAGGTTTGGAAAAGATCCGGGGCTACGCTGATGTCGGAACTGTTGGGGCTGGGGGCTAGCTAGTCTTTTGGCTGTAGCTCCTGAGATTCTATCCGGGGCTACAACCAAAAGGTCAGGGGCTATAGCACCCTTAGCCCCCCCCCTAGCAACGCACCTGGTCCTGCCCCCCCTTACCAATCCCAGTGCTTCCTCTGGTGTCTTGCTACTGGAACGTTCTCCCTTCAATGTACTCCTACTATAGTTTACTGGTCCATCCGTGTTAATGCACCAGCTCTCATCTACTCCCAACTTCTGTGCATGCCTTGGAGTGACCGGGTGTGCTGGAACATTCCTAGATTTGCTAGATGGTCTCGCATCTAGTCTGTCCTCTTGTTCTAGTAGTTGTTCTTTCCTACCCAATTGGGACTCGCTTTCCCAGTATCTAGTTTTCAGTAGCTACTTCTCCCTCTTTCAGTCTCCAATCGCTCACTCTACCACCTTTAATCTTTTAGGCACACTGTCTGTGCACAGGTGATCCCACTCACTCATCTTTTTTTATGCCTTTGGGCACACCCATCTCTTCTCTTCAAATTCCTAAGAGACTCCGGCACCCTTAATCTTGGTGTGACCAATGACCCCTACGCTACACCTCCAATTCTCCTCGGGAGGACAGCTCAGCGGTAACGTGCTCACCTTGGAAGCAAGACAACATGGAGCAGCACAGGTTCAATCCCCGGGTCCGCGCTTAGAAACCCCTGTGCATTAAGCGTGTTATAAAGAACCTATCATATCATATATCCTCCATACACCCCTCCACTCTCACCTTGGTCTGGCCTCTGTGGACTCCTTCCATATTTTGGGTTTCTCTCCAGCAAACCCCTCTTCCTGTAGCCCGCTCTCCAGCAGCTCCTCTGCCACAACGAGCTGCCAGGCATACGCGCCGCGATCTCCCTTCCTTCTCCATGAGAATCTGGAGAAAGGTCTGCACCCACCTGTATCTGGAGAATCGCTCATTCAAAGGAAGTGCCTTTTCCTATGCAATTGGTTTTAAGTCTGGCCAGTGCCTGCCTTGGCTCTCCCAAGAGATTCCCCACAGAATTAGGAATATTAAAAGGGGATTTGGGGGATTCCCCTGCCGTTGAGTTCAAGCCTTCTTATAGTGGGTCCAGGATTGAAATCTCTTTAATCTTCTGTTTTTTGTACATAAATCCTTCCGGCAGTTACTCTGCACATCTTTGTGACAAAATAAAGTCACCATCCCTTCCTGTGATCTCAGATGTACAGGTATTTTCCTGCTTGTTGTCCACAGGTGCAGCTGTCTGTTTAGTGGTGGGGGGCAGACGCGTGGACGTCTGGAATTCACAGGAGTGAAAAAAAACTCACTTCACATTTTGGTGCCGAGCCTGACAATCTGTTTTCGGACCCTCCTATATAGTCATCTCTTTAGTAATTTACTGGGGTCCACTCAGTCCACATGCTTGTGAAGACCAGCCTCAAGAGTCAGCTCAGTCCACAGTGTGTACGTTTTAATACCAATGGGACTCTCCAGTAGTGTTTTTAGGCTTGCATCGGTTTCAAGATAGCGCACCATGTAGTGGTTGATCCAACTTGTCAAGTAAAGCGAAGGTTACGTTAGCTACTCCTGTAACATTACCCACCTATTAAGTGAACAGAGTATACACAATCCTCCTTTCAGTCGACACACTCACAGATTGTTCTCTGCCCACCACAAACCCACCCCCAAACGGTGTGGTCACAGAGTAGGAGATCCAAAGTAAAATCACACAGTGCAGAGGGTTTGACATATCGGCATCAGCGCTCCTGAATCCGGTCTTACAGAGAAATGAAAATTAAGATTGACAATTTATGGTCCCCAATTCCCCAGTCTAGTGAGGACCAATGATAAACAGGCCATTTTAATTCTGCCCTCAATGTCCACTTTTCCTAGATAGAGAAGAGTGTGCAATTGGTGCCTAACGTGAGATCACAATGAGTGCACCTGCCTGCAAAATATTTAGGGGCATTGGACCGCATACGCAATGGAGGCAGACCGGCCCAGTCACCCCCCCCCCCACAGCACTTTAGGAGGATGGGTCAGAGTTTTCAGAAGCCGATTTACCGGTGTTGAAGCATGGCTATGAAGTGAGTACAAGAAGGCTTCTACTCCAAGGAACCTACTGGTGGAGCACGCAGTGTCGAATGCTGGTCCGACCAAAACTAGACAAAAAAAATACTCCTTCCAAGATGCCTAAAATGGCCCAGAGAGCAGTAAACAGGAGAACGTTGTCGAGGTGGTGAGTGAGGGGTAGAATCAAAAAGTTATGGAAACGGGGGTAAGCAAAGTTGATCTGGAAGGGTGGGATAGTGTGGGGACTGAAAAATGAAGGGAAGAGCCCATGCATGGCATGACAAATATTGACGATTGATCATCTCCCCATCGCCCCGACTGATCGGCTCGATTCACCACAAAGGGGATTTTGGATTCCAGAATCGTTTGAGGAAACCTCTCTAGACTAGCCGGAGGGCAAGAACTGAGACAGTGTTCATGGAGTGCTTTGCTCTATTCATCCTAAAGAGGCCACTCGTATTTCATCTTTAACAAGCCACCCATCAACGCCACCAAGAGCGGGCAACCAGCATCTAATGCCAAGTTGCACTTACATAGGCGGAAGAGAATAGCCTTCCATAAATTGCCCAAATATTTAGAGTCCTACATTCAGATAGAAAACGGTCTCCCATTATATGAATAAATACAAAGGGGGGTGAGGGTTGGTAAGTAGGAACTAGGTGTGGTGCAAAAAGCTTAAACAAGGTATGTTCAATTTGAAGTGGCTGAAGACAGGAATGTTTTTGTTATGTGCAACTTTCATGTAAATCTTGGGTCGAAAAAGTGAGAATACCATGCTTTATTTCTTGCAGTGGTAACCCTGGCTAAGTACAAAGCAAAGACATTAGCCCAAGATGGTAACGGTTTAGAGGTCTGGGGTTATGATAGAGTAAAGCGCCTTCAAATGGCCCAGAAATAAAATACAGATTCTGAAGGTTGAACAAAAGAAAGAGCCAATTAAAATATTGTATGATGAAACTAGTGCTCTTTACCCAATGGCATCATTTCACTGAAAGATTTGCATAGTTAGAAACCGATTTACGAGCAAAACTACAGCTGCAACCTTTTCTAGAGGTCGATCAGCAATTTCAATGGCCCGGTAGATCCGGGATTGACCGAATGGGAGAGTCTGTGACAAAGGTTCAAGTTTCCGAAGGAGTGACGGGCCACCGGTGGAGCCGGTACCACCACCTGCTGCATGATTACAAGGCCGGGAGCATCTACGAACACTTCAGCTCATTAACAGCCTTGGAGGAATCCTCCTTCTAGAACTTGAAGGGCTCAGAAGCCAGGAGAATGCATACCCCTGGAAGAGATGGGTAATTGCAGAAGCCATTGTTTAGCCAGCAGGAAAGAGGGGCAGAGCCTGCACGGGAAGGAGGAGCACCTAAAAGCCCGGGTACGCAATCCATAAAATCCATGATCTCTACAGAAGAAGGGATTGATACCCTTTGCGTACAGTCTCCCATAACCTATAGTGCATGGTCCATCCCATTACTCTAATATCCTCCATTGTTATCAAATTTCCCACAGCCCCTTAATATGGACCAATACTGCAAACCCTTGGTTCCCCAAACACCTATACCCTTAACACCCTGGGGCAGTGTCAACGGCCCATAAAAGAATATGCACCAGAATTGCACTGGAAGCAATGCTGGGATCTGCTCGTCATACACATCATAATCAAGACAACCGAAGCAGGGTAGCGCGACCCGCAAGGGACCAGAACACAGGGTCCCACAGCCTCAACACCACAAGCATTCAGCAATGGTTGGTGTCCCCGTGCTTTGCATTTGGATCCTCACGCAGAGGAGCATTTGCAGTCCCCAGACGTGGGTTTGCACTGCTATTTAGTGTGGTCAACATTTAGTGCCGGGTGTGGGTATGGAAAGGAGGAAAGCAGTAGCATAACTGAGGGTAGAGGAAGTGCAAGCACGAAGAGAAGAAAGCGAGAAGGAGGGATCGCAGGGGTGCAGGAACAGAGGATGAGGAAAAGAGAAAAAGGAAGGAAAGAAAAGCGAGTGGTAAAACCCAGAGAGGGAGAAAGTAAATGGAGGAGGAGGATAGTGGAAAGATTGGAGGAGCGGAGGGAAAAGCAAGAGGAAGAGGGGAGAGCAATGATAACCTGCACGAGTCCAGTGTTATCTGCATTTGTTTTGGATGTGAAATGTAGCTTAATGCTACAAAGTGCACTGGAAGGTGACAACTGTGCCAAGTCCTTAATCCATGTAAGTCGGAAATCATGTTGCACGCCACATTTACCTTGCACGGGTAAAATGCACACCACCTTCTAAGCAGAAGTCTTATGGCCTCATCACGAGCTATTAGCCCTACCGCCAAACCCCCGGCGCTATTACTGCCGAATCAGGGATTTGGTGGAATGGTTGGTGCCCATTCCCCATTGGGCCCATTCGGGAATTCCTCATTCACCATTGGGCCCAATGGGAAAATTTGCACTATTACCGCTGGTGGATTTCCCGCCGACGGTAATGGTGCGGAAATTCGCGGCGGTAATGGTGCGGAAATTCAGCAATTTTGTTGCGGATTTCCCCCAGCTCAGAGCTGGGGGGAAATCCGCCAAGGCCATGATCTGGCGGACTCTTAAATGCGGCAGTAATAGCGCTACCGCCGCATTTAAGGGTTACCGCCAAACTCGTGATGAGGCCCTTAGTCCTGAAAAAAAAAATCTAACAGTCGTCTGTATGTACACCACAGTGGACCAAGGACTACAGAAGAATGGGTTCAAGGCTACAAATAAATGTTGATGGAAGAAAGGAAGGGGATAAAGACATGGGGAGAGAAGTGCACATTGGTGTATACGTCGCCAGGGACGCATCTAGAAATGAATCACCACTTGGCATTAGGCAGCCAGCATGCAACGCGTGTTTCCTCATTCTTGGGGATCCATTGGAGAGATGGAGTGGAAGGCTGGCTGCAGAGTAAGGCCAACCTGATTCGGAGCCCTCTGCACTCTATAATCCCTCCCCAGCACCTTCTACGTGCCTGATACAGTCTTATTTTTCTAATTGGTGACAGGGACACATGTACAAGTTCATTTGGGCAGTGTCTCACCGGTGTATAGTAACCTCAGAAACCAACTGTCCTCGCGATGATGCGATACAATCGCTCCTTGCAGTCACATATTAACAATTAGTGGCCCATCTGGGACATATTTAAATCCTGAACCAGTGAATGCTTCAGAAATGGGGCCAGTACCTCCCCCTTCCCCCATAAAACGGAAATAGCACCCCTGCAGGATTGATTTGAGCAAAAACTTGAATGCCAGCTCGTTCAGACAGTGAAGCAAATTCCATTACACAAATTACATTGCCCCAACCAATGCTAAGCAAATAAGCTTCAGGGTTCAGGGTGCAAACAATCAGGTTCTCCCTTCATTGGTTAATTTGTCCTTCAGGACACGACCAACCAGCGCCCATGGACAGATCTATTCAGTGAATGGCAAAGGGCCAGTGGCTCATACAATCATCCAGGATAGCGGGTAGCAACCAAGCGAATTTATGTCAACAATTTCACATAAGAAATGACACGCTTTGATGAAGGATTAAAAGGGATAATCATTAAGGAGGGTCTTTGGGAAACTCTTCACAAACACTAGTCTGACTTAAAGAAACACTACGAATGGTTTGGGCCCAAGATCTGAAATATCATAGGACAATCTGCATCAATGAATGGGATCCACAGTGTGATTGTAGAAATATTGCATGTGGTGCGGAAATCTGCAAGAAAGCTTAAGGAAAACTGACTGTCTAGTTCCAAACTCCCAAGGAAATTCCAGTCTCGGGAGGATAGCTCAGCGGCAACGTGCTCGTCTAGGAAGCAAGACGACACAGAGCAACATAGGTTCGATTCCCAGGTCCGTGCTTAGAAACCGCTGGGTATTAAGTGAGTTATAAATAACCGATCATATCAATCAACTTTGAACAGAAATTATTTTTTTAAGAACAGCATGTCCAGACTACGATTATGCCATTTTTCTCCCTGTTAAATTTGCTTGTCTGATTTTTACTGTGTGGTCACATGTCAAGTTTGTTCCTGGAATTTCAATTCTGCACTTCATTAATCTAAACAGTTTGTAAACAGAATTTCAGGACAACAGGAAAGCAATATTATGGCAGTTTTTCTTGTTCTCAATATTTTCATTGTGCAGTGCTACAACCACCTGTGAGTGGGAGTAAGGCTTGCACTTGATCATATATAAATTTCATAACTAAAACGCACCAACAAACTATAGACCACCAACTAAGGAACTATAGGACATGGGATTATTGCATCTACCTTTTGTTGAACCAGAATGCACTTTACACTCCCTTAGTACACTTTTCTACTCTTATGATATGATCTCGTCTTGGAGGATAGCTCAGGGGCAACGCGCTTGCCTTGGAAGCAAGAAGGCGCAGCAACATGTTCGATCCACGGGTCCCCGCTTAGAAACCTGTGGGTATTAAGCACGTTATAAATAACCAATTATATATATATTATATATGAGTCATTTATAAACGCGCCTGTACACCAGTGTTCCTAGGCTTCTTACACAGTAATCTAGGCTCCAGATCTTTTGGAGAGATCATATTTAGTTTCAACAGTCATTTAAGGGAAATGTATACTTCCGTCCTGAAAGGTTTCAAAATTAGGAGGGGGCGAGGGCACGGTGTACCCTTAAGTCAGGAGCGGAAGCCAGACCCAGTCAGACTTCAGTAGGGGCTAAACAGAACTGCTGTGAACATGGATACACCCATACATCCCACTGAATACAACAAAAACAACCTAACCAAATTTGCCAAATCCTACAAAAAAGAAATGATCAAAACCAAGAACAACACCTTTAATGACAGGATCGCAAAAGCCAACCCTAATACTAAAGAGCTCTTCACCATCCTCCGCGAGCTGGAATCCCCTATTGAACCAATAGACAAGGCTCCCAAAAACAAAGATTGGTGCACAAACATACAAAACGCCCTTACTAACAAAATCTCCTTGCTTCAATGTAAAATTGCTAAAAAAAAAGGCCGCACTTCCACCTCTGGACCAACAAATACCCCAATCCCAGGAGAATAAGACCCCTGCTCCATTTAGATTCAAATCTATCTCCATAATTGACACAGAAAAAATAATACTCTCCCTCAAGCCCTCAAACTGTAAGGGCGACTCCTGCCCAGCACAATTAATAAAGGACGCAGCTAGGGATCTAGCTCCCTTCATCTCCAAGCTCATAAACTCTTCCTTTAAATCCAACACGGTACCCACCAACCTCAAAGAATCATGGGTCCTCCCATTATTGAAAAATCAAACTCTGGACCCCACCATCCCCACCAACTACAGACCACTGACCACAGTGCCTTTTCTACTAAAAATCCTAGACAGAGCTGCGTACATACAAATCCAGGATTACCTGGAGCCTAACCACCTGCTTGGCTCACGGCAATCTGGCTTCCGCCCACTCCATGGCACGGAAACAGCTCTGCTAGACCTCAAGACACAAATTGAGGAACTTAAGGATAACGGGAAAACAGCCTTGCTCCTTCTACTGGACTTGTCGGCTGCGTTTGACTTGGTGGACCATGCAGTCTTATGCAACCGCCTCGAATCTTCTGCCAACTTCACCAGGGATGATATAGCCTGGGTCCAATCCTTCTTAGCAAATCGCACCATGCAAGTCTTTTCCACCACCAACTCAGCTGACCCTATCAAAATAACCTGCGGTGTCCCACAAGGATCCTGTGTCTCCCCCACCATGTACAATATCTTCACCAAGCCTTTGTTTGACAAGTTGGACAGATTAGGCGTCATCTACACGAACTACGTAGATGACACCCAGATCCTCATACCCCTTTCGGGCGACTACGAGACAGACTCAGCCTTGGTGAACAAGATATACACTCTCATTCAGGCATGGATAGCCGCACACGGCCTCTGCCTGAATGACGATAAAACATAACTACTAATCTTAGGCTCTGAAGCCAACATCCAAAAACTATGCCCAAACTACACATCCTTCAGCATTGATAACCCTATCAAGGTGATGCCTGTGGTTAAAACCCTGGGATTCTATCTGGACTCCTACCTTACTCTCAAGAAGCAGGTCAACTCCCTCGCCTCCTCCACTACCTACACCTGCAAACTCATCCGTGCAGCTAGACCATACCTCTCTAACGCCAGCTGCATTACATTAGCTAACGCCCTTATCATGTCTAGGTTAGACTACTGCAATGCCCTGTACGCTGGAACCAATAAATATATCACTGATAAACTTCAAAGACTACAGAACAACGCCCTAAGAGCAGCATTAAATATCCCTTACAGAGAGCACATCACTAACTTCAGGAAAGAGGTTAACTGGTTAAAAATAACGGACAGAATCCTACTTAAAACAGCTTCCCTCGCATCTAAATGTCTAAACAACCTAGCCCCCCCGTATCTTATGGAAAAGATCAACAGGAAAATCTCCACGCGACCTACGAGATCTGCTAACACCTCCAAACTAGAGATTCCAAGGTTTAAACGCTCCACCGCGGGAGGAACTAACTTTCCTGTCAAAGCTGCTCACTGCTGGAACAAACTACCACTTGAACTCAGAACGGAACAACCGTACCCGAAATTCAGGCACAAGATAATCAATTGGCTGTGCGTCAATGACACATACCTTACACCTAGCTACCTACCTAGCCACAACCTACCCATTGCCTGAACACCCCTAGACTTGCCCTGCTTGTGGGTATATGTTTGTATATATTCTTGTATATATTTGCTTTTTTGCCGTTGTGTTTTATATGCATATGCTTGTATACAGTCTCACATATATTTGCTCTTTTCTGCCACTGTGTTGTATATACTCATGCCAAATACTGTAACAAGCTTAGGTCTTCATGTAAACTGTTGCGCCCGGCTACCCATGGGTTTGGCGCACATTAACAAATAAATAGGCAAACAAACAAACAATGGGGGGGAGGGAGAAAAGACTAATCCACACTTGGATTGCAGTGGGCAATCTTTAAAGGACAGGCCTTGGGAATACATAGAGGTATTTACTTCCCTTTGCTTTCTCCCTTCTACTCGTTATGTTTTATTTCATTCTACATAGGCTGGCCTGATTCACTAAGGAGAGGGTCCAGCAGGACCACTAACAGTCATTGGACACCTGCCACCCCTGTGTGCCTGCGTCCCTCCGGAGGCTCTGCCAAGATGAACATCCAACACTCTGCTCAAGCTCTCCCGCTCTCTAACCGTCCCAGCCCCACCCCCATGCGTACCTCCCTGCGTGCGCCGGGCCACCCTTTCCCCATTCTGCACGTGCCTGCCCCTTCCCCGTCAATGAATGTGCATGTCCCCCCTCTGTGAGTCAGTGTGTAGGTCTGTGCGCGCGTCGTGTTAGGAAGAGCAACCATCCAAAATGGGCAGATTTAGAATTTCCATGAATGGGTTTGGAAGTATGTGGGGGCATGGGCCAAGAGTAGATGGGGGAGCCCATAAAGGAAATTCCCCGGTCAATGGTCGTGTACGGCCCCTTACATGGAGACCACAGAATCTGTCCGTTAATCCCCACCTCCCTCTCGAACCAGCCAAGATTGCAACCACATTCAGTCTCCCCGTTAACATCTAAATAATAACCCTTATTACCACAGACACCCCTGGGTGGGCCATTAGACCAGGTTTCTGGAGCTCCTCTGTAGGGTCAGTTTTTCTGAAGGGGCCACCTCACTTTCTAGGCGGATACCAAGGGAATGCGGCTATCCTGCTCTGGGCAGAAAGCACAGGAAGGGCCACTTTGTATACCCAGGAAGCTGGCTTGGCCCTACGCTTTAAGTCACTGTCTCCTGCAGTGGATTATAGGCTTCATCCATAGGGGCAGTTTCAAGCATTGCAGAGAAGCATTATCTAGATCACCTGTTAACTAGGGCTAGAATATCAGGTCTGGGCTCCATGCCTCAACTTCTTAGAACTTTGGTCATTCATGTGTTGATGTTGATGACCATGCACCTCCAACTAAGCATTATTGTGGACCTTCTTCTGGCTGGGAACTTCCTCCCAGAAGATTGAGGAGGGTCCACTGTAGACCCAATCATAGAGAAGGGTACATGAGCACCTCACTCCTATTTATTCACTAAAATATGATTAACGCTGTGACAAAGTGGGCCTGTGGATGTTAGGGGGAGGATCCCGGCATTACTCTCTTGGCCCCAGTCACGTGGCAGGGCACAGTGACAAGGGAAACCTTACTCAAGATGGTGGAAGTTCAGGAATACCCATCCACAGGGCCCTAGCAGTACAGGCCCCTCAATTCTGGGCAAAAGTACAATGGTGGAAAAAAGATAGGCGGCCGCTCTTCCGATATTAAACAGAAGCCAGCACCTCCCACTAGACAAAACAGTTACGTCATCTGGTTAACGTTCAGCGTTGTAACAAAAACTCAAGTAGCCCTTGTTTCTGTTGCCAAGTACCCTATCGGAAAGGAAATTCCACTTCCAGGCACTGGAAACTGCTTGTGATGCCATATTGCCAGTTCATAGTTGACAGAGGGCGAGGGGATTCGAAGACGGTAGGCAGGCCATATAAAGGGCTTGGTTCAGCCCTTCAAGCCTAGAGCAGGCTCACACGAGCCTATTAAGGGCAGTTCGTGCCAGCCCATCGCGAACCCAGTACACAGGTGCAAACCCTCACAAAGTGCCCAGTTTAGGGTATGGTAGCACACAGTTGTAAAAGCACACAGGCTCAGTCTGGCGGTGAGGGAGTTTGGAGAAGGAGCAAAGTTTGGAGCAGAGTGTCGAGTAAGGATAATGCACAGAGGATGTCAGCGGTTGGAGAGGAGAGCGTTTTGAGAGACCAATGGGAGGAAAAGGAAATGCTTAAGGAGGAGGAGGTTGGGAAATGCCTGGAGCTGGTTGGTGACGATTGTCTTGAAGCAGCAGAGCTTGGATATAGCAATGAGGTTGGGTGGAGGACTTCAGGAAGAGGTGGTTGGAGTCAGAAAGAAGGGTTTGGAGAGAGTAAGGAGGAGAAGGGAGAACACCTGGAGGGGGAATCAAAGGACGCAAAGACCGAACATCAAGATTTGAGAGGGCCAAATAGCAGGTGTTGGGAGTTGGCACAAGCACATGGGAAGGGTGCTATCTGTGGATGAGAGGTGAAGAGGGGACTGAGAACGATCCTAGGAGGAAGGGATAAGCAGATCCACTAAAAATATGCATCACCTGCTTTACAAAATAAAAACCTTCAGTAACAGGATGAAAACCTCCTTTGTGTTTGGTGGCAGAATTGTCTACTACCAGAAACCATTGTGCTTCTCATTCAATTTTCCATACCGTTATGCTCTTCAGTTTCCCCTTTCTGTAGCGTTGTTACTTTGATATTAGAATGGTTTCCGGCTTGGCTGCAAGGCCTTTTCATTTGCGCATAGCTAGAATATTGGGTTCTGGGTCATTGCAGTTTGCCTAACAGACTTATTTCTTTCAGCCCATTATCAATGTCCTACAAAAAGCGAGTAAACATTCCCTTGCCCCCATTCCCCCACCACCCTGACCTCTACAGACCCGCTCCCCTCTCTGGCCCTTTTTATTTGAAATCAGGGGGTTTCAACCCCTCAACACCTCTCCCTCAGCCCCCTCCGCACCTCCCTCCTATGACATCTCAAAGATACACAAACATACAACAGACACACACAAACGCAGACAAACACCTGGTCTCCCTCGATAGCGCTTCTTGCTCCTGTTGTGGCCGTCAGACCCTGTACGCACTCGTTCGTTTTCGAAAGACCGCTCTGTGTTCATGAATATATATTTTTTTTGTTTTTTAAAATCGATTTTTGTTAAAAGGTCTCTTGACCTAATACCAGGATTTTGCAGGTGTGTGGTTGTCTCTCAGATAACTGATCCCTTGCCCTCGCCACTAATGCCAATATTCACCTCTTAAATATTTAAATGCAGCCACACTCGGAGGGATTTAAAAAATAATTCTATGGGGTCATTTCTGTCCCTTGGTTTCTGTTTAGGGTACTCCTTGGTGGCAGGCATGGGTTTCTCATTCATGAGAAGGAACAGTAGATAGATCCCACCCACCAACTAAGCCCTGGTGACCCCCTGTTAGGGAGAATGTTCAGCTTAGTGCTAAATTCCTCCCACCTTAGAGACCCCCAGCTATTTTGCTGAACTTTGGGACTTTGTACTTTTAATTCTATGTGTTTTATGTGTTTCTTTTGACTTTGGAGTCTGACAAACATCTTTTTTACATAGTGTGTCACTGAGGTTTTCCAGATTTCTCAAAGGTTTAAATACCTTTGCTTGGTTAAACTACTGCTTCCAAGAGCACTGAAGTGAAATTGACTTTACTTACATTTTGTAACTTTCTAGACCCTGCGCACACTATCTTACAATAGGGTGCTGGAGGGTTTACTTAGTATCCCCTTTGTCTAGTTTCTCATTTAGCACTTTTATGTTACTCTTTCTACAATTAATGGCCGGTGGCAGTGGTTTACTTTTTCCTACCATTGTGTGTTTCCACTGCGGGCTGCAGTAAAGCACCCAGGGGTGCCCATTTCATCAAAATGGCCCCAGTCTTCTTTTTTCACCATTTCTTTGAGACAAGTTCCTTCTTGAGATTTTCACTGCGTGCCAGACCAGGTCTGGTCCCTTTGTTCATTTTGTCTTTGGCCGGATTCACTGGCTCCAGTATGTCTGGCAGGGCAGGAAGCGAGGGAGGTACCCGAACTTCCCTGTTCTTAGTCTCCTTGGTTATAGGAATGTACCCAAGGGTGATTGGCTGAAGGGCTGTCCTTGGAGGACAGCCACCCTGCTGTGTGATTGACAACTTGGCTGCAAATGAATGGGAGAAACCTGCATAAAAGAGTACTTACCAGCTTAAGAATATTTGTCAACCACTGTTTTATTCCCCGATCTCCTCCTTATTTACCAACCTCAGTATTGCTCTAAATGTACCAGTGATATATTAATGTCCACAGTGTCTTAGTTATTTAAGTCACCTGAGGGTGTAGGAAGAATCTGTGTGCCATCCCAAATGGGTATTTGCTGACTTAAAGAAACAGAGTAATTTTGATGTGTATTTGTGTTACTTATATATTGCTGCCTTTTAAAGAAGGCTTATTCAACTGACAAATTAATAATTGTTTAAACAAGAAACCTTGAGTATAAGTGTTTATTTGGATACTTGTCACTGTGAAACTCTGTGCAACAACCTCACTGCTCACATTGACCCCTCTTGAGATAAGCCTGGCTGCTCAGTCACTCTACCAACTTGTTTAGTACATGCTTATAGTAAAGGTTGGGTTACCTATTGCCAAGAGGTCAAGGCTGGTGCAGTGTCCCACATGATGCTGCATACAATCTTGCCCAACACCCCCTCACATTCCACAGCAAGACAGATCCTTCACATTCCATATACACCATCCGGAATATCACTCAAAATTAGTTTAACAGAGGCTCCACGATTGAGGACAATCGTTAGAGAATAGCTGTGCTTATAACATAGAACCGGTAGCGTGGCATGTGTATCTGTGGATCGGCATAACTTTCGTCACGTCCGGTGCAGGAAGAGACCGTCATTTCACAGCAGCATAGAAACAGCTTCCATTAGGAAAGTCATGTCATGAAAGCTCTAGAATTCTTTTTTAAAAAACATTGAAACAAATTGTAAGTGATTCCAACAAGCTCACCTGAACCTTTTTTAACGCCACGGGTTTTCGATCCAAGTGGCAATTTGCTCGGTAAACTTCACTGAACTGTCCTCGTCCAATCTTTTTCTCTATTTGAAAGTCAGCCAGGGTACAGCGGTAGGGGTACGTTGTCAGGTGCCTCTGCGTTATGGAAAAGAACACAAAAATGTATAAGTAAAAGGGCGGCATATATGGAAAAACATTACAAAATGCACAAATGCTTCGAGCCAAAGACGCGGGCCTGCATGCATTTGTAACAGATATCCGAAAAACCTTACAGGTGTATCTCCAACTGCACACCCCACTCAGGCTAAGACATTTTTTGAGGAAATAACAGAAGCTTTTTAGGGGTAGGGAGGTTTGGCCACAGCTGAATTGGTCGAGGGAGAATTAGTCAAAACTATTTGGAAGAATTAGGGGGCGGTGGGGAGTTTGGGTAATAAAAAAATAAGTGGAGTGCCGAGGGGGGAAGATGCAGGGTGGGGGGTTCTGCTTACATTTGCATTGAAATGTCCCAAACAAAAAGACAACAATTATGCGAAATGTCCCTTGACCAATTGTTTGAGGAAATCGCATAGAGGCGTGTTATTGCGCACCAAATGCCGCTCAGGTCAACGTCCAAGCGTGGTAAACCGACTCCACAGCAAACAATTCCCTGACAACTGCCTTTTCTGGCAAGGCCTGGCTGGTCTAGCAAGCCATCCAGCAGGATGTGTGCAAACTGACATTTAAAAAAATAAAATCCCTGCCTATTTTATACTTTGCTGCGCATTTGCAGATAAACATGGCTACTTTTGGTTTTCTCTCTAAGAGACCATGCCATTGCATAGCAGTAAGCTAATGCCGGGGCCATCAGCCAACGCTGGGCTCCCAGGGCCAGCTTGACATGGGGATATCGGCCCCTTGCTCAGTAAGCATGCTCTTGCATATAGTACAATGCCATTGTTGTTACTTTTGCCTACACTATGTCCCATACACATAAATCAAACAAAGGCCAGTGATCGCAGTGAGCTGGAACGGTCGGGAGCGGTTTTCCAGCACATTTATTTTGTTCCGTTTACCATTCCTCTACTTTTTACGACCATATTCACCATTCTAAACAGATAATGTGTCCATTTCCTTGTGCAAGAGTAAAGGTGTAATAGGATCCTTAGTTATCAGTCACTTAGACAATTGCAATGTTTGTTTATTTGTTTATTTAATTGGTATGGCACACAAAACCCAGAGGTAACAGGGCGCAACAGAGAACAAGAAGATAAGAATGCATAAAAACTTAGTTGCAAGGTAAGGCAGAATTGAGTATAAAGGAGAGCATCACATTTCGTAGTATCTGGTGAGATGTCATATATACATATATTCATACAGTAAATTACATTTCGGCAGGTCAGTAAGGGAATGTGCATATCTACAGTCAGGTTGGCTAAGGTCTGTTAATGTGAGAGTGCACGGTTCAGTCATGGGGGTCGTTGGATCGTAACCAGGTGAGCGTGTTTCGTCCGAAGCTGTGGTAGGATTGGTCTGTTCTGATGTTGAGTGGGAGAGCATTCCTATGCCCCGGCCGCAACACCTTGTCACATGTTGCACTAGGCTTCCACCAACCCTCTCGCCTGCCGTGACCACAGTCCCACTACCTTTTTCGGTACACCTCCTTCACATATAAAAAGGCCCGTTGCACCATGTGACATGATAGTGGGGGAATCGACAGTGGGTAAACGAATCACAGTATGTTACAGAAGTTCTGATTCGAACAGTCACTTCCCAGCAATCACACCTGCAGGGGATAGGAGTGCTGCATAAATAAAGGTTCAACTTGACTTCCCGCAAAATTAAGCTTAAACGTAAACAAAGAGGTTAGTGACGTCATGGCATTCAGCAATGGTTGAGAGGAATAGTACATTTTTCTTTACTCTTCATGACCAAGCCGTTGGTTATTCTTCCATTCCGTACCGCTTTACAATTACTTAGTAAAAATTGTACAAAAGGCTACACACCAGGGGCCGGCAACACTTGGCTTTCCAGACATTTTAAACACACTTGTGTGTAGGCACATTGGGCATTTTTAATCAATCAGCTCCCAAAAGCCCACACCAGCCTAGTGAGTGGTGAGGGAACAGGGCGACCGCCACAGGTTGCAGACCTCCCGGCTACACCAGGGTTCGGAAATGCTCAAAGCTATGCACCTCCTGCTTCTAGCTCCAGAGAGGCTGGTTAGCTTGACACCCACGGCTGCCAGGAGCTACTTTTGGACCCCTGGGGCAAACTGGTGCCATACATATGTGACATTCAAATTGTGTTATCTGGGAATGTGTATAAAGAACTATTCGAGACGTCTATAATGTATTTCAAGCATTCCGAATTGTGCATCGTGGACACAAAGCTTAAGTTTGCATCTCATAGCGACACTATCTGAGGCAAGCCATGTACTAGTGCATGGTTCTCTACGGGTAGCTCCTGCCTACCTAGGAGCTAGTTTACCTCCTGCTCATGAAATCTTAATTTCAAGCACAATTACACTCGTATCTGCTCAGTTATGCATCTGTACTGTTGTATACCTATGTAAAGCGCTCACGCTTCTGTACTGTTGTATACCGCTGTAAAGCGCCCCGTTATGCACCTGCATTACTGTTGTATACCTCTATAAAGCGCTCCGTTATGCATCTGTACTGTTGTATACCTCTGTAAAACGCCCTGTTTTTGCATCTGCATTACTGTTGTATACCTCTGTAAAGCACACCGTTATGCATCTGTAGTGTTGTATAGCTCTGTAAAGCACTCATGCTTCTGTACTGTTGTATACCTCTGTAAAGCGCCCCGTTATGCATCTGCATTACTGTTGTATACCTCTGTAAAGCACTCAGTTATGCTTCTGTGCGGTTATATACCTCTGTAAAGCGCTCCGTTATGCATCTGTACTGTTGTATATCTCTATAAAGCGCTCCGTTATGCTTCTGTACGGTTGTAAACCTCTGTAAAGCCACCCCGCCCCCCGTTATGCATCTGCATTATTGTTGTAGACCTCTGTAAAGCACTCTGTTGCTTCCCGAAGCCAGGTCCACGCTCAATTAATACCATAACAGTACACAAGGGCTTTCCTCTTGCACTCTCCCTTCATTTCTTCTTGCTCTCTTCTTCTCTCCTCATCCCCCACACTGTCCCTCCTACCCCACCTTTTCTCCCACTCCCATTTCCTCTTGCCCCCCCCCCTGTTGTGTTCTGCTCTCCCCTCCCCCACTCGCTAGCTGCAACCCCAGCACTCTCCTTTGCTAGCCATTTAGGAGGCATGTTTTCGGTCTGCTTTGCAGTAAACGCCGATGGCAACACCCCACCACCCATCCCTGCCCTTGCAGGGTTTGCTAAGTGGGTGTTGAAATCTGGAAGAGGTTTCAAGACAGCACAGACTGAAAACTATGCATATGGGTAATTATCAATTCCAGCCAAGAATCAAATGTCACAATGTCAGAAAGTTCTGTCAAAGTCTCAAAATTAAAGGCGGCATTTGGTTGAGAATTTGGCTCCGGGCTATTTTCCTCTCTGTAAGTGTCTCTGGCGCGAGCCCTGAGAGGGTAGAGCGCTTCCTCCTCCTTACACCCCCCCCCCCCACCCCCCGATGGCCTTGGCGCTTAAGTGTTTGAGAGTCGCAAAAACTTCCCTTTCCTGTAAATCTACAAGAAAACGAAAAAATACAAATATAACGAAAACAATATTAAAATAAAATCTATTTATATTCCCATAGGAATGACATTTTGCAATATTTTTTAAAAAGTTACTAAACGCGCAATTAGTAACTTGCGCACATCTTGTGATTACAATGCCATTGCAAATTGAATACAATGTAAAGAAATGATGGCCTCGCCAGGAAGCACTGCAGATCAGGAGAAAAACAAAAAGCGGAGCACTTTTTTTTTACAGTTAAACCATTAGCTGAATTTGAACGCCTTTGTGTAAACCGGCCTGGTTCTGGGTTTTTCATTTTTCTCGAGCGCTGTCCGAACTTGTTGAAGCTTCGGAGGACTGTACACGACTCCTGCGATTCATTAAGGCCCTGCTCTGGGTGCACTGCCAATCAGATCCACACTGACATGAAAGACTAGATCGGTTATGCTAAAGGTGCTTGTAGCACGCACTCGTGCCACCTGCGCGGTCTCTTGGCGGAGATATCCGGGAGATGGGTAGAGGTCACTACATAGAGCCATGGCAAATACGACGAGAGCGAATTGTTTTGAAGGTATACCCAATATATACGTCCTTGGGGTTCACCTGGAATCCAAGTCGTGCACGCTTCCAGATAAGTGGGGTAGCCCTAGTGGCAGTGCTTTAAGTGGGCCGTGGCCAGCCAGGGCCCTACTGGGCCCCCGGTCTCACCACATCACGGCGGGACACATTATCCCGCTACGGCCGCAGCCGCAATGGAAGATGCGCCCGCCATTTAGTCTGGCAAGATGACTTCTGTCAGTCACTGTTAATTCCTCCGGTGACCCCTCGCGAGGGGTCACGAGAGGAAGTTACTGTCCTTTTGTTTCCCCACCCCCTCCCCAGATCACCAAGATGTCTTTAGCCCTCGGCGAACCTGGGGACTGCTGACATATTTTGAGGTTTATAAAAGATGGCTTGAAAAGTATACTATTCAATCCATCTTTTATAAAGTTTTGCCGAAGGACGCCTTTATGGATTCTGTACTTTTCAAGCCATATTTTATAAACCTCGAAACATGTTAGATATTTCTGTTTAAAAAAGAAGTCTTGAAAAGAACACAAACCATAGTAAGGCACGCAAACAAATATATAAATGTAAGCATGTATATATTCATGAGCAACATATTTCTACATTTATAAATGATGGCTTGCAAAGTACACAAACCATAGTAAGGTACCCATATACATACATAAATCCTTACATACATTTCCCCACATGAGAGCCCCTCTCAATTTCTTACCCCACTTAAAGCCCTGCCTAGTGTCATACGGATGGTAAACTAGGGGGACACGATATTTGGATGATTATTGGCAGAAGTCTTCTTTTACATCATTTGTAATCTCTGCTTAGGTAGATGGTTCGGTTCTGTTGGGCAAAAAGACTGGGAAGTGCAGGACCAAAAAAAGTAACGCCACTATCACAGCAGGCAGCAAAGTCGTCTAGTGGCTCCTTCCACACTCACCTGCCACTGCGGACTTGGAGAGAGGGTCTGTGTGTTGTCTCAGTCTCCCTCAAACCGATATCCCAGGCTCGCTCCGAAGTGGTTGGATCCCCTTGGACTACCTAATCACAAGTCATGGCAATGCACACAGGAACCACTCCTGGTTTGCCCTGTGTCCACCAGTTCCATAATACGAAATTGGCAAATTAAACCAAGCGCCATCAGCCAGGGGCACAGTCTTCTAGCCACTCCACCAACTCACCACACCAGAGGAGCCGTTTGGCGGAGGCTGTCAAGCTAGTTTTGGCTGTCGGTTCGAGGTTTCGCCAAACACTGCTAGGCTTATGTAAAAGGGCGGTATGTACTGCCCCACCGGTAGGCAATCTGTACGGCCCATTTGCGGAATGAAGCCCTTTGCGTTGAACCTTTAGGTACAAAACTAAATTTTGGATTTAAGAAATCTTAGCTCGTAATAGAACAGAATCTCTCTTTGCGAAGGTGGTCTCATTTGCACGTAAGCACCTCATGTTTAGTTGGATTATACGGATGATCTTACTCTTCATAAGGAAAAACATCTTCATCCGCGATCTGGTTGTGCTCATTGGTATGCGGCACGTGCTCTTGCTGATCAATAGAGTAAGCACTTCTTAAATACCCAAATCTGAATTAAGGACAATCCAGTCAAAACAAAGCAAAAATTGGATACTATCACTACCATCTTCGATACCCTCTCGAACACCATCTATTCAGAATTTGTACTGCATTGACACGCCGCCCATACTTTCAGTATAACGGTCTGCGATTAGTCACCTATACCAGGGAGAGTGCATGGGGATATATTCCAGAGTCTGTTCTCTATTGCCATCATCACGTGACCCCGAGCCTGGAGAGCAGCTGACCTTGGAACCGACCCTGAAAAAGTGCCACTCATGTAGAGACGGAGGCATGCTGGTCCGAGTGGTCAGGAGGCGATGGCAGTGGAAGAATGCCGTCCACCCGGGAACCCATCAGCAGATTGACCAGCAGTTCAATCTAGACTACAGGCCGACTGGTTTGTCCTCTGGTTCCGACCAGGAGATATGGAGAAGACCAAATGCGATCAAGATAGCGGAGAGGGTGAGCAGATGGGCAGCTTGCAGAAACCAGCAGACACACGCATTGAAAGAGGTGTATAGAAGTGGAGCATCATGAAGCGGGAAGCACAGAGACGGCGCATGTTGGAAAGTAGCGATAGGAAGTCTGCCTGCTGGACTAGTCTTCCTCATGAGTCTCTATATTCTTTCCAATGATCAGGGGACCTTACAGTGCTCTTCTGCTGGCGACAAGCAGTGTAGAGTTAAGGCTGACCCCTGTCGGTAGCCACCATGTCACCCCTTGAGGATATAGCAAGGGGAAACCAAGTAACCACTGAGGATTTGCCAAAGTATCGGGGTGGAGGTGGGCAGCGGAAACACCATGAGTGATAGAGGGAAAAAAAAAACAGGATAGTATAACGTGGCCCTCCTCTACCTCCTGCAGGTAGAGGAGGGCCGGTCCAGAAGGCAGCGGAGTTGCAGGCCCACAAAGCATAAGAGGTCCGGTGGAGTGTAGCTAGAAGCAGCAAGAAGGAAACAGAAGGAATGGCAAGGCAAGAAGCATGCAGGCAAGGAAGGAGAAGATGAATGGAGGGCAGAAGAAGGAACCAGGAACAATGGGGAAGAAGCACCAGAGCCAGCTTCCAAGACTCACCAGCGTTTGGACATGGCGATGATCTGGTCAGGAAGCGATAAGAACGCTGAGAAAGCGCAGGACGTCGTAAGCAGTGAACAACTAGACAGTTGAAGGTTCGTGCCCTACGTGACAGCATATGCATGACGGACACTGGAGGGCTGTGCGAACCTCCGTCTCGGCAATATCCTCCGGCGGTGCTATACGGAGTGCCTCCTGACACCTATTGGTTCGGGTGTTGTTGCGGACGATCCATACAGTAGGACAACCTCTAATTGCCCACCTTGACGTTCCTCCTGCTGCCTTCATAGTCTCATGTTGACTTCCTTTAAAATAGGTCACTTTTGTGTATATGGGAGTATGGGTCATGGGATGTTTCGTCACCTTTGTGTTCTCATACAGATCATCATGGAAGATTTCTGCCATTTTGAAGTGCTTTAATAAAAGGAGGTTATCACCCAATTTAACGGTTCTCAATTTATCAACCTCAGAAAGACAAAGGGCTGAGTCAGCTTGGGCAAGGAATTCAAACTTACGAAGTGCAGGTGGGCTCCATGTCAGAGGCGAGCACATAACCCATGAGCTATCCACCCAACTAAAGCTTCCCTACTGTAGTCCAAGTCAGGACTGCTTGGATCAGTTTCCTTTTAAGGGAGTCTGCAAATCCCTTGGCACCCACATAGCCAGCTGGGTTCACTTTTTCCTATTTATGTCCTAAACATTTTCTTGGTGATGTAGCGCCTAAGGAGGGTACAAAATACAAAAGCACCACAAAAAAATACTAATATCTTAATTAACAGAAACGTAAAGCCATGTTATTTCTTTCTTTCCAGCGCTCGCTTCAAAACCATAATTAACATTCTCAACCTGTGTTCGCTCCTTTTCATCTCCCTCCCTCCAGCGCCCGAGGGCAAGCTTTGCACTCAGGCAGAAGAAACTTAATAAAAACTATGGATAACCTGGCAGGTGCCCTTTCTAGTTTCAGGCTATCCCACGGATCGCCTGGTGGGAGGTGATCTCTGAGAAAAACACTGCACAACGGAGATCTTGTGCACGTGTCCAAGATGATGTCCGAGCACAGTGCCTCCTGTCTTGCCTCCTGTCTTGCACCGATGGTTGAATCAAAGTAGGAGACGCTTGGTTTCATACCTCCCTTCTGTATACGGCCATATTGGCCTCCGCTACGCTGCCACTAAAGGGTTAATGAGTAGAGTTGCCCAGTACCAAATCTAGTAGAAGACCTCGAAGCTAGGCTGACTAGCAGGCCAGTGTCTTCAGCCTAGATCTCCAAGCCAGACTCTGAATAACAGCACCCGGCTGTGTTGAGAACATGAAGAGAAATTGACTACTAATGATGTGCCATTTCTGGACTTGACCAGTAGGCAATTCTGATTGGGCATCGGCTGTGAATGGTCCCACAGGGGGAATCTGGCCTCTCGGAGAGCTTCACGGGGGGTGTCGGGGGGGGGGGGGAAGCTTGCCATGGTTGTTTTAAGAAGACTAGAAAGTCAAAAAAGTGGCCCACCCCTCGCCTCTCGACCCTTGACTTCCGATGACATCACCAGAAATGATGTCATTTGACCCCCCCACCCCAAAGTGACATCCCAGGAAGCAATGAAACACGACCTTGCACTCCTTGACAAAAACAGGAAGTGGCATCAAATAGCATTGTTTCTAAGTACACTAAATTACCGTGAATCCAAGCAGACGTCCAAGGCCAAATGAGAATATGCTATTGTATAGCACATACGCTTAAGCTCTTTTATACAACAAATATGCAGACAATATCACCGAACCTGTGTTGGTACTCATTTATCGACCTAAGAAGGATGAAAGGCTTTTTGAAAAGAAAAAAAAAAAATTGGAAAAATAAAATATCTAAAAAAAAAAAATTTCAAAAAAATCTTCCAAACCGGCCCAGACATGGCCAGAAACCAGCCCCCACGCCCCAGGGACGATTTCGGCCCGGCCACGAGCCGAAAGGCCGAGGGGCCAATCCGACCCTGGTGGACCCTGCAGTGAGGTTACTATGGCTGGAAGGGATGTCCATGAAACAATCACATTTTTAAAAATTGTAGGAGAAATGACTGAATTGTTTTTTTCCTAATTATGCAGGGGGGGGGGGTGGCACACCAGCTGTACCGGGGATATAAACTTCTTGCCTTTCAACTAGTTGACCGCTTTTTGTTTTAGCTGGGGCGGCGCGTTGGGAAGGAGCTTTGAAGGAAAAGAACGAAGTGAATGTAGACCATTTTTCTGCCAAGTGAACAGCAGAACCCCATAGTATTCATTGTGGGAGGGCCTTATGAATGATTAACTTCCCTGTGGCCCTTGCAGAGGGGCCCCATTTTAGAAGAATTTCTGATGGGTATGTCTTTGAAGCCTCTGCGCGCCAGGAGAAGCCACAAAAAAAAAAAAAAAAAACAGGAAGAGGCGAAGGAGCCGTGCGCACGGAGGCAGCCATCAAGCAGACAAGTCGAGAAGGGCCTGAAGGTGGCTAGAGGAAAGGACCCAGAACCTGTAGAGTAGCAGGAGGGTTGGATGAAGAAGTTGGGGGCCCCTGGATCCTGGCCTAAAAGACTTGTCTGGGCGTGGGGGTTTGGACTTCGTTTGAGCAAGGCATCTAATGTCTTAAAATGAACTGGGTCAACAAAACCCCCAAACTGAAAGCCGTGACCCAGCCAATGCTCTCCTGGTGTGGATTACAAACAGCTGCCTGATATTTCCTGGTGAAGAGAACCTGAGGTAAATACACAGCTGGGTGACCTATCCCGTTGGAAGGTAACCTGCCGTAAAGCAGCATAGAGACTTGTCGCGTTGAGAGAGTGGGAAGAACACAATTCCCAGACTAGGGGAAAATCAGGACACTCCTTTAACCTATCCAGACAATGTTGAATTAGACCAATCCCAAGGAGTGAATCCGTCGGTAAACCCCTGGATCTCATCAGAATTTATCCAAACCACTGGAGTGCCTGGCGCATCAGATGGCACCGAAGGAAGAACCCGTCAGTAACTTTGCACGTTCTCTGCGGCCACCTGTCCACCACCTTTTGGACACTGCCACTTCCTCTCAATCCTTCTCCCTCCCTGCCACCACCCTCCCCCTCAGAATCCCTATTCATCGCCGCCACATGCCCGTCTTCAACAGACCTTTTTGTTGTTGCTTCTGTCTTTTTTTTTAAGGGAAATTGTGCACGTTCAAAAAGCGTATCCCTGCTCAGTAAAAATAAATAAATAAAAAAGGTCAATCAGTAGCCTGGGCAATGGCTTGGGGGCACTAGCCATCACCACCCTTGTTTGGGGGCCTGACAGGGCTAGTAGCGGCCCGGGGCTCTTTGAGACTCCCTCACTCTGACTGGCTGTTACAAGCCTTGTCCACCGCCAAAGGCGGGGTGGTCGCTATAAAATCAAAAAAGTGGAATTGTGGGGCTTCAATGCAGCCAGGTGCTCTGTTGACCCACCACAGTACCAACCTCTGACACCACCATGGTCAGCACCATTTACTCTCTGTGCCTCTACCTCTCTCCCCACATAGCACCCCCCCCCCCCCCGCCAACCACCACCACGCACTCTGAAGCAATAGGTTTGCACGTGGAACATAATGTATCGTAAAACCAATAACTCTTGCAGAAGGGCCCGCGCTCCTAAAATCAGAGCGCAGGTTTTTTAATTAGTCCCTCTGGATAACATTTAAGGAAAAAAGGCTTTGGGATATAGAAGAAACGTTGCCACCGCGTATATAACCTTTAACCAACTCTTCCACCTGGCTAGTGTCCTTCTCACAATGACATGCTTCTCACGAGCATTGGCAATGCCAACCGTTTGGGTTTTTGTATAGGCATTGAAAAAGCACTTGCCAGGCACAGCCATGGTGGCATTAACTGGCCATTGATGGTTGCAGGTGAGGAAATGGTGTGAATACCTGGACATCTAATAGCAGTGCCTGGCAAATGTCAATTACTTCAACCCAAGCCAAAACGGTTTGCTCTGCCCATGCCTGTTTTTAACAGGACTTAATTGAAGGATATGGATTATGCTTATAAATCGAGTGGCTGGAGGCAGACCTGGTTAAGATTTTTTTTATTACACCAGTAGCGTGTTAACAACTCCAATTAAGTCATTGACTCGGAGAAGACTGCTTTGAAAAAACACTGGCAGGCACTTAGAGTGCAATGTTTGATGATCAGGCTAGACTAAAGTGAGCTCAGAGTTCCCATGAGGAGGTGTTATGGGAAAGTGGGTCAGGAACTGGGTGGGAATGGCCATAGGGATTAGCATGGCCATGAGCAGTCAATGGGTGAGCAAATAACCAAACACCACCTTCAAACTGTGTGTCCCTCTTCCTATACTATTTATCGCCATCTGTACACCTAATAGCCCATACTAAAATACCTTTCACCGGGCCAACAAAGTTAGTACAACAATGGCCCGATACCTTACTAATACAGAACACATACAGTGTGACTTCTACCAAAACATACAGAATGCCCCGAATAACAGAGGGACCAGCAGAATGGAGATCAGGAAAGAGGTGATCCACTCCATGTGCCCAAAGAGCCATTCAACGGGTAAAGTGACAGCCATAGAAAAGGTCGAAAGACACAAGGATGCATGACAGAAACTTTGCAAAAGGACAAGGTCATTTCTGTACCAGGGCATGGTCATCCCTAGTTGCAGTCCTTTGGCCCAGTGTAATGATTTTTTCAACTAGGGCAATGTTTGCCATAATACTATTGCCCCGGCACCAGAGCCTATTGTGTATAATCCCATTGGTGTCTAGACTCACAATGACAACAAATACATGTGATGAAATCAGCCAGCAATAAAATATCACACACAGCCGCGCCCCCCCCGCCCGCGCCCCCCCCCCGCCCGCCCGCGCCCCCAAGCGGATTGGACAAAGTTCACTTGGTTTGGTAGAAAGATGTGGTCAGTGACCATTACATACAGAGGTGAACAGTTAGTGGCACCAGTTGCAGCACCAAAAAAATGATACGGGCAGGCAACAGTGCGTCAAACTCCAAACCGGTTTTTCTGACAAAATGAAGGTGATTGAGCGAAACACATTAGATTCTCATTCATACAGTATGCGTACAAAGGGGATATGTAACAATAAAATAGGAAAAAAAAGGGGCTCGAGAAAGGGCAAGTTGGAAACAAATTCTCAGTGACATTGGAACACAAGGCCATATTAACTGAGCACATCCATTCCCAGTTCTAGAGTCATACTGGTTGAAAGGATGTGGTGTCCTTCGGTCATCTGTGCTTTTCCATACAAAGAGTCAATAAGTTACATTTACGTACACAGTTAAACAGAAATCAAATTCTTGAAAAAAGGCGTGGTTTGGACATTGGGACGAGGATACATTGTAAAGAGGGGAGGAATTAAGAGACGTAAAATCACACTTTACTACAGATAGGTGATTTGATAAAAACATAGATTAAACAGTTTATTTATATTTTTTATTTTATGGCATTTCCTGTTGATGGTTGCCGTGTGTTCAGGATTCGTACAAAGTTCCTCAGGGCAGACCTGCCTAAAGGAACTTTGTTTCAGTCTTCATAAAGTGGTCGGAGCTATGTTAGTTCCACAACGGGTAGCTCCTCCAACATGAGTTCAGAAGGTGCCACCATCATGCTAACCTCTGGGCAATCGCTGTCCGGTAGGACTTTGTTCCATTGTTCTGTAGTCAGCTCGGTCAATAGTTTGAGCTCTGCGTTTCCCTCTACACCGCGAGCAGAAGAGACACTCTGTAGATCTTCTTTGTTTGCGTTGGCGTTCCCTTAGCTCATCTGTTATTTCAGCTCTGCATTCTTTTCTTACCTAAAGTCAAACCCGTTCTGAGAGTCCCTACTTTCAATCACTCTTCACTCTCATTGTGTTGATACCTTCTCATTGTAAATTGAAAGTGTGGATAAAATTGGTGCCCATAACACATTCTAAGATTGTTCCTGTAAGAACGATCTTTTGGGAAGTATTGCACTCTGCTTTTCCTTACAGGGTTTTAATCTAGGTTAGGGATCGGTTTGTTTAGATGGAAGTGAAAGTCCATTGAAAGAACTGGGTTAGGGTTTTCTGAAGACTAATTTGTGGTGGCTCCTCGTGAGGATTTAATACCATACATCAGGGAGCTGTCTATTTTTTTTTTTTTTAAATCGCTCTCTGGTGGCACAGGGGCACAGCTTCTTTATACAACTCTTTCGTAGCACAAGCATGCTTTCCATCTTCCAGCTGCCCTTTTAACTATTATGTCCATTAAACATCGTTCATGCCCTTCCCCGGACGATTCCAACAAAGGTAGAAAAATACTTTTTGCCCTTTGCTGCTCAAGTGACTTCCTATTTTGGTTAGATCTTGAGGATTACTTGAATTTCGTTTCCACTGCAAGATTTTAGAATCGCATGAGTAGAAACGATAGACCTTTGAATTCAATGTTCTTCGCAACCATCAGTGGAATTATCTCTTGACCTACATAAAGAACTTATGAGGAGACTTCTATTAGGACTATATTCAAATATTTTAAGTAAAAAAGGTTCCAAGGATGTGACGTCATTCCCTACTTGCTAATATTTTAAAATGTCAGCACTTGACCAAATTGCACAATTACATTCTGGGCTTATCACTGTCTCTTTGTGCCTCGTCTGAGGACTATGCGTAACGTCATAATTTACGTACTGACTAATTTGAAATGTCCTGCACTATCCAAGCACATCTCCCATTGCCCCTGCCCCAATCATATCCAGTTTCTATAACCCAATCTCAAAGAGACCGTGCACATCATCCCAGGGGTTTGCAACCTCTGGCTTTCCAGATGTTCGACTATGACGCGCATGATGCCTTACCAAGGAGAACGCTGGCTACGGCTGATGGTAACAGAACCCACGTACTATACTGTTCTTCGTAAGGACTATCATGTTCGAGATACATCTGGCACAAAACATGATCCCTGTACACGCTACTTGAGTCAAGCTCCGAACTACATCAATTACAGAAAATGATATCAAGAGTCAATGTTCTAGTTTCATCCTGGATTTGGTGGTAAATTTATCAAGTGAAAAGGCAGTTTAACAGGATTGAAAAGGCAGAGGCCGTTTAGGAAGTCGAGTGAGCAAAATCAACAAAGGTGGGTGTGAAATCTATGGCCCGCCACAGATTGTGTGAAGAAAGGGGTCAGATATACCTCGCGGTAAGCAGTATACATATGCATTGGCATCATACAAATCCGAGGTTTGATCCCACTTGCAAGAGCTGCACATGTCATAGTGGGCACCAAAGTCGACAACCTTTGGCAACTCTGATGGTTACCAGACATTTGGTCGAAAAAAATTGGTCTACCAGACAAATGGTCGAACCAATTTGGTCGAAAACCAAATGGTCGAATTTTTTTTTTTTTATTTTCACCTATTTTTTTGGGGGGGGGTCCCCCCCAACCCCCAACCCCATTTTTTTTCTAAAAACCCATTTTTGTAAAAAACGAAAACCCGAAAAATAAATATATAATTAAAAAAAAAATCGATCATTTGGTTTTCGACCAAATTGCGTCGACCAAATGTCATTCGACCAGTTTCAGGTCGACCAAATGTCTGGACACCAACTCTGATGCCATGGGGACCACACCTCTCTTGAGGCCTAAAACGTGATGGTGGAACTAAAGTTCCGGCCCGGACCGGACTCCTGCATCTCTCCAAGCTGCGTGGTTCTAGATCATAAACTTGATAATCTAGCCCTTTATTGTACACGAGTGGAAGTGTTTTGAATCAGGACATCCATTTAGCAATAAGCGCTATACAAAATGGTGCTGACAAAACACACAGCATTGACAGTCTAACAAGTAATGCAAAAGTCTTGTGAGAGAGCAAGAGAGAAAAGGGCCCAAGGGAGAAAAGGGCCCAAGGGAGAAAAGGGCCCAAGGGAGAAGGACTTCCCACCGACTGAGCAGCAGGAAGAGGCAGCTCACTGCACATTTCATCTCTTGTACGTATTGTAGCATGGTGGAGCAAACATCAAAACATTTACAAATCATTTTTTATATTCCATTTCAACAAACATCAGAGCTCATTAGTATCAATTGTGTACTCGCACTCAACAGAAATGATTGATGACAAGTTCTAACCTTAAAATGTAGTGCATACCGGGCTATTCGACAACACTCGCGTTCATAGAGTTTCCTGTGCAGTACGATTTGCACAAAAATATGTCTTTCCACACCACCAATAAAACACGCACTCATACCGTAAAGTGGTTTGCTTCCACTTTCTGCATCCAGCGGCTGACTCTCAAACACGCTAACCTAGAAATGCATAATACTCTAAAATGAATTTTCGGTTCAACGAGAAGATCCCTTGGGGCCAGGGAATAGGGGTCCACGATGCGTTTAACAGCAAGTGTCTGTTTCCTGGGCTGGACTTGATTCCGGGTGATGGCCGGACGCCTCAGCTGATGGGTTCTGGCACGCTCCCAGACGGAAGCTGCACATTTACATATGCAATGACCTAGATTTGCATTCCCAATCACAACCCTTCAGACCTAATTAAAGTAATGGCGCGTTCCTAGGGGGCGGGGGGAGCGGAGACGAGGGGCTTGATGCCATACAAGGAACCAAAGGGAATACTTGGGTCGTACATGAACATGTTGTGAACAGGAGGCACTCCACTGTTCGGGTCAGTCGTTGAGTCCATAAAATTCGGAGTTAAAAAAACACACATCTTGTACACTTTACTGCCACTATCCATAATATCAACAAACATTTTACAACAATTAACCAAACAAACAGCCAGTTAAGTGTCAAAACAATGGTTACTCCATTTTGAAATAAGATCTTTGAAAAGATTTTAATGTCAGAGAGACAATGACATGATTCCTTGAATTTCTCATTTTAATGTCAAAATGGAGCAGCCCCCATTGGTTTGACCTTTTGCATGCTTGCGTCTATAAAGTACTACAGGCTGTAGATTTTATTAATAACCCAACATGGATGTTGAATCCTCTAATTACTTTAGCTGTGGAGGCAATCATTTCCTGTAAAAGAATAAGCACACCAAGGTTTGCACTTCAAACCACATGATACAAAGAAATAGGTTTAAAAAAAAAAGCAACAAAAAAAAAACAAATGAAAAATAACAAAAAAAAGTTCTATAATCTCTAAGGGTACCAAGTCAATATTTTTCACGAAGAAAACATTTGAAAAATGTACTTGTTAAAAAACGATCACCAGTGAAAAGGAAATGTCGGTGTGTGCACATAGCCCTTGTTTAATATAAACACAAACCTGCATATTCCATTCCTCCCTGCGTAAATATTCTGCCTGGCTAGCAAGTACAACATGTATAAACTTTCTTTTAAGTAAGTAGCGGTACACCACACTGAAACACAACATTTGGACGATTTTGAAATGAGTCCAGTTGATTTCCGAGCAGGCCCTCTTCTGTTCCCAGGCTGCGCAACAAAGGAAGGCCATGAAGCATGTGCGCAGATTGTCTGTAATTGCACTTGACAGCTGTCAAACATTACACGAACTCCAATACATCATTGCAATACACTGATGGGGAAAACGGAATTGAAGATAAACGGCAAAAGGGAATGCGGAAGCCTCATTGTTTCAATCTTCAAATGCTTAGTACATGGTGGTGGTTATGGGAATTGGAGCCCCTGTGCTGGTGGGCTTTAAGGGCGCTGCTGTGCCCTGGTGTGGGTGGGATCCAGGGGTGCTGCTGTGTGGCCCACATGTGCTCCTATGCCACGTTTGTCCAGGTAAAATTGAAAGTCTCCTGATCTTTAAGACCTGTGCACAGGAGTACTCATGTGTCTGAGCCCTTGCCAATGGGTCCCAGAAGCACCAGTCATGCCAATGGAAGTCATTTAGTCTTTAACAATGATGACCATCAGTCCCCCGGTGAAAGCAGGCCCCAGCCGTCTTCCAGTGGTCCTGTTGCACCCTAGGCCAGTGTGCACCATTAATGCCACATCTCCACTTCTGCACCAGTATGCCCTAATACCACTCTGAGGCAGGTTATGGTGCCAGAGGGATCGAAGGGCTCCACATAGGGTATTGGTCAATAACATTTTGCTCCTTTCAGGTGGCGCATCAAGATCTGTAAAGTAACCAGCGGCAGGGTGGGCGTGACCACTCCCACGGCCTCTTCATAGCCTCATCGAGTTCCACCAATGGGCCCAATAGTCAATCTGCAGTGCCAGTTGCGAGGCCCAGTACTAGAGGGTAACAATGACCGCTCATGAGCCGATGGGTTCAAGCAATGGCTGACTTGATAGGATATGATAGTTTATTTATATAGCGCCTATACACAATGTGTTTCAAAGTGCTTCAAGGCAAGGGAGGGAACAAGGGAAAATACAACCACATTCTTACAGGCCATGAACAGTAAGGATGTGAAATTAACTATCGTACTCGGCCTGACGACATTTCAGATAGTGCAAGAGCTAAGACATAGATAAGGAAGGGAGGGGGAGAGTGGGAAGGAAATGGAAACAGACAGGTGACTACTGTACTAGGCCTGATGACATTTCTGGTAGAGCCGGAGAAAAACAAAAGGTGAGGGAGAGGGGTGCCGAAAGGGAGAGGAGGAACAAAATAAGCGACTATGATACTAGGCCCGACGACATTTCAGATAGTGCTGAAGTGGTGGTGGGGAGGAAAAAAACAGTATTGGAAGGATGGAGGAAACAGAAGGGGTTGCTATCATATTAGGTCCAGGGACAATTCTGATAGAGTAAGTGCATAGAAGAAAGTAAGGGGAGGAGATAGGAAAAGCGAGAAGGGAGAGGAGGAGAAAAAAGAGTAAGCAGTCAAAAAGAGTGGAGAAGCAAGAGTGGAGTGTGAATACAATTGCAGAAGTCATTAGTAACACATAATGTTGCAAGCCAGGATACAAGATGAAGATGGGAACAGAATGATTCAGGGCCACCATGAGTACAAGATGCAAAGGAAGTCCAGCATGAGAGTTGAGAAAGGGTGACGCACTGTGAATCAATGAAGTCCATAAAAGTCAAATCCAGCTTTGGCCACAAGACAGTGATGGTGAAGGAAGGCACCAGGTGTGCGGGGCTTGCTAAGTGGTAAAAAAGAGCAGCAGGCAGGAAGGTACCAGGTGGGCGGGGCTTAGGCCAGGTGATCTAGATCCACTTGCACCTGCTCCCCATTTGCAAAGGAAAAGAAGCTGGAGGGCTCCTTAAGTAGGGAAACAGAGCAGCAAACAGGAAGGCACCAGGTGGGCGTGGCTTGCTAAGTGGTGAAAAAGAGCGGGAAGCAGGAAGGCACCAGGTAGGCGAGGCTTGCTAAGTGGTGAAAAAGAGCGGCAAGCAGGAAGGCACCAGTTGGGCAGGGCATGTTAAGTGGTGAAAAAGAGCGGCAGGCAGGAAGGCACCAGGTGGGCGGGGCTTGACTTGAAACGAATGGTCAGTGCTCATGAGCAACACTCCACATTAGCCACTCCCCACGGGTGTTCCTAGTCCGCCATGTTCTTCCAGCAGCACCCCAGGTCACTACATGGCCAGGTCTCTGGCTTTTTCTCTATTGCGATACCAACTTTTTGCATTGGGTTTTATTCACCTTGGTTCGGCAGCCATTTGCTTTCACTGGAGTGCTGGTTAATGGCGCAAGACCCCCAATGACTAAAAGATCACACGCGTATTGCACGACGTTGTAAAGTTATGATCGATAACAATGAACTATGTTATTATGACCCTCCCTATGGAGGCGCTCACAGTAGAGTTTGTAAATGTCACCGGAACCCCAAGGTGTCTTGTAGGACCATCATATAGGTGGCTACCAGTCACATGTTTTAGATCACGTGTTAAAGCATGGTTTCGGCTTCATAATGTTTGACATTTTAAAATCGGGCTAATGTTCTGCAAAGGGAAATAAAACAAGCCCAACATGTAAAATGAATATCTATAACATGCTTTTAATACCTAGTTATTCATAATTGCCTTTCACAAAAGCTTGGCAGTGTCTTTTTATAAACAAATCCCACAGGCGGCAAGTTGAAACTGTGGCATCATAGTTGTATACTTCAGTAAAAAGAAATATTAAGCTAGATCATTGATGTCATTAAGTAGAGGGGTGTTGCTGAAGATGGATATTTCTCACAGGTACATTGTATCCTCTGTCCCTTCAGCAGAAGAACGGATGTTTTGTATTTGATCTGAGCAGACAGTGCAGTGAAGGCTGCAGAGCCCAGAATGTTTACAGATACCAGCAGCTTTTTTACATTTCCTGTGAATCAGCTGCTGATTAAACACATTAGGTTGATTGCATTGCTTCACAGCAGCCGCCTGCAATGGCTGGCTCAGAACAGCTAATTGTCAGAGACCTAATCGCATGCAGGGTTTTGATTAAACTTGATCGAGCTTCGCATCGGTTGAATTCCATAATCCATGTCAATGCCGTTAGTTATGCAAAACAATTCCGTCAGGACGTACATGTGAATTACGGGTTTGTAAACAACCATTGCTAAAGTGGGTACACACACACACACACCACTCTCTTGATGAAGGCCAAGCTTGCAACAACAACCAAAAGTACACTTACCAGCTCAGCTGCCTAAATAACATGGACTCCTCCCAGCACTGGCATTATGTATAGATTACAGCTGCTTCCAGTGAATGCAGGTTATTGGGACCAGTACTCTGGGGTCACAATAATGTTGCTTTGGTTCCGTTAAGAGGGGCATCTGGTGCTTTTGTGGTATCCAGTGAAAATCTATCAAACTAAAATTTAGTCACTGAAAAAGCTGTGGGGAAAATTCCAAGCAGTGAAAAAAAAAATATAGAGTAAAATATATTTCAAAAATGCAGGTGAAGGATAGCCAAACATGTAGTGTATTAGGGATAAAGGTGTGGAGGGCTTGTGATTGGCGGCTTTAGAATAGGGGGTAGAGATAGAGTAAGTGTCAGGCTAGGGGCTAGGGTAAGGCTAGGGTTCACACAGTAAGGGTTGGGGTTAGAGTTATAGAAAGGGATAGGGAGGTTTAGAAGTGCTGGTGATGTTGAGGTAGGATAGGTGCTGGATAAACCTACGGATTAAGGAACAGTAAGAGTAAGTGTTACAGTCTGGGTTAGGCTAAGAATAAGGTTGGCATTAGAGGAAGAGTTTGGGTTAAGGTAAGGACTCGCACGTGTTTCACTCAGCTTCGTCAGGGCTCAAGTTGCTTATCTTTTTGGAGGCATTACATTTCTCTACGGCAGCAGGAAATTTTTGCGGACACGAGAATGAAGTGCATCCGAAATGCACTTACAGGTACTTAGTTGCGCATAACCATTACAGTGGTTGTTACTATTGTATAACTTCAAACAAAGCATGCAGTGCATAAAGTGCATCTATACTTCTAACCGCATACAGTGGTTCCTCTAAGAGCTGTCCCAATTTTCTGAAATGCACTCAGTGTAATAACAGTTATCAAGGATTGCAACTTGACAAACCATATGTAGCGGTCCTCTTGATTAACCATTAATAGGAAGGGCACTACATAACATTACTGTGATGGCACATACTGGTATATGTCTAGCCAAACAGAAATATATACCTATGAAAAGATATGCAACTTTGGCCCTGAGGAAGCGATGAGTGAAACACATGTAGGTCTAAAGATATGGATTACCAATCCAAAGTGACTAATGGTTTGAGGAACTCACAATAAATCTTGAAGAAATGTAATTTTATGAACCCTTCTGTTCTTAATACTTGTGCAAAAGGAGATGAGGAACTAATTGGTTTCTCACTTGGCAACTGGAAATACATGTTAGTCTGTACCCCATGCTGTTTTAATGCCCCAAGTAAGGACAAGTTCATTACCTAACAGGGGAATTGAATACTCTTTCAGGTGGTGATAAATCCTGCAAGGTTGGATGGTGAAGATCCTGCTCTTCCCCCAATTTACTAAGACGTGTGACAAATTATTGGCAACTATGAAACTTGAGAATTAAGTGTTAATTGATCATCCTACTGTTATGGTTAAAAAATTAAAGGAGTTGGATAACAATCGAAAAACTCTCTAATTTAAAGCTTTATAAGGTATATATAGTGACGCAGATCCAACACTTCAATCCCCTATGGCTTATGTTTCCTTCATCAGTGTCAAGGATGTAGCTTAGAAGATTTCGTTAATGTGCTTCATACAATGCAAGTCATAGGTCATGGGCTAAAACTGCAGTGAGCTGAGCGTACATGTAGAATTTGTGAATCTAACCATGCTGAAATCCTGTACCAGTTGATAACAGAATGTCCTAGGTTAGGGGGTAGGCGTAAATTGCTCTTGGAAAGATTAGTACGGTCTTTGAGTGCTGTCTGCTCTGAAGTGTTATGGTCTAGAATAATGACTGCAAGACAATTGAGTCGATATTTAGCATTAATAGACTTTTTAAAGTATATTTTTTACATTTCGATTAAAGAAGGCTCAAATTATATTGTAGAGTACTTGACTTGATTTCACTGTTTATATAGGCTGTTTATAATGTGTGTTGTCCTATGTATTCTTAGAAACCAGAAGGTGTCTCATACACTAGTCCCCAGGGGCTTGTCATCCAGGTGGCCAGGACACAGCCATCGCTTTGGGATCCAGTTCCTAGGGATGGACCAGAGCAAGAGCATCACCTGGGTGAGGGGGTCTTCGGGGAGTGGGACACTGGATGGTGCAATGCAGTACCCCCCTCTTCCCTGTAACACCTTTTTCCCATCCCACCCGATGGGGAATTTAGAAACTCACCCTCTCCCCCTTTTTCTGCACACTTTCTTACAGACAGCCTGCTCTGGGAGGAAACAGACGTGCACCCGAGCTGTATACATGACATGTCCAATAGTATGGTCAGATAAGGTCAGACAATTATCAACAATCACTCACACCTTACTTCCATTACACTTCCCCCACACAAATAAAAGGCGGAGCACAAGAGCACGCTCTGAGCGAGGCAAGGCACACAAATGTACAGCAGTTTAGAGTTGGCAGTTGAACGAGGGGAGAAAGACGGCCAGGCATGAGAGGGTCAAAACCCTTAACCTCGTTGACAGGAAGCAGTCACTTTCAATAAACCTTCAAGGCAGAAAACATAAAACCGGGAAACCAAGCTACAAAATGCTGCATTGTGTGTCAGAGATAGAGGGCCCTCCCACGTAACTGACCAAGGTGGGGAGGAGCAACAGAGGCTTTGGTATCATCTTCAGCTCCAAGAACAAATCAGCAAGAGAGAACAACACAGCCGGTGAGATGGGGAGACCGGTTGGTTTTAAAATCAAGGTTGTAAGTGTCAAAATTGTAAAGTGAACGCTGGAAGGAACACGTTAACCGTGTGTGATGAGACGCGACTGAAGCTAAATTGCTGGTGAATATATTTGAACATTAGAAGAAAAGATACAATACCATTGACAGAGTGGTCCGGCACTGTGAATGGGCTCAATCAAAGGTGTACGGTATCTGGGCAAAAGGCAATGAAAGCAGAAGATAGATGTGAAGTATAAACTGTGTGTGTGAAATGAATTGAAGTGGTCCTGAGACGGTTAAAGCAAAACCTATTGCACTTTTAAAAGTCTTCGATTCTGGTATCAAAAGAGGATCTGAGCCCGAACAAGGGGGATTCATGGTCCAAGCCCAAACGAGGGAGACCAAACTGTGAAAATTATAGAAAAGGGTCTGAGCCCGAAGAGGGGGACCCGTAGTCGGAGCCCAAAGGAGGGAGACCAGTCTTGAACCTTTGAAAGTGAAAAGGAAAATAACTGTTTTGTTTGCTGCATCTGGCCCTCCGTATTAAGAGAATGTCATTGCGAGAGAGACCTTGGCGGAAGGCCCTGATGCCTATGTGTTGAACTGTATCCATGTGGCCAAGAAGCTAGAGTGTGCAAAGCCTGCACGTGCTGCCTTACCTCATGCTAAAAACGTGGGGAAGAGAAGCCAACTGCTCAACTATCCTGACATATCATTTCTTGAACACTTCTTTTGCATGTATGGTTATCCCACACCATTTTGTATTTAGAGGTAAGGACCGGCAATAGGTTTATTAGTATAGGACCTTTTATTTTGACAGAGTACACTAGGACTGCATTATTATTTGATGATCGTAGATTCCCCTCCACCCCATCATTAGATAGGCATTTTACGAACCCATTGAAGTTCAATAACCACCCTTGAACTGTGATCACTTGTGTATGTCGCCACAGTTCGATACCATGCCTTCCTTGCAGTATTCTCCGTTATTTCAACCTTATTTCTTTTCTACGTGTTCATTGTTTTATTCAAGGATATTTGTGGAGTATAAAGGTTATTATTATAACCATAAATAAATACAAAAATAAAAAAACTCTTTAAATAAGTAGGGCATTTCAACTTAGGTTAGCACATAGCCGTTTCCTTCTAGGTTGACCCAATCACTTATTTAAGCTAACGACTACTGAATTTGTGGTGGGCAAGTGAAGGAGTTGGAAATAAAGCCACTATTCATTTTCTATGTACTTATTTAGTATGTGTGTCATACGGCATGCAAGTAACATGCTTTGGAGCACTAATGTGTTAGGTGAAAAAGAATGGTTGCAGTTAGTGTTGGGGGTAGGGCAACTATGTGGGGCTGGCGACTGCTGGGCTTTATCAGAGGTTTGGGCCATTGTTAGGGTTATAACCTTGTACTTTTGTTGTGTCAAAATAGTTCACTACATTTTGAAAACTACTTTTTGCTAAGTACGCTTTCACACAGAAGCGCTTCTTTACCTTAAACCTAGTGCTGGTCAGAAAAGTTCTGAACATTGCGTAATGGTATGCCTTTACTTCCCTTGAGTGAGAATGCAGGCCATCTTTGGAATACAATCATTAGCGCAGGAAGCTAATCGCCAATAAATGCATCTGCTCAAGAGAAACGAGTTTAAAGTAGGTCGGTTTTCTGGAGAACCACTTAAATGAATTTCACCAATGTTGCGAAAGGCGCTGAATGAGTGATATAATATGATAGGTTATTTATAACGCGCCCAATGCCCACAGGTTACTAAGCGCGGACCCGGGGATCGAACCTGTGGTGCTCTGTGCCGTCTTGCTTCCAAGGCAAGCACGTTGCCCCTGAGCTATCCTCCCGAGTGCAAACGGGATCCGCCTTCCAGGTTGGCTACAATATATGAAGTACGTGGTAAGCTTTTGTAGCGGCAGAGAACCCAAGTCCCTTTTATTTATGAAAGACGCCAATATAACGTGTCCTTATTTCCATCTCCTGCTCCCTCCTAGCCTACCAACCGCCATCCTAGCCAGCCGCCATCCTAGCCAGCCACACAGCCCACCCCTCTTTCTCTACCCTCAGCGCTTTAAATATGTTATAGGACAGACACGCCCTATACATTCATGGGGTTCTTCTATGTAAGCCTGCTGTTGCTCCTTCTTCCTCCTACCAGGACATCTGCTGAAATGTTCTCCCCTCCAACCCTATTGTAAAATAATTGAAAAGAAAATCAAATTAAAAAAAAAAACAGTGAAACAATTATTTGGGAAATGTGGTGCTTCTTGCTTTAAAGGCCAATGTTCTAAGCCATCAAGAACTGTCAGGGTTCCCGCTCGACAATGAACACCCTTTTCAAAAGCCAGTAGACATTAAAGGAAAGTACCCGATACATGATCTTATGAGCGTTATTTAAGGAGTATTGGAGATTTGTATGGATTTCAGCTGCACGCACAACCAATTTCTGGCACGCCGAGGGAAAGGGGTACAGAGTTCGACAGCTGTGCAATCTGGACTTGTTCAGGGTCTGTGAAGTGCGAGGATTGGGAAGTTGAAGTGCAGGAAAAAGTAAGTGCAAACATAAATCCCAAGCATAAGCAGAGGGATCCCTACAGATGCAGTGAGAAACTGTGGTGCGAGTCATCAGCTGATCAAGGCAGTGGGGCCGTCATGAGGGGAATAGAATTGGTGGGGCAACTTGCCAAGGATCAAGGGTATGGAAGCTATGTTGTCTGTTCTGGAAAATATGATAGGTTATTTATAACTCACTTAATACCCAGAGGTTTCTAAGCGCGGACCCGGGATGGAACCTGTTGTGCTCTGTGTCGTCTTGCCTTCAAGGTGAGCGAGCACATTGCCCCCGAGCAATCCTCCCAAGATGTCTTCTTTGGTTCTGATGGAGATCAGGAGATCAATCCAGAGATCTGGCCCTAAAGTTTTTAATCCATCACAGCTCCTCACCCTCTGGGATTGACCACACATAACCAAGATATTTTTTTATATTTGTCGAAACTCACAACCACCACCAAAAGGAACTGGAAACACGTCAAAGAAAGCAATCTATTCGAACAACTGGAATTAACGAAACCCTCAACCACAGAACTGGAGCTAGCTGACCTAGACGGGAAAGCAGAGATACTGCACAAATGGATCGCAGATACAATAGACTGGACCGCCCCAGAAAAACCGTTCACCCCATCAAAAAGAAGAGCAATGGCAAAATGGTTCACCCCACTATTAAACACCATGAAAAAGGAAAACAAAAAGATGGAATTGGAATGGAGGAAAGAATACAACCCAGGGAAAAAACACTGTACCAGAAACAAATTCGCGCATACAAGGAGGAAATTCAAAAAGGCAAAAAGAAGACATTACGATGACAGAATCAACAATGTCACCAACACACAAAAAGAAATGTTTAGCATCATTGAAGAAATGAGAAACCCACCAAGCTGCGATAACACCCCAACCCCCTCAGAAAAACTATGCAACGACCTGGCGGACCACTTAAAAAAAAAAAAAAAAAAAAAAAAATCAACAACATCCGACAAACCATACAAAAGCGACCAACCAACCACAACATACAACCCAACGAACCTAACATGGAACCACAGCACAAACTCCAAAGCTTTCCTGAAATATCAGCTGAGGCATTCGCAATGCTGGTAAAACGAAGCAAGAAAGCAGATCACCCATGGACCCCTGTCCCCCAGACATCGACAAATGAATCCATGCGCAAAGATCGCCAGCAGAACACTACAGAAACCTTCTAAATCTAGAACTATCAACAGGGACTGTACCGAAGATCTTCAAATCAGCATACATCAAGCCACTCTTGAAAAACACAAGTGGTGACGTAGACAACCTTTCCAACTACAGGCCGATCTCCAACATCCCCTACCCAGCAAAACGTCTAGAAACCTACGTATTTAAACTAATCCAAGAACATGTAGAAAAACACCACCTGCTCGACCAAGCTCAAATCGGTTTCAGACCAGCCAGAGGAATGGAAACAGCACTACTATCCATCTGGGACGACCTCAAAACTAACGCAGACTCAAACAATACCTCAGCCCTTATTCTGCTCGACCTCCCTGCAGCCTTTGACAGTTGGCCACGAAGCCCTGACCAAAAGACAAGACGACATAGGCATAACAGACACAGCACTACGCTGGACCAAATCATTCCTAGCAGACAGAACAGAAACCGTATGGATCAAACCTTTCAAATCCACCCCACGAGTTAACGACTGTGGAGTGCCACAAGGATCCTCACTATCTCCACTTTATTTCAACATCTATCAGACTCCGGTCATCAGAATCTTCAAAAAATACAACATTACATGTTACAACTACGCAGACGACACTCAGATCATCTACAAAATCAAAGACACTGATGCCGACCATTCAACCCTAATCGACTGTCTAAAAGAAGTCTTCAACTGGATGGATGCCAACAACCTGAAAATCAACCCAGGAAAGACAGAAATCATGATCGTATCCAAAGACCAAGAGAACGAAACCACCATCCCATGGCCTATGGAAATGGGAAACACACTGACAACATTGAAGGTGGTAAAAAATGTGGGAGTCCTAATGGACAACACCCTAACCCTGGAACCACAAATAAATGCAACAGTGAAGAAATGCTTTTTTCTCCTCCACACGGCAAGAAGAATTCTACCTTTCCTCTCCTTCGTGCACAAAACACTCACTATCGTCGCCCTTATGTCTAAAATAGACTATGCAAACAGCCTCTACCTCGGAATACCAGAATACCTCCTGAAGAAACTGCAACAGATGCAAAATGTAGCAGCAAGACTACTCCTCAAACTATCCAGAAGAGACCACATCACTCCAGCCCTAAAAACACTACACTGGCTCCCAGTAAAACATCGCATCACCTTCAAAACAATGTGCATAACGCACAGTGCAATCAGCGGACAATGAGCAGAATTCTTACAAACCAACAAGACCCCCCCGATCAAGCAACGAAATCCGCCTGGAACTCAAACCATACCTTAAGAAAAAACTTGGAGGCACCTACTTCTACCACTTAGCCGCAAAAACCTGGAACATCTCAAAAGAAAGAAACACTGAGGATCACCTAAAATTCAGGAAATCACTGAAAACCTGGCTCTTCAACACCACAGACTAAATCTGGAAACCAAAACCGGAAAAAGGATGACTAAACCGGAAAGGACACAGACATCCCTGACCCGAGAGGGTAGCTCCCACGGCACCTGGACGGGTGACACCGGATAGACTGGAACACAGGCGACACGCACAGAGACTGAGTCAACTACCCCAGACAATCCCACCAACACTTTCGCCTGCCCCTTAGTTACTGCCGGGTACCACAGTAGTGTGGAAGGGTCGAGATATTGGCAATCACCACACTACCTGAGAGGTTGACATTGACGGGTGCACTGGCCACAGGAGTATGAAGGGAGGATAAGGGGAGCTATGAGATAGCATGTTAGAGGTGGGGGCCAGAGGAGTAAGGAACCTTGGATACCAGTCGGACCCAGATCAGGACAGAGCCGCATCAGGAGAGACTACACAAGCCGAGCGCCTCAATTCAGGACAGAGACGCAAACTAACCAACCCTACTAACAATTTCCCTTTTCTGCATACACCTCTCAAACTCCAAACCAAACACAACCAAAACCTACAGCACAACAAACCGCACAAACTTCACTACATCGCAACAACAAAACAAAAACACACATAGTATTGCACAACAGTACACGACGACTACCGGCCACAAACACCCCAGGCCCAGCCAACGGACCCACCGGGCTGAGGCCGCCAACAGCACATCACTGCTTTCTTGCACTTTTCCTGCTTCCTCCCACTAACTCAACCTCCCCTCCTCTTTCAGAGCTGCCAGAGCGCCAGGGGACCACTCCGGTGGTGATAGTGCACGGTACTAATGTCCTTTAACATTAGCAAACATGGTCATGTATATGGAGAGATCGGAGGAGATGAAAAACTCTGCATCGTATCCCCCCATAAATCCATGCTTTGTGTATCCTTTGCCATTAAAAATGAGTGCATTACAAAGAGCTACAAGGAATCTACTAAGTGCACACTTGATGTGGCAGGGGAGAGCACCAATGCCAGGCCATCGTCCTCTGAAATCAAGAGGGGGAGACAGCAGCCCTGCTCTTTCATATTCTAAAGCTGAAAAAACAGGGCTCCCACACAGGTTAATGAGTGCACTGCACCCGGTGTACATCAGGGGGCAGCGGATGACTGTGGCTACAAATGCCCATACAAAACCTACACAAAAGGATGATCTGTTGGCTATGTCGATGCTATTTTGTCCACTAAAATCAGATTTGCTCCCCATCTGAACCAGAAGCGAAGCCAGGCAGCACCACATCTCCATTCATATTAAAGATTTTGCACGGCTCAGCGGAACAGCAATGGATTCCATGACCTTGCGCACAACTTGCAATGTTAGTGCCTCTAAACAAGGAGACGCGCGCACACAAAAATTTAAAATTCTAGAGTGTAGACGGCAACCTTTTTATGCGAGGAAAATCTAACCTTTTGACAAGTTTACGGAGAGAATGGAACAGAGTCTTTTACATTATGTTGCCATAGATTTTCTGCCAAGTATAGGAATTAATGGCTTACGTTCCCGAGGTGCTAGGGAATGGGGAGGCAGGTTTCCCCGAGACTGCTAATTGCGCCTGGACTGACCCGGCCCAATAGGAAATGTCAATGCGGATCCAGACTTGTACGCGGGATGGATGCACCCAAAACGAACAAGCGGCAGACATGAAAGCCAAGTGGCATTTCCACTCGTATTAAAAATAAAATAAGGCAAGTAAACACGCTCGTTACTACTCTCACAAGCTGGAATAGTTCTGGATATCATGCATATTCCATCCTGCAGACCTGAAGGGTGACAGCTTCCGCGGTTGTCTTTAAATGTTACAATACCAAATAAATTGGCATATTATATGAAGGCTTTGATTATCAACAGCTGCAGTTTGATAGTCTGCAAAAATAAGAGCCCCATTGATCGCTCCAGAAAAAGTTGAATTTAAAATAAATTTTCAAACCCACTGAAGGAACTAGAAAAAACAAGCATGGAAGCATTTCCTCCCCCTCTGCCCCCCCCCCCCCCCCGACACCTGCTCAAATATTTTTCCATGTTAACGGACCGCTATTTTATGCGAAAAGTGTAGTGTTGGACAGCAAAGACCACACTTGGTCTTGCAAACGGTGTGCCAATTTTCTGTAGGACTTGGTCACAATTTAGCCTCAATTTTAGGGATCGAAGGAATCCACAATTTTCCGTATTTCAAGGAGTGTTTCAGCACAGTCCATTCTTTGGTCCCACCGCGGTAACTCTCCGCGGTCTTTGTTCACTTATCCCACTGATAGCGGAGCGATCCCACGCTAACTTTGTAAAGGACACAGATCTTGTTCCGGGGTGCCACTGGATATCAACGGGGAGGCCTACAACGGGATGTACTGGAGTGTCAGAGGGTCCGCCTGCTCCTCACCCTATGTTCAAAGTGAGTGATATACACTTGTCCTCTGCATCTGTGATCATGAAAGGTTACACCAGCAGACCAGACTGGCCAAAACGATGATTTGCGTAATCATCTCCTCCAGCAGGGTGACGCGACCTTGCGCAGCTTCGGCAAGCGCCTGGATCGCCAGGTAAATGAGAAATCAGTTGGGGATGCCGAACATTTATGGGTTTCTAGAGTTGGGTGGGAATTTAGAGTTTTGGCATCATGGTTTCACACTCCTAACTCCCACTGGAGACATCTATAGAATTGTGTCAATTTCCTGAGGCCATAACCACAGGTCCTTCAAGGAAGTGAAAAGACCAGTGCCACAGTGTTGCAGTGTGCAAAGGACACATGCCAATTTCAGAAGTGCAGCTTCACACACGAAAAACTTGACACGTGTGAACTAGGACATGCAGGGTTATGCCTCGCAAGACATTTTCAATCTACACTTCACAAATTTTGCACATCATAGCGTCCCTATCCTTTTTCTGAAATGTTGTCCTGTCAGCCGCTTGAAGAAATACTTTTTTAACTTATGTTATACGATTTTACAAGAACCTTTCCCCCTCCGCCACATCCCCACACAGACAATGGGATATTCGGAGCACTTCTCCACACACGTCCGAATTCAAGACTCAGGTGCACATTTAAAGTGCATAGAAGCATGATAAATTGATTGTAACAGATTTGTGTGTACCTACTAATTTATATGTGCTTGGCTGTTCCCCCTCAGTTGCATACCACCTTTGCCAGTCATGCCTGAAACTCCATGCATGCAGATGCATTGTTAATTTACATGCGTGTAAGGCACAGAACGTATTTGTGCAATGCACCATCATTTAAATGTATGCATAAAGTCCTTTTTTTCCTCACAGAAATCACTCAATTCTATGTCAAGACCGGAGGCAAGCCTTATGCTTCTCTTTCTTTTAATTAACATTAAACATAGAAGCTCAGCAGCAAGATGCGAGTACAGCAAAAGTTCCCAGATGCAAAACTTGCTTAGATGCTGAAATCCTCGAAGGAAAAAGTTCCAATTTAACAGAAACATATAACCTGGAGCTTTCCTGAACTCAACTTCCCAAAAGTCCTTGGCAAACGTCCACGAAAAGTTTTCCTAAGTGATATCTTTCATTCCGCACATACTGTATACTTGTTGGAGCGCCGAAGACTCCTTGAACCCGCTCTCCCTGCCTTCAAGTCCCACCTCAAGGCAGGCTCGCACGAGGCTCGCGTCCTTTTTTCCCCCACGCAGATTTGTTCTGCGGCCAGTGAGACGCATTCGGGGGACTGGCGCAGCTTGCCGGTATCTTCCGGAAAGGCCGCGTCCTCTGTCGCAGTGGGAGTAGGGGGGGGGGTCCGCGCAGGTCGCGCAACCATTTCTTTCCCCCTCCGGCGCTTTGTGACGCATTTCCTCTTCTCGGATAAGAGCTCTGCGTTTGTCGAGCACCGGAGGTGTTCAGCCTTGCCGTTTCTTCTGCAGTTTACATTTTTCTATCAGATTCAAAGGAATTTTTTTTTTTTTTAAACAATCGGAATCCGTATTCGCTCCACAGAGGACTCTGGGGCCATATACAAAATATTTAAAATAAATGTTAAAAAAGGAGGCAAACGAGCCCAGCTCTAAACGGAACCATAGAAGGAACCGTCATTGCGATGTATGACCCCCAGGCCAACCAGGAATTGTCTGAGGAAAATGATGACTGCCCTGAGCAGGACTTGCGAATAGCACCAAGCTTTAGAAGAGTCCTGGGGTTCTTCGGTTGAGAGCACCATCAAAAAGGTGGTAGAAAACATGCTGTTAACGATACAGCTACACCTGGATGGAGGTGCACCTCAGGAGTACCCCCAGCACTTCCAAAGAAAGCACCCAAAAAAAAAAAGCAAATCTCTAGAGGGTACTTCCACTGGCTCCCAAGAGGGAGGATTTTTTTACATTTATATAGCGCATAGATAGCCCAGTGGCATTGTGCCGATGTTACTTGCAGTAGGATTAGTTACATTGCGCATACGTTAGAGCATTGGAGAGTAGAGCTGTAATACATGTTATGCAAAAAACACACACGTTCATAGTATCCTAGGTAGGGGAAGGACGTCGTGTCAGGGGTAAGGTGATCAGGCAAATAGGGTGGTTTTCATGGTTTTACGGAAGGCAGTGAGTGATGGTTCAGCTCGCAGGGCAGTGGGGAGGGCATTCCAGTGCAGGGCGGCTAAGTACGGGAAGCTAGCGCCACCTGCTCTTGCTCGTTTTACCATGGGTACGGTGAGCAGGTTAGCATAGGGGGTCCTAGTTGGTCTTGAGGAAGAGGCAGGGTGGATTCTTTGCGATAGTTATGCTGGTGCGACGAGGTGAATGCATTTTTTGGGTGAGGGTCAGGGCTTTGAAGATGATCCTCTCCTTTATGGGGAGCCAGTGGGAGGCTCTGGCAGCAGAGATGTTCTCTCTTTTGAAAATGTCTTGTGCTGCGCGTAAGGCGTTGTATTGAATAACTTGTAGGTTCTCAAGGTTTTTTGTGGAGGTCCCTAGGAAGAGAACGTTGCAGTAGTCCAACCGGGATCCAGTGATGGCCCTTGCCATGTTTGTGCAGGTGTCATGGGAGAGGTAGGGTCCGACTGCATTGAGGAGTTTAGCATGGTAGGCAGCCGAGGAGGCAATGGCATTTACTTTTCTGGTCATGGACAAACTTGAGTACAGGTAGACGCCTAGGGTTTTTACTGACTCAGACACTGGAATTTTGATGGAGTTGATGATGAAGTGGTTAAACTGGTTGTCAAGTTTTATTAGAGTGTCGGGGGAACCTACACGCAGGAGTTCGGTTTTGTCCGAGTTGAGAGAGGCTGTTTGCAGTCATCCAAGTTTGGATGGTGTTGTAAATGATGTTGAGGGTCTTGGAGTCAGTATCATAGTCACCTGTGAGGGTGAGGAGGATCTGCGTGTCGTCCGCGTAATTGGTGTAGGAGATCCCCATGGCGTCAAGGATGAGGAAGAGGGGGCGAGTGAATATGTTATAGAGGGTGGGAGAGAGGCATGAACCTCGTGGTACCCCACATAGCATAATGGTAGGTGAGGCAGTAGCTAGATCAGAGAAAACCTGCATGGTTCTTCCTTGTAGGAGGAGGTGATCCAGGTACTGGCTTGGGCTAAGAAGATTGCAGTGGAGGTCAGGTGGTGGCATAGGACGTAATGATCAACAAGGTCGAAAGCGGCGGAAAGAGAGGAGAAGGAGCAGGACGGGTTTGCCTGAGTCTCTTGCATCATCCATTTGGTTTTTAAGGTCGAGTAGGGCGTTCTCAGTCCCGTGTTTGGGGCAGAAGCCGGATTGTCTCAGACCAAGGAGTTTATTCTCTTCGAGGAAGTGTTGAACTTGCAGGTAGGCTGCTTTGTCCAGAATATTAAGAAGGAAGGGGACGGTGTTAATGGGCCTATAGTTGTTGGGTGAGGTGGGGTCAAGTGTGGGTTTCTTTAGGAGTGGCCTGACCCATGCTTCCTTTAGGGATGAAGGTACTTTCCCTGTGCTGAAGGTGGCGTTGACAATAGCTGTGGGTGGCGTTGACAATAGCTGTGAGAAATGGAGTGAGGGAGTCGGCACAGTCCTTGATAATGGTAGCGGGGCAGGGATCTCCTTTGCAGTTGGAGGGTTTGATGCCTTTCATTAGGTTAATGTCTTTCTCCTGGATGGTTTTGAAGGAGAAGGTGGGTGAGGCATCTGAGGTCTGAGCGGGGCGGGAGTAGGGAGAGGGAGTCTAGTGTTCATAATTTTAGCTTGAAGCAGGTCCAGTTTGTTACGCATGGCTGTTTAAATGCCATCGCACCAGGCCTCATCTTTGGTGAAGGTTTGGGGTGTGGGGTTAGGGGTTTCAAGTTCCCTAAATATGGTGAACATTTTCTTCGTGTTGGATTTAGCTTCAGTGATTCTAGCTTAGAATGATTTGGCTTCGGCGATGGCTTTTTTGTATTCCTTGGAACGGGTTTTGAAGTCAAGTTTGTCTTTGTCATCTTGGGAGGATTGCCAGCATGCAAGGGTGGAGTGTTTGTCCGTACAGAGTATGAGGTGGTCTGGGGGTTAACCAGGTTTTGGTGCGACTGGTGGGTTTGGATGGTTTGAGAGGAGCAATGGAGTCGATTGCTGCTGAAATAGCAGTGTTGTAGTTTTGCGCAAGGGTTTCTCGGTCGTTGGAGAAGGGAGGTCTGAAGGCAGGTCCTTGAAGGAATGGTAGGAATCTTTCTTTAGTGAGTAGGCGGGCGCTTCTGGTGAGGGCTGGTGGCAGGGGTTGGGGGGTGGGGTGGTAGAGAGGTAGTGGGGATGTTGAAGGTTATGATGTGGTGGTCAGACCACGGGGTGGGGGTGTTGCCTGTGATTGTGAAAGGGCAGTTGTGCTGTGAGATCCAGTCAAGTATCCTACCTAAGGGGTGGGTGGGGTCTGCGACAGTGTTTGTGAAACCTAGAGTTTCAAGGCCTGAGTTAAGTGATTTAGAAGCAAGGTCTTTGGGGTCATTTAGTCCAAGGTTGATATCACCGAGGAGGATAGCTTTGGTTGATTTCTTTAGGTTGTCAGCCAAAAGGTAGGTGATGGCGGACTGGATGTCACCTAGGGGGCCAGAAGGCCGATAAATAAGATGGATTGTAATGGTGCAGTGGTGAGAGATGGAGAGTTTGAGTTGGATGTAGTCACTGTTGTCATTGGTAGATTTATCATTTTTTCTGATAGTGATGGAGTCTTTAGCTATGATTGCCACTCCTCCACCTTTGGTAGGGCGGTCTTGTCTAGTGACAGCATAGCCAGGTGGGAGAGCAAGGGAGAGTGCAGGGCCTGCGGCTTGATGCAGCCATGTTTCAGTGACCAGGAGGAGGTCTAAGTCATTGGTGGTGGTGAGGTCATGGATGTACAATGCACAGGCATTGACAGACCGGGCGTTGATCAGGGCACATTTGAGGTGGGGGGAATAGATGAGGTGGTTTGTGGTAAGGGTGCAACAATTTCAGGGGTCACAGGCATAGTAACAGTGGCATGTGCATCAATATATTGCATGGTTAAGGTAGAAGATTCGGCAATAGTGGGGGTCCCACTTTCAGGGGTGACAGGCATAGATATTGAGGTTTTGGAGACCGTAAATTCGTTCCTAGGGGGTTCCACGACCCTGGAGGTGGGCATAATGTTAGGTGCCATTGTAGCAGTGTTAGTGACTGGGCTGGGTAAGGGGCAGGAGCCTTGGAAGGAGGTCAGCTGGTGCGAGGTAGCAAGCGTGGTTGTCTGCCTTGCCAGTGGACCTGCAGCAGTCGGGCAAGCGGATCGGGAGGCAGCACATGATCTAGATGGTAGGCGTGCATTACGAATGCTTGTGGGCTGCGGTAGTGATCTGTGTGGGGCAGTGATAGTACGTGAGCGTAAACGTTCACGTCTGCAAGCAATCAGGTGAGGCTGCATAGGTGAGGCTGCGGGGATCCTCTTACCTTTAGGTAAGCATATCGCGGCAGGCGGCGAGCAGCGAAGAGCTGCAAAGAGGAGCGCTGGCCTTTTTCTGCTGCCTTCTTCTCCAGTCTTCGCCTCACGGCCCACTCCTCCTCCATTTAAAGCAGGAGGGGAGGGGCAGGCGAGTTGGGGGAGCGAATAGGCGCACCGGCCTGCTGGAATCATGTTCCCGGGCTTCAGGGCGCCATTGTAGGTTGCCATGGAGCTGGAGTCAGCGGCCATCTTAATTCCCTCTGGATGGGTGGCAAATGTGGATTTCAAATCCACGCCTCCGAAGCGGAGCCAAACAGTTGATTTGGGGGCAGCTTTGCAGTGCGCTCGCAGTGAAGCTGCAAAGAGGAGCGCTGGCCTTTTTCTGCAGCCTTCTTCTCCTGGCTTCGGGATACCTCTCACCCCCCGCCCCCCTGAGCCTTACAGAGCCAGTCGCAGTGGCCATCTTGGAAGCCTTCTCAAGGCTTCAAAAAGCATTCCTTGAAAGGAAGGAGACCCCTGCCACCCTTATACCCGTAGGTGGATAAACTGGGTGATGGACCCTCTAGCCCGGAGGAGGAACAGGGGACAGACGAGCAGTCCCCTCAAGTAACAAAAGACGAAGAGGACTGTGATGATGTACGGTCCAGCAAATCTGGGAATTCAGCGTGCCACAGACTCCGTGGGAAGCAGCGTCTCAAGGAGCAGATCGGCTCAGAGCTAATGTTTGTCCCAGATGACTTGATCCAACCCAAATCCTGTGACAGGGCCCAGTTTCACTGAGCGGCCGACTACATTAAGACCAGGCCCGACAGCCTCTAGACAAGGCAGTCAGAGCGCAACTCAGAGTGAAATGCCGCGGGCCAGACATTGAAATGAAAGTGGCGCTCAACCCGGAGCTGGACACCAAGAGGATGACCTTTCTCTGCAAGAACTGCCAAACCCCCAAGAAAGGGATAGATTGTCCGGGCAGAATTTTCAGGCTCAAGGTTCTGGACATTACTGGTCCTCTCGCCAAAATCCTAGATTTGTCAGAGGGAGCCATGAAGACGGGGAAGTCGATAGACCCGTTCACCCTGTTGGGCTGGGGCCAGAGGGACCCGACACCAACTCCTACTAGCAGGACAGGTCCGACACCTTCTTCCCATCCAGAGGAAAAGCCTTCGGTCGCAAGAAGACCAACGAGGCAGTCAGCACCACAAACCACAGTTGGGTCTCAGCTGCATACCGCTGGCACCGCAAGTGCGATAGGAGGCAGAACAGCATGATTCGCGCAAGCGTGGGGCTCGAGATGCTTGGGTCAGGAACACCCCAGAAGGCTACCACATCGACTTCATTGCAGAACCTACTCAGTCACACCACCCGTCGGGCGCAGACAACGCAGCGCTAGATGAAGAAGTGCGCAGTTTGCAGCTCAAGGGCACGATACGCAGGTGCAGAGACCCTGGCAGATTTTTCAGCCCCATCTTCCTAGAGAGAAGGACAGAGAAGTTCTGTCCCATGATCAATCTCAAAGCCCTGAACTATTTTGTTCTCTACTGTCATGTCATGATCGAGGGAATTCACATGCTCAGGGACATACTTCGGCTCGAGCGATTGGCTTGTCTGTGGCTGGTCTGTCTCGACCTCAAAGACGCTTATCTAGCAGTGCCAATTTGTCCATAACAATTGAGGTATTTGGGGTTCACCTGGAAGGGCCTCGACTGGGAGTGCACAAGCCTGCCCTTCGGGCTTTCACCAAGCTGATGAGGCCGCCGGTCAATTTCCTAAGTGAAAAAGGCATTTGGCTCATCGTATATCTGGACGACATCATCATAATGTTGCAGAGCGAGGCCCAAATTAGGCAGCAGGCCCAGTTCACTATAGGACTCCTCCACAGCCTGGGTTTTCTCATCAATTGGGAGAAATCCGCCTTGGTCCCCTTGAGAAGACTGGAATTCCTAAGCTTTGTCGTGGACACTCAGGACTGCTAGCTCCGGCTTCCATCCTGCAAAGTGTACGCCACACATCGGGAGATACGCAAGCTATTAGAGAAGAAAACCATTTCTCTGAGGGAGTTGGCAAGAGTGATTGGGCTCCTATCCTCTTCCATTCTGGCCATATTCCCGAGGCTGCTCCACTATTGTGAGCTGCAGAGACTGAAAGGCCAGCACCTTGTGACTGTCGCAGTCTCTCCTACTCTGTGGCTAGCCCTGTCGCCAGAGGCACGGACAGAGCTACACTGGTGGCTTACAGACATAAAGGCATGGAACAGCAGAGCACTCTTCGGATCAGCACCCAACATAATGATAGAGTCAGACACAAGCCGCACAGGATGGGGAGCGAGGTGCGGTCTGGATGCCACTGGGGAGGGGGACCGGGGGGGGGCGGGGGGAAAGAGTGGTCCTCCCAGGAATTGGGGATGCAAATCAACTGTATAGAGCTCCCTGTGGGTTCCTTCGCAATTAGTTCTTTAGCCAGAGGCAAAGTCAACTGCTGTATACAACTCAAGATGGACAACTTATTAGCAGTGAGATACATCAATGATCTGGGTCGCACCAGGTTGAGGCCTCTGGCAGAATCAGCCAAGGATTTTGGGTACTTCTGTCTGCAACATCAGATCTCGGTGACCATGGAATACCTTCCCGTACTGAGGAATGAAGTGGCAGATTGACATTCACATTACCTGTCCGACTACAGTGATTGGAAACTGTGCAGAGAGGTCTTCCTTCGCTTGCCACACAAATGGGGCCCTCTAATCAAGGACCTCTTCACCTCCCGGCTCAGTCCTCAGCGCCCTGTATTCTACTGCTGGGTGCCGGACACAGCGCGATGGACGTGTTCCTGTAAAGGTGGGACGAAGGGATAGCTTACGCTTGTTCCCCCCTTCACAATGCTAGTATGGACTATGGCAAAGACCCATCAGGAACAGGCAGAATTAATCCTTGTAGCCCCAGTCTGCACCTCTCAGCCCTGGCATCCAGTCCTTCTGGAACTTTCATCAGTGTTTCCGATTCTATCACCCCAAACTTGAGATCTGCAGTCGGATCCGAGTGGGGAGCACCAACTACTCCTACAGTCCGGGACTCCAACCCTGGCAGCATGGAGGATTTCAAGGCAAGATTGAGAGTCCCAGGGATTTCATGCAAGGCTGTCCGCCGTATTGAGGAGAGCTGGGCCCCCACAACGTCCAAGAGATACACAAACTCTTGGGGTGCATTGGCATGTTGGCACTTGGAACTGGGTCTCCATCTAGTTTCAGCCCCTGCAGCAAAGGGTTGAAACTTCCTTGCTGGACTGGCAAACTTCTACTGCTCAGAGATCTTGACCAGTAACAACCTAGTGGTGGTGTCCCCGGTCAGGGAGCACCAGCTAGTGTGAAGGATGCTCAAAAGGTGTCCGGTTAACAGTGCCACCCCCGACTCAGTAAGACAGGCTCTGGGACGTGAACAATGTTCTCAATCTATTTCTCTCCTGGCCACCGAATGCAGAATTATCACGCGTGGCCCTCTCCAGCAAACTCACTACTCTGCTGTGCTTAGTGCTATTCAGGAGAGTCTCTGACGTCAGGGCCTTACACTTAGTGGCCCAGGTATACTCTGCTGATCGAGTGGTCTTTCACATTTCTAGGATGTCATTCAAGAGTGATCATATACCCGGCATTTAGCGAGCAGCCTGTACTATGGGTGGTCAAGTGTCTCAAGTCCTACGATGGAGGTTCGTGCAGGCCAGAATTTATACCGCTCAGTTCGGGGATCACCGTCAGGGGTACCATGGCCTCCAAATCATTTCTGGAGGACATGAGGAGTATGGCTGACTGGGCAAGAGAATCAGTTTTTAAAGCTTTTTACCTGAAACCGGTTGAGCAACCGGCAACTTTAGTTTTTTTGTTTTTTACGCATTTATATAGCGCTACGAACCGGGTGTATCTGAGCGCTGCTTATTATTACCCACGGTGTGTGGTGCTCATTTATCTACCTCGGAAGGATGAAAGGCTGAGTTTGGCCCTGCCGGGATTCGAACCTGCGTTAGCAACCTCTGCACGGATGTCAAAGCGAGCGCTCTACTCTCTGTGCCACTTGACCGGCTAACGTTGGTGGCGGGTAAGCTTTAAAACAAGCATAAGGTTTGCCTGCGGTCTTGACATAGAAAAAAGATTTTCCAGAATAACTCTTAGAAAAGTATGGAATGGATTCTATTAAAAGACACGGAGGCAAACATTATCCCACCCGTTCATAAAAAAATTCAGGATGGAGGTTCGTTAGTGTTGGCGGGAGGACATATGGGTCTTGAGTTAATATGTCATTCTTGCAAAATGTTTAACGTGATGCTTTACTCTAGCAAAGTCTAAATGTTTTCCCCACCCCTCACGTGGTCGTCTCTCCTACATACTGGTACGAAGGAGGTCTTCCTTCGCTCTGGATTTTCCCTAGCAAGCTCATCGCACAAGCCCAGTTAAGGTGCGCCAGAGCTTATTGCAGCGGAAACGACTGGCGGATGGTTTCAGCGCATGGAGTTCTCCATTGTCGCCTAGGTTTCACAGCATCGGAAGGAGAGCTGCTGCCATTTGAGGGACCATGTGCATGAGGGATTGGCCGGCTTAGGTCACATATTCCGTGGCCATACTTCAGTTTGCCAAGGGCTTTTGGGAAATGGACTGCAGGAAAGCTCCAGGTTACATTTTTCAGTTCCATTGCACATTGGTCTTTGAGGATTCCAGCCTCTAAGCAAGTTTTGTTTCTGGGAACTGTTGCTTTACTCAAATCTTGCTGCTGGGCCTCTATGTTTAATGTTAAAAGAAAGAGGCATAATGCTCACCTACGTGTCTTTAATAGAATCAAAACTTTTCTAAAAGTTGTTCTGGAAAATCTTTGACTCACGCAAAAAATTCAAAACATTTTTCAGGAGCAAGCCTGCCATACACCTGAAAAGGTGTTTTTGGTCGCTCCGTAACTATTTGAAGTCCAGCAAAGGGATCTTGCAAGGACATTTAAAAATCACCGAATAGAATCAATAAATCCAACAGGCACGTATTGATCAGTAGAAACTGAGCTCTCGCTGCATGGACATGAAATGGGAGTCTCGTGGGATTAAGAAAAGGTCATGTGTTTGTACTGGAAGGACCGCCCGTGCACTGAGCCCCCCTCCCACCCCCTGTCCCCCCCACCCCAGCGCACAGGGTGGGGACAAAGAAAACCACATAAAACGGCCTGGGAAAGCCACAGGGAAGAAAGACTTGTTATTTCCTTGTTTATTTCTTTAAAGTATTTTATAGTCAAAGCTCTGCCCAGAGGGCGGTGGAGAACTGGCTCTGCATTGTGCATGCAGGAAAAGAAAAACAAATATATAGAACCACCAGTACTAGGTTACAGTTGTTCAGTAAATGGATTTGTTGAAACATGCAGGTCACTGGGTCGATTAGGAGCTAGTATTACAGTGTCCTTGATTCTGTAGGAATTCTGGCATTTTCCAGTCTCTTTCTAAAATTTAGTAATGGAGGTTAGTGGGTTGGGGGGATGCTGGCCGTGCTTCCGAGCTCCCAGTCAGAGTTCCTCGTAGGGTACAGTAAGAAAACATTTCTCAGACTAACAATACAAACAATTCCAATCATTATTTGTCCCCCATAACTTTTTCTCTCATACCACTTATCACCGTTTGGCCTTCTCCAGCACCCTCACGGGTCGCACACATTTTCACTGCACTTTAAAATCAGTCCAACACAATGTCCCTAGTATGAATGGACACCCGCAAAGTATTGCAGAAATCATGGAATTGTGTGGCGAGGGGTCAATGTTTAAGGGGAGTGCTTAGTTTGTGTAGGCGTTTGGCAGGGCTGAGCCCCTGGACATACTTTCCAGCACCACCACTGTTCTCAGTTTGTCTCAGGAAGAGAATCTGCTTAGTACAGTTCATTGGCAACTTTACCCAATTCATTTTACTTTGACGGTCATTGAAACACAATGAGTGTGCGGTCATTGCGGTGGCATGGCACATGGACGGTTAACTGGCTGAAGGCTGACCGACTCGTCTCTGGTTCATTTGTATTCAAATCAGGAAATTGATGAGTGAGGCAAATACAACGTGGAGTGTGATGCAGCACACCCAATTTCCTGAATGCACTGAAGGCGATGCCATTCGCTCTGGCCACACCAGAATGCTGCCCTACTCAAACTGCACCATTCATTAAGGCGCTACTTTAAAAACAACCAGGAGACTGGGGGCGGGGGCAGGGCTAAACTGCCAGCCACACAGTGCAGGCAAGGGGCCATCCAGTCTTTTGTTGAACAGTTGAGCACAGCCAGACTCGGACTGGCCTATAGGGCAATGCCCGAAACCAAAAACGCTGGTGTGGGCCCGTTTTTTTGGTCAAAGTGGGCCAGTTTGTCAATGGTGCCATCAGACAATGACATGCCCCAAACCGACCCTGGGCACAGCTCGTGCGGGTGCGACAGGTGGCTGTGGCACCACACTAGTATAGGTTTGGGGCGAGACCTCCAGGCATATATAGCGCCCGCCTGAGCACTCTGGTTTCCCCTTTCCCCTTCACAGGGTGTGCCGGTGCACAGCCCCACGCCACAGTGTGGACTTCGTATTAAAAAGCAGGTCAGCCCTGCACCACACTGTCCCCAGGGGCCTGTGAAGGAACCTCAGGAGGGGAGAGAAGCGCCTGCCTCCAACAGGCAAGCTCGGGGGAAGCGAGGGGGTGTCGGACGTGTAACATATTATAGAGTGCACTCTGACTGCCACCTGCATGGGGCACATGTAGGTTTGACGCTCAACATTTCGTGTGACTGGAACAGATTTTTCTTGGGTAGAGATTTTGGATGGCACTTTAACAAAACCGAGAATTCTTACAAATACCAACGATAAATGTCAAATAGTTTGCTTCACAGAAATAAACATTACACTAGACTCTCGTTGCTCTCCAGTGTAAGAGTGTGAACGCTGGGCGATGCGGCACACTACTAGTACACCTCTCCAGGGTGCTGGAAAATCATGCTTCACACTCCAGAATAAGAGGGTGCTGCCAGAATTGTGTGTGGCTCTTGGCAGAGTGGGCTTAGTTGTTTATCCACCGGCTCTGTACATTTCAGTTCAGTTCCTTTATAAAGCAGCCTCACTGAGAAGTGACCCCCCACATTCCCATTGGAGGAGCATGGGGAAATGCTTTCACCATCCCATCTAAGCTACCGAAGCCCTGCTAATGAAATGGTATTTCTTTCTTCCTGTATAAACTAAGTGATGGGTGGGTGCCTCGGGCACTGAATAGCCTCGGGCACTGATCTCGGCAACCTTCCACGCCACCCTTTTTTCGCTCGTTTCCTGCATTGGAAAAGGGGAGCAAGCCATATGCAAATCCGTCAGGTACTGCCACCAATGGGATCATCCCAGCCCGAACTGCTAAGCCACGCCCTCTCTACATGGAAGCACAAGCAACCCCAGACATGTTTCGGCCAGATTAGGCTTCATCAGTGACTGGCAGCCTGTCAAGGCAGTTAGCAAGGGGTCCTGTCTGGGCATACCCTCTCTCACACGGGGTGTCAAACTAGCCAGAAAAAAATGACGGGCCAAGATTAATTCTAAACCTTCCAGCCATCACCTCTTGTTTTGCTTTAGTTATTCTTTCGTATGCAGGGGGAAAAAAAAATAAGAGCTTGAGAACTATCAATAGGTGGATAATTCTGGTTTAGAAGCACTTGCAGTAATATTCCTTTTCCACTTTGTCAGTTGGCATAAAGGACGTTAAAAAGAAAAACTGTGGTAGAAAGCAGTTGGGCTCTGGTCCTCTTTTTTGCTCTTACAAATAAAGCACTGGTTAAGGGAGATAATTTCTGCGGAACACAAGGATCAATTGAGGCGATTCCTACAGCATCCAATGTGAAGTGACGGCAAACGTGCTGTGGGTTAAGGCACTGAAACTGATGGGTGCACGGGTAGCATAGTTCAGTGCCAACGCGCTAGTCTTGAGAGCAAGATGAGCTTAGAAACCTCTTCGGTATTAAGCGCGTTATAAAATAACCAATTAAACTATGACACGTGATATGCTTTTGTAAGTATAGTGAGATAATACCCGGGATATCCTCTCCTAATCCGGGTTCCTCCATTTCGTGTTTTGAACTGAAACTGCTGGGAGCCAATAAGCTCTGCATGTAGCCTACGCAACCAAGTTAGGAAGACAAACCGCTGGCAGGAGCAACGTTCGCCTCCCGGCCGAACGGGTGTCATACACGCATTGACTGTGCGCTTGGCAACGTGCAAAAAGAAGCGAGAGCCCACATCGAATAGACATTCAAAGCATGAGGAGACCTTTATAAAGGACAAAGATGCACACTTTTTGTTTAACTTCATCTCATTTGAAAAGTAGATTTGGGCCAGTTATGTACTACCCAGATACCCTTGGGTTAGGCGTGCTATATAAGTAAATAAACTAAACCTTCTCGCCAATCATACCACTCTCATAACACAGCTGGTTACACACCCTCCAGCCTAGGTGTCTCCAGGTCTCTGTCTCTCCCTCTCCCCCTCCCCCTCCTTCCCTCCTTCCTTCTCTCCCTCCCTCCCCCTCCCAGGTTCCCGAGGGCGTTCAACTTATCCAGCACCTTGAGATCATACCAATGGTACATAAGGCGCTATATACATGCAAAATAACATAGCATAACATTTGGTAGCTCCTGCGTACTGACTGGTGCTCGATACCGCCCGCCCCTTTCAACGTCTGCTCACCAGATCTTAAGATCAATCCATATGGTAGGATGGGGCGAAGGCAGACGGGGGTATGGTTTTCATCCTGAGCATAAGACATCAAATGTCAGTGCCTTGCAAGGCAAGACATGAGCTTATTGGCACACAGTGGTCTTGTGAATCAGGACTATGTATATTAAGTGAACTGCACCTGCTGCCTGTTCCTTATCTGTAATGGAATCTAGAGTGTTGTTCAAAGCTGGATGAACGCAAGTCAGACAACGCCACACAACCTACATATTATACACCCCACCATGTGATAATAGCAAGACATGCATGTATGGAGATTATGGAGAGAGGAGAGTAGGCAGTATCGTTAATTCAGAAGACAAAATACTTAATAGAGCAGTTTCAGAATATAGGTTTAAACTTAGTTCGGAGATTGGGAAGGGGGACTATCATTTGGTGGCGCACTGACCTACCTACTCGACAATGTTGCCTTGGTCCCAGAGCAGGAGACCAGACACCTGCTACTGTCCTGGCCTCCAGTTCATAAGGTGCCACCGCAGCTAGGGGTTGCCAACGGAACATGGCATCAATCACCTGGCAAAGACCTGGGCAGGGGAGTTGCTAGGTCTGGAAAAGACCCGGGGCTAAGCTGATGTCGGTACTGTTGGGACTGGGGGCTAGCTAGTCTTTTGGCTGTAGCTCCTGAGATTCTATCCGGGGCTACAACCAAAGGATCAGGGGCTATAGCCCCCTTAGCCCCCCCCTAGCAATGCTTAGCCCCCCCCTAGCAACGCCCCTGGACCTGGGCAACATTCAGGGTGGTATCTTATGTACCAAGTCTGCCTCACATTTTATCCAATGTCCATAGCAATTTAAAAGGAGGGGGGGGGGGTGATGTTCTGTGAAGGCAGGTGGGAAAAGTTGAGAGCACCATTAAGTTCCTGCAGCTCCTTCCAGTGCTAAATTTCAGAAAGCCTTGGACGCAAAGGGCCTTGTGTGCTGGAGAAAGACGGCAGAGCCTGGAGACCGTGGCTAGTGCAGCTCAGTAATGACTGGGCCAACACGATAGACCTGGCCGTCTCTCTCCCTTCAATGTGCACCCATTTCTCTTTTTAGAAACTTCTGGAATCCATACTGCAATCTGCCAATCTCCAGATATTTTGCACTACAACTCCCAAGATCCCTCAAAACAGACTACGCTTGCTAGGGGATGATTGGAGCTCTTGTCTAAAGTGTCTGGAGAGCTAAAGGTTACAGATCATTGAAAAACCTACCACCAAGCTAAGAGGTGCAGTTGCTAATACGGTCAGTTTCTCCTTTTGGCGTGTTCCTCAAACCAAGTGGCACAGCCTTCCTCGGAGGCCACCAAGAGCCACTGGGGAGTACGGTCTACGGGCTGGTAGATGTCTGCTCCACGACAATGCTTGCAAGATACACTAATGAGACCTGTGAGTAGTAGCCCGCCCCAACTGAATGACCCGATCAAATCTGAATGTATTGCCCCCACACAGCATTTGGAGCAGTCATGTTTTGCCCCCCTCCGACTCCCACAGTTGGATGGAATCAGAACGTTTACCTGTAACAAGCAGAACATCGTTACCACAATTACTTGCCAATCCTGCCCACTTTCAGCCAGTTCCGCCATCTGCTATACCCAGGCTTATGATCGTAAGCCTTACATTTTACAATATTTGCTCAGAGACCTTTCCTGAGATTTATAGAACGCTTCCTGGCGATCTTTCCAACCGACCCAAGTCTGGGTCTTAAAATGGCGGCGAGAGGTTTGACGCTCCGCTTAGGTGGGGACAGAAGGACAGAAGGACAGACTCAAACATGCACCCATCTTCCACTTCACTTAAGCCTGGCATTGGATAGCACTTTCTGCCACAATTAATATTTGATGTGCTAAAGGCATACGCCATGTTTAACAAGCTTCCCTCGTGGCACGACAGCTCCCTGCGGTATTTCAGAAACTTCCCACACCGAGGAGCTTCAGTCTATGAACTGAAGCGGAGAGGTTTCCTTTAAATAGTGCTACACCTCTCAGGCGTAACACTAATAATATTAATCATGGTATGTTATATGGCACTTCATGCCAGATTCTTCCAGAAGCCAAGTGCTGAAATAAATAATCAGTGTCGCTATTAATACACACTGTGGTACTCAGTTTATTGAAGTGGGTGCAGTGAAGGGCCGAGCAGCCCTCACCGTGGTATCGAACCCATGCCGCGTGAGAAAAATCAGCCCAGTGTAATGGCAGGAATGTGCAGTCCTTGTGGATGGAATCAGATTAATATGGCAAAGGATTATTCGGCTTTGCTAAACCATGATTTTGCCTGTCCTCCCCCCATGAGTGGTTGCACGGCAGCACCGTAATCTAGAACAGGTTATTTTACATTGTCGATCTCAGTAGAGGGGTCCACACATTTTTTGCAAAATGACTAGAATAAGTGCTCCAAAACTCAAGCACAGCTCAATCTCTGCACTCATTTTGTTGGTAGTACCATCCTACACAGGGCCGCCCTTAGGCCAGGGCCGCTGGGGTGACCGCCCGGGGCACCATTAGCCCCCTCCGCCATATCAGCTCGGTGGAGTCTTTCAAGGACCTCCCCAAGCTGGCGTGGTGGGAGAAGGCGCAACAGGCACCCTATTGAAATGAAATGTGGCCTGCTCTAGTTCTGGTGTGGGGCGCATTCAGGGCTGTGATACGCCTGGAACAGATCCGGGGCTACGGTAACGTCAGGACCGTCGGGACTCGGGGCTAGCTAGCCTTTCGGTTGTAGCCCTTGAGCTTCTATCCAGTGGTGCCAAGGTCTACATTGACGTGGTCAGTAAAAGGTATGTTTTTTGTAGCAGCACCCAAGGCATGGAATGCCATTTTGCCGGACCCGAGAGGTATTACATTGCGGGAAATTTTCAAGCACAAGTTAAAAACGTATTTGTTTAGGTAGGGCGTTTCCCGGTGTTCGGAGTGGATAGTTTGAGGGCTGGTGTTGTGTTAGTCTGTATAAGTATGTTGTTGTGTTCAAGATCCTGTGTGAGCGGAGTTCCCGTAGGCCTCAGGGACTCTTGGTACGCGGTAGAAATAAATTAACATAAGTTATTTTCTCCATATGCAATTTGTGATGTCTCGGGAGGTTCTGGTTAGTTTTGTGTTAGAGCAGTATTCTGCTTGCATGTTTTTCATGGTTGAAATCGCCTCTTAAAGTAGATGTAGAGTTAGTTCAGTGTGGCGTCTTGGACACCATTGAATTCTTGATCAAGGCGTTCATCCATTTGATCGAGGCAGTTTTATTCTGGTTAGGATCATGCCAAGGATACTGTAATAGGTGGGGTAAACTAGCTGGCCCATATTTCACAAGGGAGATTAAAGCATATGGGGCAATAGCCATTAAAGTCAGTTGTTTTGATGGTGTTGAATGTTTCAGATGTTACCAACTCTTGATCCAAGACCAGTCGGCTCACCACCCTTAGTTGCAAACACGAAGCTATGATCAAAACACAGAAGCAGGATTCCTGCAGGAAAAACTGGGAAGCCCTGGCTAAAACAATCCCTAAAAATCTGTGCTGTTTGGCAACTAGTGTGCCCAAGTTCTATGATTAACATCACTCGGCGCACAACTGGACCTTCTTTAAAGGCCTACATGGGCATGGCGACGGAGACATTTGGGCAACTCAAGCTGAAGCATTGCTGTTGCAAATAAGATTGGGTTTACTATGGCTGAACTCTCTTGTTGGCTCGTACCTCAAAGGCGGGATAAGGCCCCTGGCCTCAATTGCCCCCCTCTCACTTCAAATATGGACCAGTCATCTGGATTTCCTTGATCACCAAACAATTCAATCGAATGAGCAGCAAAACGCTTGTTTACATCATGTTTTTAAAGGGGTTGAAATCGTGCCCATCTTCAAAAAATGGGATGGTTGTATTGTGCAGACTGGAATCCTGGTCTACCAAAAGGAACTTCCTGACCCATTTACCAGTAGGGTGCAAGCGGAGAATTTCCACAGTAAACCAGGTGTTACGCCCCAATCTGCCTTTGCAGAAACCTTCTATTGCATGGACCAGCAATCTACCTGGTCTGTGTGGATTGGAAATCCACATTTGCCAAGTAAGCAACCTTGGAAAACGCTTGAGGCACCCCTGTTCCGCAAGGTCATGTGTGACTTGTCGTGGGGACATTCTCCATTGAATCATCCTGGTTTGGAGGAGAAGGGACACAGTAAGACAGGGGTGTGCCCTTGTCCCCCTTTTCATCTCATGGAACACACATGATGCTGCCTTCACCGTTTGTAGGTTGATCCTCTGCTGGGTTACGGTAAAGTTGCAATCTTGTTATTAACCACTCCTATGGGTGCATACTACCAGATGAATTTTCTCGTGCATTTGTAGCACGACAATCCTTACTATTAAGACTGACAAAGCAATGCATGTCCTTACACGTTCAGCTTCAAATCAGATTCACCATAATGTTAGATGATAAGGGGGTGCAGCAGGTACACCTTGGATTACTTGAATTTGCGCTAAGTGCCACCACCGGTTGGAAAGAACGGATTGGTGAAGGCATCTAGACAATGGTCTGGCATGGAGGAGCTTTAAGGAGTTTTAATGCTGGTTTTTCCTGGTGAAACCATTAAATCCGCAGTGCATGCGTACAGGACTCTGGCAGTCTCTGCCACGGCCTGTGGTGCTGAAATTTTGGGAGCCACTCGCGGTGTGCCAGTGGCAACGGAAGTGCTTACGTTCTTACATGAATTAGGTTTTCCTCTCCTTGTCCCAACTTCCTTATTACTCGTCAGACACTCGCATCAAATAATTGAACACCACAAAGTTCATGGTTCTTATATATTGGGTGAAGATCGACCCCACCGCGCCCCCGCCCCCTCACCCCGGCATCCTATTTACAAAGGCGATTTATTTGGGATTCCTGGGGCCATTTATCTACCAGGGTCCAGAGTGTTGAGGAGTTTCCTTTTGAACATGGATATGTCACATCTTTGGGAAAGCCTAACTTAATGAGGCTATGCAGTGGGCGTTAGGCTTTGCATTTGAGGTGTGCATGCGGATTATCTTGATTAAATTGACTCCACGTTTTCCCAGAACCTGTATTTTAAACTTCGTATAGGCATTCCGTCTGTATGATGTCCGCAACAGCTCAATGCCCACCTCAGCACTCCAAACATTAGAGGTCCCAGAGTGAACCCCAAACCCTCTGAGGAAGGAGCTCGCAGGTCCAGCTACTGTACACACCTCAGCCGAGGCTGCTGCCACAGCTCCGGCTCAGTATCTTGCACTGGCTCTATCCAAGGATAGGCCCCACCCATTTTCCTAGCTGAGCCTGAAGCCTTGTTGGCTGCCTCTGAATCACTGCAGCTTTCAGATTCTGATGCTTCCAGGCAAAAGAATAGGTCAAGGTATTCATTTAATTTGACGTCGAGCCCTCTACCGATGTGACGGCGCCAGAATTATGACATCGAGCCCTCTACCGATGTGATGACTCCAGAATTATTGAACCCCCGACTCCTTCAACACCACTTTGGACTAGGTTTAACTTTGTGCCAGTTTCCTCTACTCGCAGAAAGACCTCAGTCCCCCGCGGTGGTCGTCTTAAGCCATTCAACCCAGAAGGACTGCATCCTCCATGAACACACTACCTCAATCTGAATTAGGCCCCCAACCGACTATATATTGCCACCTCCCCCATCTTTCAAACATTGTCACCCAGAGCCTGGACACCGCTTATCTGGTTGTGTTGTACAGATTGAATAGTTATGGAGCTGGCGCACATGAAGGCTTATTACTTTGCCTCCAAGGGGGTTTCGTGGATTCCCAATTTCGTCCAAATCTCATTATTGAAAAACTGCTGGCACTGAGGCCCCGAATTGCTATCGGAAGTAAGATCCATCCAGTTCCGTTTCAGGGCTAGCCATAGTCGTGGCCCATCAACTATGCCAAAATCAAGAGCTATACAGAGGGCACACATCTTGGCCTTGGTGTATTTAGTTGATGATGTAATAAACCAGGCTCCACCGTACCAACTCCGCAGCTGACCCCACGCAGAAGCTGGGGATCAGGGCGCCATTTTCTCCACCCAAGAATAGAAGCGGCCATGGGGAACTGCTCTAGAGTCCAGGCATGCAGTTTGTTCGTAGCATATCAGCGTTTAGCTCAAACTCGCTGTAGTCACATAGGAACTGAGGAATGCATAGAACAGACCCTCCCACCTTTCCTCAAGTGTCCTGGAATGCAACACGGAGCAGGTCGGAATGTCTTGATGAGGGACAGGAGCAGGTTTCTACAGCAGCCACTGGGCAGGCAGGTGTGGAGGACATAGGATGAAGGAAGGTGTAAAATAAAGGTTGTCATAACAGGCGTTGCCAAAGCACCACCCAGATTGCTGGGTTCTCAAAACCCCTCCAGGTATTGTGTTGACCGAGGTGGACGGTCCGATGAGCAACACCACTAGGAACGAAATAAGTAGATGCCGTTAGCTAAGGTTTGAAGCAGAAGCTTGGGAGTGTAGATGGGTTGCCAACAAAGATTTGGATCAGCGGTTGAAGCGTCATGAGGTCATAGCTGGTACACAGGAATACAGTCCTAACATAAGACCACAGGTTGACCAGATTGGGACAAATGAGTAGGCACCAGGATACTCGCCAAATTGCAAGGCGAGGGGGCACCCGCTGATGACATTTTATAGCTAGTGTGTTAGCACAGCTCTTCATCCATACGAGGACCCAGCTCATGCTGCGGATTCAAGTTGGTGGTTTACTTTTTCAGTACCTCTGTGGTGCCACCATCTTCTGGGCCATGGCACCCATTGGTTGGCTTGCGAATCCTGACACCAGGTCTGTTCAGCAGAAGAGTGTTTTGCAAACATGAAAATACCGATTTCATAGAGAAAATAAATCTAATTATTTGTGGAGTAAAAGGCACTGGCCCAATTAGTTTCTTGAAATCTCATTGAAAATAATGTCGCTTCAATAAGCCACAGAATTTTCATGATTTTAACGCGCCCTTCTATGAGATTTGTAACGCACGATCCATTTGAAAGCAACTGTTTTTGAAAAACGATGGTCTGGAGGGTTGCCCAGAGCTTTGCCCGTGGTTATGATTAATTCAAAACCTTCCAGCCATCACCTTTCTGTTTTGCTAAAGTCACCCCGAGTGGGACGGGTATGCCCAGACGTGGGTCCCGAGTCTGCCGGGCCTAGAGACCCAAGCTACTCCTCACTGATGATGCCCAACAAGGCTGAAACATGTCTGGGGATGCTTGTGGTCTCGTGCAAAAGGGATGTGACCTAGCAGTTCGGGCTGGACTACCCATTTGGGGGTGGGACCAAGCCTGATTTGCATATGGTTTTTCCCCTTTTGTAATGGCTTGGCAGGTGAAGAACGATGGTCTGGAGGGTTGCCCAGAGCAATGCCAGCGGTCAAGATTTATTCTAAACCTTCCAGCCATCAACTCTTTTGTTTTGGGAATGGTGCGGTCTGCAGCGCGGAGGATTTTAGCTAAATCAGCCTCACAGCTTTGTCACCTGCAGCTAAATTACTACATAATTAACTGAGCTATATATTTGCATATTCATTTAAAGTAAGTGGGTATAAGAAAAGCTTATTTTCCCTTCTATCAAGACAGATAAACTAGGGGAGATTTTAGTGTCAGAAAAGTGACCTTTTAACTTCTTGGTAGATATCGCTAGCAGTGAGATTAGCAACACTTCTGCTGTATTCCCTGTATTACCACTACTGATCCTCTCCACCAAACTCACCATTTTGAGAAATGGTGCGGCCACGACCTCGCTCCATGATAGACCATAAAGCGCTTCCTATGAACCAAGGTGGAGCCTCACAAAGTGGGGAAGCAACAAACATGCACTGATCATGGTTATCCCTTCAAAAGTTTATCATTGAAGCATGTGTCTTGCTAGCAATAGACTAGCAGAAGACCACCCATAGCAACCTCGCCCTAACTCGCTACACTGGGGAGGAAAGCTCTGGGGCAACACGAATTGGGAACAAGACAAAGCGAAACGTGGTTTCAATCCCCAGTCCAGCGCTTAGAGGATTGAGAAGTCTGGCATGAAATGCTATATAGATCACCCATATAATTATACCAGGGGTGGTAGGACATCTTGATTTTGCCGGGTATGTCCTGGAATTGACCTCTCGGTCTCCTTTCCCCGTGAGTTACTTTGATAATAAAAGAATCCCATCCTCGTTTTGCGAGAGCGGCTGGTGACCAGTTTCAGATCCCTGCTTCAAGTGTAAATACCTCAAAAAAATTACAAAAAAAACCACAATCAACATAATAGTTTTATTGCTCACTTATGTTGCGATAGTTTTGAGATTGTATAGTTACAGACCCTTTTTGTGTAGGCTAGAACCACCAACCTTCTTAGTAACAGCCACCAGCATTAAACAATTGTGCTGCGGAGACTGCTTGGATTACGATTCATAGCTAGGCCTGGAATATGGCAACCAGAGCCATCAGATCTATAATCACTATATATCAGGGCTTAACCTGTACTATTTGTATTCAGTGTGCTTAAAGTGCTAAATCTACACAGATCTGTCCAGGATAATGCCTGGACTGCCCCCTCACTACCCATCACCCCTCCTTTTTCTATCAATGAAATGTAGTCCTCGCAGCCACTGTGATATATTAGTCCTATGCAGTGCGTAGGTGGGACGGGAAAATGAGAAGGGGCTCATCAAAGGGGGGCATTGCCTTATCGCAGGGGTCACATGCCAGCTTGTTAGGCCACACCCCCTTGACAAGCCCCAGCTCAATGAGCTATAGGCACCCCTGCCAGACAGCCCTTTGTAGAGATAAGCACCCTCCCCCCCCTGTAAGGGAGAGGGTGCCGAGTTCTGCATTTATTGCCAAAAGGGATGCCTGGCGGGGGACAGCGCCAAACGTGTTCAGCCTTAAGAGTGGTGCTGCCCCTAGCCAGGCATCCTTTTAGCTAAGAGATGCAAGGTGATACCTTTAGCTAGGCCATGCAGCGATCCCTGGCAAGGGGCAGCAGCATCATTAAGGCTGAAAAGGTGAGGCTGCTGGAAGCTGAGGCCTTTTTTCATAAGGCCTGAAGGTCCCGCGCTTGAGGCCACTTAAAGCCATGGTCCTAAATTTATGTTGGTGGCCTGCCTCGGTCTAAAGTTTTGAAAATCTGGTCGCCCTACATTGTACCCAATGGAACATTCCAGAGAGCGAACTACTGCGCCTACCACCAACATGTTGAATGCCACAACACTCCTGCTTTATCTGTGCCCACCTATTTTGGACTTTCTGCATTCAAACAAAAGGCTGATAAGGTGACCAATAATTGCTTGAACAACTATTAACTAGTTTCCTCAACACAAGTACCCCGGTCTATCTAAAAACAAGCATTGGGAAAGACAACAGGTTGGCTTTACCTGGGCATATGATGCCGGTACCTGGTCAATGCTCATCTAATACCTCAAGCCAAAACTGTTGGCTTTGCCATTGATTTTTTTAACACGATTTTAGTGCATGGAAGAGATATAAATTAAGTGACTGGAGGCACTCTTGGTTAAGACATTTGTATTACACCAGTAGCGGTTTACAGCTGCCACTAGACCATTAAATCTCAGCAGACTGCTTAGAACAAACACGCGGGCAGGGGTTTGATGATACTACTTGACAGAGCGATCTTAAAGAGATCTCAGGAGGATGTATTTGGGGCGCAAAGAAGGCAGTGGGTGGGAATGGCCATAGGGGTTAGCATGGCCATGGGCCATCAATGGGTGGGTAAATAAGCAAACAATACCCACAGGATGGGTGTCCCTGCTCATATGCCTTCTCTCTCGCTCTCACCTGTACTCCAACTCGGCTCACAGGCTGGGGTGGAACTGCAAAAAAGGAACTGGTGGTACTCTGTCTGTATCCAACAGGGAAAGTGGGATGGTGGGACAAATGAGGGGTGGGGGCGGTGGGGGGGGCAGGCTGCAGCTTGATCTGTACCTTCAATGATTTACCAGGCAAGAGAATACATTGTGACATAGACTCTGTTAGACATGAGGATTATAGGTCACAAACCTCCAACTCCTTGTTATTCATGATGTTGAGAACACTTGATTAGGGCATAAAGCAACTTTTTTTGCATGTCGGGCTAGTAGCCATCATGGATATCAGCACAACTTTAAAAGGGAGCTTTGCGTTGGTCACTTTAACTATCATAGATTAGTGGGTAGCTGGTGCTTTGGGGGGGTCTTTCAGCTGGTAAAGTGCCATTACGCCTCTGAAGGCTCTGCCACTGGTGAAAGAAGTGCGTTTGTAGGTCGTTAAGTGCCAAGTCTGCACAGCCACGCACGCGGTGTGTGCGCGTCTATGCCTGGCGGTAACTTGGTAGATTGTCAGAGCTTGAATGTCTGGTCCGAGAGGATTCTATATTTGGCTTGGGAGGGAGTCCGGACGTGTTTCTTGAACCTTTGAATTTAAGGGACGCTCGGTAAAAACAAACAAACTAGTGGTACGGCGTACCCATGATTTACATTACACTTCCATCTCTGCTTAAAGGTGGCACTAAAGGGCTACCTAATAGCCCAAACTAATGATAGGACGGATGGACCAATGACAACCATGGGTCAGATTACAGAAACGTTGCACCGGTGCATGTGCAATTTTGCACAGTATTAGCAGTAGGGCAGGGCAAAACCCTGTTCTTTAAATGCATTTTTCCACTAGGGCAAAGTTTGCTCTAGTGCAAATACCGATTTGGTTTTAGCCCTGGTGCAAAAAAGCATTAAAAGCATTTTTTTTTAAACCAGGGGTAAAATTTGCCATAGTGTTCAAACCGTCCAAAATAGCAATTGCCCACGTTCAAAGTTGCTGTGATCTGGCCCCATATCTTTCAGATATACCACCCTTAATGCACAGTCATCTGAACGGATCTAGTATGCATGTCCCAAAACTATAAAAAAGTAAACCGAGGTAAAACAAATGGATGCCCGACCGCTCTTCCACCTTTGAAGATCAGACCTTTCCCAAACGTACAACAAATGCTTCGTCATCAAGCACTATTCGGCAATGCAGGGTTCTTAACGCCGTATGCCAGATGGATTTGGGTGGTTTTACCGAAGTCTAAAGGTTTGCGGCGGAGTGGACCGTAGTCAATTTTGCTGCATTTAAAATTTGGTAAAACAACCCAAAAGTACTTCAACAATCCTAATAGCCCTTTCCACCCCCTCCTATCCCCCATACTTACCTTTTTCCTGGCCACCGCCACTGCCTCCTGTACCCCTACAGCATCAGTTCCGACCCATGTTAGATGGATGGAACCGATGCTGCAAGGTCCCTTTCTTTTTGTTTTGGGTCCCCCACTTTCAATGTTGAGGAAGCGGGGAAACCCCTGCAATCCCTGAACCCTAAAATGGCGAACATGCGGAGTGGGGGACCCCCCCGCTACTCATGTTGGTTATTTTCAGATTTGTACGAATGGTACAGGCCTTTTTCATTCTTTTGTAGCATTTGTACAAATGGATGCAGCCGTTTTGGGTATTTCCATGCCAGATAATATAAGGACAGCATTCCTGGAGAGAGTGGCGGAAAAGGAGCAAAAACGGCGGGTCGGGCATCCTCTGTATCCAGTGATAATATTGCTGTAAAAATGACCACCAGGTGGCGACCTTTCCCTAAAAATGCACCCTCCAGAAAATCAAACACTTTCCCCAAAAATTAGAGAATTGGAGGTAATAATATACAATTATACCACTCCTGGAATATTTGGGTAAAGAATTATACGGGTCAGAAAAAAAAAATAAAGAAGTCATCTACCTGGCGACCTTTTCACAGCAACATTATCGCATGAAACTACATCCTCGACGTCTGCTCGAGTGGCTGGTACAGAAGCATCTGGAATGCTGGGTTATCTGAGCCTTTACACTTATTAGCAAATATTAATGCTTCTACTATTGGCAATGACATGTTCCAGCTAAGATTTCAGCTAACAGGGGGCTGGAAAAAATGTATCAATTTAAATGCATATCTTACTCACTATTCCTTGCTTCGATTTCCTGCACACGCGTTCAAGTAAAAGGGAGAGTTTGCATCTCTGAACGTGTCTGCATGGATGGACTGGCCTATGGGGAACTCTGGAGATTTCCCGGTAGGCCTCTGCACCCGGGGCCTCTTTTGTATGTTAACCTATTTTATTTCCCAGTTTTCTCATAGGGAAAGGGTTGGGCTTGCTGAAAATGTGTAATATGGGGCCACTTCGAACATTATTTCCAGGGCCTCTTTTAGTTCCCAGTCCACCCCGGCATGTCAGAGAGTACATTTGGTAGAGAGATGGAGTGAGAGGCAAGCAGCGGGTGAGGTGGAGGGGAACAGGTAGGGGGATGGCGGGAGGGTGCGTGATATATGTAAGAGGGCGAGAGGAAAAGTGAATCTGGGGAGGGATGTGGAGGGACGGGGTGAGGAAGGCAGAGAGGGGGAGGTCCAGCAGAGCAGGGGGGTAACGGAAGAAAGGCAGAGTGTGATATATGCTGTGTTTGTGGGGGCGTCAGTGGTTGAAGTGTTTAAAAAAAAGTAGTGGCCCGATGTTCCCTCTGCCCACTCCCCCTCTCACCGTCACCCCCCCCCACCCCATTAAAACCCCATACCTGGGTCCTTCCTTTCCTCCACTCTGCAACATTTTTACAGTAGTTCTAGTCAGAATGAAGAACACACGAAAGAAAATGCATTTAAATGACCACCATCAGTGTGTCACTGCCCCTCCTCAGCATAGACTTTATGCAGCCTGCCCTTCACCAACCATAATTCATACCTCTTAAAGAGCCTGCCCAGCGACACACCCCTCTCATTGCTTGCAAACAAGGCTGAGCCTACCAGGGGCATAGACTTCTGGTTTTCCAGGCAGTCGTTGGGGTAGGCCGGCAGCAAGAAGAAAAATAAAAAATAAAGTCCCTTTGTAAGTATAGGGACTTTCACGAAATTGGCCTTTCCCGTGGGGGTGCCTGGGCCCCCAGAGCACCTGCTTACACAGCACTCCTGGAGCCTAAAGCCGCTCATGCGCAGATCGCTGTCGAACTGGGCTTTTTGGTTGCTTGGGAATGGGCTTAATATCACAAGCCGTCTATTGAAATAAATAACAACCCAGCACCTGCGAGATAGTGTGGGGGCGATGTTTGACCTCTGGGGTGTGTGTGTGTGTGTGTCTGGGGTGAGGGAATGGGTGCAAAGCATGCAGGGCTTGAAGTAACCCGGGGCTAGCCGAGGCACAACTCTGGCAGTCTCCAAAAAGTGCTCCATAACCAGGTTTTAGCCAGGCCTCCTGACCGCTAACAAGCACCCTAGGCTATTTTTCCTGTGCACCAGCAGGAGTCTTGGTAGAGAATTGCAGGGATCAACGTCCAGCAAACCATTTGCACACAATAAAATGAACACATTTAGGCAAAAGAGTGATCCTCTGATCAAACAAAGTAGCCCAAGCCACATACCCGAAACAAGGCCTGCCCAAAGTACCACCAAGGCTGACCAAAGGAGTATATATGGCTCATTTTACTCGGAGGGTGAGTGTTTTGACAAATGAAATAAGCACAAAGACCAATTTGCTTTACATTCTCGGCAGGGGGAGGGTGCAGGGGGTGGGGGTTTCATGCTTAAATCACCATATCAGACGTGTGTCCAATAGAAAGAACTTGCCATTCTTTCATTCCCAAAGTGCTCTTGGACTTTATGTAAAACAGCCAGAACCACAAAGTGGTGCCATTTGCCTCCCGCCACTTTGTTATTAGTGATGAATAGATAAAATCAGGACTATTTACTCACGGATTTAAATGTTTATATACCAAGTGACTGAGTTATTTACAGAGTGATTTATTAACAAACCAAGACACCGTAGTATTTACAATATGCAGACTAAATGCAGACAAGACCACTTGATGCCATGCAGAGGGACTCAAAATAAATGTTTGAAGGGTCTCATGATGTATTGCTTGGGCGGGCGTCGGTTCCACCTTCCCTTTTCAGTCACAGCGAAATCTCAGGCCATCCCTTTGATAAAGCTCGCCCTTCATTTTGCACCCCACTCAAAGCCCTGAATGCATGCATTTGAGAGAGGGGTGCACAGAGTAGGAGAGGGTCTATTTTATTTATGTATTTCCATTTTTAAAGCGCTAACACAGCCCACGGGCATCGAGGCGCTGGTACAGGAATTATTTGTATTTTTTTTGTCTTAGTTGCATATAAATGCGCTTAAATACCCAGAGGTTTCTAAGTGCAGACCAGGGGATCAGGGGAGTTGCTAGGTCTGGAAAAGACCAGGGGCTAAGCTGATGTCGGAACTGTTGGGACTGGGGGCTAGCTAGTCTTTTGGCTGTAGCTCCTGAGATTCTATCCGGGGCTACAACCAAAAGATCAGGGGCTATACCCCCTTAGCCCCCCCTAGCAACGCCCCTGCCGGGGATCGAACCTGTGTTGCTTCGTGTAGTCTTGCTTCCAAGGCGAGCACATTGCCGCTGAGCTATCCTCTCGGGACAAATTCCACTTTTTGAGTATTGAAATGACCATAAACGTGTATGTCACCGATGCAGGTCGCCTAAAAGCACTCAGTTCGGGAAACGTCCATCCATCCTGCCTAGAACTAGTAGCATTTGCGTAGCGCGACCTTGCCAGCCCCCTCCCTCCCCCACAACCCATGACGCAGTGGTCTGGCATCATACTGACTGACAGCTGACAAGCACTGGATGCCGGGTGACGCGAAGTGCACTCTGGCAGTGCAGGGGGCTGCCGCTGCACTGCTTCCCCACCCCCCACCCCATCAGACATGGGAGGCAGGAGGTCATGTTCTTCGTCCACCCGCATGAGCCCCCAGGAACAGCCTCGGCCCTCCCGGACCCCTATTAATACCCCCAGAGATGCTGACACGATGGCTGGTATTTTTACTAAATAATGGCCACGCTGCAGAAACGTGGTTCCCCCAACATGGGCGCAGCAGATGTTCCGTATTAGCGACTAATTGCGCTTAACTATGCAATTACTAATCGCAACATGTGCCACCGGGCGCCGCGCGCAGATCCATTGCATCAGCGCACGTCGCGATTCCGCTCGTGAAATAATTACGGGGGAAACGCTAGTTTGCCAAATGAGCCGGTAATTAACCCTAATTGCTCAAAGCAACTGGCTAATTCCAAGAGATTAATCAAGGGGGATTAAAATATTAGCGAATTACTGAAATTGACAAAACGACGCGTGTCCAAGTCCGGCGCCGCCCATCTCGGGGATGAAACGTCTTGCACCAGACCAGGTGCAAGACAACGATTTAATTGAACAGTGTCTATCCCGCACGCTCGAGACACCTGAAACATGGCACCATGGCGGGGGGTCGCGCACGTTCTCCAAGGTGGTGTGGCGTGAGGTAAAACTCGCACTGGGGAGGTTGAGCAAAGTATATAGCGCTGTCCAGCAGGTTTCCAGGCGCTGTATGGCGCCATAACAGACCTCCGCCTAGAAGGCCGAATCCCAAGCACTAATGCGGGGTCATCGCTGATTGCATCGGCATTCTCAGTGCAGGGCGGTATTGGGCAGCAGCAGAGGTGGGCTCAGCATTGGCGGCGGGGGGGCGGGGGAAGACACTAAAAAAGTGTCTTACAAGTGGGGCCATGAGTGATCACCAAATGCCCCTCCAAGTACTCCGATGGAGGTCTGTCATATGCAGTAGCTTCGCCTGTTACAGAAGAGAACTGTTGCCTCAGGAAACGAATTACCACTCTGAAAAGGTCACTCCTCACCCACTTTTTAGCCCGCATCACCCCAATTCAGAGTTATATAGTCCCACAAAGAGATGCTTCCCAATCGGCACCTCAGGCTGAACCACACTTTATTAGTGATTTATACATGAAATAAGGACTATTTACTCATCGACTGAAATGTTTGTATACCAAGTGAGAGTTATTTACAGAGGAATGTATTTACAAACCAAGACACGGGTGTATTTACAGTACGCATTATGCATTCCGATTCATCAATTTGGGAGGGCTTAAATCCTCCTAAACCAGTAGCTGGCTAGTACAGTCTTGGGCAGGTAGAGTCTAGGTGCAGCTTCTGGAAGGAGGGAAAGACTGCTTCATTAACCACAATGGTCAGACACTGCTAGCCATGGGCAGACACTGCTAGCCATGGAGCGGACGCAAAAGGCCTAGTACTAGAAATCTCATGGGAGCGGCAGTGCCTCTGCCCAAATTCACACCGTAGGGCCGCGATTGGCCACTGAGCACAGCACGGAGGGCCAAAACGACCTGCCAACCAATCAAGCGTCGTCTGCAGAGGTCATCACTGCAGTGTAAATATTTTCTAGAGCAAACATGCGAGGACATCCAGCACAAACAATGTACTGACTGAAAACATTTTAAAATCTAGCAAACTCTCCACCTCCTCCCACACCGCAGATCCATTTGGAAACCAGAGTCACGGTTCTTCAAATCCTCCATTCTGGACGCCTTCCCCTCAAACCTCTCCAGCAACAGAGCAAACTTCATATCTCACATTATAAATCACACGTCAACCTACCGACACCGGGTGGTAGCCCCAACCGGCAGGACGGAAATGAGGTCAGACGCATGCGCGGTGCAAATCCTCGAAAGCGAGTGTGTGGAATCGCTAACCTATGGCCACTCAATCGGATCCTCACCAGTCACCACTTGAGAACCCCCTCCCCCGCCCCCCAGCACTCCACTCCAACCTCTCAAGATGCAGGGCTTCAAACACAACAAAAGGATACATTACAAGCAGCCTAAACATAGGATAACCAAGACCGGACGCTGCTAGTGCTTAGACCCATGTATTTAAGCTCTATACAAAGGAAAGGGAAACAAAGAAACAAACTCATGGGCACACTAGACTCCTATCCCTGTGTACTGACCCAATGGAGCAGTGTGCAGGTAAGGAGGCCAGGCACCGATGCTGGGCCTAAAAGGTTCTGGTGAGAGGGATGAAATAAGCTTTCACTAATGCTCAATACACCACATCCTTCGGGAATGCATGTGAGGTTAGAAAGAACAGTACCAAAAGGAAGGCGTACACCCCGGAGAAGCGCCCTGAGAGGCATCTGAAGACTACATTACAGGGTTGCAGGACAGTAGATTATTCTTGCTGAATATGCACCCCAGGTAAAGAAATGAATGCCAGCAAGAATACCTCCAGGGCCATTGTCAAGCAATACAAGACATCCACTCCAGGGCCATTATCAAACCATAAAAGCACCCACTCCAGGGCCACTATCAAGCCATAAAAGCACCCATGCCAGATTCAGATGAAGGACACCATTCAGCACTTACCCTCCATCATGCTAAGAGATTGCAAATTAGCCAACACCTGGATGACGTGGACGTGCTTTTGGGCTGCTAACATATGTCATTAGGATGACTGGCGGGATTGGGTTAATCTGTTTTGGGGATTAAACATATCTCATTCATGCATCATAGAGGTAACTACTGTCGAAAGATACTCACCAAGTCAATTACAAACAAAATTACATGCTGTATAAACTGCACACTTTTTTTAATACCATGATCGGTTTATGGTACAGCGGGACCGCAGATCTAAAGATTAGGAGGATGGTATAACCACACGTTAGGATAACCATCCCAAATAATAACCCCCCCCTAGCCAACATGTAGATTAATTTCTGTCGGGATCCTAAAACCATGGACTGAATTTTGCTTTTGGGAACAGGACTTTTGCATGCCAGCTGGAGTCTATGGCGGCCATTGTAGGAAAGGTCACCGTCAACCTCTCGCCATAGGCACGCTAAATAATTCTATGCAACAGGGGTGTGTTCCCAAGGAACTATACTTTCCCCGATAAGTCTGCAGGGAGAGACTTTACACTGACATACAAACCAACAAGTATCAGCGTCTCCACACATTCCAAAACATATCCACATTTTTGGGGGGAATGGCACATCTAGGAAAGGACCATATACCCACACTACCTCAGGGTCTAGCTAAAGTATCCTTTTTACTATTCCAAGTACCCGATGGGCACTAATAAAGTGAAGGTGTTTTTGTTTACACTGCATGTTTACAAAGGTCTGTAAACTTGAAGTTCCCCCGGGGATTAGGTTTGTATTACACACACTAAATCCAGCTAGGCTAATGGGTTGGGGTTGAGATGGGGATTTGGAAAGCAAAGCAATCACCTAAAAAGAGTTACACATGTGCTAGCCTATTCAAGGGGATTGGTTCGGTTTTCCTTTCAAAGCAACATGCAGACCAAATGGACCCTTGCAGTAGAACAAAACTTACAGCGTCCATGCATGGAGAAGGACTGGGCAAACACATGGCCCTTTGGGACGTATGAAGCTACATTTGTTTCTCAGAATATTCAGAGGGCTATGCGAATGATCTTACAATTATATGGTACCATGTACATGCAAAACGCAGTGAAAAATGCTCGTTAAAAGAGACAGGAGTTTGCCCAACACATACGGCTCAATAGTCGAAAAATTGGACTTTGTGAAGTTGCACCGGTATTTTGAACCTGGACACATATGGGTGTATGTAGGGGTGAGGATACCACTCCTAACAGAATAAAACAGGTTCTCATATAAAAACAGGCACCAGCCAGATGTTGGAGAGGCATGCAGGTTTTAGGGACGCCTAAATAATAGGCCGCATGGCTTGGCAATCTGAAGAACGATGGCCTGCAGATTTGCCCAGAGCAATGCCAGAGATTAGGATTAATTCAAAACTTTCCAGCCATCACTACTTTGGTTTGCGCATCACTCAGTAGTCGCAATTAATAAATACGTGTGCGGATGAATTATGATAACCTTAGCCGGCCTGGAAGCGCTTACGAAACTGAATCACTGGAAGCCGTCTTGTGTTGTCGACAAACGAGCAGGTGCATGAGACAATGCTACTCTCCTGCAAGATGTTGCACCTTTTTGCCCCTTCCACCGGTCCCATTTTCAGCGGACTTGGTCTAAAACCTGCAAAAAGGGAGGACTGTTTTGTACATTGCACTTAATATTCAAGGCCTTTGAGCCTTCAAAGTTGCAAAATAGCTTTTCCCTCCATTTCTTAGAATGCAAGGTTTCTATGTGATCATCTCAAGTTGATTATCTTCTGGAATTTTGGAATTTTGGCATCGTCTACCTTGGAGAGTTTAATCTTCTGTAGGTTAACACAATGTTCCCTTTCTCCGTTCATTTTGGTAGACAATTGCCGCCATCAGCCTTTTGTCTACTTAGGATGGATTCTGCACCTGTGCTCCGCTTATTTTGCCGACTGCTCTCCAGCGAGACGGCTGAACGCAATTGGGTCTAAAGGCCAGAACCTCAAGAGAAACACCACAGGGAACAAACCAATTTAAGAAGTTATGCCTGGTGTGTCTAGAACTGACTCAGCCTTTGGTGGTTTCCCGAGAAGATTATGGGTGACCAACTGGGTGGGAGGGCCATGGTGGGAGCAGTGGTCAGCTGCCCCGTGGCTCCTTTGGAGGTAAGAGGATAGGCAGGATTATCGGCTACTCCAGTGCATGTAACTTATGCTGGTCTGTTTGAGCCTTCGAACAAGTCTTGGCTTCGTCTACTTGTAGATCAACATTGATGCACAGCATTGCGTAGGTTGTTGGTCAGGTGACCAGGCCGTGACACTCAATTGCTCCACAAACCTCCAGTTTCCGTGCCTTCGAAGCCTCTACTTAAGGACTCTAGGCCAGCTCCAGGGAGACAGCATTGAGTAGGCTGCTGGTCACATGACCAGGCCCTGCCATTCAGTTGCTCTGCCCACCACCTGTTTGATCAGGCGTCCTCATCGCCGGCATCCTCAGCAAAGGCCGGGCGAACACGCGGTCCTCACCTGTTTGTGCCCGTTAGGGCAAAGGGCCTGACGCGCTCTCCTGCATTTCACCTACAAAATAATCGCTAGTACTGCCATTCACCAGAAGGCATCACCATGAGTCTCCTCCCACCACAGCCCATTCCCACTCTCACTAGGGTTCCAATGGCCAAGTGCGCTTGGCAGCCCCGGCAAGCTACCCCAGCAAGCCTCATCAATATTGCCCTTGTCCCCATCCAACACCCACAGACCACATGCACAGGCCCTATCAGGTTAATCAATACTCGCTCAGCAGTCGCTCACGCTACAGAGACGCCAACCTCATCTCAAACAACGTTGATGCCATGTTCATCTATGAAACATGGTTTACCCCCATCCTCCCCACACGCTCCGACATCCTCCTACTCCACGGTTACTGCATCGAAAACATGTCGACCAGCCAGGATGGGCAGGAGGCGGAGTGGCAATCATCCACAGGAGCGATTGGCCATGCTCCATCACCCCCACCTTCCAGAACAAGCTAATTTCATTCACTTGTCTGCTGGTTCCATTGATCGCACAAGGAATCCATCACCTTTTGCCTCATCTTCAGACCACCTCACAGGAGTGACTCTTCCATTGCAGACATCTCAAACTTACTCTCCCTCTCACAAATTAGCACATTCTAATATGTCTTTCAGTGATTTTAACGTCCTCTAGTTGCAGGCCAACAACCATACTCAAAGCATGCTTTTCACACGGACCGCTTACATGGACCTTATGCAAATTGTACCGCACCCATGCACAACAAAGGCAACACCCTAGACTTATTTTCACATCATACCCTTTCATTACCTGTGCAGACTATATTCCCCTGACTGGACTGTAGATGCCGCGACCCCAGTATCAGTCACCCACTCAACTATGGCTCACATACTTCATGCTATCTGCCCCCGCACTCAACGCTGTTCATTCTAAACCTTCCCAGTCAGTCTATAAGTAAACTTTGCAGACTTCCCCACCACAGGGAATAACTCGGACCTCCTGGAATTATTTAGCAACTCTGCTATGAAACTGGTGGACACTCATGCCCCTAAAATCCAGCTGGCCAAAGACCAAATCATCCACCCCATGGTAGATCTCCGAGCCAGCCTCCAACAAACGCTCAATCGGAGCCCTAGAGAAATGGTGGCCCAAAAAACATAACTTGGAAGACATTACCAACCTCAAATCTCTCTGCACAAACTGTAGGATTCTGATAACGGAGGCCAAAGTTGCTTACTACTCCACCACCATTGTGGCAGCCACTATTAGGAGCAAATCCCTCTGAAATACTAAATCATTGTACCAAATCCACACCAATTCTCAGGAGAAATGTGACAGAATCAACAAATTTTCTAGTGACAAAAATAAATAGACAAAATCCAAGAGACTATCGAATCAACCTCTCCCAACATTAGCATCCCTGGCACACACATTGGCCCTCATTACGACCCTGGCGGAAATCGTGGCGCAAAATGCACCATGGAGCACGGCGGAAAGCTGCCGATAGCGCCATGGGGGTTGGCGGATTTGCCGCCCCATTCCGACCTTGGCGGGGCGGTAAATCCCCATTCCCCATTTTACCCTTCCCCATTCCCATTTTTGCCCCATAGGGTATAATGGGAGTGGGGAAGGCGTTAATTACGCCACCGTAAAATACGGTGGCGTAATTAACAACAAGGTCCCGTAGCGCCATGGATTTCTCCGCCCGGAAAAACCAGGCGGAAAACGCTCCATGGCGCTACGGGAACTCGTAGTAGGGCGGACGGGTCCGCCGCGAATACCGCTGGCGTAAACCCACTCCGCCAGGGTCGTAATGAGGCCCATTGCCTCTCTGGACAAAATGCTCTCTTTTTCCCACGGGAACTCTTAAAACCCTCAAACCTAGTTCTGACTCAGGTGATATAATTCTGGCCTCCATTATTAAACAATTGACGGGTTCAACACTTAATGAAGTCTCCAGCACCACCAATGCCTCCCTCGCAGCAAGATCATTCCCGGACACCCTCAAGACTTGTCTCTTATGACCTTTTGAAAAAACCAACCCTAGATCCAAACGACCTGGCCAACTACAGACGGGTTCAAAACAAACCTCCAGCTTATTGTCCAAATATTGGAAAAAGTAGTTCCTACACATCTAGTGCCCAAATCGAATAACTCCATCTCCTAAATGACCATCAGTCAGGATTCTGCCTCAAGTGCAGCATTGAGACGGCCACCATCCAAGTGGTGAATGATGCTCTCAAATCATGGATAAGGACGGCTCATGTCTCCTCCTCCTCCTCTTCTTCCGTCTCCTCCTCCTCCACCTCCTCCTCCTCCTCCTCCTCCTCCTCCTCCTCCTCCTCTTCCTCCTCTTCCTCCTCTTCCTCCTCCACTTCCTCCTCCACTTCCTCCTCCACTTCCTCCTCCACTTCCTCCTCCACTTCCTCCTCCTCTGTGGCAGCTCAGCGGCATTCGATATCTTCCATCCTTGTCTCCATCCTTGTGGACAGGATGGGATGGGATTCTCTGGCACTGTCCTGAATTGGTTTACCTCCTACCTCTCAGACACCAGGCTGTCCAGATGAACTCATTGCATTCTAACCGACTCCAGGTCTCCTGCAGAAACCCCAAGGCTCCATCCTCTCACCAACCCTTATTAACAAACTTTACATGGAGCCTCTGGGCACTCTCCTCAAAGATCCCAATATAGCCATCTACCAATTCACAGACGATAGTGGTACATGAGTAAATAGCGCACCGGACATCATTCGTCTGCGTGATTATCTAGCCATCATCCAGTCCTGGATGTCTACGGCCTACATCAAACTAAACCCATTCAAGACTGAGTTTGTCCTCATCAGTCCTCCCAGTAAACAATGGCTCAATGATCTGTGCCTAGAAAGATTTGATCCACAACTCTCAGATTCAGCAAAACCCTTAGGGTTCACCATTGACCGCAGCCTGTCCTTCTGGAAACACATCGCCAAAAAGGCCAAAGTAGTCTCGCTCAGAAACTCTACCCTTTGAAAAATCAAACACTTTGTAAAGGAGCGGCAGGGGCACTTAGCAACTACCCAGATTACCAGCATGGGGGTACTTGGATCCTAACAAAATCCCTGCTGCAAGAACGGAAGACTCAACCATAGGGCAAAGTTTACAGTCTTTATTATCAGTGAAAATGACAGGTATCACTAGAATTACTTCTCGTTCCAAAAGCTCTCATCCTTTAAACATGGGCTACACCGTTTTAAAGGCTAGTGATGTCATAAAACAAGTTGCGTCCCAACAAACCTACCAGGTAAGGGAATTGGTCTGTTTAGGAAAACTGTATATGGAACACATAGGGGTTAGTCTGGTCATTGGATCGCCATATCTGGTGGCTCCTCCTAGGACCGCCTCTAAATGTTACAATTACAAAGTTGCAGGTTAACAGGAAAATTATTGGCCACTGCAACATAGTGTGCTTAACATGAAAGGTAGCTAAGGATTGGACAGAACGGGTCTTCTCAGCCTTTGAACCTTGGGCAGCAACCAGGCTGAGGGAAATTGTTCAAGGCAATCGTGACAATCACAAAGGTGCTGTATGTTCCCATTAAGTTGCCATCTCTGATCACCTGAGAGCGTACATCCAGCTTTGGACCTGTGTAGGAATTGTATCTTTCCACCTCTTGTTCGATGGGAACCACTTCCCTCCGTCTGCCTCGAATGAATAGGCACTGTCCTATTCTTGCATGTCACGTGTGTGGAACACGTAATGGAGCTCTCCTGCTTGTAATTATGAGAACTTTAGGTTATATTCCTTGCAGGTGTCTTATCACCTTGGTAAACTGGAAGCTTTTCCGTCTGCTCGTTCTTAGTTAGGATGTGCACCGTGTCTGCGCTGGAAGCTCTTGTCTGCTTTTAGCTGAATCAAGCGGTTAGCCTCTCCATGTATTCAAAGTCAGTCTTACTTTCCCCCATTCACTTCAATGCTTCCATCTTTGTTCGTATGGCTGTCCACGTTAGTCGCAATTAAGCATGTGCAAGCTAATTGTACGTGTTCTTGGCATTTTGCTGTTTTTGTTTAGCTAAAGATTTACTGGTGTAAGTGTCGATCCTCTAAATTCAATGAGTCATAAGCATTTGTTTTGTAGTCTCGAAGCAATAAACTAGAACGTCTTCATAGCTTCATGCATGGATGCCTTTATGCTTCATGTCTAATGCATCTGCGTCGTGATGGCAGTAGTGACATCAGCTTTTCGAGATTATTGTCTGTCACCTCGTTCAATCGATTATAACTATCTCCTCCATATCATCAGACAGGTATGGTTTCAATGGCTGTCTGAGCGAATCATTTCTCTCACATCTGCAATGCATGACTGATGGCGATGAAGGGCCCAGGAGTGATGTACATCTCTTAGCCTTCGGGCTGCAGGTCGGGTGGGGGTTACGAGGGCCACATTCGGATCTTCGACTACATCTTCATCCAGCCGCAGGACTTCCACACCATAGTACAGGCCCTTTTGGTCTGGCACATTGATGGGGTAAATGCTCTCCTGACAAGGCTCCAAGCTGCTCACTTAGCTTCCCTTAAAGCAGTCCACCACGTCTTATTCGAGGAGCATGGACTTTTTAATCGAATTAGCCCATCCTACACAAGCTACATTGGCTTAGTCTGCAGGCCAGGTGTCACAGCCACGGGTTCCTGGCGGTTGTGGAACAGGTGGAAACATGGCCGCCAACGTGTTGTGCCGTCACGTCTCCTCCCTAGTCGTCTTTTGACGGTCTAGTTCTTTCCAAGATGGCCGCTGCCAAGTATATTACCTTTCGACTTTCGGCGGCTCGGCGCGTTGCAACTCTCGTACTATCCCTTCGTTGCCTACGCTCCTTGTTACTTCCCTTGGCGGTGTTCCGCCCTTTCCTTGCCTAGTGGTTTTTCCTCCTTTTCTCTCTTACTCTCTGCATCATTCCGGACACTCCGTTACTTTCTTTCGCCTCTGTTCCTGCTCCTGCTCCGTATTCTCTTCCCTCCGGTTCCTTCCGCTCTTTACCCTGCATCTCTCGGCTCTGTCTGTGCCTGGACATTGGACCTGCTACGCTTGTACGCTCGCACCCCTTCTCTGCATCCGGATCGCTGGGATCACCATCCAGAGGGGTTTTTGTGCCGCAAGGCTTTTCCCCCTACTCCAGCTTGTCTGTCGCGGAGGGGAGTCTCTGTTGACCCGTTTCAGAGGTCACAGTGGCTTCCTTCCGAGGTCGGCCTTACCTACTAAAGAAAGGCAAGACACACGGGCGTCTCACACGTCGGTAGAGGCTGGACTACTCCTCTACATCAGGTGAGGAGGGGGATTTTGGAGACACTCTGTGTTTGAGTGAAGAGGAAGACATAACTGATAAATCAGAAAACTTACCTACGCAGTCGGATACACCTGATACCAGGTTACTAGACTGCATGTATCATTTGCAAAGCAGTCACGAGTAGCACATCAGCATACCTGGTGGCTTAGCTCCACATATCTGGTGGCACTCACTGCTCACGCAGCAAATTGACCAACTGGCTTGTATCACAACTCGTCCGTAAAGATAGCACCTGTAAGCAATCCTTTTCATGCACCCACCCTCTGGAACTCGAGCCTGGCGTTGGCTCGGAATGAGACACCAATTTTACAAATCTCTCAAAACATGCCTCTTTCAACACATGACCAACGATCAATTCCAATAGACGCACAAACCTTACAATACTGTGCCACTGTGAAATTATGCAAGCCCAAATGCTGGCTACCCACACTGTAGAGCGCTCTGCTGCTCTTGAGCGAGGCCCGCACTTTAAACAATACAACAATTTCACTGCAAACACAAGTGTGGAGTGTGGGGGGCGGGGGAGGGGAAGGACATTTGTCAAGATGATACTCCGTGCTCTAGGCCTGGTGGCATCTTGCCAAGGAGGAAACGCCCCTTTTCCTTCAGATACCACTCGAACGTTTCTAAGTCTTCTCTAAGTCCTGCGTAGCATAGCTCCTTACGTTGTTATACCTTCCTCCAAAGTGACGAGCTGAAGTCAGTAGAAATAGGACTGCAACAGAAATGAATTGCCATCCAGTGGAGGTGGCAAAGAGGCTTAAAGAAATCCTCTTGCCTGGCCATACCACCACCAAGACAGGACTGCCCTATTTTAAGGGATGGACCTAGAAAATAAACTGCACATTGATCATGAGATGGCAAGACCTGCTAAAACAAAGGTCTATACATTTACCAGAATCAAGAACAGTGGATAGAAAACAAAAAACACAATTAAAAAGCAGCCAATCTGCAACTCTTCAGCATCCATACAGCCTACATGTATGAAGGAGCTGCCACATGCCCTCCGCCTTTCTGCAGCCTGGGGGTCAAACCTTGCTATACATAGGGCGACTCTCTGGCGCCATATTACTGGGACGCCTTTTCCAATCGTATGGCTTCCCTTTACAAATCATGTGACGTCGAAGCTTAAATCCATGGTGTTCAATAGAAGAGAACGAAGCCTAGGACTCCAGCATGCACGAGGCGGCTGAGCTGAAGCTGAGAGCTGGTGAACTGTTCTACGCTGGCATGGACTCGCACGATCACCGCAGCAGTTCGTGCTGGGGTGACTACCATTTTATTTTTAAAGCATCAGCAGATTCTTGAGAACTGAGAGGACCCAAAGCTCTCGAGAGTCTCCCAAGTCACCCAACTCAATTCACAAAAGCCATCCATTGTCTTGTGCCCATCTGCCTGCCTGAGAGACTTAGATACAACCAGGTTTTCTTAACAAGTGAATTAATTGGCAGTAGTGGCAATATTTTGCCATAACGAGTAACTGTTCATCTTTGAGGCTCAAGAGTCCTCTCCCCCACGACTCTCGTATACTAAATCTGGAAGAAGCCCAAAGGGATAGAGTGCACTTCTACTTCCTTTTACCAGCAGAGGGTTCTTTTTCCTAGAGAGGTAGAACATATATGTCCATGCGTGTGCACATATATTCTCCTGCCTTAGCCCTTGTAGAGGTCTGCAAACACCGAAGTCATCTAAATACCCGGCACGGTTCGCTTCACAACCCCACTTTACTCAACCATGTAACGGTTCCAAGGAACCAGTAGTCTATACCTTCCTAGCAAACTTACAATATGGTGTGAGCCATGTTTTAGATCTGGCAGGAAGAGCTTTAGCTTTCTGCCAGAGCTCTTGGAGAGCTGTATTAGAGAGGAGCCCTCTGCCCGTCAGCTGCTCCTCGTTTCCAATGGACCACGTCACAGGGCCATAATGACACATTAACAAAGTATTGGTCTGTAAGGTTAACACATGTTGGCTGAACCACAATAGTTTTAATATTAGCATGTATTGGGTGTAATGGAAAAGTAAACTGTTCCTCCATTAGGAAGGTGAAAGCATGTTTCTATGTTTTAGCTTTCACTTTGGTGCTTTACATTGCATGTTGCGTCACATTGAAGGTGCAGTGAGAAAAATATATTTTTTTAAAAAAAAAGATGCTCGCATCAAAAGGAGGGACTGTTGTGTGAAATGATGCTGGGAAATTGCCTGGCTGCTTCCTGAATGCAGAGAAATGCTTGCCTCAGTCTCCCAGTCAGTCAACCTCTGAACTTAGAACAATGGGAATGCAGTAAATGACAGTAGTGGACTGTGTTCTGAGAAATAGGATTGGTTCAAAGGAGGCCAATAATGATTTCCAGGTGTGAATAGGCGCGATTATCAAGTCTTTTCATGGTTCTAAATTCATGGTTCTCAGAAGGGTGAAGTGCTAATCAGCCCCTGCTGAGTTTCAAAGAAGGATTTTTCAGTCTGAACTGTGATACACATATCACAAGAGTGCTGAACTCGCTGAGCTATCTGCGTCAAAATCAAAGGCCAACAAAAGAGAAATGAGAAGAGCAAAAAGCTGACAGGAGAAGTAACTTGTACAGCAGGTTTTTTGTTACGTCATAGAATTGAGACCCAAAATGCTGGAGTTAAATTATGGCAAAAAGTCTTGGTCTGGTCATCAAAATAAGGTTTAGAAGAGCATGAAAATCCAAAGAACTTCCTCTGGTGTGGGGTCAACGCCAGGGTTCAAGGGCATAACAATAAAATGGAGGGGACGCATGAACATACGCGATGGGATGCAAAGTCACCAGAAATTAGAACATCAAGATGAAATATGCACTTTTCATTTCATTGGCTTAGCTTTAATTGGTGAAATATGCACATTTCATTTAATTGGCTTAGCATAACCATACAAATTGCACAGGACAAACTGACATTTGCCTTTCATAAAATCAGTATACACAAAAAACCGAGAGGATATTTTATTCTAATAGGGTTTGAAAATGTTCGAGTGTGCACGTTTTAAATCCCAAGAATCAATGCCAATTTATTGCCAAGAGAGTGCAGTCTCGAAATGTGACATTTTGCATAGGCGTCACTAGAGGGGCAACTCTTTCCAGGAGCGTTAAAGGTGCTCCTTCGCACAGCCGTCATTCGCGCGTTTGCAGTAATATTTGCTCAGCCAGTTTCTTTCTTCGAACCTGAAAATCTCACCACAGGAATCAATGGGCGATGAATATCACTGGCCGACGCAGGCTACCTAGATGCTGGGCACACTATTGTTTTCCAAATATGCATCCAAGGTTTGTCTAGAAAAAAATGAAAGGTTTCCAAACCGAAACATGCTCTTAAACCTAAATTCACTAGTTTTCTTTCAAAACAGGTTTCTTTTTTTGTCCGTCTACCACAACAAATGCCCTGTGATTTTCATGCCACTTCCCTTGCGTTTTATCACCGGATACATTTCTAAAGCCGTTATTTGATTGGCAAACAGCTTAACCATAATTACATGCTTCTATTGTGCTGACAGCAGTTATTATGAGATTAAACTGTGGGTTCAGAGCTGCCAGCTTTTAATTTTCACTAAGGGGGTAGAATTTCCCCCACTCTCACCCTGAATATAAGCAAACTGCCACCCCAATCCATCTTCTGGCCGAACATATTTTATAAGACTTTTTTTTTTTTTTTAAAGGAACTGCAAATCGTCATAAGATTTACAGCCAGTTTTAAATTCTCTCAACGTGTTGAGCTACCCTGGTAGCCTTCTACTGTAGGACAAGTCTATGACTCCCTTAATGTGTTCCGAACCGCTGCATTAACAGTGCAGGTCAGGTACAGGACTACAAAGTCAATAGGATTTCATCTCCAGCTACACTGACCCGGTGCATAGATTCATTAACGGTGTACCAGTGGCGGCTTCTCCATAATGGGCAAAGGGTGCCAACCCATGGGCCCACTTGCCCATTATTGCGGAGCCAAGGAGCCAGCCCAGTGTAAACACTGAGCAGACCCCCAGCTGCTTTTTGTAGCTGAGGGAGCGCTCCTCGGCTGGCTTGAACTGTTAAAGGAAAACGCGGTTTCCGTTTGACAGTTCTGTTCCCCAGCCTTGCATATCCAATGAGCCAAGCAAAGCTGGGGCTGTTTGCTTCCCCAACATTGAATGGCCCTTTGGGGATGCTAGCTGAGGAACTGCATGTTTGTATGTGTGATGAGAAGCACTATTGCGCCTCCTCGTACATAAAGAGCAGGCCACTTATCAGCGCACCAGCTCGTGTGCATGTGCACGAGACAGGAAGCGGTCTTTGCTTCCTACTTCCTGTTCATGCTACACGGAAGCTGGAGCACTGGGAGTTAACATCAGGAGCATGGCAGAATAATTTAAATGTGTATTTGTGCGTTTATGCCTGTATTGTGTGTAGTGAGTGCATGTTAGGTGTGAATGTGTGTGCGCAGGATGATGTGCGTGTGAATGAGCGACAGCATGCTGCGTGTGAAGGTTGTGTGAATGTGTGTGCACGTGTCTTTATACTGGGATGTGGAGCTTATTTTGGCAGGAGGGAGCGGTTGTATCACCCAAAATCAGCTCCCTGTGTAAGGTGCTGCGGAGGCCCAGGGGGGCAGGCATGCTATTTTTTTTGACTGGCCATCTAGGATAGATGCCTAGTAAAACTGAAACCAGAACTATTCTACGGGGGCAAAATAAGATTCCTGCAACCTTTGCTAAAGAACCAAGGGAGAAGTTGCCTCCTTTGCCCTCTGTACTTGGTGCCTTTATGTGAGATTTCATCTGTTAAAGAGCCCGTCCTTGACTATCATTTCAAACGTAGGTATGAGGGAGAAGTAAAAGAATGCAGTCTGTTGCTGACTGGAAGGACATTTTTGCAACTGTTGAACACAAGTTAACTTTTTAGGATGTATATTAACTTGATGGAAAACTTGTATTGCATTGCACTTCCCTGAACATGCTTAATGACGCTTTAAAACCAGATCGGTAAAATATAGGTATACTTAAACCAGTTTGGCCTGCGTGTCACCACCCCACCCGGTTGTATTCTCCCCTCCCCCTGGTTGGACGCCACTGCCTTTAGTTCATTATTTTTCCCCAGGTCATATGGTGAAGTGCCTAACCTGTCCGCCATTGCCGAAAAAGGTCAGTTGAAAAACAAAGCAGAGAACGGGGGAGTGGAGGTATTGGGTAGGGCAAAGAAGCTGGTGGGTACGGTCAAACGCCGAGCATGGGCTCACATACTTGCCAACATTCTGTGACCAAAAAGATGTAGCATTTCTCAAGTTTCTAAAATAATGCTGACATCACAGGAACATACAAAACATACATTGTTGGCACCACGGGAGCATTCTAAAATACACAGCCCTTCAAACAACACTACATGGAAAGATGTACACATTTTTAAAAAGGTATACTTCTGAATACCTACCAACATTCCAAGGCACCTGGGATGGATAATTCTTCAGAGAAACTTGGGAGACAATTTCCCCATAGGAATGTATTGGGGAAATAATTATTTTAGGCTGGAGAACATGAAAAATAACAGTATTTTTCACTGAAAAATCGGAAGCCTCCCGCCTATATCGGGAAGGTTGGCATCTATGCTTCTGAATGGTAACACCAAATTCAATTACCTAACTTCACATAATATAATCACACAGAGCTGGTAGGCAACGTTTGCCACTGCTTTATAGCAGCAGTCTGTAAGTACATACTTATTCCTGCATACTGAACGACAGACTGATGCCCTCCGATAGACAGATGCTGCGTTATGGTGGTACGCTTGGCCACTTGTCTTCACTGGGGGTTCACCAAAAAGTTTGTCCCGGCAAGAGTGCAGGGCTCTGCCAATTGTCTTCACTGGTGGTTCACTGAAAGTCTCTGCCGGCCAGAGTGCAGGGCAGAGTCACGCAGCCGTCAGGTCACTGGATTGGTCTGAGCCCACCACTCAAAGTAATAACTCACCCGCCCACCGCACAGACTAACTAATGTGTTGCATGCTTTGTCCTGGGCCGGTCTCAATCAGCCTGCCTTAGAGTCACATAAAGGACCTGCCCCTGTAAAAAGCAGTAGGATTTGTCACCCAAATCTGTAGGCGGTGTGGCTGTCCATGGGCTTCCAGGCAGGCGACACTGAGCTCCTGGGTCACCAGGCCCACAGCCGCTCTGCAATCATGCAGAGGGCGGGGCCATAGGCGGCACCCAGATCACTGGGGCTACATACCGTGGTTGGCAGACAGTAGGGGGCACCCTGTGGCATCTGGATCACTGGAGTCACATGCCTTAGCTGGGTGCACCGAGCCAACCTCTGCCTCGGCTATGCGGGCACCCAGGCAGAGGCTGGTGGATAGGCCATGTTCACATGGCAGAACAATTCCAGGGGGACGTGTTGCCCATCAGGGGCACTGTCCAGATGCCGGGTCACGTGGGTAGGCCCTCTGCATGCTGCGTGGCACCAGCATGGTGCCTACAAACCACGACACAGGAATCAGCTTTTATTCCACTCACGAGCCGGAAATGGCTCATTCCTTTTATTAGAGGGGGCAGGGATCACATGGTTACCACCATGTGAACCAAGCACATGTCCTGGGAGCTACCATGCTCCCAGGAGGGGTGACATGCAACAGGCGGTAGGCCTGCATACAAAGCAGTAGCCTACTGCCTAAATCAGTAGAGTTGGCAAGTATGGGCTCAGGGAAGTGCCATTGGTTGGGTAGTTGTTGAAGTCATCTTTGAACTGGCTGGCGTCTCCCAAATTACACACCGAGGTTATTTCGGATGTGGTTATGAAGAGTGCAGGCTGGGACTTCCGGAGTCGAAAAAAGCACCCAAAAGCTGTGCGAGATAAACAAAACAAACCTTTAACGCACAGAAACCCCTGATTTGCCGTTGGGAAATCAGTCCACCCTGCAACGCTTTGTGCCCCTTCGAGGCGCTCTTTGCAGCCAAGCTTCCAGTCAGTGTTAAAGTCGGACCAGCTGAGCACAATGCGGGTAAAGTTATGCTACGCCTGCGCGTTTTAATCCACGAGCCTCGGGGCTAACACTGCCAGCTCTGTACGTGCTCAAGAGAAGCAAACGCGATATGAATCTTCGAGTTAAGTCAACAGCTTTCATCATGTTTGTTTAGGTTGGGAAACCATTCCAGAAATCCCAAAACCTGCAGCTTAAAAGGAAACCTGGTGTGTTTTACTTTTAAAAATTGGTATGGGGCGGGGGCAACCCACAAACAACACAGTGTTGGCGGTCTGCGGATGCCGCCGTCCGTGAGCCCCCCACCCCCCGTGACACAGACACGGAGACAGCGGTGTTACCAGTGTGGGCTCCCCGGTGACTGTGTCGTCACGGGGAACCCCTCGTTTAACTGCGCACGCGACGGAGTGAACGTCACCCCGACGCGTGCGTACCCTTAAAGGGCCAACGCCACACTCCTCCTTTTCCATAACAACAAAGTGGAAACAGGAGGGACTAACTATCACACATTTATAAAGCACACAACTCTGTCAACTCGAAAAACCCCCTTTTATTCACAGCCACCCTGGATCCCCCGCGGGTACCTGTCACGGCCTGACCATTACCCCCGGTCAGCCTCCCCAGCTTAGTCCGTCACATAGTCTGTGAGACAGGCAGGTTTCCCACGCCCTGTTCTCAGGGGGTACCTCCTGCCAACGTCCCTGGCCGGTGTCTCTTGACCTGGTCTGCCTCGAGCCGGAGAGTCCACGGGGGGGCTTTCACCCCCACCTTCATCCAAGGCACCCTCACCCTCTCGGTTGTCCGGGCTGTCCACTCTTGGGTCGCCGATTCTCCTGAAGAAGGAGGCATTCCTTGTTACAGACGACGTCCCGTCAGAAGAGTTTCCAGCCCCACCGCGGTCTTGCGTGGCCTGCGCCTCACCGCTGTGGCACTGGGCGGTGTAGGCCCGGGCTGCCCCGCGGTGAGACACACACCCGCCGGCGTTCCGCCGCGAAGAAGATGAAGGTGAGATGAGCCATGGCGTGCTTCGCCCCGGCCGCGGCCCTCAGTTGCGGGGGTGCTCCTGCGGCCGGGATCGAGGCATTGTGGCACCCCGGTCTCCTGCGACGTTCGTTTGTGCAGGGGGAGGGGATGAATATCACCCGTTGGGGTGGGACATGTTCCTCTTCGACCTGTTCATTGTCAATGACGGCAGGGTCCCTGTCCCCCACCTCCGGTATAACGTCTCTCGGGCATCTCTGGAAGAGAGCCTCCGCCGGGGCCACACCTGTTGAGGAGTGAGGTGTGGTCCGATATCCCCGCAGGAAGACGTACAGGGCCCTCTGCAAGCACTCGCCCTTTCCATGGGCGATCCGGAACACTTTGTTGAGGTTGCGCATCATGCGCTCTGCCTCCCCGTTGGCCCGGGGCCACAGTGGGGTTACCCGCCGGTGTTGAATGCCATACTGCCTCATGAGCTCGGCAAAACTCTTGCCTTGGAATGGTGCCCCGTTGTCGGAGCACAGCACAGAGGGCAGGCCATGGGTGGCGAAAATCTTCTCCAGCGCCACCACCACGTTCTCAAATGCGACGGACTCTATGAACTCGACCTCCGGGTATCGAGACCACTCGTCCACCACAGCTAGGAAGTGAGTGCCTCTCGACGTGGACCCGGAGTCTGTGTGCACTACTTCCCATGGCCTGGTCCCCCTGGGCATCGCTTCAATGGATGGTTCCCGCTGGGCCGGTGCCGCAGCCTGGCACCATACGCACGACGCCACAAATGCTTCCACCTTCCGCTCGAGTTCCGGGAACCACACCTTCTGGCGGAGGCGAGCTTTGGTTTTGGGCGCCCCTTGATGACCCTGGTGCGCCAAGGTGATGACCTGTGCAATTTTGGCCTGGGGCACCACGATTCTCTCACCCCTCAGTAGCAGCCCCGACTCTGGGAATGTCAGTTCTTCTCTCACTCTCCATAACTGCTCGAGGGCCACTCTGGCTTCACATGTCCTGCGTTCCACGGCCTCCAGTACCGTCTTCCAGGTACCCCTCTGCATGGCTTCCCTCAGGATGGCGAAACATTCGTCGCCTTTTGATGCAACCTCGAGCTCTTCCACCTGCATGGAGTTTGGGGTGGCCGTCTCCACGACCAGGCGGACATGTTCGTCGGCCTCTTCCGCTGATGCAAACTCCTGCGAGTCCCCTCTTGGGTGTCGAGAGAGGTAGTCTGCCGCGTTGTTAGCCCCTGGACGATATGTCAATGACACTCCATACTCGAGCAGGGCGAGCATCCAGCGCTCTATTCTCACTGGTGGACGGGATGATGAGCCCGCCATGATCGGCAACAAGGGCTTGTGGTCCGTGACCACAGTCACGGGGCGCCCCAGAATGTAGAGGCGAAAATGTCTGCAACCCCACAGCACCGCCAGGGCTTCCCTCTCAATCTGGGAGTACCTTTGCTCGGTGTCGGAGAGCGCCTTACTGGCGTATGCTATGGGTCAAATCTCCTGGTCATTCCCCACTTGTGTAAGTACGGCCCCCAGTCCATATGGGCTGGCGTCCACAACGATCTCTGTCTGCAGACTCGGATCGAAGAACGCCATGGTGTCGTCCGCCGCCAAGGCACATCTGATATCATCGAATGCCGCCTGCTCAAGGAGGCCCCACTGCCAGGTGGTGTCCTTCTTTGTGAGCGATCTCAACGGCTCTGAACGCGACGCCAGATTCCTGATGAAACGGCCACAGTAAGTAACCATACCCAAGAAGCTCCTCACCTCCGCAACATTCTCTGGCGGACGCGCCTCCTTTATGTCCCTCACTTTGCGGGGGTCCGGCGACACCCCATCCGCCTTGAACACGAACCCAAAGAATTCGATCGTTGTTTTCCGAAATTCACACTTGTCCTTGTGCAGGGTGAGTCCCAGCGAGCGCAGGCGTTCAAAGGTCTTGGCCAGGCGTGCCAGATGCTCCGTCTCCGACCTGGCATACACCAAAATGTCGTCGCTAATATTAAGGACTCCATCCAAATCCGCTAGTGCCCCTCTTATGATGTTTTGGAAGACCTCCGCCGCGGAAGACACCCCAAAACTCAACCTCTTGTATCGGTAAAGACCTCGATGAGTGGTAAAGGTTGTGATGTAACGGGACTCGGGGTGCAGGACCACCTGATGATAGCCTGCTCTCAGGTCCAGTTTGGAAAAGAACCTCGCCCCTTGCAGTTCTGCTATGATGTCATCGATGGTAGGGGTCAAGTGTCGCTCCCTCTTTATGGCCTTATTGGGGAGTCGCATGTCCACACAGATCCTCACCGCATCCGGCTGTTTAGGCTTGCGCGCGATGACGATGGGAGACACCCACGGGGTGGGGCCCTCAACCTTTTCAATAATGTCCAGCCCCACCAGATTGTCCAGTTCTCGATCCACCAGATCCCTGAGATGAAAAGGAACTCGCCGGTGCTTCAGCGCCACTGGTTGGATTGACTCATCGATGTGGAGCCGGACCGGCTCACCCACCAACTGTCCAGTGCCTTCAAACAGGGAGCTGTGTTTGGCCAGGAGTACCTGAATGTCGTCTAAGTACACTGAATATGCAAATGTGACAATTCCCAGCGCCTCAGCCGCAGCACAGCAAAGCAAGGTGTTGTCGCTCACCGGGGTGACATAGAATCTGGCCCGGATGTGTGAGTCCCCATATTGAACATCAGCCACGAATACGCCGTCCAGAGGGAGGGGCTGATCGCCGCCGAAAGCGAATATGCGTGCTCTCGGTGCGGTCAGCGTGGGCGGGGCCTGCATGGTATAGTGCTGTCTGGCCATCACATTTACGGACGCACCGGTGTCCACTAGCATTGGTACAGAGTCACCATTGACAAGCACGTTGCACCTGGGCTGTCTCTTGGAGCGGGATTTCAGCATGCTCACACTGGACACGAAGAAGACGTTTTCCTCGTCCTCTTCCTCCTCCTCCTCTTCCTGAGGCACCCCTTCGTCACCCTGGTCCACCTGAGCGACGTTGGACGTCCTTTGGGGTCGGAAGAAACCAGCTCGAACAGGCCCCCTAGGCACTATCTTGGGAGCTGCAGATCTGCACATCCTGGCGAAGTGGTCCACGCCTCCGCACCTACCACACTTAACCCCAGTCGCAGGGCATTCAGCTGGGTGCGGGAGATCGTACCCACACTTTGGGCATGAGAAAGTGGTCCCAAGCGGGCGCGGGCTCTGAGTGTTCATGGGGCGCCTCGCTCCACGGCCTCTTCCGACCGCGCAGACCTCCTCCACCTTGCCTGGGCGGGCACCAGCTTCCATTCTGGTCGCCCGCAATTCCGACACCTCGTGGCACCTTCCCAGTTCTAGGATGCGAGGAAGGGTGATGCCAGGCTCGCGCAATATCTGGCGCCTCAGTTTCCCAGAGAGACACCCCTGAATGAGTTGGTTGCGAATCATGACTTCAGGGTCGTTCCACGCACATGGCGCGGCCAGTCTCCGCAGCCGCCCATAGAATACATCCAGAGTCTCGTCATCCTTCTGTCGAGCCGTTCCCATGAGAAAACGTTCATAATCTGCGTTGGCCATTGGCAGAAAATGATTATGGAGTGCATCCTTTGTCGCCGCAAACAACCCATCCACCGGCTGCAGGGACAGAAATATCTCATGTACTGCTGGGCCAGCAGAGTACAGGAGAGTGGCCAGCTTGCTGTCGTCGCTTGTCTCCATCGTGGCCCTGAAGTACATCTCAAGCCTATCCATCCACATCTTCCACCTCTGTCCCAGGCTTGACGGAGCGTCCGAGGTATCAAACTCAGGCATTGGCTGTAGGGACCCAGGTGGTTTCAGCGGGGGAGCAGGCGGAGGCGCAGCAGCAGCAGCTTGACTCATGGTGGATAGCGCACAGGCACCCCAGAAGATATAATTGATGGGGCCGCAACTCACCACCAGCAGTCAGCCTCCAGAGATGGATTGAATTCTGCCTCTCACCAGGCGCACTCCTCGCAGACGTATCACTCAAGCCAGCAGGCAGACAATGAAGTGTCCAAAAATTGAGCAGGGGGAAAAGACCCCTAGTGCATTCAGCAGGCTTCCTATAGAGTCTCACCCATCTACTCGGTGAAAAACAGTGAAAATGTCAATGAATCATTCTGAAATTGACACGTGCTGTTTCCAGCGACTGTCCGCCGCTGAAATATCCAAAAATTATGTCCGGATGGCTCACCGACGCTTCGCTATGAAGCCGTGAGTCTCCGAGGCCTATTCATCAAGATGGCCGCCGGCCGCGTGTGTCGCTTCCTTCTCCGCGGTCAGAATTCGCTGGAGCGTTCACGTAAGATCATCTACGCGCCCAGCAAATGTCTCCGCCTGTTCCAGGAAGTGATACCGGCACTCGTCGCCACTGTTGGCGGTCTCCAGATGCCGCCGTCCGTGAGCCCCCCACCCCCTGTGACACAGAGACACTGAGACAGCGGTGTTACCAGTGTGGGCTCCCCGGTGACTGTGTCGTCACGGGGAACGCCTCGTTTATTTAACTGCGCACGCGACGGAGTGAACGTCACCCCGTCGCGTGCGTACCCTTAAAGGGCCAACGCCACACACAGTACATTTTTTTCGATGTTCTCACACTAGCTCAAATTCCTCAACGTCCTGCAGGATCTACAACTACATGCAGCGAAATGAAGGCCGTTTCATGCCTCGGATGAAACTATTCTGTGCATATCTGGTGCCATGTTAAGCATGGCCCTCCAGAGACATTCTGAAGGAGGTCTCCACGCATTGCTCCTCTTTGGGATCGGCGTTATTTGGTTTCCTAAACCACACTGCTGCCAATTTCCTGGACTCTTTGTTAACTGCAGGAACATCGCTTTGGGTAGGATTAGCAGGGCAGGGTTGTTTTGTTGTCTTAACAGATGTAGATTGGCAAAGGAGGTACACACTCCTGTTGCCGATGTGGTCTATGCCCGTTCTGGTCTATTGGAGGGGTATGGCCCTGCCGGATGGTCTGTGGTTAATTTCTTTGCACCCGAGGGTGGGATTGTGCAGTAACCCGCATCAGCAGGGCTGCCTGGGGCCCCCCCACCACCTCAGCTCGTGGAAGTCTTACAATGTCTTCCCCCAAGCTGGCGTGGTGGGAGAAGGCGCAGCAGGTGCCCTATTGAAATTAAATGCACCCCACTCCTGTGCTGGTGCCGAGGTTTCCAGCATGGGAGCGGGGTGCATTAGGGCGCTGATGCTTTTGCATCAGCGCCCTACAAGTGATTACCTTGCAGTTCCGGCGCAGGAGCTGGGCGGTTTTCATTAGAATAAGGCGCTGATGCATTAGTATCAATGCCCTATGCCAGTGATCAACTCCCTGCTGTGGTGCGGGAGTTGTCCGTCCATCCCGCTGGCATTGACCACATTTTTGGTTCACTGCCTGGGACGCAAAGAGTTGTCATGCCCGTCTTTAGAGAGGACAAAGACATGGAATGACCCAGCGGACTCAAAAGAAAAACCCTGGACTCAAGCCTGGATTCAAGAATTCTAAATTCAAGCCTCACATGGACTGCAGGCATTGCATGAACACTAGCCTGGGTGAGCTATAGAGCCTCCAAGATTCAAGCCTCACATGGACTGCAGGCATTGCATAAACACTAGCCTGGGTGAGCTATACAGCATCCAAGTTAACTTTACAAACCTAGATGAGAAGCAGTGCGGTTGTAACTCAGATGAAACACTATGGTATGAAGGCTGTCTGGGTATTCCTGAGGCCCAGAGGCATCGCTAGGGGGGGCTGCTGCGAGGGCTATGGCCCTGGGTCTTTTGGTTGTAGCCTCGGATCGAAGCTCAGGGGCTACAACCAAAAGGCTGGCTAGCCTAGAGTCTCGACATTGCAGCCTTTTCCAGACCTAGCAACATCCCTGCGAGGCCCCAGATGTTATGTGGTTTGGTCATGTGTGCATTTGTGGTGTGACTCTTCCCATTGTATAGAAACAAGAGGGAGACAGGAGGTTTACACTGTGGACTACCCATGCATTATTTGCCATGGGTTGTCCAGCTTGATCTTGCAACTTACATATATTCATAAAAATGGAGGAGCATAACATTGCAATCATTATGAATTGCCACAGCGTATATTGCTCATTTGTAGTCCTTCCATGCACATGTGTTGTTGTACCCCACTCTTCAAACCCCACAATTAATAGGGATTGCAGGCACACGCAGTCTCAAGATGTTGTGTGAACAGGGTGTACATTTCTATTTTTGCTGGTGGGACAAAGCGCAAGGCACGTCACTTCAAAAGGGGGAGGACCCCCCCCTTTCGATGATACCCGAGAAGGAAGCTGTATCCCCACCAATGATCTGACTCTAGACCCCCTTCCTATAACAATTTCTTCCCTAAAAAGGTCATGCATTGTCACCCCCACAGTCCCCTAGTAAGTACTGAGTGGAGGAGGAGTGGAGGCATAGAGAGCGCTCTAGAGAACCAGTTTGAGTGGCCTAGTTGTTTCCTGATACTCACTGACCCAAAGGGGGTAGAAATTGAGGAGAGAAACTAGGAAGTGTTGTCAAGCCTTTCATGGAGGAGCAGGGAACAGGAATCCTGTGCTGGAACAGAAGGGGCAGGGGACTACCGCAATATCCAGAGAGCGATTGCGCTCGATTCCCAGCAGCCTGTGGGGAACTGAGGGAAGCTGGAGTCTCCCTAACGGGGGGGGGGGAGGGGAACCATGAAGAGGAGTGTGCCTCCCTGAAAGTGGGGACACCCCGAGGCACCAGTAGTGTGCAAGGGTTTAAGGGAAACAGGAGACTCCCTCACTGGAGAGATCAGCTGGGCAGCCACCAAAGGAAGACCTGAGAGCCCAGCAGAAGCTTACCAGGGTTGCAGAGGACCGGAACCCTCAAGGAGCAAGTGCATAGGCACGCAGAGGGGGTTTGGAAAGGCACAGGAGGACCCCAGTGTACAAAAGGGTCAATGACCCATTGAAGTTTAAGGAAGTAGTGCTGAAGAAGTAGAAGCAACAGAAGCAGTAGAAGACATTTATAAAACATGAAGAAGGTCAAGTCTGGAACTCGCACACATACGAAGAGAGCAGAATGCTGAATCTTTATAGTCACAGTACCTGGAAGGATAATGCACCCGGTTGGCTGTGGCATCAGCAGCAGCAGAATGAACCGGGGAAGTGAGTCACTCCCTGTGGACTTCCCTTGACCTGTCCGACATGGAACCGTTACTTTCAAGGGCCATCAAGATTAGATGGCCTAAGACCTGGAAACCATGCTGAAGAATCCTGTATTGTATGTCGGAGATACCCTGGGCCCTCCCACATCAATCAAGGTGGGGAGAAGCAGCAGCCGCGAATGTAATGTCCTTGGCTCCAAGAACAAAGCAGTGTCAGTGAAACGAACACAGCCAGCGAGTTGGGGAGACCGATACAAGACTGGTCTGTGTTGAAGCCAAGGTTGCAAGCAGCAACACTGTATGGTGAGTGCTGGAATGAACATTGCTAAAATGTGTGTGATAAAGACGCAAATAAAGTTGAACTGCTGATCAGTGATTGAACTTTAAAAGCAAAATACAACACCTTTGACAGGGTGGTCCGACACCGCGTGAGTACTCAATCAAAGGTCTCTCTAAGGTATCTAGCGGATAAGTGGCAGAAGTGAAAATTAAAGGTGTTATATTAAGAAGAGAACAAGGAATTGTCAAAGTGGTCCTGCGACGGGTCGAGCAAAATCCTGCACTCAATTGAAAGTCTTCGATTTTGATGAAGAAAAGTTTGGAAAAGGAGATACATTTGGTCTGAGCCCGGCGGAGGGGGAACCGGGGTGAACAATAAATCACCCGAGAAGTTGTATTTGTGAAATCCTAACAAGAGATGAACTAATGTTTTTCGTGTTGCATCAGGCCCTCTGAAGTAAGAGACTTTGAATGGCAATGAGACTGTCAGAGAAGGCCCTGATTTTGAGGTTTTGAACTGCATCCTAGTGCTATAGAAGCCAGATTGTGTGCTAAGCTCGAGTGCGCCACCTTGTCCTGTGCTAAAAAGCAAAATGGCTCAAATATCCTGACATAACATTTCTTGAACACTTTTCTTTTGCATAACATTGTTTCCCAACACTATTTGTATTAAAAAGTAAGGATTGGCAATAGGTTTATTCGTATAGTCCCTTTTATTTTGACAAGACTCCACTAGGACTGCGTTATTATTTGATGATCGTAGCTTGCTCCCATCTTTAGACTTAGGATTAGTTCAAATGAAGCTCAATAAACACACTTGACCTGTGATCACTTGCGTGTCATACTGTTTGATACAATGCCTTCCTTACAAAACCTAACCTGACAAGAACTGTAAGCCGTTAAAATACTTTGAGATTGACTTGAAGTGAACCCTGAAACCTTGTTGAACTTTACTCAGAGTATCTGGAACTTGGGGAAGGGAGCTGTGCGAGAAGCTCCTGAGGACACTCTATGATTTTGGAACACTTATTTAGTTTGAACATTCCATCAAATTTTTAGAATTAGAAGGGCAAGTACCTGTTGTGACACATACAGTATTTTACTTTGGACTTTTAGACACAGACTGGCCTTCCATGCATCAGCTGAGGGAAGTCCCCTCATTGTTAGGGCAAGCAAGGCATTACTACCATACTGAAGTTTTAAATCTAGGTTTTCCAACTGGGTCTCTTGTGTCTGTGTCTAACTGTTGATACCATGTCTGTCTCACAGCTGGCATGCCTGGTGTTTGTGTGGGTGATGTGTTTGAGTCTGTCAAAGAAGTTTTGTGGTGGATGGCTTTGAATGCAGTGCAGAGTCTTTTGAACTAAGCTAAACCAATAGGGTCCATACTGCTACGAATTCAATTAGAGAATTGTTTGAATGAGGAGTTATTTAATGGTTGTACCAAGGAGGTATCACTGAACCAATACATTTAGGCTTACCGACAGACTGGTTCGAAACCAAATTAGAGATTCGTCGTTTTCTCAGAACTGTCCGTCTCAAAGTTTTCTTTAATGAATTTCCTGAGACTGAACCAGTTCCAGATACCAGCTTACGTGTTCCTTCCACCTTCAAACCGCAAGATAATGAAATTCCCAAAGAAATTTTGACCTTTGAAAAATGCATTCTCCATGATCTTGACAAACTTAAAACCAAGGAGAAGCCCCTCAGATACAATCTCTCCATGTCGGAAAATCAAGCACTGATGGAATTATCAAAACATTTTTCCATGGTTATCAAACCAGCTGATAAGGGTGGGGGGATAGTTGTGATGTCAAAAGCACAATACCTAGACATGATTAATGATCTATTACAAGATCAAGTTAACTATAAAAAAAACTCAGGAAAGATCCCACAAGTGACATTAGAACTGAAATTGAGAGTGCAGTACAATTTGCTCATGACCGCGAATAGACACAGACAGGGAATCAAAATTTCTGACCACAAGCCAAGACTGCATACCAACAATGTATGCACTCCCGAAGATGCATAAAAACATGGAAAAACCACCCGGGAGACCAATAGTCTCTGGCTGTGGCACCATACTTTAGCCTCTGTGTAAATTCATCGACACTTTTTAAACCCATTAGTGTCAATACGGAAACAACGCATACCATCACGATTTTTGAGAATCTTGACTTTGACCAATCAACTCAGATACTAGTTACAATGGACATGCAGTCCCTGTATACTAGTAAACCCCAAGATCAGGCAATTGACTGTATGTGAGAACTCCTCACGGAGCAGGACACACAGGACCGAGTCCCACGCAACTTCATTTTGGAACTCATGACCATAGCACTTAATAAAAACTATTTCGAATGTAATGGTCAATTCTATTTGCAGATGAAGGGTACAGCAATGGGGGCTGCATTTGCCCCAAGTCTAGCTATACTCTTTATGTTCAAATTCGAATCCCAACACATCCTATCCATTAACAACCCCTTCCGTCACTACATAACAAAATGGAAGAGGTACATAGATGATATCATTTTCATCTGGACTGGACCCGAGTCAGACTTGGAACTTTTTCTAAACTGGTTGAACAATATTGATACCAATATCAAGTTCACAATGGAATTCAACACTAAACAAATTGCTTTCTCTAGACCTGGTCATTAAAGATGAATCAGGGAAATTGATATGTTCTCTGTATCGCAAAACAAGTGCTCGGAAAACTCTGTTGCACTACTCTAGTAACCGGCCACGCCATCTTTGTGATAATTTACCGTATGGACAGTTTCTCCGCATCCGGAGGAACTGTTCCAATCTGAATGATTTTTATGAACAATCTGAACATTTGAGCACCCGTCTTATTGACAGAGGTTACCCAAAAGGACTTATTAACAAAGCCAAAAAGGGGGCACGCTTTACTGACAGAGACATATTGCTCACCCCCAAACCTGCCACTGACTATCGGGCACGGACAGTGCCAAAATGACGTGTGTCATAACCCATGGACCACAAACCTTCCAGATCAAAAAAGTGATCTCTAAGTATTGGCCGATTGTAAAACTTAGCTTACCCGACGCACCATTGCCGAGGTTTGCTTTGAAAGGGCCAAAAACATCTGTGACAAACTTGTACATTCTATTTTTAAGAAAGATCCTCCGAGATTGGGACTTTGGGACCTAAGAACAACTGTTGGTCACTTCCCGTGTGGATCCTGCTCTGTCTGCCAATTCACAAAAAAACTCAAGGAGTTTAAAATGGGGGCCAGAACTTGGACCCTATAGTCTATGACAAACTGCAAAACCAAACAAGTAGTGTACTGTATCCAATGCCCTTCTGGTCTTCGATATGTTGGACAAACTTCTCGACCAGTCCATATTAGGATTTCTGAGCATCGTTCAAGAATTCGGTGCCGGACGGAATCTGCACCTCTTGTAAACCATTACAGCGAACTATAGCATTCTGCCAATGATATTTTTTGGTGGATTTTAGATGTAGTCAAAAATACACCCAATGTGTTTTGTTGTCTCCTTCAGAAGGAAGCACGATGGATTTATCGTTTATCTACCCACACCAATGGGTTGAATGAGGAGTTTCTTCCCATATCCTGAGCATATCTTCTGTTCCTTCTGTTTCTCTTTCCTCTTGTTTTTTCACATTTTAGTCTTGCCCTGAGGAAGGCAACTCTAATCATGTTCTGGAATCGTTTGCCAGACAGGTGGCTCTTTTGCCGAAACATGTTTAATATGTCTACTTAATCTGCTTTTGACATGTACACGTAGGCAGACCGGTCAATAAAATGAAGAACATAGAATAATCCAACCTTGCCAATCCTGAAAAAAACGTGTGTATTGGCTGAATACAAGCCAAATCTAAGAGTGTTGGCTCAGTTTTAGGTCATCACTTGGAATTGGCAGTTTGTTTGTTTTTTCTCAATTTTTGAAGTAAAACCACCATTTCTGTTTATGTGTTTTCAATGTTCAACTTTTCAACCAACAGATAAGTGTGCCTATTTGTTCACCACACTATTTTTCTTCAGTTATTCATGCATTTGTCTATGATGTCTTTTTGTAAAATAAATATGTTTACTGTTTTCAACATGAGACTACCCTCATTGCTTTCCGAGTCTGTAATAGCCTAAATGTATTGGTTCAGTGATACCTCCTTGGTACACTCATTAAATAACTCATCATTCAAGCAATTCTCTAATTGAATTCATAGCAGTATGGACCCTATTGGTTTAGCTTAGTTCATAGTCCCTCTCCATCACTGCTTTTGGGACACTTCCCCCCCCCCCCCCCCCTTTGTGTTGAACAGAGTCATTTGAAGGCGATTCTCTGTGGTATAGGGAGCCAGTGGAGCTGGGCGAGAACTGGGGTGACCTGTGAGTGTTTGAGTAGATGGAGGATGAGCAACGGTGCTGCATTTTGTATAGCTTGCTGCGGATGGGGGACGGGTGGGAGACAAAGAAGGACGTTTTTTAGTCCAGTGAAGAGAGCATTAGCATAGTCCAATTTTGGCAGAGCCTGTGCTCGGATTGAGGTGCAGAAGTTGGCAGGGGAGGAATGAGTCTTGTTGTGCATAGGAGATGCAGTTGTAAATTCCGTGTTTTAGTGACAACAGCTATGTGGTGTGTGAAGGAAAGGTGGTGGAGGGGAGAGGGATCCTACCATCTGCACAGTGGGTATACGCTCAACTGAGCTTTTTTCAAAATGTTTAATCACATGGAATGATGGTAGCTCAACCTCAGGAAAAATGTGCAGGGCTAATCCGTGCACATTTTCCTATGCTCACAGCACGACACACCCATAAAACCTGTGTACTCTGGGTGGACACAGTTTACAGGCACAGTCCGTCCAGTCATATTTAGTTTTAGTTAAGATATAACAACAGGAGTACACAATGCATCTCTAGAAGGGGGAGGACCACACCTTCCCTCTGCCATGGCCAGCTGATTAACTAACAAAGGCTTCATAGATCCACCCTGCTCTTTTGTTGGGCCCTGCATCTTGTGGCAGTGATCTGTATACCAATTAGAGGGTAATTCAAACAGGCCCACATGGGGCCTAGCTTTAGAGTTTAACAAAGGAAACAGGAAACCCCAAAAACCTTTCATATGCAACCTGAAGCCAGCTCCCACCCTCATCGATGACAGTGAATGGTCATGTCTGGGACTGCATGTTTACAGTAGTCGACCACACATGGGGACCACATTCATAAGGTACGAGAATGTGGTCTGCAGGAGCCAGAGAGTCTGGTCTTGCCGCAGCTTCAAGGGAGACTTGCTGCTTTAATCAGATACCACAGGGATCCATTAACCAGAGAGACTCTGATCCACAGTCAGGAAGATGGGTGGGACTTAGTATCACATGTTTTCAACCCATTACATGTTCTGTTGCAAAGAACTCTGTTTATGACCTTGCGCATACAGGAGATTGTTGGTGTGGACCCAAGGATTGGTTCATTAAGGTACGCTTATCCTACACCAATCACTGTGGCCCATTTGGCATAAGAGGGCAGAGCCCCTCTTTTGCCAGGTCATAAGCCTTTGCAAGAAGAACTCATCATTGGACCCTGGCTGAAGGTACATACATCTTCCGCCAGTGAAGGAAAGCCAGGACCTCCAAAGAGGGAAGCAAGATCTCTCCCCTAAACATCTCCCAGGGAACAGAGGGCAATATCAAATCCAGATTACCCTCTAGCTGCTCCAGAACCGGTACCCAGCCAGCACACATCGTGCCCTGATAGGATCTGCAGCAAGCTTGCTTGGTGGGAAGTGCCAGAAGGTCTCAGAACCTGAAACCAAGGACAAGGCAGCTGCCTGAAACACACTCCACTGCTGTCTGCCTTACAGGACGACACAAACCCATTCAAGAAGCTCGGAGAAGTGCCTCGACTAGCATCTACTGCCATCCACCTTAAAGGACATTTTTAAGCCAGTATAGTTCCTCGAGCTGCAACCGATTGCAACAATGACCGTTGTTACTACACAGTTGTTTAAAGAAATCCGAAATGTCTCAACCAGTGCTTCAGAACCACCGACCAGCACTGAGACAACAATGCTTGACCCTGAGCCACCGTGCAGGCAAGCCAGCAGCTGTTTGTCCAGCTTCGCTCATTGAACTATCTTGCGCCTGACAGCTGCAGCTGAACTCTGCCGGCAAAGAATGCTGAGCTGTCAAGCACCCAGAACCCCTATTGCACATTGTGGTTCTGTCCCCTTGGTCCTTCTGGGAAATCTGCTAGATACATTTTAAGACCTATTGTTCCATTTGTTCTGAAGCCATGAAAGCTTGAACTGTTGAGATTATTTACCATACCAACTACCCTCCTGTTAGTATCCAGAGTGCACCCCTTTTCATTCTTTGAAACAGTCTGCCCTCTGCATTCCTCTACAGGGTAGGTTGTATGTATTTTGTAGTGTTTCTAGAACTGTCTGTTGCACTGATAGAGCAGCTATTGTTATACAACCTTCACTGGACAGTCCATTTTATCATTGGGTAATACCTGCATTTTCATTGTACAGCAACAAAATAACGATCCACAAACTTTCAGAGATAAGCCTGACATTTCATCCACGTTACCAGAAAATTGGACAAGATGTTTATAACTTAGATGTGTTTCCAATCTGTTTGGATCCCTTCTGTTGTACTAGAGGTGTGGGGCTGATTGATGGATTAGAAACCAATATTCACCCCTGGACCATGGTTGTCTCAGAAGTTGATTCATCACAGGAGGGTGGGTGGATTGGGGATCAAAGGTGAAGCCAAGAGAATGGACTGGTGTGGAGAGGGATCCTATTGGTTTGTCCATGGTTAGTTCTCTGATCCAAGGGGGTAGTGGGAATTCAGATTTGAATAGGTGTTCAAGTTTTGTAAAGGTTGAGTTTGGGGAAGTGGGTGGCCATCCAGGTGGCAATGGTGGAGAGACTGCTTTTGAGGGTGTGGAGTTGTGAACGTTATGAGATTTGTGTTTCATCTGCATATTGGTAGAAACGGATGTTGTGTTTACTAAGGGTCTGTCGATGAGATTTTACATGTAGGTGTAGAGGAGCAGATGACATCTCTTGTGCCCACCCCCTGACCTCTGTCATACTGGTAGCAAAACAGGAAGACTGTACAGGACACCAGGTATCATCCCAATACTGCACCGAAGATATGAGAGACGTTAGGCACTTAAAACAGACGTAACAAGGGTACCCTTATACTGATGTGGTGGAAGGTTGTTGGCATACACCATTGGACCTAGAAAAACTGCAAATGAAGTCACACCAGTGCAAAGTGACATCATGAAGAGAAGACACTAAGATGTATAGAAACGATATGAAAATGATAAAAAATGACAATATGACAGAAGTAACAAGAGAAACATGTATGAATACACAAAGATACCATATATACAAAGAAGATAAATAACCAGATTAGTAGTAACACAAGGTAGATGAGATGAATACGAGCTTGCTGCAGTAGAAACTATAACGTGAGGAAAGCAGCCATGATGGAAAAATGGATGTCGGATCGGGTCAGAACTACCTCAAAAAGAAACCAGGGCCACAGATCAGAAACGCTGCAGGAAACAGCTTCATGCAAGAAACAAAGAATATCTGTTTTTCTCTTAGCTTAAGCAGAAGCAAAAACATCTGCACGTGCCAAGCATTGGACAATCAAGGATAAAGAAAATACATGTAAAGACTGAGAAACCAAATCTCCAGAGGCCAAGAGGAGTAATAGAACCCAGCATAATTAAATAAAATAGCACTAAATAGAAGGTCAAAAAGGACAAATTCCTGGTCTACTGACACGTGGTGTAAGACTTCAAAACAAGATCTATTCATTAGGCCTCATATGAAGATCATGATGCACCCCGACTCCCTTAAAAATTCGCAGAGAAGAAAACAGTCAGCAAGGTCCATTACCAAGGAGAAGCCTTAGCTCATTGTCTGACTGATGTTGCAGAGGCCAATCCACTTATCATTTTTCATAATCAGTATTATACATATTTAGGAGGTAGTCCGAGGCGTGCCTACCAGATAAGGGCAGCCAGTATAGGTATACAAGTTCCCTTAACCAATACCTCCCACTCGAAAGATGTTTTTTGCTGGGGTTGATTTGTACAGTTGAGTGCAATGTACCATGTGAAACAGGAGTTGATGTTGAGCCCGTGTGGAGCGGGAGTGTGGATGCAATTGAGGTGGACATAAATCCAACAGGAGTGTGCAGATTTTTTTTTGGCAGCGAGCGGGGACTCTGTTGGTGGGTGGAAGATGTCCTATTTGTTTGAACGGTTGGGAGAGAAGAGTGGGAGGGCTTGTCTGATGTATATTTTAGAGTTGAATTAGTCCATGGGGGAAGTTGCAAACTGAAGTGGAACAGTGTGGAAAGGGTCTTAACGTTAAAATGTTTCTGTGTACGATTGGTCGCAGATTGGAGTTCTTTGAGGTAGCGGGTGGCTTTGGCATGATGTATGGCTGCTTTGTATCTGTTGCAGCAGTGTTCAAGGGGTGTCCTGGCGGTGGGGCATGGGCTCTTTAGTCAGGTTCTTTCGAGGCATCTGGCTTGTTTGATAGAGAGAAGGGAATTTCTGAAACATGGTTGCAGTGGCGGTTGGAGGGTTTTTGCTATTTGATGGGGGCATTTTTTTTTAATGCCTGTTTGGGGATGCTGGTGGTGTAATTGTTGAGAAGACTGGAGGGATATGTGGGGGAGGGGGTCACGAGTGGTGCCATGGCAATGCCTGTAATAGGTTTGCTTTATCTGATTGGGGTGCACGCAAGGTGGGGAGGGGATGCTGTGGCAGGCAAAGTACATCACTACACCCAGTTTCAACTTCATACAGATATGATTTTTGCTTGAACACAAAGGGTCAAGGGTGTTGCCATCTATGTGTTTGGGTAAGTGATGAGTTGCATGAGGTCATAGGTGGTGAACGGAGTGAGGATACAGTTTATTATGGGGTGACTGCCTAGATGGGAACTACTAGGGTTTCATTTGTCAGGGTAGGTTTTGGTGCTGGGGTTAAGTCAGTCCATTGAGTGCGGAAGTTGAGATTGTATGTTGGGGACAGGGTTTACATTAGGTGGATAAAGGTCAGGTGTGGGTGTGACAAATGGGAGCAAGTGAGATTCAAATGAAGAGTATTAGGGGTTGCTAAGTGTGAATGTCTTCGTAAAGGACGGCAATACCACCACCTGGTTTGTGTAGGTCGGTCTCTGTGGTGGATGAGAGTGTGTGTGTGTGGGGGAAGCATGTCAGGGATAATGTGTGTTGTGTGTTCGGGCCATGTTTCTGTAAAGAGAATATCTGGGGAGTGTGTAATAATTAGCTCATTGATTTCATATATGTGTTCGCGCGCAGGTGCAAAGTGGCAGTTGCGCAGCATGCAGGCGTATGTGGCTAGTTTCAGAGGATTGCTGAGTGAATGTGTGCTTTGTTTGAGGCATGTTCAGTGGCACACACTTGCCTCCCTAACCTGTATCCACGCTTTCCATGGTTTTCCAAGTGTACTCCTCCTATTTCATTCTTATGTACCCTGCATTACATATTGTTGTACCCTGCTTCTGTGCCACCTTCGCCATAGCTTCACAGCAAGGATTGTGCTATATAGAACCAAGCACTTGGATGCATTCCAAAAGGCACAGCAAGGTTTTAAAGTCGGTTTAAAATGCATAATCATTCGAACATTACCGATCGAAATCAGTATGTGTGTCCCACAGCACAATTCGAGCTACGTGCTGTACCTAAAGTAAACAGTTAGAGCCCTCCAAGACAAACAATGACTCCCCCAGTCTGAATGCGAGGCTCTTCATTAATAAATCAACTAAACGCTCATGAGAAACCGGTACAGACAACTACAAAAATACTGTGAGGGACCGAACCCTAAATACACTTGCATGCAAGCCCCAAAGGACAGCATAATGGATGTCTTATAAGAACCAAAATATACTTCCTTACACAAACTGTAGAGCCTAGACAATATCGTCAGAACGGGAGCATCCATAAAAGCGAGTGATCTTGTAAACTAAGTTCTGTGCAGGGCTGATATGGACAGGGAGATGGGACTGCACTCCCTGGGAGGAGCCATCTTGAAAACAGACTTCAGGGACGTCATTTAGGGGTCGCCAGAAGTCGAAACTGCCACCTCTGAGGTCTCCCTTGCGACCTCTGAAAAATAAATAATAATAAAAAAAAAAAGTATTTATTATTTTTTTTCCATTCAAGCTCCTGGGCTGTGGCCAGTACCATGTGGCCCTTTAGTTCTGGAGTGGCTGGCTTTCTTGTTCAGGCCCCCTTAGTGCCACACGTCTAACACTTTCAGCACCGACCCTAAATAAGAAAGAATAGGAATGCCAAATAATGTGTCTTCTGGATTTCTATACAATAATTGCTAGACTCAACACAGGTTGGGTGATATTGGGTGTATATTATTTCTATATAAAGCTCTTAAGTGCAAGTGCTATATAATAACACATCATTATCATTTGGTCATGGACATCTGCTTGCATGCACAGTAATTTGGTAATATGGGCCTATATACACTTATCTTAATGATACACATGGCGATCCATTCTTGTATGAAATGTACATCACATTATAGTGATATCGTAACCATATTTTTCGTAGTTTTCAATGCTATGTGATGCCACTTACTGTTTTGTCAACGGGTGAAAGGTCATGTTCCATCGCTTCCCGTGATATCACTTTGGGGTGGGGTCAAATGGCATTACTTCTTGCGATGTCATCAGGGGTCAAGGGTCGTCCCTGATGACATCACTTTTGCTACTCCTGGCATTTTGGTGAAATGACGTCCCTGACTCCCAGGTGCCATCTTGGAAGTAGACTATGGGTAGATGTACTTCAAGACAGCGAAGAGATGTATACAGAAGGCAGGGCAGTCCCTACAAGTGACCTTTTATTAGAATGCATTGATTGAACGTATGGGAATGTTACACATTTGAGGAGAGCCGGGCGACAGCCCAGGGCGCCACGCACCTCCAGGTCGCCATTAGTCCCCACCAGTCTTTCAAGGGCTCCGCCAAGCTGGCATTGTGGGAGAAGGCACGGCAGGTGCCCCATTGTTATTAAATGCGCCCCTCTGCCGCGGGTGCATTTAATAAAAGGGTGCCATTAGCCCCCCACCATGCCAGCTCGGGGGAGTCTTTCAAGAGCTCCCCCGAGCTGGCGTAGTGGCAGAAGGCGCGGCAGGTGCCCCTTTGTTATCCGCTGCCGCGGATGCATTTAACAACAATAGGGTGCTGATGCGCCCTATTCACAACATTCTCCTAGCCATAAATAAATAATAATAAATAAATAAAAATAAGTGCCACATCCTGGTCCCGCCCCGCCTCTGCCCCCTGTTGACCAGGGGCACGCAAGGAGGGGGGGGGGTGCCAATTTGCCCAGGAGTTTGAGATTAGGCTTAAATGCAGAAATATTGGTGGCGTTTGTAATAGCAGGAGGTAGAGAGTTTGGGTGGGTTGCGGTGAGAAAGTAAGATGCAGAATCAAGGGGATGTGATGGGTTTGCGAGAGACCAAAAGATTCAGGAGGGGACCAGAGCAGAGGGTTCATATACTGAGTGACGATAAATGTAGCCACTTCAGTGGGTTCGGAGTAGTCCATGTGTAGATTTAAAAACCGTTTGCAGGCCGTTGTACATGGATTTGCTTGGTGGCGCTACATACTTGCCAACATGACCCATTCCAATTTGTAGGTGTGTATCCAGTTGTGGCTTTTTTGTTTGCATTCTGGGATTTGTAGTTCCACTTTTCCTATTTTAAAAGTCTAACTACATGTCCCAGAATGCAAAGAAGAAAACAGGATGAGATAAGCACCTACAGATTGGAATGGGTCATGTTGGTAAGTATGTAGCTATCCGGCATGGAGGCAGTTGGGCGAGGTATGTGGTGAGCAGAGGAATAGTGTAACGACTAAGTAGCAAAGTTGAGCATTTTGGCAAGGTGGGAAAAGGAGTAGTGCATGAGGCCCAAAAGGAGGTTAGAGCAGTAGGCAAAACAATGTGTAGCAGACTGCAAATGAGCATTTTGTGGAGTGATGGGCGAGAGGAGGGGAGTTCTTTGGCTCACTGGGACAGAACGGGCAGTCGGTCACAAAGATGCACTCAACGGGCAACCCGACCTAGCTGTCAGACGAAAACAATAGGTTTAAAGGGAGCAAAGGAACTTTTCAGAGTGTGTTCTTTTAAAAAACATGATCCAGAGGAAACTGGGCCAGCGGCATTAATTGGTGTAGGCTTTGCAGTAACATGAGGCTGTGTCAGGCTGTAATGGCGGCAGAGTGGTACCAAACCGGAAACCAGCCCTATATCCTTGTACAGCAAACAAAAATGGCATGTTATGTATTTTAAGCAAACACAGACAAGAGTCCATTAGCTACAAACACAAGAAAGGTTTAAAACAAAATATACGACTTAGATCTGGAGTGAACGCAGGACCGAAAATGGGGCTGCCACATGTCAAAAACGCCTGTTTAAAGAAAGATGACCAACGTTTAGTATTCTATAGCTTCTCACCATGCAGTGCATAGTTCTTATACAATGGGCTGGGGTATTTTGACCCATGTACTTTCAAAACGCAACATAGAAATGACCTCTACCCAATGCCAGTGTTTTATATATCCACTTCACCAGTCCGGTTTGCAGACTCGGAAAGTACAGTTCTCTTGACATTCCTGCCACGAGCTCCTTACAGACATGTACATCAGGGTACTTTGAGAACTGCTTTTCAAGATATATATGTATAAAAACGGGACGAAAATACAGGGAAACCGCAGGCAGAAAGCACTCCAAGGGCATGAGAAGCTTGAAAAATAACAAAAAAATGGGTATGACGACACAGCAATATGTTATTGTTTAAAAAAGCAAAACATGCAGGGTTCAACAGGAATGAAAATCCAGGTAACGCGTTTCGTACCAGAGGTGCTTGTTCACACAAAGGTTCAAGTGGCTAATGGTCAGAGAAATATAGAATAGTCCCTTCACACTTTTGGCAGCTATGCAAATAGTACCTGACGCACGCAATGAAGGCGGACATATTGGAATGGAGCCCAACACAGTCTGTTATCAGTACCAAAATGGGACAAATGGTACAAACGTCATGACGATAATAGATAGACAAAATAAGTATAGCCGGATTAACAAATGCATAATAAATGTCCATTAATGTACATGTGCAAAATTAACAAAAAAAATTTGTTTTTCCATGTTAACAGACATGCAGGCCTAAACAAATGCAAATGAACATTGCGGATGGAGCAAGGACTATAGTCTGTGTGTACATAGATGGCATAGCGGCAAAAGAAACCAGTAAGGCGGGCATGCAATATTTAAAGAGACAGTGAAACAAAAAGCAAATGCTAACAGCTGCCAATGGACAATATGGAAGAGACGCAAGGCTGGCAAAGGCACTGAACAACAACCATCATGATGCAAGTGATAAGGTGCAAGTGCATTTGCTGTAACAGAAATTGAATAAAGTGACAGTGCAAGCATGTACATGTAAAGTACACATGTCTATAGCAACCGAAAATGAGAGCTGCTAATAATTCCCAATTTTAAATGTACAAATACATAAGCTAGCAGAGAACATTCAATAATATGCACATGTATGATAAACTGCAAGTGCCTATAGCAGCGCATGGATTACGTACAAAAACAGCCGAGATTAATATTGCCAATACAAATTGGTAAATAGTAAGAGGCTCATCCTAATAGCAGCAAAGTCCTGAAGTGCAAATGCGTAAAGGGCTGTGGAATCCTGGATCATGCACGCAAGAGCCACAGAAATATGATGTTAAAAACCGGGTGTGCCTCAATGGCCAGCCAACAAGGGTGATAGCTGCCGAATGCAGCAAAGCTGTTGTGAATACACATTACTGGCCAAAGTGACCATAACCCAAAATGCACAACCGCGATAAACACCCAAAATAAAAAAAAAAGGGGAAGAAACCAATGGCCAAAGGCACATGGACATACCAACATCACACTCAGAATGGGAACCCCAGGCAAATAAACCACAGCACTGACCAATACAAACCGCCATGCGGGAAGGGAACAAACTCCCAAAAAGTGGTTTGCAATAACATCCACAATAGGAAATAGAACAAGCCGGAATGAAGCCCAGGACTTCAAAAATACATCAGACAACAATCAACTAAATGACTAAAATAATGAGAGATACTGGAAAATGAAATGACAAAAAGAAAAAGCAGCAGAGCAACCTTGCAAAATACAAAAAACAAAAAGCAACAGATCAGAGAAAGAATCAGCAAAGGCACAAAGAGGCCAAAAGCAAAAAGCTCACTAGTTGTACGCCAAGAAAGGCGTGAAGCTCTTCATCAAGGTTATGGCCGTGGGGCACATTATTGTCCAGAACCAGTATGAACTTAGTTTCAACCTGGCGAAGTTTAAGAATTCGGTCTACGCCTCCTGGATGAATGGCCACATGTGCAACACCCAAAAAAGTTAACAGTAGTAAATTGTTATGATGTTCTTACAAATGTTTCGCCATGCGATAGGCTGGGTCTGAAGTCTTGACTGCTTGTAGAGGCTGAAGTCTACACGTAGTGCTGCCCACGTACCATTTGTCACGAGGGCAGCAAAGTATGTAGACCACGAAAGTGGCATCACATGTGATTAACTCTGATAGTGCAAGGAAAAGCAGTCACAGGGTGTTGAAATGGTCTGGGCGCAAACCTTGCATTCATGGCATTTCATAAAACTAATAGGAGTACTCAACCATGTACACTGATGATATATTGGGAACAGGCTATAAAACTCTGGAAACCAATTTATCCCTCAAGGAAGGTGCCTGTCTGAAAGTCCAGGCGGCCATTCATGAAAGCAATGAAGGCAAGTCCTTATCCAACCTTGACACATGCCAATGCCTCTGTATGATTTTTCGAACATTCAGGGATGCACTGCTATTGGTGAGAATACACCAGGGATTGTTTTCATATTCCGTCTTGTCATGTCGGATGGTATTAAGTAAATTATCTCGTTTGAAAGCTCTTTCCTGACCGTATGCATTCTCAATCACACCTCTCGAATATCTGTGCTTTGAAAAGGTGCGAGGATATTTGGGAACAACATTTGTCAAATTGAGTAGTGTCAGAACAATTCCTCCGGTATCGCAAAAATTCCCCATACGGAATACTGCAACCGGGTGGCTACTGGTGGCATGTAAAGGAAGACTTGAGCTGGTGGGCTTCTTATACACCAATGTGTGTATGCCATCGTGCAAAGAAACAAACAGCAACATCAAGATACACTACCGCACAAGTGTGCTCTGGCTCTCAGTGAAAGCCAAATTACAACAATTGTGATTAATCAGTTAAACAAAATCAGCCAAACAAGACTTGGTGTGTGTGTTACATACATACATACATGCCATTTCTTTTTTTGCTCATTGCGAGAGATAACTGCGGTTATAACGGGCATCACCAGGGTTAGCTGAAAATGAAAAAGTGGAAAAAATGCCATTTGGAGGAGGAAAAAGGATGAAATGGCTAGAGGTGGGGAGAGGGAAAGAGGAAACCAGGTGAAACTGGGGAGTGGGAAGAGGTTTGGGAGGACTGGGGACCAAGTTCAGAGCTTAACTTTGTATTCGCATAACCGCAGATACCCCGCAGTCATTTACAGATAACCAGTGTTATTTGTAATGTTAAGCTATTATCGGGGGTATACTAACCACAATAATGGGAAAATGGTTTTAAAAAAATAGAAACAAAACAAAGTTTAAAAAATGAGAATATAAAAAAGTGGAATTTTACATCTACTGTGAGGTGGGGGATAATGGGTTTGGCTGAAGGCTATAGCTACAGGTTTAATTATAAGGAACCTAATGGCGCAATATGGAAAGTGGACAAGGCGAAAGGTTGTGGCTACTGGCCAGGGCCAGTGTGCTCAAAAGAACCTAGTGGTGTGGTCACGGTTGAAGAGCATGGATATTGGGCCCGTTTAGGAAATCTATTGGAGCAATATATAGGGCAACATGTAAAGGGAACACAGCTGAAGGTCAGGGCAATTAGTCAGGGGCGAAGGCCATGGCTAGTGAGGAGAAAAGAAAAGGTAGCGTTTTCAAAAGATGCTATGGGCACGGCCAAAGGCCCCGGCTAGTGGACCCGAAAGACATGTATACTGAGTCCAATTGAAACATATTGGGGGAATATGTACAGTGGACACGGTTAAGGGCCATGGCTACTGGTTCGTAAAAAATAAAAAAACTTTGCATAACAAAACTTTCAATTCAGTGAAAAACCCTAAGTTAAGGTGCAGTTAAGCTGGTTATGACTCCCATATCTGCTGAATTTCAAGGGTTTTGTTGCGTCAAATCTGCTCAACTTAACATAATAATCGCACCTTGACTAAAGTTATTTCAGTGAATATATATATTATAGGGTGGCGATAGCCCTAGAGTTAAGGTGAGTTGGACACCCATTGGACTCCCATTGGAACCCCTCAAAATTCTATCGTTAATAACTATTGATTCGAGTAACGGATTTGACCGAAATTTTGTTAAGGCATAAGAAAAGCAGACACCCCCAGACTGCAAAGTTTTGGAAAGATGTGAAAAAATAGGAAAGTTATTAAGCATCCATTTTTTTTTCGCCAAAAGTGTGTCCTACTTCCCATTCATTTTCCCATCGACAAACAAGGTACATTTTTGACAAAACGCACAGGCCATACCTCTGGATGGATTTTGACCAGGTCTGAAACAACTTGGGCATGAAGCGTTGAATTGCAATCCATGCATGGTTTGGGTTATTCCTTGCAGTAGTTATTTAAACATTTGAGGGAGAAGGGTGTGCCCCCTTCTCAAACATCGATAGCTATATTTTGGGGATTTACCCAAAACCGTGTGTTTTAAGAAATTAAACGCCATCTTGTTTTTCTCTCGATGCAAGAGATATCCGCGGCTATAGCCAAGGATATGGGAAAATGAAATGCAGGAAAAAAAGCTATTTGCAGTTCAAAAACTTTTTATTTTTATTTTTCTTTATTTTGGTTGGCTGAAAAATTCAACCTTTCAAAACATTCTTCATTGCAACATACATTGATCAAATGAATTTTACATAATCGGCATCAATTATTCAAAACTTTTCATTAGAAATTTACATAGAAATATACATAGAAGGTTTAACCAATTTTAAAATTGTTCTCAATTTTCACAAAAATGATTGACAAATATTAGCAGAATATAGATTAAAAAGAAAAGGACAACCTATATCATAAAATTCATATCATTGTCAATTAAACATAAAAGAGGGATCACGAGGCAAGATTGTTTTTATGAGCTGCGTTAGAGCAATATGAATAGCAGTTCGATTGCTCGTCATTAATATACTCCATATTTCATATGAAGAGCGATTGCAATTTAATTGTAATAAGTTGCGAAAGTAGTGTTCGCGTGTACCAATCAAAGCCGGGCAATCAACTACTATAGGAGCTAATGACTAGTTGTTTACAGTCTTTGCAAAAACGACATTTCATTTTTTTCGAAATTAGACCACGTCTTGCCAAAATTTAATTTGTCGGCTGACGGTTCAAGCGCAATCTTAACATTTCTGCACGCACATGGTGTGATGGGGACTTTAGAAGGTAATAAGCCATTTGTTTAAACTTCTTGTGTGGATAGAGATTTAAGTCAAAATCCACATAATTTGAACATAGTTCTTGTGTTACAATCCAGTCATGCCAGTACATTCTTTTTTTTTGCTTGGTCAGGATTACTAAGTAGCAAGTCAATAGAAATGTCAGCATTTGCTAATACTTTCAAAATGTCTTTCACCCACTTTTTGGGAAACACATCATTAGATGAACAGATGTACATTGCAGTTGAGCCCAGCATATTCATGGTATTAATTCCCAGCAGACACTTACGAGAAAAGTTACAGAACTTCCAAAGAACTAGTCCAAACAAAGAAATAAGGCCCAATTCATACCTTAACATACACATAGGAGTACACGTGGGTAAGCAAAAGACCGCTTTCCAAAATTTCCCTTCAAGTCGGTCTCAGTAAATTCTTGATTGTGGTAGCAAAGTTTCAGCTCCATAAAATAGAATAGGGACGACTTTTTGAGTAAAGAAAGTAACCACATGAGCTGAGGTGAATTTTCCATACTTGTGTAAAATTATTTTTGCTTGTACTATTAAGGTCATGGATTTTGCCTTCAAAGTGTCATCATAAATTTGATTTTTCACAGAGCCAGAAAATGGAAGCCCTAAATATTTATAAAAGGGTACAATTTTTAATGGGGCTTTCTGCAGATACCACTGGAAATTCACCAATTGTGTGCCTCTTTTTTTGACATACCACTATCTGCGTTTTGTCCACATTGTTAGGAAAGATTTCGTAATTGTGGCTAATTTTCCTTCCATGTGGCAACCCCTAAAGTTTTTGCTGTTGTTTTCACCATGATCTAGACTTTGCCAGAGAAGTGCAGCCTTCTGCTGCACTCCTCTGGGCGTTCGCTCCATTCTTACGGGGAAACTGACATGCCCTTAAGACAGTCAGTACCGGGAAACGCTGTTTTCCGTAGTTTCTTTATCATGTTGCGGCTTTCGTGCAACATGACACAAGGGCGCACTGTAAGCTAAGTTACTGCTCTCTTGGGTCTCTGGCCTTCTACAGGCCCTAGATACTCTTTTTGGATTGTAACTGATTGGTGCAAGTGAATCACGGACGGGAATGGTGGCAGCGATCGTTTCTTGTGTTTTGAGCTCCTTTTGGCGTTTTAAGCACGTTTCTCGCGCTTAGCCCAAAATGGTGGCCTGGCTCCCAAGATGGCCAGACCACGAGGCTCCTTTGTCCTGTCCGCTGACCGTCTTGCTCCCTTCACCTTCCCCAGGTCGAGCCGACCCGGGGACTTCCTTATTTGGGCATGTGCTTTCCCGCGAAACACAGATGCTTTTGCGGGCTTCTACAGGCCTTGTGTGTGCCTCCAGGATGTGGGCTGGGATGTCTGGTCCCAATACACATCCTGGGTGCCAGAGAGTCTAGGGTGGTGTGAATACCTGGGACCACCATGGTCCGTGATAGGTCCACGTATGGTCTGAGTGTTGATGAGCAGATCTCCCATTGGGCCCCCTCCGTTTTGGCGCAAAGGGAACCGTGGATAAGAGGGGGCTGGAAACGCCACTACCATGTCGATCTCCTGAGTTCTCACGAACAAAGGAAGACAGGAGCCAAGTATCCTGCAACCACGAGGCTGAACCGAGGAATCGCTGGTGACCCGCTGAAGGACTGCTCCTCTGCTCTGCTGTCGCCTTGTGAAACCCTTTTTACCTCTGATCGAACCAGAAGGCCTGTACTGGTACTTCGACCCTTGGAATAGCGGGAAAAGCTATTCTCGGCATCTTCACCATCTTCTGCACGTAAGCCTTCGGAAGTGTCTCTGGGCCATCCAGCAGACTGACCAGCCTACACAGGAGTCTTGCTCTGTAACCGCCGCCAGGTTGTGTTGTATTTCTAGTCCTTGTCACTCTCACACGATTCGTACACTTGGCGTTCTCAGGTCTGAAGTGAGTAGTGTACATTTGGCTGAGATACACACGGCCGCTCCGTTGCCCTGCTGTGGTAACAAACTGTGCGGGTTCACTTCATTTGGGACATCTTTTACTCAACTCTGCTGCTGCAGAATCTACCCGACGACGAGACGTCCCCTGCTCTCCTGAAACCTGCCAGCGACTGAAACGGAGAAGCCTGGGTCTGCTTGCATCGGGGACCGGTGAGTAGCATAGCTAGGAACTGGTCGCCCTCCTGCAGGAGCCCATAACTTTTCCCCGCTGTGTCAAACCAGCACGCCTTTCCGTACTCGCGCTCTGCTTCTGCCCACAGTGGAGGCTGCGCTTGAGTCGCGGAACTCTGTTCTTCATTTGTGCACTAAACGGAACTGCCCGATTCCCTCGAAGAGACTCCCCTTTTTGCCCGTTAGCACCAGCGTGTGCAGGTACATTTGAGCACAAGGCTCCACTCTTCGTAGGGCTTGGACTTCCTTTTTAGTTAGGTGCCTCTGAAGGCAGACTGGGTCTAAGCATTGTTTCGCACTGCCCGTTTTCCTTCCCTTCTAGGTGGACTACACATTTCGTGCATCTCACGCTTTAGACTCGTTTGTATGGAACAAGTTACTTACCTGTAACTGTTGTTCTCCAGCATGGGTCTGGCATGGATTCACATGCTCATGAATATTCCCCGTCGTCAGGCTGGGAATCCTCGGTAAAGAAAAAACCAGTATCAGTTTCGTTTCTGATCTGTCTTTCGTAGTAACAACCAATCACTGGTCTCTGCGTCATACTGACCACAGCCAATAACTGCCCTCCACCTAAGCACCGCCTCTGGCAGCCATCTTCAGATTTGGAAGCACGTGAAGTGGCAGTATGACCAAGTGAAGAGCTGCAGAGGGGTAGGCGGGAGGGTTCGCATGTGAATCCATGCCAGACCCATGCTGGAGAACAACAGTTACAGGTAAGTAACTTGTTCCTTCTCCAGCATGGGGTCTGGCATGGATTCACATGCTCATGAATAAAGAATACAAAGCAGTACACACATGCATAACCACGGGAGGTGGCAAAGGCTCAACATTAAGCAGTACATCAAACTCAACATTAAGCATCTTACCTCCTCACCAGGCTCACCTCAGGCGAACAGGTTGCGCAGCACTGCTTGGCCGACCCTGGACTCCTCCCTGGAATCCTGATCGACGCAGTAGAATTTCGTGAAGGTGTGCGTCGACCTCCACGTAGCAGCCCTGCATATGTCCAGCAGGGGCACACCAGAAAGGAACGCCGTGGTAGCTGCGATCGCTCTGGTGGAATGGGCTCTCGGACGGCCAGGCAGCGGTCGGTTTGCCAACCGATGACAGTACATGATACAGCCGGAGAGCCATCTGGAAATGGAAGCCTTCGAGAGAGCCTTCCCCTGATTGACAGGTCCAAAGTTCACAAAGAGTTGTGACGTCTTCCGAAAACACTTCGTGCGGTCCACGTAGAACTTCAGCGCTCTAGCCACATCCAGCGAGTGCAAAGTCCTCTCAGCCGGCGACGAAGGCGACGGGAAGAACACAGGCAACACCAAGGGTTCGTTGAGATGGAAGTCCGACGGTACCTTGGGCATGAAGGAGGGGTGCGTCCTGAGCACTACCCTCGTGTCGTGAAAAGTCAAGAACGGGGCCTTGCAGGAAAGGGCCTGGATCTCTCCCACTCGTCGTGCGGAGGTGATGGCCACAAGAAACGCCGTTTTCCACGACAGAAATTTCAACGGAGCTGAGTGCAGAGGCTCGAACGGAGGTCCCATGAGCTTGGTCAGCACCACGTTGAGCTCCCACGCCGGGGCCGGAGCCTTCACCGGCGGGAACGATCTGAACAGTCCCTTCATGAACTCTTTCACCAGACGATGAGGCCACAAGGACAGCCGCCCCGTGGTTCTGGTGTATCGGGAGATCGCAGCAAGATGAATCTTGATGGACGCGTGTGCCAATCCAGCTTTGGCCAGCGTCAGCAGGTACGGCAGTACTTGGGGGGCCGTAATCCGTAGAGGGTTAATCTTCTGTGCGTGGCACCAGACAGATAACCTCTTCCATTTGTGTCCGTAGCATTTAAGAGTCGAGGACGGCCTGGCCTTTGCAAGAACCTCTCTGCAGTCGGCCGTTATGTCATATCCTCCAAACTCTAGCGCTGCAGGAGCCAGGCCTGCAAGTTCAGCGATTTCGGGTCGTGGTGGAGGATGGCGCCTCCTTCTCTGGAGAGTAGATCCGCGTCCACCGGCAGCTTGATTGGCGGGGACGCTGACAAGTCCATAAGGTCCGGGAACCATATCTGCCTCGGCCACGCAGGTGCGACGAGGATCATCCTGCACCGTGACCTCTTGAGCTGGTTGACGAGCCGGATTAGCAGTGGCAAAGGAGGGAACGCGTAGAGGAACAGGCCCTCCCAGGGGAACGAGAAAGCATCGCCCATGCTCCTCGCCTGGGGAAACCTGCTGGCGAACCTCCGGCACTTGGAGTTCGTCGCCGTCGCGAACAGGTCGATCTGGGATGTGCCCCACCGTCGGAAGAGGCGATTCACTAGATCCTGCCGTAGCTCCCACTCGTGGCACGAGCGCAGCTCCCTGCTGAGTGAGTCGGCGATGGTGTTTTTTATCCCTGCCAGATGAAACGGCACCAGAAATATCCTTTGGGCGATGGCCCAATGCCACAGGTCCTGCGCCTCCTTGGACAGTGCTGGGGACCTGGTTCCGCCCTGTTTCCTGATGTAAAACATGGTGGTGGTGCTGTCGGTGAAGATCCTCACCACCTTGCCCTTGAGGGACGGAAGGAAGGACCTGAGGGCCCAAAACACTGCACGGAGCTCCAGGACGTTGATATGTAGGGATTTCTCCGTCGGGAGCCAAAGGCCTCTTGCGTGCAGATTTTCGGTGTGCGCTCCCCACCCTTCCAGGGAGGCATCCGTGGTCACTGTCTCCTGGTGGGCTGGAGTCTGGAAGTCCAAGCCCGCCGTCAGATGCACGCGGGTGCCCCACCACCGGATCGCTCGTCGGAAACTCTCGTCGAGTGTGATCCTTTCCTCGAAGCTGCCCGTCGTTTGGATCCAGCGCGCGTCCAGGAACTCCTGCAACGGGCGCATCCGGAGCCTGCACATGGGAATGAGGTAGATGCAGGAAGACATCATTCCGAGGAGGGACTTGATGGACCTCACCTTGGCCGCGTCGGCCACCAACATCCGCTGCACCTTGCCCAGGATGGTCCTGGTCCTCTCCTCCGACGGGGAGGCCAGAAGGGACACTGTGTTGAGCCTCGCTCCCAGAAACAGAGCGTCTTGCGCGGGTACCAGGTAGGATTTGGCGTAGTTCACGGAGAATCCCAGGTCCGTGAGAAGTTGGACGGTCCTTGCCGTGTGAACCACGGCGAGCTCCCTCGTCTTGGCTCGGATGAGCCAGTCATCCAGGTAGGGGTAGACGTGGACCCCCTCGCGGCGCAGCTGCGCCGCCACCGGTGCGAGGCACTTGGTGAATACCCTGGGTGCCGACCGGAGTCCGAAGGGGAGGACTTTGAACTGGTAATGACGCCCTTGGACCACAAACCTGAGGAATTTTCGGTGCCCCTTTAGGATGGGAATATGGAAGTAGGCATCCTCCAAATCCAACGACGACAGGAAGTCTCCTTCCTCCAGCTGACCCAGGACGTGCTGGAGGGTGACCATCCGGAACTTCTGCGCCTTGATGAACTTGTTCAGACGTCGCAGGTCCAGGATGGGGCGCCATCCCCCCGTCTTCTTCTTCACGAGGAAGTATCTCGAGTAAACTCCGGAGCCCCGAAGCCTCTTTGGGACGAGTTTGATGGCGCCCTTCCTGAGCATCGCTTTTACCTCCAGGAGAAGTTGAGGGACGTGAAGTTCTTTCCTGGCCACGGGGGGACGCGCGGGCACCTTCTCTGGAACTCGAGCGCGTGGCCCCGGGCCAAGGCGTCCAGCACCCAACGGTCGGTGGAGATGGACTCCCACACGCTTACAAAGCTCGCCAGCCGGCCTCCCACCGGGGTGCTTCGGTGGGGGCCCGACCCCACGGCCAGTTCAATCCTGCTTCGACGAGGCTTTGCCGCCTTGACCTCCTTGGCGACGACGGCGGGGTCCGCCAGACTTGCCTCGTCCTCTGTAGGCCTCCTGAGACGACGAGCGGGCTGCTTGACGGTAGGTGGAGAAACCGCCGCCGGAACCTTTGGAGGCGCCCTTGCCTCCGCTGCTCCGAAAGGGCGTCCGTCGTTGTTGCAGAACTCCCAGGGCCCGGGCCGTCTCAGTGTCCGCTTTAATGGCCTGAAGGGAATCGTCCACTGTTTTCCCAAACAGGTTGTTCCCATCGAAGGGCATGTCCAGGACTCTGGTCTGAACGTCTTGCCGGAAGCCCGTAGCCTTGAGCCATCCACGCTGCCTAAGGCAAACGCCGTTGCCCAACTGGCGGAACCCGGTGTCGGCGATGTCCGTCGCAACGGTAATGGCGTGGTCCGAAGCCACCTCACCTTCCTGCAGGATCTCCAGGGCCTCTGTCCTCTTGTCGTCCGGCAGGAAGTCCAGCAGGGGAGCCAGTTTGTACCAGAGCTCCCTGTCGTAGCGGGCCACGATAGCCAAGGCGTTGGCCGCTTTAATCGTCATCGCTGCCGACGAGATGACTCTGCGTGCGTCCCATAGTGTCCAATTTCTTTCCCTCACCGTCCGGTGGGGAAGTCGATGTGGAGGCCGCACCCCCCGCTTTCTTCCTGGCCGCCGCGGAGACGACGGAGTCCGGGGTAGGCTGCGCCCGGAGGCACAGGGGGGCCGTGTTCGGGACCCGGTACTTCTTCTCGTACCGGTCTCTTCTAGCTGGCGTCGTGGAAGGGTTCTTGAGGAGGGTGAGGCCCTCATCCCAAATGTCGTCCAATAGAGGCACTGAGAGGACCGTCTTCCTCTTGGCCTCGCGCCGCTGATAAAGGAAACCTTCCTTCTTCTTCTCCTCAGGGCAGAGTTGGAAAAGCTCGGATGCCCTGGTGATCATGGAGTGGAACGATCCAATCTCGTCGGGCGGAGAAGCCCTGGTGGGAGGCGACGACGGTATATCCTCGTCGTATACCTCGTCGTCCGTACCCATCGCTGCCGTGTCAGTCCCCGTATCATCCCCTCGGGTGGACGGGGAGGAGGGCTGGACGGGGCGCGACGGCTGAAAAGGAGGTGGAGGGTGGATCCTTCTTTTCTTAGTAGGGGGAACACCAGAAGGTCCCGGTTCTGGGTCCCCCGACGGGAGAGGATCCTCCGTCGGCAACGGTAGTCTCGTCCTTATCTCTGAGCATAAGGACTGTATAGCCAACAAAATGGCCGCCGAGTTGTCTTGCGGTGCTGGCAGAGGGGAATCCGACGGGCGATCAGGGGCCCCGTCGGTACCCTCGACAATGTCGTCGTCACCTGCGTCGGGATCCATCCCGACGGGCCGGTCTTCTTCCACGCCGAGGCCGTGGCTTAAGACCTCGACCAGTTCCTCCTCCGAGGTTGAAGCCGAATCTACGACGACGCCCTGCCCCCCCTTTCTCTTCCCCTCGGGGGATTTCACGGGGGTCCTATCGATGGGCACAAAAGAGGACTCCCTCCGAGGTGGCAGGGAGACTCTGAGCCCCGAGGTCGCCACCACTGGTGTAGCCTGCACAGGCTGAGCCAGGGCCGCCGCGACAGTTTCGATAGAGGGCTTGGCCGGATGGATTAAGGCCTTCACCACCTTAGGTGCGCTCACCGCCTTATCCTTGAGGGGGGGACACCGCCTCGCTCCCCCTCCGCCTTCGAGCTCGACCGGGGCCTCTCCAGGAGCTTCGCCGAGTGCTCGGCCTTCCTCTTACCCGACCCAGAGCGTTGGCTCGTGGTTGATGGTGCCGGGGAGGGTGCGCCCTGCCTGGCGCCCGTAGAGCCCGACCGTTCGGCGCTCCCGGTGCCAGCGGACTCGCGGTGCTTGGCCTTATGTTGGACCCCCGTCGCCGGGGCGTCCTCAAAGGTCTTAGAAGACCGCTCGGATTTCTTCTTCTTCTTCTTCTTCTCGCCGGACGGGCTCTTCCCTTCTAGCCAGTTGGCGAGACGTTGATGGCGGTCCTTCATGGTCCGCTCCGACATGTTGCCGCAAAACGCACAGTCCTTCTCCACGTGCGTCTTGTCCTCATGTAGGCAGTAGAGACAAAAAGAGTGTTCGTCCTCCTTGAAGACGTTCTGCAGCTGGCATCCAGGGCAGACCCTGAACAGCTTTCCGGGCGTCGAGCTTCCCTTCTCCTGGGCCATGACCGGGCCTGAGAAACTTCTGGAGTCCTCCAAAAGCGTAGCTCGACGAAATATTCACCCTTGAGGGGCGCAGACGAATCCGACACGGGTCCCCGTTGATCGGATAGAGAGTCGGTGGAGCTTGAGGCTCTTTTGACCGAAAAAACCGAAGTTTTTGAGAAAAAACGTGAAAAAATAGCACTAACGCTCGAGAGCAATAGCACGAGGATCCCAACACATGAACGTGCGGTAAAAATCTGAAGATGGCTGCCAGAGGCGGTGCTTAGGTGGAGGGCAGTCATTGGCTGTGGTCAGTATGACGCAGAGACCAGTGATTGGTTGTTACTACGAAAGACAGATCAGAAACGAAACTGATACTGGTTTTTTTCTTTACCGAGGATTCCCAGCCTGACGACGGGGAATATTCATGAGCATGTGAATCCATGCCAGACCCCATGCTGGAGAATTGTGTATATATTGTATTGGTTTGGTATGTGTTGGTTTACTAGAGTTGTATTGTGATTTCTCGCTACGGTCATTGTTTTAAAGGCCTTGGAATAAATGTGTATATATTTTTAATATAACACTTGTTTGGAGTAGTTTGTAAGTGTCCTTGCTTTGTGTGCTCATTGCGGGCTTTCAGTCACCCTCACCCCTCTTGAGACCTAGTCTTGACCGCCGCGATCGCTACCCTGATTGGTCTGGCTTGTCCAGAGGTTACCCTGTTCCAAGTAATTAGGTTGGCCTTCTGAACTTCTGCGCCGCCAGGACAGAGTTCAGAAATCCGTCTTAATAAATTGGTGTACAGCGGTGGGATACGACTGAAGGTATCCAGTGTTGCGCACGAACTAAGGCATTTCAAGTTATTCCTACCAGGACACGTAGTGAATTGTTGTAGTATAACTTTAAAAAGGCCATAGTCCTATCTAACAGTATGGAAAAAAATACCTTGTTAACTTTAAATGCTTCCAAATCAGAAACATTGAAAAAGATGTGTGCGGAGAGAGGTGTTTCCTCTCAAGGCACGAAATTGGATATGATCCAAAGAATCGTGGCGTGGCAAGAAGCGCAGTTTGACGCTATAACTTCTGAGGACAGTGCGGAAGGAGATGGGGCTGCTCTCACTGGTAGAACCGACGGTTCTGCCGCTGCACTGATCCACCGCGACCACGAGGACAGGGAGGATGAGATGTCTAATGTTTCCTCTGCCAATGCTGATGGGGAGGCTATGCTTGAATTCAAGAAGCAAGAGCTGCGGTTTAGGCAGAAGGAGCTTGAATTCAGCATAGCCAAACTAAAAATCGAACAGGCAGAAAAACAGAAAGACAGGGATCACCAGTTGGAACTGGCCAAGCTTCAGGTTGCAAATGGGTCCAAGGGTCCTGGACATGGGTCTGGGGCCTCCGCTCATCCACGGTTTCCGAAAGATCTGTTCAGTGTGTATGAGGAAAGGAATGACATTATGGACTGGCTGAATACGTTTGAGTATGCATGTGAAGTTCAAGAAGTTGACAATGCTGATAAGATTGCCTGGTTACTCAGCAGACTGCCCCATTCTGGCTGTAGTGCCATTATGGAAATGTCAAAGGCTGAGCGAGCCGATTTCACAATGTTAAAGCAAACTCTCATTTTAAAGTTTGGAAAGACTCCGGCCCAATATTTAAAACGATTCAGAGAGTACAAGAAAAAAGAAGGTGGTACTTGGGTATCTTATGTCACCGAATCCTTAAAAAACTTAACTGGCTGGGTCGAAGGTTATAAGGTTTCTACCTTTGAAGGCATGATAAATCTTGTCATGCTGGAACACATTTTTTGCATCTTCTTCCCCTGAGCTTAAGCAGCATTTGGCCGATTCGAAGGAGATAGATCCTAAGAAGCTGGACATTGCAGCAGACTTATGGGTGTCACATCGAGTGTCCCATAAGGACAAAACTCATCCTGGTAAGCAGGAGGAAGGGAAAAAGTCCAAAGATAAGGAGGGTGGAGAATCTGATAAATCATCTTCTTAAAAGGGCCACAAAAAGAAAAATAAGGGTAAGACACGAGAACTCACAGGGTAGTGGAGGTCAGCCTCCGAAACAGAACTCTGGTTACAATAAGCCTCCCTATGTAAACAGACCCAATGGATCTTGTTTTGCTTGTGGAGCAACTGACCACGTGAATGGGGATCCCCGGTGTAAGGTGAAACCTTTGGGGGTCCACTCCGCTAATCTGGCCTTCTCCTCCTACGAGGAAGAAGAGATTACAGGAGCAGCCTTCTCCTCAGGCTCATTCCCCAGCGGGATAGAAGCTGAGGTCGTTTTAGTTTCCCTGGGTTCCTGGGAGCCTAAAGTCGTAGAGGCTTATGCTAGGATTCCAGTTAATACCAAGCACTACTTTAAAGACAGTGTGCTGATCAATGGAGTAGATACTCCAGCTCTTAGGGATAGTGGGTGCAGTCGAACTGTAGTGGATTCTACCTTGGTAGACTCAGAGGAAGTTGCCAGAGCTACTCTGATGCCACTAAGTTGGCTGACGGCCCACTCCATATGTTCCCAGTAATACCTGTAAATCTTACTTTAAATGGTACAGAAGTCAGGATTCCAGTGAGCATTCAGAGAAACGTCCCAGGAAAGGTCTTGTTAGGTAATGATCTCAGAGCTTTAGGGCTCGTAGGAGACACTGCCGAAAGACCCTACACACGGTCTCAAGCACAGGCAGCATTGGCCAAGACCAATACGCCGCCCCAGCCGAAGGGGAAACCCAAGGCGAAAGGAGTAAACAAGTCAAGTCGAGGGAAAGAGAATATTCCCCCGAGCTCGCCTACCACTGCGGTGGAGGAAGTTGGTCAATCGCCTGGGCCTGACAAGGAGGTGGCGATGCCTGAAGTATTTGACCCCAACGACCATCCTGAACTAAAAGACTTGTTAGTAGAAGGTGGTCCTGATAGGGACGAATTCAGTAAAGGCCAACGTGAGTGCCCATCTCTGGAAGGCCTAAGGAGACAGGCCTGCTCCCAGCTTGAGGGTGAACCTCCTGGGATGCATCAGATTTATTGGGAAGGTGGACTCCTGTATAGTGAGCCCACAGAGTCTACAGAAGGAGACCATAGGAGGTTGGTGGTTCCCCTTGCTGTAAGACCCTTCCTCCTGCAGTTGGCGCATGAAGTCCCCCTTGCTGGTCACCTTGGTATTAAGAGGACCAAGCAAAGGTTATCCATGCACTTCTACTGGCCCAAGATGGGGGTGCAAGTAGAAGGTCACTGCAGGAGTTGTGCCTCCTGCCAGTTATCTGGTAAGGTTGGCTCGACAATCCAAGCTCCATTGGTACCACTCCCAGTTGTGGGAATACCATTCGAAAGGGTAGGGATCGACATCGTTGGTCCCCTTGACCCGCAAACATCCTCAGGCAATAGGTTTATCCTGGTGCTGGTCGACCATGCAACCAGATATCCGGAGTCCATCCCATTGAACACTAACTGCCAAGTCAGTTGCAAAAGCGTTACTTGGCATATTTACTAGGGTTGGCTTCCCTAAAGAAGTTGTGTTGGATCGTGGCAGCAACTTTATGTCAAAGTATATGCAGGCTATGTGGAAACAATGTGGGGTCACCTACAAGTTCTCTTCTGCATACCACCCCGAGACCAATGGTCTGGTGGAACGTTTCAACAGAATGTTAAAGAGCATGATTGGGGCTCTGGAAGAACCTCAGAGAAGAAAATGGGATCTTCTTTTACCATGCCTACTTTTTGCCTACCAAGAGGTACCACAGGAGGGTGTTGGCTTCAGCCCCTTCGAACTTCTGTTCGGTCATCCTGTACGGGGACCCTTAGCCATAGTCAGAGGGATGGGAGATGCCCACTCCCCCTGTTACTACCAACGTAGTAGATTATGTGCTGGGGCTCAGAAAACGGATGGTACTTCTGATGGGCTTGGCTAGTGATAAATTGAAGGCAGGACAAGCGCTGGTGAAACATTGGTACGACCAGAAAGCTTCCCTCATCAACTTTACACCTGGTCAGCAAGTCCTGATCATGAATCCTATAAGGCCCTTACACAGTGGTGGAGCCCCTGGGTGAGGTTAACTATTTAGTGGACCTTGGAAGGCCTGGACAGGCTCCAAAAGTGTTTCACGTAAATAGGCTGAAGGCTTTCGTCCCAAGAGTCGAATTCGCAGCACTGCTCCTGGCTTCAGATGTTGAGGAAGAGGAGTCTGAACCTCTCCCCGACCTGTTCCAAAGCGGTCCTTCAGATAGCTCCTTTGAGGGTGTCCGAGTGGCCCCTCACCTGACTTCTGATCAGCAGGCTGAGGTGAAAAGTTTGCTGCTTAGCCAGTTTTCCCCCCTGTTTTCACAGTCACCTGGTTTGACACCTTGGTGCACACATAACAGACACAGGAGACAGTGTACCTACCAAAAATAGGGGATACAGGATGTCAGACAAAGTACGGTCTTATATCAAGACCGAGGTCAACAAGATGTTAGACGTTGGGGTGATTGAACCCTCTAGTAGTCCTTGGTCCAGCCCTGTGGTTTTGGTTCCAAAGGCAGGCACTTCTGAATTGAGGTTCTGCGTGGATTACAGGGCTCTGAATGCTGTCACCAAGACAGATGCACACCCCTTGCCTCGAACAGATGAGCTGGTGGATACTTTGGGTGCCTCCGAGTACCTCAGCACGTTTGACCTCACTGCTGGCTATTGGCAAATAGCTTTAGCAGAAAATGCCAAGGGGAAGACAGCGTTTTCTACTCCAGACGGCCTTTACCAATTCAGGGTAATGCCGTTCGGGTTGAAGAATGCACCTGCCACTTTCCAGAGGCTTGTGAATCATGTGCTGAATGGGTTGGACGAATTCTGTCTTGCATATCTGGACGATATAGCAGTTTTCAGTGCCACCTGGGAAGACCATGTGAAACACCTCGGGATTGTGCTCCAGGCTCTTCAGAAAGCAGACTTGACCATAAAGACTAGTAAATGCCAGATTGGACAAGGCTCAGTGGTTTACCTTGGACATGAAGTAGGTGGAGGGAGGATACAGCCTCTTCCCAGTAAAGTACAAGCAGTACAAGACTGGCCTACCCCCACTACACAGACCCAAGGGAGAGCCTTCTTAGGACTCACGGGGTATTACCGAAACTTCGTGGCAGACTATGGCACCATAGCTGCCCCTCTGACTGCCCTCACCACTCCGAAGAAACCCAAGAAGGTAACTTGGACCGACGAGTGTGAGAAGGCCTTCAACGGCTTAAAAGACTCCTTGTGCCAGGCCCCTGTCCTCAGGGCCCCTGATTATCAAAGACCTTTTATTGTGCAGACGGACGCCTCCGACACTGGAATAGGAGCTGTACTATCGCAAGTAGATGAGAAGGGTAAGGAACACCCTATTGGTTTTATTAGTCGCCAGCTTAAGGACAGGGAGCTCAGATGGTCCACAGTGGAGAAAGAATGTTTCTCTGTTGTGTGGGCCCTACGGAAGCTGAGGCCCTACCTGTATGGGACCCACTTCACTGTGGAAACTGACCATAAGCCCTTAAAGTGGCTAATGAACATGAAGGGGGAGAATCCAAAGTTGCTTAGGTGGTCCATAAGTCTTCAAGGCTTCGACTTCACTATTGAGCATAGGCCAGGTGTCCAACATAGCAATGCTGATGGGTTGTCCAGAATGTTTAACCGACCTGAACAAGAGACTCATCCAGGGGTGGATTAGTTCCCCCTGTCCATAGTCTGGGAAGGGTGAGTGTTAGGAAAGATTTCGTAATTGTGGGTAATTTTCCTTCCATGTGGCAACCCCTAAACTTTTTGCTGTTGTTTTCACCATGATCTAGACTTTGCCAGAGAAGTGCAGCCTTCTGCTGCACTCCTCTGGGCTTTCGCTCCATTCTTACGGTGAAACTGACATGCCCTTAAGACAGTCAGTACCGGGAAATGCTGTTTTCCGTAGTTTCTTTATCATGTTGCACTTTCGTGCAACATGACACAAGAGGGCACTGTAAGCTAAGTTACTGCTCTCTTGGGTCTCTAGCCTTCTACAGGCCCTAGATACTCTTTTTGGATTGTAACTGATCGGTGCAAGTGAATCACGGACGGGAATGGTGGCAGCGTTTTGAGCTCCTTTTGGCGTTTTAAGCGCGTTTCTCGCGCTTAGCCCAAAATGGTGTCCTGGCTCCCAAAATGGCCAGACCACGAGGCTCCTTTGTCCTGTCCGCTGACCGTCTTGCTCCCTTCACCTTCCCCAGGTCGAGCCGACCCGGGGCCTTCCTTATTTGGGCATGTACTTTCCCGCGAAACACAGATGCTTTCGCGGGCTTCTACAGGCCTTGTGTGTGCCTCCAGGATGTGGGCTGGGATGTCTGGTCCCAATACACATCCTGGGTGCCAGAGTCTAGGGTGGTGTGAATGCCTGGGACCACTGTGGTCCGTGATAGGTCCACGTATGGTGTGAGTATTGATGAGCGGATCTCCCATTGGGTCCCCTCCGTTTTGGCGCGAAGGGAACCGTGGATAAGAGGGCGCTGGAAACGCCACTACCATGTCGATCTCCTGAGTTCTCACGAACGAAGGAATACAGGAGCCAAGTATCCTGCAACCACGAGGCTGAACCGAGGAATCGCTGGTGACCCGCTGAAGGACTGCTCTTCTGCACTGCTGTCGCCTTGTGAAACCCTTTTTACCTCTGATCGAACCAGAAGGCCTGTACTGGTACTTCAATCCTTGGAATAGCGGGAACAGCTATTCTCGGCATCTTCACCATCTCCTGCACGTAAGCCTTCGAAAGTGTCTCTGGGCCATCCAGCAGACTGACCAGCCTACACAGGAGTCTTGCTCTGTAACCGCCGCCAGGTTGTGTTGTATTTCTAGTCCTTGTCACTCTCACACGATTCGTACACTTGGCGTTCCCAGGTCTGAAGTGAGTAGTGTACATTTGGCTGAGATACACACGGCGGCTCCGTTGCCCTGGTGTGGTAACAAACTGTGCGGGTTCACTTCGTTTGGGACATCTTTTACTCAACTCTGCTGCTGCAGAATGTACCCGACGACGAGACGTCCCCTGCTCTCCTGAAACCTGCCAGCGACTGAAACTGACGCGGAGAAGCCTGGGTCTGCTTGCATCGGGGACCGGTGAGTAGCATAGCTAGGAACTGGTCGCCCTCCTGCAGGAGCCCATAGCTTTTCCCCGCTGTGTCAAAACAGCACGCCTTTCCGTACTCGCGCTCTTCTTCTGCCCACAGTGGAGGCTGCGCTTGAGTCGCGGAACTCTGTTCTTCTTCATTTGTGCACTAAACTGAACTGCCCGATTCCCTCGAAGAGACTCCCCTTTTTGCCCGTTGGCACCAGGGTGTGCAGGTACTTTTGAGCACAAGGCTCCACTCTTCGTAGGGCTTGGACTTCCTTTTTAGTTAGGTGCCTCTGAAGGCGGACTGGGTCTAAGCATTGTTTCGCACTGCCAGTTTTCCTTCCCTTCTAGGTGGACTACACATTTCGTGCATCTCACGCTTTAGACTCGTTTGTATTTGTATATATATTGTATTGGTTTGGTATGTGTTGGTTTACTAGAGTTGTATTGTGATTTCTCGCTATGGTCATTGTTTTAAAGGCCTTGGAATAAATGTGTATATATTTTTAATATAACACCTGTTTGGAGTAGTTTGTAAGTGTCCTTGCTTTGTGTGCTCATTGTGGGCTTTCAGTCACCCTCACCCCTCTTGAGACCTAGTCTTGACCGCCGCGATCGCTACCCTGATTGGTCTGGCTTGTCCAGGGGTTACCCTGTTCCAAGTAATTAGGTTGGCCTTCTGAACTTCTGCGCCGCCAGGACAGAGTTCAGAAATCCGTCTTAACACACATTAATGGTCAAGTTGTTATTGCAGGTATAAGTGTCTAGTTTGTTTAGTAATTCTTGTAGTCCTTTGGGAGTTTGGGAGATTAAGACAAGATCATCGGTATAAAGGAGCCATATGATCTTTTGAAGTCCTAATTTTGGTGAATCGGACACTACCTCTTCAAAGGAGACTCCTATATCTTTGATGAATAGATTAAATAATGTGGATGCTAGAATACACCCCTGTTTTAGGCCTCTCAATGTCTCAATGTTCGCAGATAGCAATCCATCGAGTGATAGTCTTACTTGCATGGATGTGTCTGTATGCAGTTTTTTAATTATGGTTAATAATGAAGGAGGGCAACCATAATTCTGTAGTTTCTGAAATAACAATGTTCTGTCGACCGAGTCGAATGCTACACGAAAATCTACGAAGGCCGTATACAGCGGTTGATTAACTTCTGTATATTTAGACTTTAACATGTTCAGCGTGATCAAATTCACTGGGGTCCCTAAGCCAGCAACAAAGCCAGTTTGAAACGGCTCTCTTTTAACTCATTAATGGTCCACTTATTCAATTCTTGTAATATGATACGACTATAAAGTTTCCCAGGGGCATCTAATAGGCAATGGGTCTGTCTTTAGAGAAATAACTGATCCAACTTGCTTCCGGCACACTCTGCATTTGTGACATTGTTTGCATAGGAGATACGACATTAGTTAAAGCTTTCCAAATCTGAGCCGTGTTTCGGTCACGGATGTTTTGTAGCATTAACTCTCCGTCTTGTTGGAATAGTTGGAATAGTTTACTACGATGGTGTCTCCGCCAATTCCTATATGAAGTTTTAACTTGAGTTAGTACTGTAAGTCTAATGCTCAATGGGAGCTTCAAAGCCTCTCTTTTTTGGAACCGAAATTCGGTTTTCCTTGTTTTAGCTTCCACATCAAACACGTGTGTGCCTCTGAGGGTCCGAGTTTTGCGCACCCTATTGTCTGCAAAATGTTGTATGAGATCATAATAGGGAAAAGCAATGGAAGGTGTTTTTTCACGTGAGTGACAAAAAGCAGCTTGCAAGGAACTGTTACAGTTATTTAGCTTGTTTTCATTCCAGATTATGCGATTTAACTGGTTAGAGACAGTTATTTGACCCAAATCTGCCAAAGTGCTATATTTAGTAGGGGCCACATTGGCCAACCAATTAATAATAAGCAATCGATGGTCACTGTTTGGATTAGTTAAAGGAATGGATTTTCGAAAACAGCTTGTCGTCCACATAGATCTAATCAATTGTGGCTTTTGAGGAGCCTTGTTGCCACGTATGATCAGAGTCACTATTGTCAAATTTACTCCCATTCATCATGCAAAAGCCTCTAGTGAGCATAAGTTGTTCCCACAATCTGCGTCTCGAATCTCCGGTAACATAATTTGCAGGGAAACAGTGGAGATATCACCAGCAACAATTGTGTACTGTATTTTTGGGACAAGTACAATAAAGTCCAACATAGTAGAAACATCAGCCGAAAACCTCCGATTGTCAATGCTTTTGGGGTTCCAGTATAAGTTCACTATAGCGTACACGGTTGACTCAATTGAAATAACAGTTAGTTGGGCAAAAGAATTTGGGGCGTAAGAAAAAATTATGCTAGTATTGAAACTTAATTTGGAGGCTGTCAGGAGACCAGCCATCGGACGCCCTTTCTCACCCTGCAATGCTGGCAAAAAGTGTATAGCATAATTGTCCCAAGAGGGAACGGTTGTAAGCCACGTTTCTTGCAATAGAATCACATCGTGAACAGTTCAAAAACATGCAAATGCCATCAGACTAGAGGTGGGGGGTGGTACGAGGGCGCTGGTGGTCAATAACCATTTTTTTCCTCTGCGGCTACATTACAGCAAATGGAACATTGTGTGTTTGTACATGTGTGGTAGCCACGGTTATCCAACAGTTTGGGTGGAGTAGCATCATAGATGCACTGAGATTTTGGGGGGATTGGGAGAGCCCAGGGCCGTGGCTAACGGCAAACGTTCACAAAGGACTTTTGTAGAACTGTCTGTAAAAAGCACGTGCATATGCACGTCAACGGTTGCCATCATTTTATTGGGTGTACCTTTAGGCGCTGTTATATTTATAGCCGCATCTATAAATATACATTTTCCGTGCAATAATCATATTGTTATGTGGATAATACAGCACAAAATTAGATGTATATATTAATCGTCAACATATATTTGGCCATACACACTGACCATGGCTGAAGGCCATCGTAATGCCGGTTACTGTTGAAATGCAATTAGTGATGTCATCATTGTGGTCATAGGCTGTGCAACAGGGGCGCACAAAGTTAAGGTGGCCTTGGCTGAATTTCAGGGATTTTATTGCGTTAATTCTCACCTTAACGTCCCTGCAACCAAAGTTTTTTCCTTGAATAAATATATACACACACACAGACACTTCATGAGGGCAGATAAGCGATGTATAATTTAATAGAATAGTAGAAGTCTCAAATTAATTTAGCAAAGTACATCGAATGAGTGTGGCAGTGTGATGGGATGTAATGTAGAGGGGTTTCTATAGCGCCCTTCTGCTAATGTTGGCCTTACTCTGAATGCCTTTTGTAAGAAAGTGGCAACATAACATACATAGAACTTTGTATTATAATCAAATATCAACCAAATGAATACATCAAAACGTGTATCTTCAATTGGTGGCAACAAAAAGCCTACACAGTTCATTGCAACGTTTCCCGTGATGGGTATCCAAAATACATGGTTTATTAATGCAACAATTAAAGCTGACAAAATTGCGTGCACAAAATAAACATTAAAAAATGTATAAAAACCGAATGAATACACATATATACAAATGAAAAATGAATTACAAATATATATGAAAAATAGTCAGTACATGCTTATTTAGTGATTAGCATCGAAACAGATGTCAAATAGGGCTCCACGTCTTAAAATCGTGGCAAAAATGGCTGTGTTTACAAAGTATCACAGCAAAACCACAATCATGTAATGGATGCGGGGGACACCCCTGCAGCCCCCCCGGACCCATCATACCATTTAAGGAGCGCAGGGGACACCAGCGCAACCCCGGCACACCTTAAATGGTATAATGGGGTACACCTTTACCGGGTCAAACCACAGCATTTTTGCCGCAATTATTTTTACCGGCAACATTTTTGCCACAATTTTATTACCGGATACCGGCAAATAGCATTCAACCGCCAGGATGGCATAACTGTACTGTCAACCAGTTTGTAAGAAAGTGGGGCAGGGTGTGGTAGCCGACAGCAAATGTAGAAACCGTTGTTGCAAGTGGAGGTCAGAAATGCCAGTTTGCTGCGCTTCGAGATTAATATGTCCATGTTGTTTGTGGTTTGGTACGGACCGCGGCAGGTTAGCCGTTTGGGTAGCCCCTGGGTTGTGGAGTGCAGAATTGACAGAATGGTGGTGGCTAGAAGATGGATAGGGTCAGAGTCTGTTAAATTACACTAGACCTGGTTGGTCGACTGGGAAGGGTACGTTTGCAAGATTCTTGTAGTAGCGAGTTAGTAAGGGGATAGGCGGGGGTCAGGGGCACGGGAGTCGGGGTGTATGGTGTCATCAATGCCTGGCTGTTGGTTTTGTATTCCACTGAGATTTGGGTGCAGAACGGGATCATGGAGCAGACGATCCATGAATGAAACAGATTTTGCCTGCATGGTAGTGTGAAGGCTATTGCAACTGCTTGTCACAAAGTAGCCCAGGTTTCATGTGTGCAGTCATTAGTCGGTTACGATTATCTTGCATTTCTCTCAAACTGGTTGGTTGAAGAGCGAAGTATTAAGCGGTCTCCTGGAAGTCTGGTGGATCACTTCCAGGAGGAGAAGTTTGGGTAGGGTGATCCTTGTCATTTCTTATTGAAGTTCAGGACTAATACTAGTGCACTGTTGCTGGACCCCAAGTGTTTGGAGGGAGTATACTGTTGAAACGTACTTCTGAAGAAAGCAGGTCCCTTTCCATGGTATGAAGGATGAATGATGCACACGTTTTTTTAAATTAACCCTTCTTTTATGGGTAGCCAGTGGAAAATAGTTAATGCTGGCATATTCGGTTCAAATAGCTTCATTCCGAGAAGTAGTCTGTCGCAGCATTTTGAACGCTTTGAGGTTTCCTTTTTAGGTAATGTGGGCGATTGAAATAGAGGCCGTTAGCACAGTATAGTTTGGATAGTATTAGAGAAATTATGGCCATGACTCTGTGGGAGAATGTTAAGTAAGGTGTGTTTCACACAGTGCCTATAGCTCTACTAAACAACCATGGCACTCCATGACAACCCCATTAGGCACAGTTATGGTAGCATTTCCAGTGCCAGGTGCCTCGTGTTGGCAAATATGCTGTGAAACGTCACATTGAAGTGGCAAGAAAAATATTCGTGTTGGACCTCGCGCTTTTTTTTTGAAGAGTTTGAAATAACGAAAGAATCCCTAAAGGAGCTGAGAAATATTTCTCCTTGGCAGTTTCACTATTATCAAGTTCTGACATAGCACTTCAAGGAGGATTTATTTCAATTCTAAGCACTGCAATAATAGTGGTTATCGATATCCAATTGAATAGCACTCAATGGCTTCAAACAACCCAATGACCCTTTGCATCAACCACAAGGCTGTCTGGGGCTTGGGACCTCTACATTCAGCCTTCTCTCCCTAAATACCTCCCTGTTAGAGTTCTTCGGTCCTCTAGCTCCAACTCTCTGCAGGTCAGATGCTTCTACAATTAGAGAGTGGGAGGTAGATCTTTTTCCTCGGCAGGAGCCTCCATCTAAAGCCTTCGCAGGACAAGGCCGCAGTGTTGAGCAAAGCAGGTTTGCAGGAGACGCTGCCCAATTTCCATGTAACACATTTGTTCTGTCCACGCTACCCAGCCTATATAATCTGAGGTTCAGGACCCTCTGCCACAAAGCCCTTGCAGGACAAGGCTGTGGTGTTGAGCGACGCAGGTGTTTGGCGACAAAGGGGTCTGCGGCGTTAAATGAGTGCATGCATTTTACCCTCCTGTCTGAGGCCGCCAGAGAAGAAGTTGGGAGTTTGCTTGCCGATATGCACTTCCTTGCCCTCCTCCCGCACCCTCCACCTTTGCTTTGTGTGCGTTCTCATCCACCTCACCTGCGCAACCCCTCCTCCCTCCCCCTGTGCACTGCCTGTTTTCCTGCCCCTCCACGTGCATCGTAGCCCACCTGGTGCTTCGCGATTTCTTGATTGCATGTCCATGTCACCCCTTGTGTTCTCCTGAATGCATGCTCCATGCTTGCCTTGCGTGCAGCCCCTAGAGTCCCTCACATTCCCCGATTGCGTGTTTCCTTATTACCCCCGGTTCACATGTCCTCGCTTCCTCCTCGTATCCCCAACCACATGATCTGTGCTTGCCTTGCTCCCAGCCTGCGTGGTTCTTTGCAATACTCGAGTTGTGTGGTTCCTTGCAGCTCCACCTATCGCGTGTCCTCATAACTTCCTGGCGATTCCCTGCCTTGCGCTTGCCCGCGTGGGCCCTCCCAATCCTTGAATGCGTGGTTCCTTGCATCTCCCTCATCGTGTGTCCTCGCAACTTCCCTGCATTCTTGACTGCATGCCCCGTGCTATGCCTCGCGCTGCCCGTGTGGTCCCTCACAATCCTTGACTGCGCAACTCCCTAACCATGTGTCTTGCAACTTCCTCACGTTCCCAGACCGTGCGTTCTGCGCACTTCCTGTTAAAATGGATTTCTGAACTCTGTCCTGGAGGGGCAGAGGTTCAGAAGGCCAGCCTAGTTTCTTGGAACAGGGTAACCTCTTGACAAGCCAGACCAATCAAGGTAGCGATCGCGGCGGTCAAGACTAGGTCTCAAGAGGGGTGAGGGTGACTGAAAGTCCGCAATGAGCACACAAAGCAAGGACACTTACAAATTACTCCAAGCAGGTGTTATATTGAAAATATAGACACATTTATTACAAGGCCTTTATAACATTGACCGTAGCGAGAAATCACAATAAAACTCAAGTAAACCAATACATCACAATCAAATACAATATATATACAATTACCAACGAGTCTAACGAGTTAGACGCACAAAATGTGCAGACCACCTAGATGGGGAGGAAAACAGGCAGTGGGAATAATAGTTAGACCCAGTCCTCCTTCAGAGGCACCCAACTAGAAGGAAGTCCGAGCCCTACGACGAGTGGAGCCTTGTGCTCAAACGTACCTGCACACGCGGGTGCCAACGGGCAAAGGGGAGTCTCCTCGAGGGAAACAGGCAGTTCAGTTCGGTGAACAAATGAAGATGAACAGAGCTCAGTGACTCAAGCGCAGCCTCCACTGTGGGCAGAAGCAGAGCGCGAGTACGGAAAGGCGTGCTGTTTGACACAGCGGGGAAAAGCTATGGGCTACTGCAGGAGGGCGACCAGTTCCTAGCGATGCTACTCACCGGTCCCTGATGCAGGCAGACCCAGGCTTCTCCGCGTCAGTTTCAGTGCTGGCAGGTTCAGATACGAGCAGTGGACGCCTCAGCGTTGTGTAGATTCCGCGGCAGCAGAAGTTAGAGTTGAGGAAGTCCCAAACGCAGTGAACCCGCACAGTTTGTTACCACAGCAGGGCAACGAGCGGCTGTGTGTATTTCAGCCCAAAGTACACTTCTCACTTCAGACCTGGGAACGCCAAGTGTACGAATCGTGTGAGAGTGGCAAGGACTCGTAATACAGCAGCAACCTGACGGTGGTTACAGAGCAAGACTCTTGCTCTGTAACCGCAAGAGTCAGTCCACTGGATGGCCCAGAGACACTTCCGAAGGCTTACGTGCAGGAGATGGTGAATATGCCGAGAATAGTTGTTCCCACTATTCCAAAGGGTCGAAGTACCAGTACAGGCCTTCTCGTTCGATCAGAGGTAGAAAGGGTTTCACAAAGCAACAGCGGTGCAGAGGAGCAGTCCTTCAGCGGGTCACCAGCGATTCCTCGGTTCAGCCTCGTAGTTGCAGGATACTTGGCTCCTGTATCCCTTTGTTCGTGAGAACTCAGGAGATCGACATGGTAGTGGTGTTTCCAGCCTCCTCTTATCCATGGTTCCCTTCGCGCCAAAACGGAGGGGACCCAATGGGAGATCTGCTCACAAAACACTCGCACCATACGTGGACCTATCACGGACCATGGTGGTCCCAGGCATTCACGACACACTAGACTCTCTGGCACCCAGGATGTGTATTGGGACCAGACATCCCAGCCCACATACTGGAGGCACACACAAGGCCTGCAGAATCCCGCGAAAGCATCTGTGTTTCGCGGGAAAGTACATGCCCAAATAATGAAGGCCCCGTGTCGGCTCGACCTGGGGAAGGTGAAGGGTGCAAGACAGTCAGCGGACAGGACAAAGAGCCTCGTGGTCTGGCCATCTTGGAAGCCAGGCCACCATTTTGGGCTAAGCGCGAGAAACGCGCTTAAACAGCCAAAAGGAGCTCAAAACACAAATAAACTATCGCTGCCACCAGTCCCGTCCGTGATTCACTTGCACCATTCGTTAACAATCCAAAGAGTGTCTATGGCCTGTAGAAGACTACAGACCCAAGAGAGCAGTAACTTTGCTTACAGTGCCCTCTTGTGCCATGTTGCGCGAAAGCTGCAACATGATAAAAGAACTACGGAAAACAACGTACTGACTGTCTTAAGGGTATGTCAGTTTCCCCGTAACAATGGAGCGAAAGCCCAGAGGAGTGCGGCAGAAGGCTGCACTTCTTTGGCAAAGTCTAGATCACGGTGAAAACAACAGCAAAAAGTTTAGGGGTTGCCACATGGAAGGAAAATTACCCACAATTAAGAAATCTTTCCTAACACTTCCTCATGCGCCCCCTGCTCCCATGCTCTCTCCGCTCTGCCTGTCACAGTTTGCCCGGTCACGTTTCTGCCATATCCTTGCCTACTTAGGTCATCTGTCTTCATTGCTGTTGTCTTTCCTCACTGACTGCCCCGTTTTGCTTAAATTGCCTGTATTTATCCCTATTCGTCCCTCATCTAGGTCCGCTTTTGACAATTTCTCCTGTGTTGGTTTTCTGGAGTTTTTGTATTCACCTCCCCTACTGCCCTGTCCTATTCTGTACTGCTGAGTGTTCCGTTGAACTCTTGCTTCCTCTAGGTTCTCATATGCCAACTACTTTGTCCTTGTTTTGGTTTTGTTTTCTTAGAAAATCGTTCAGTTAGCAAACTGCTCCACTATTGTCTTAGCTCTTGTCATATTATTCAATTGTTGACTATTGTCTCATTCCTCTTTGTCTTGTCTGCTTGCACCCCTCCCTGTGCCCTTCCCTAGTGTCTCCCTGCCTCCAACCCCTTTCTTCTCTCCTCTCCCTACCTGCTCTATGATGCTCTCTGTTTCTCCTATCTTTTGTAACTGCATCTCTATCGACTATCCTACTTTCCTCACTAGATCTGGTATGAAAAAGTTTAAAAAGGACATCCTAGTCTCCAACCCAGGCCTCCCCATCGCTGACACCTATACCAGTGCCTCCTCCAGACAAACCCTCACTGACATCCTTCTTGTCATTCACTCGCCAGACCTATGGACTCTTCATATGGTCTCTGTGCTTTCTCCTTTCTCTTCTTCTCCCATTAATGGTGGCACCCGGTGGTAGGCCCTCCTGGCACCCTTCCACTCCTCTAAGGTCATCATTAATGTTTACCTGAATGGTAGTGTCTTGGTCCAAGGCCCCCGGGCAAACCTTCTCTTTGATAGACGCTTCCCGCACCTCAATTTCCTTTCGTCTCCTGCCGTTTCCCTCTCTTTCCCCCACAGCTTCCTTGCCTCCCCCAGTTGTCTCCTCTTGGCTACCGTGCCCTCTCCTTCCTCTTCTGCGCCCCCAGGCTTCATCTACACCTCTGCAGGGCATAACTGATTTGTACCCCTCCCCAGAAATCTTGCAACATCCACCTGGATTCTGCCTGTCCTTCCTCTGGACTCTTTTGCGACCTCTGCGACTCTGTTCTCCCTTCTGGGTCAAATCACTCTGCAGGACACAATCTGGATGTTCTGATCTCTTCAGACCTTCCCCTTTCTATCCCTCTCACCACTCTTCTCTCCTGGAGTGATCACTTTCTCCTTTCCTCCCAGCTCACCCCCTCTACCCCTCAGGCCAAGCCACCTCCAGCACTGCCACCTGCCTTCTCGGTTATCTGACCCATGAAGCGTGCGTCAGTGGAGGCTTTCGCTGCCACGTTTCTCACACCCGTCCCCCTTTGGCTGACTCACACCTGACACAGCCCTTTCCATGCTCTACTCTGCTATATCTGATATTCTTGCCCCTGTCATGAGGATCCGCCTGAAGCCCAAAGCCAAGTGCAACTCCTGGTATGACTAAAACCTCCTCACCCTTAAACTCAAGTGCTGGGTGGTTGAGAGGAAATGGCGTGATTCCCGTACATCCTCTGACAAACTGGCCTGCCGCCTGCTCCAAAGGCAATACCGGCTCTCTGTCCGCACCAAGAAGCGAGTCCACATCCAAGGCCGCGTCTCTACGGCATCTAACAACTCGGCCGAACTCTTTAAAATCTGCAATGAGCTGGCCAATCCTGCTGCAGTCTCTACCTCTCCTGTCCCCTCCCAGGCCCTGTGCATGGCTATTGCTTCTCATTTCATCTCTAAAACTCAGGACATCTGTTCCTCTCTTTCTGTCCCCTTCCCCCTCCTCTCTCTATTCCCTGCACTTCCTCTGGCCCTTCTTCGGCCACTTCTCCTCCCTTCTCTGCCTCTACTGTTCCCCTCAGAAAAGGTTTTTAGGTGAGTCCGATCATGAAAGTCTCTTCTAAACAGGTTCACCCCTGTTCCTCCAAAACCATCAAGGACCACATGGTCACCCTGGCTCCTGTTCTGGCTGACTTCTGCAACCACTCCTTTGCCACCACAGTCTTTGCTTCCCCCATGAAGCACTCCCTTGTGCACCCTCTTCTTAAGAAAGCCTCTGCTATCGCCCAATCTCCATCACTCCTTTCCTGGGAAAACTCCTGGAAAAGCTGGCTATCTCCCAGCTTAATCTTCACACTGAATCTGTTGGTTGTCTCCATGACCATCAGTCTGGCTTCAAAGCTGCCAGAAGCATGGAAACTGCTCTCCTGAACATCTGTGAAGACCTGCTCTTCAACCTCATTCAAACACCCTCTGTGTCCTCATCTTACTTTATCTCTCTCATGCCTTTGACACGGTCAACCATGCCATCCTGCTAAACCGTCTCTGTGATAATCTGGGTACCACCAATCAGGCCCTGGCTTGGCCGACTTCTTTCCTCTCTGATCGACACTCACAGGTCTAACTTGGGTCCTTCCTCTGCTCCATTTCTACCTGTGGAGTTCACCAGGGGTCTAACCTCTCTCTCCCAGGTTGATCAACCAATACCTGGCACTTCTTGCCCACCGTGTTGCCACTCTCTGTCCCAGCTTTCAGTGCTATGCGGATGACACTCAGCTCATGTTCAGGCTCCCTTCAGCCACCTCTTCTTCTCTCATCTCTGACTTTCTGCTATCCAGGAGTGGTGTGCCGCCAAAGAGCTCTGCCTTAATGCCAGTATGATGGAGATTCTCCTCATCAGCACACCTGCTCCCTCCTTTCCTTTCACTCTCCGTCTCTAAAAAGTCACACCACCAGCTGTACCTCCTCAGAGGTATTCTTCCTTTCCTCTCCTTCCCCCATAAGCTCACTGTCTCCAGAGCTCTGTTTCTGTCTAGGCTGGACTAAACAGCCTCTTTCTAAATGTGCCTGCCTCTACTCTCTGCCCTGTGCAACTCATCCAAACAAGGACTGCAGGACTTGTCCCAGGCTTCAAGCCCAGGGGTTGCATCTCTCCAGGACTGAAATCTTTGCACTGGCTCCCAGTGGCTGCGAGGATCAAGTTCAAAACCCTGTGCATTGTCCATAAGGCCTTCTGAGGCCTCAATGCCTTCAACTCTCTCTTCCTAAATATCTTCCTTCTCGAGCTCTTTTCTCAGCCGCCTCCAACTCCCTCGGGTCAGTCGCTTCTCCAAGCAACAAGTTGGTGGTAGATCTCTTTCTTGGGCTGGGGCCTCCCTCTGAACCGCCTTCCTGCCTCTCTGAAACTTGAGGAGAACCATCTCCGGTTCCCAAAGCACCTCAAGACCTTCCTCTTTCTCTCCTCCTCTCCCCTGCTGGACTCCTGGCTGAAACTGAAACTGGCTGCCTTCTGTTCTCGGGCCAAGAACCCCTCCCCGCCATTCGCACACCTGCACTGCCCCCCTGGCAACCCTAAAACTCGGTGCCCATTTCTGTATCCCTACAGCCCCCTACCAGCACTTGACAACTGATGTCTGCACTTACCCGTGCACTTGCCACCAGCTGGCCGCACTCTTATTTATTGTTATTTATTTTGTTTATCCTATGTACTGCACTGCCCCTCCCCCTTTCCCCTCGCACTTTTTCACCTTCCCCGCTCACCTGCACTTGTGATTTCAATGTCACCTGGCCCAGTAAGATCATTCTCTGTCTTTCCTCTGTTCACCCTCCCTTGACTCGTTGCGCCTTGAAAAACGTGTGTATAGGCGCATTATAAATGCCATATCATATCTGGAATGGCCTCCCTGCCCCCCTCGGACTTGAGTCGGATCTCATCGAGTTGCAGACATTTCTCAAGACTTTCCTTTCTTTTTTTATTCCTCCTCCCCACCCTCCTGTGCGAATATCCCTCTGCCGCTGCGACTAGTGCCTGGACACCTATGAGTCTTCAGGGGCCAGGCTTCCTTGATCAGTCCCCCCCCCTAAAATTCCTTCCAGTACTTGCCTCCAGGCACCCCTCTTGGACCAGCCTGAATCTGCTCCACTGCTCCTCCACGCTTCTCTCTTTCCCACCTCCCCTGCACTTGCCTTGTGCCCCCCCCCCCCACCTTTGCAGTTCTCCCTTCCCCACTCCCCCATCACTTGCCCTTCGTGGCTCCCCTCACCACTTGCTCAGCCTCCTGGGCACCCGACTCCTGCACTTCACCCCCATCCATGGCCCGTCCCCAGTCCTTCCACCTTGCTTTTTTTGCCTCTACATGCACGGTAAGAATGTCACAGGGCATACATACTACGATCGTTACGGATTTTTCCCCTTTGTCTTTCATCCCCCTTTTTTTGCCTTGCGGCGCCTGGAACACTTGTGTATTGGTCCCATACAAATGTCCAATAAAGCGAAGTGCAGGCTTGCTTCATGTCAGAGGGGAGTGCTTAACCTGTTCCCCATCTAACCGGCTGTAATGTCGCTGTAGGATATTTTCCAATCATGAACAAATGTGTGTGTACATTATGCAGGCCCCATGGCAAGAAGCAAGGAAAGGAGGGGTCGAGTTTATTTTTGTTTTAAGCTTTAGAACTGGCACGATCTACACCAGACGCTGCGTGCACCGTGCAGTGGGGATGTCAGCTGTCAAATGCCAATGTCAACCAGGTGTGAGCACGTATGCCTGGTGGCCTTCTCTTGCTTAGCAGAGCTCCGTTCCACTCCCGGTGCGAGGCTGCAGAATTGCCAGGAGGTATAAAACGGTGCATGTGGGTGCCCAAGGTAGTTTGCCTGTATGTGTTTGTGGCTGCTTATGCCAATGCCCGCCCATCTGCGTAATTTAAGGGAGGGCTAAGGTGTTGGTCTCTCCCCACCCACACCTTTTGTGGCATACCATTTTGTCCCACTCATTTGGCAGGGGCCCCTTTCATTTAGATGTCATGCTGTGCTGGGAACTTGTAGAAAACTAGTACCCTGGCTATAAAGTGTGCATTAATAAGAGGACACTGCCTAAAATATGCCTAGAATATGTGCAACATGGTCGATTGTGGACACTGTGGAAGAAAAGTGCATTACTGCAGAAAGACATTATGCAAAATATGTGCATTACGGAGGAAACTATTGCACTGGGCAATACTTGTGTACTACTCTTGCATGGAGCACTGTGCAAATGTGCATCACTCGGGAAGTGTCGACATTGGACAATAGGAACATTATGGCAGCTTTGGGGCTATTGAGCAAACCAAGTACATTCGCATGGCATTTTATTTCTGGGGAACACGCCACAAACAAAAAGACCCATTTTGTAACTCTCTAAAATATACAATTCTCCTCCAATTTGTGGTGTTTCTCAAATAGTAATTGTATTTGATCCATGTAGCAACTATAAATGGTAACCAAAACGGTATCCGTGGATAAAAACGAATACGAAAAAAAAGAAAAATCGAGGAAGAAATGGCTGAAATTCTTTGGCCAATTTTTTTAAAAATGTTGATACAGTTTTATTAAAATATAGGTGTGGGGCAATGGTATTAGTTAAGGTAGGTGGGCAAGGGTTTAGGGGGGTCTCTCCCCACATTATTTAAAAAATGTGCAAAAAGCAAGTATAAATGTTGGTTTGTCGAAAAAAGAATGGGAAAAAAATGGTCATTTCTCGATTCGTTTCTTAAAATTCGATTTTTTTCATGGACAACCAACTAAAACACCAGCATGTAATGTGCATATTACGATTAGTGCAAAATGTGCAAATACAACACACTCTATAACAGTGTCCTCTCACACGAATACTCAAAATCCATGTCCCAACACATATTACTCACTAAAAAAAGATTATAGACATCTAAAACCACCCAACATGTTTTGTTCCTTCACAAAGCACAGAGTGCTGGAACTTCTTCAGGGATATAAATTAGAGGACTCGAGAGTACTTAACACACTATCTTATGCCTACTCTGCTCTTTAATCTGTTAAACAAATCTGGCATTCTTTTTTCATCTCGTCACATGTAGGGCCACCTTCCATCTTCCTTTTTCTGCTAGCGAGCAAGCCACTTAACCACGAGGAGCATATAAACCTACAGAGCGTATAACACCAATTGTCACATTAGTGAAAAAAAGGAATGGTCCATACAATATTAACTATCCAACAATCATTCTTTGCTGCACTTACATGGTTATAACTTCCACAACAATTTGTTTTTCAAAGCGAAACTTTTTTTTTTGGTCCATCAAACATCTCTCCACAGTCCCTTGGCCCAATGAGGAGGTCCTGTGCCCAGTACCATCATTCATAGTACGGCATCTCAGAACAGTGGACGTTAGCCTCACACTAGAATGGCAAGTGAGAACCATAGTTAGAAGCTATGTTTTCCAACTCTACAGTCTACTGTGCATCATACCATACCGGTCCTCTTCTCACAGGACCATGGCGTCATACCAAGACTAGATTACGCAAATAGCCTTCATCTGGGTCTCCTGGAATATCTCAGAAAAACTATACCCTTCAGGACATTTGGCCAAGAAACACTGCTCTAGTCCTTGTTCTGGATTTCAAAAGAAAGACCAGGCGGATCCTCATCCTCCATGTTGGCTACCAAACTTGGGAATGCCCCAGCCAAACATCTGCACATGGACGTGAACCACCTTACATTCAGAAAACCTCGAACATGGCTCTTCAACAAAGCGCATCGGATATACAACAGCAAACGCAGATCAACCAAACTGGAAAAACAAGCTTATGTACCTGTTCATATGTCTTGGGTGCTTGGATGGTCAAACATTTTAACTCTCTGCAAAGGAAACTAGTCTGCTGTACCATACAACCGTTCACCTTTGATTCTCTGACCACTATCACCAAAGCAAGGAAGGCACGACCACACCAGAAGAATTCATTGAGCACTCCTGCCCACCCATTCCTCCCTCACTGCTAAAATCCTTCAACACCACATTCACTTACTATCAGACAACCCACAAGACCTAAAGCACTAAACACAGCCTCCTACGTGTCAACACCCCCACTTCAATGCATCCACTTACTTTTACGCGTTGAACCGCCCTCATGGCCAACACACCCCAATGCATCTCCCCAGATTCAAACACAGTAGAACCCCTACCGATTCCGGCCGGCACTCAACACTGCAGCTGGCCTGCTTCTGGCTGTCCCACTATCACACTAACTCTGCCCCCATAACTTTTTCTTACAGAGCCACGTGAAGCAAAGCCAACATTAATATACAAGACCACTTTCAAACTGACCCAAAATGGGGACTAGGTACCAGCAGAATTGGGTAATTAAGTATCGATTCACGATTGTGGGTTAATTAATTTTCTACCTTGGTGCCCAGTAATAAAACTTTGCAGTCCATCCTGATCTCAGATTCCCCCCCCCCCCTCTACAGTGCCCTCATACCTAGAATAAGCGACGACTTTTAACCCCTTTTGCTAGTAAAAGCAGCAATCCATTCTATGATGCCTTCGCGCGAGCGTGGCTTTGGCACCAGTCTATTGGACTGTCAGCCTTCGCCTATTATAACTTTACAATAACATATATTTCTCACAAGTCCAATGCAAATTATCAAGACTGAGAACCAAGGAAGATGCAAAGAACAAGTTACTTACCAACTGGTAACGCTCTTTCGATTGGATGTTCCTCCAACGCCTTCCACATCTTTGACATGTAATGTGCACAGCTGTGGACATTACATGTCAAAGACGTGGAATACGTTGGAGGACACAATCCATTCGAAATATTAATGTGATGCAGGACTGCCTTTTCAGAACCATGATTTGCAAAGGAAATCATCATTTGCATAAAAAGTCGCGCCATTTCTGTTTACTTGCAAGATGTATGGGGATGTTTTGCTGCGTCAGCTTTTAAGAGGCACAGTGTGTTCCGTTGCTGCCAGAATGGGTGGGTGGGGGAGAAAACAGAGCACAGTGTGTATGTGTTGTGCTCTTCTAGAACAGAAGCTCCAGTTCACGAGGCAGCAGCAAGAAAACACGGCCAGTGCCACCATGTCTGCACATGTAGGCTGCCAGCTACTCACCCAATGCCATATCTTTATTAAATGTGCCCAGCATCCTCCTTCTGCACTCAGGGCTGGGCGACTGGCAGAGTCGGATTTGATTCTGGTTTGGTTCTATGTGAATTCCTCGAGTTTTTTTTAACGAGGGAGAATTCATCGAAATGTTTCTTTTCTTGTTGGACATTTTAACGAAAATGGATGCAGGGGAGACCCCCAAAGCCCCAGCCCCTCTACCATTTGTATTACCCTTAGCCATCACCTGCACATACATTTGCGTTAAAATTCGTCCAAACATTTTCGATGCACCGCCCCATCCATTGGATCGACACTGAAATATAGGTAACCGGTTCATTGTGGGGCTCAACTCTCAGTTACATCTGCAAATATGTTTGATAGCCCATGCAAAAGCATTCAGGGCCACATAGCTGTGTCATGCCTGGCAGTCCCCGATACAAAACCCCATAGCTGGTGTCCTGCCTCCCAGTCCCCAAAACAAAACCCATAGCTGGTGTCCTGCCTCCCAGTCCCAAATACAAAACCCATAGCTGGTGTCCTGCCTCCCAGTCCCAAATACAAAACCCATAGCTGGTGTCCTGCCTCCCATTCCCCAATACAAAACCGATAGCTGGTGTCCTCCCTCCCAGTCCCAAATACAAAACCCATAGCTGGTGTCCTACCTTCCATTCCCCAATACAAAACCGATAGCTGGTGTCCTGCCTCCCAGTCCCAAATACAAAACCCATAGCTGGTGTCCTACCTCCCATTCCCCAATACAAAACCCATAGCTGGTTTTCTGCCTCCCAGTCCCAAATACAAAACCCATAGCTGGTGTCCTGCCCGACTTCCCCAACCATCATAAAACAGATCAGTTGAGCCCTGCCTCCCCCATCAACACAGAAATCTCAACCATCATTCTTCATCTCTGCCCCCACCCCCAATGCAACAGCAACCTAAAACCCATGCCTTGCCTCCTGCCTCCATATCCACTACAAGAAAAACCCCATACCAAACGTCCTACCAAGCCCCCACCCCACCATAATCCGCACAACAAAACCCATGACTGGTATCCAAATGTCAGCAGATCCAGCACAATGAAATTAAATGATTTGCCCAGGTTAAACGCTTTCAGTGAAGAAAGCATGATTTTAGCAGGGTCTGCACTTCAGAAGCTGTACAATAGATCTCAGCTCTAAGGGACACATCACACAAGCCAACATTTCTGGTCAGTTTGGGAGATGTTAGTCCAATCCGGTTTTTTTGTTTTGCATTCTGGGACCTTTACTCCTGGGAAAATTCAGGACTACAAGTCCCTTGAATGCAAAGCATAAAACCAAGACTGGACTACCACCCCCAATGAAAGGGAGTATATATGCAAGTATTAACTGTTTTAGCATTTATTTTATTTGTATATAGTTCTAAAAGAACTTTTACAAGATTCAGAACAATACAATTTAACATATATATGTATATGATATATGATATACACCGTTTAAAATTAGAATGCAAACCACCACTTGAGTTGCAACTACTCATTCAGCTTTTAACTAGAACTTTGGACAACAGTGCAATGACAAAATGACAGTGACATTTTCTTCTTAAAATTCTTCCCATACTTACCCAGGGATCCATGTTCACCAATAATCAGATAATAGAGATATACAAGTGCCACTGTCTATACGTGCAAACACTGAGCACAAGTTAATCTAGACCTTACCTAGAAAAGGGGGCGGGGGTTGCCTCAACACAGGTAAACTAAAACTGATCATAGCACATCTGATCAAGATAATAAATAATATATTAAAATACTACAACCCTGGACCTAAGACTCTAACAAGTCCATAACGACACCAAAGAAGCATCTACCATTTGGCCTAGGGATTGCTTATCCATTGGTAAATGCTTTTATGCTAATCCATAGATGATTAAGTGCAATATGTGTACTTTCTGTCCCGGTGTTAAGGCAATAATCCCAAAATGTGTTCTCCTTTAAAGGATCATGACAGTACACCATATCACCTAGGGTAGTCATGTGTTTGGTACTCATGATGGGGCATTCCGTAAATACATGTTTTGCCCTCTCTCATAGTATACCAGGAGTTTTACATAGACGGCAATGTCCATCGTTAAAGGGGATCCGCAGTTGTGCACCCATAGAAACCAATATAGGCAATTGGTTAGTTCTTACTCTTAGGCGAAGGCTCTGCATGGATACATTCAGGCTCTTCCTCAAATACTTCTGAGGATTTCAATAACAATGTACCATCCTGGGGACATAGCTATAGCTTTTAATCATAGCCAAATGGGCATCATTGTTGACCCTACCCCACTGCTTAACTTTATGTTTGAGGATATGAATATATGTTTGACTTTATGTTTGAGGATAGATGAAAATAACTTGTCCCTCTGGGAAATTCAGGACGCCATCCGATATCCTCGTACAGGCTAGTGGCCAAGATGTCAAACTGGCCTGTTCCACCTCCTTGGTTTAACTTTGGATCCGTCCGCAGGAGGGCAAGCAAATGGCATTTTGGCTGCATTTAGTTTTTAATATGGCGTGTGCCTCTTCTGATGAAGAGGCACACTCTTGAGCGATGTCAGACCCAATTCCAGACAAATCTATTCTATAGGCGTGGATTTGCTCATCTTTAGTATACGTTTCCAAAAGGCTCCTTCCATATAAACCCAGCCACTGCAGATCTATCACCCTCAACGCCTCAAGTCCATATAGGACCATTGGGCAAAAACATTGTTTATATAGGGTGATAATACCCTTCATTGAAAACCCAGCAGTTTTTTTGCAAAATTATAAATGAACTGGTCATCCGCAAAGCCTTAGCCTTCTTAGTAGCCACTATATAACAGCAGGATCTGCTGATGCTCATGTCTAAACCCAAATAGTGATAGGAGACTACATACTCAACCTTCCCAAGCCGGGTGATAAAATCATGAAGTTTCACTTTTTTTGAAGCGACAACCAAAATCTTGGTTTTTCCCCCCATTTATGCACAGCTCGTTTTCAACGGCATACTTGATCAAGGAGTCAAACATTGCCTTTGCTCCCATATACGTATGGTTCAACATGACCAGGTCATCAGCGTATAGCATACAGGGGATACTTCTACCGCCAACCTTAGGACAGCACCCCCTATCAGCTGTAAGTCGAGCCAGAAGATCAGACGTGAATACGTCTCAAAGCTTTTGCGCAATGGTGCAACCCTACTTCACCCCTTTCTCAATTGGAATAGCCCAGGACAGACCACCCTCTTTGTTTAAGCGTACACGGGCATGGGTGTTAAAATGTAGACCTCTTAGCACATTAACAATCCATTTCGGGCAACCATAGGCAAGCAATTTGTCCCAAAGCAGGGTTCGGTTAACTCAGCTTTGAAGTCTACAAACGTACCATGTAATTTACGTCCTACAGATTCCAATGTACCTCTAATCAAAGCATCTAACATTCTGTGTGGTACAATTACCCAGCCGAACACCGGTCTGCATAAATTGTTAAATGCCAGCCTCCTCAGCCCATGTCTGGAGCTCCCTCAATACTAGACTAGAAAATATCTTCCCTGTGACATCTAGTAGTCAAAGAAGGAACAAGTTACTTACCTGTAACTGTTGTTCTCCAGCATGGGTCTGGCATGGATTCACATGCTCATGAATATTCCCCGTCGTCAGGATGGGAATCCTCGGTAAAGAAAAAATCAGTATCAGTTTCGTTTCTGATCTGTCTTTCTTAGTAGTAACCAATTACTGATATCTGGGTCATACTGCCCACAGCCAATGACTGCCCTCTGCCTAAGCCCCTCCCCTGGCAGCCATCCTCAGATTCGGTAGCACGTAAAGTGGCAGTATGACCAAGTGAAGAGCCGCAGAGGGGATGGGGGAGGGTTCGCACGTGAATTCATGCCAGACCCATGCTGGAGAACAACAGTTACAGGTAAGTAACTTGTTCCTTCTCCAGCACGGGGTCTGGCATGGATTCACATGCTCATGAATATAAGAATACATAGCAATATACACATGCACAACCACGGGAGGTGGCAACAGGCTCAACATTAAGCAATACAACAACTCAACATTAAGCATCTCTTACCTCCTCACCAGGCTCACCTTAAGCGAACAGGTTGCGCAGCACTGCTTGGCCGCCCCTGGACTCCTTCCTGGAGTCCCGATCAACGCAGTAGAATCTTGTGAAGGTGTGAGTCGACCTCCACGTAGCAGCCCTGCAGATGTCCAGCAGGGGCACACCAGGCAGGAACGCCGTGGTAGCAGCGATCGCTCTGGTCGAATGGGCTCTCGGACGGCCGGGCAGCGGTCGGTTTACCAACCGGTGACAGTGCATGATGCAGCCGGAGAGCCATCTGGAAATGGAAGCCTTCGAGAGAGCCTTCCCTTGATTCACAGGTCCAAAGTTCACAAACAGCTGTGATGTCTTCTGAAAACTCTTGTGCGGTCCACGTAGAACTTCAGCGCTCTAGCTACGTCCAGCGAGTGCAGAGTCCTCTCGGCCTGCGACGAAGGCGATGGGAAGAAAACTGGCAGCACCAAGGGCTCGTTGAGGTGGAAGTCCGACGGCACCTTGGGCATAAAGGAGGGATGCGTCCTCAGCACCACGCTCGTGTCGTGAAATGTCAAGTTTGGAGGCTTGCAAGATGGGGCCTGGATCTCTCCCACTCGTCGTGCGGAGGTGATGGCCACGAGAAATGCTGTCTTCCACGACAGGAACTTCAACGGCGCTGAATGCATAGGCTCGAATGGGGCCCCCCCCCCCATGAGCCTGGTCAGCACCACGTTGAGCTCCCACGCCGGGGCACGGGCCTTCACCGGCGGGAACGATCGGAATAGTCCCTTCATAAATTCCTTCACCAGGCGATGAGACCACAAGGACGCCCGTCCTGTAGTTCTGGTGTATCGGGAGATGGCAGCCAGATGTATCTTGATGGAGGTGTGAGCCAGTCCAGCTTTGGCCAGCAACAGTAGGTACGGCAATACTTGAGGGGCTGTAATTCGCAGAGGGTTAATCTTCTGTGCATGGCACCAGACAGAGAACCTCTTCCACTTATGTCCATAGCACTTGAGAGTTGAGGACGCCCTGGCTTTTGCAAGAACCTCTCTGCAGTCAGCCGGGATATCGTATCCTCCAAACTCTAGTGCTGCAGGAGCCAAGCCTGCAAGTTCAGCGACTCCAGGTCGTGATGAAGAATGGCGCCTCTGTCTCTGGAGAGAAAATCCGCGTCCGTCGCCAGCTTGATAGGTGGGGACGTTGACAAGTCCAGAAGGTCCGGGAACCAGACCTGTCTCGGCCACGCCGGTGTGACAAGGATCATCTTGCACCTGGACCTCTTGAGCTGGTTGATGAGACGGAGCAGCAACGGCAACGGAGGGAACGCGTACAGGAACAGGCCGTCCCAAGGGAACGAGAAAGCATCGCCCATGCGCCTCGGCTGTGTGAACCTGCTGGCGAACCTCTGGCACTTGGAGTTTGTCGCTGTCGCAAACAGGTCAATCTGTGGTTTGCCCCATCATTGAAAGAGCCGATCCACCTGGTCCTGGCGTAGTTCCCACTCGTGGCACGAGTGCAGCTCCCTGCTGAGTGAATCGGCGATGGCGTTTTTTATTCCTGTCAATTGGAAGGGAACCAGAAACATCCCCTGGGCAACGACCCAGTGCCACAGATCCTGGGCCTCCTTGGATAGGGCTGGGGATCTGGTGCCTCCCTGCTTACGGATGTAGAACATCGTGGTGGTGTTGTCGGTGAAGATCCTCACCACTTTGTCCTTGAGGGACGGAAGGAAGAATTTGAGTGCCCAGAACACGGCTCGTAGCTCCAGGATGTTGATGTGGAGAGACCTCTCCTCCGGGAGCCAGAGGCCTCTTGCGTGGAGATCTCCGGTGTGGGCCCACCACCCCTCCACGGAGGCTTCCGTCGTCAGTCTCCTGATACGCGGGGGTCTGAAAGTCCGTGCCTGCCGTGAGGTGCGCACGGGTACCCCACCATAGAATCGCCCGACGGAACTCCTCGTCGAGCGGGATCCTGTCTTCGAAGCTGCCCGCCCCTTGAATCTAGCAGGCGTCGAGGAACTCTTGTAGCGGACGCATCCGAAGTCTGCAAAAGGGCACAGAGATGCCAATCGCTCCACTGTATCGACCTTCGCTCCCAGAAACAGTGCTACCTGCGACAGAACCAGGTGGGATTTGGGGTAGTTGATGGCGAATCCCAGTTCCGTGAGCAGGCAGACGGTCCTCGCTGTGTGTTCAACGGCGAGTTCTCTTGACCTTGCATGGATTAGCGAGTCGTCCAGGTAGGGGTAAACGTGGATCCCCCTGCAGGTGCAGCGGCGCCGCCACTGGAGCGAGGCATTTGGTGAACACCCTGGGTGCCGACTTTAATCCGAACGGCAGGGCTCTGAATTGGTAGTTACGCCCCTGGACTACGAATCTGAGGAACTTTGTGTCCTTTTAGAATGGGGATGTGGAAGTAAGCATCCTCCAAGTCCAATGTCGATAGGAAGTCGCCCTCCTCCAGCTGTCCCAGCACGTGCTGGAGGGGGACCATCCTGTATTTCTGTGCCTTGATTTACTTGTTTAACCGACGCAGGGCCAGGATGGGCGCCAACCGCCTGTCTTCTTTCTGACGAGGAAGTACTTTGAGTATACTCCGGAGCCCCGAAGCCTCTTGGGGACGAGCTTGATGGCACCTTACTTGAGCATCGCCCTTACCTCCAACAGCAGTTGAGGGACGCGATTCTCCTTCCAGGCCATGGGAGGAATGCGAGGACACTTCTTTTGAAATTCTAGCGAGTGCCCGCGGGCCAGGGTGTCCAGCACCCAACGGTCGGTGGAGATGGACTCCCACACACTGACGAACTTCGTCAGCCGGCCTCACACTGGGATGCTTCGGTGGGGGCCCAACGCTACGGCCGGTTTAATCCTGCTTGGAAGAGGCAATGCCGGCTTGGCCTCCTTGACGACGGCGGCGAGACCCTCCTTACTTGCCGTGGCCTCTGTAGGCCTCCTGGGACGAGGAGCGGGCCGCCTGGCGGTACGTAGAAGAGCCACCGCTGGATCCTTTGGAGGCCTCCTGTCTGCCTCCGGAGCTCCGAAAGGGCCGCCGTTGCTGAAGGACTCCTAGGGCTCGAGCCCCCTCACCTTCCTGCAGAATCTGTAGGGCCTCCGCCCTCTTGTCGTCCGGTAGGAAGTCTAGCAGGGGAACTATCTTGAACCAGAGCTCCCTTTCGTAATGGGCCACAATCGCTAAGGCATTGGCCGCCTTAATCGTCGTCGCCGCCGAGATGACTCGTCGTCCCATGGAGTCCAACTTCTTGCCCTCGCAGTCCGGCGTGGAAGTGGAAGTTGAAGCCGCCGCACCTGCCGCTTTCTTCTTGGCCGCTGGCGAGACGACCGAATCCGGCCCTGAGGCACAAGGGGGTGGCGTCGGGGACCCGGTACTTCTTCTCATAACTGTCCCTCTTGGCGGGTGTCATGGGAGGGTTATTCAGGATAGCCAGCCCTTCGTCCCAGATGTCATTGAGCAACGGTACCGCGAGGACAGTCTTTCTCTTGGCCTCCCGTCGTTGGTAAAGAAAGCCTTCCTTTTTCTGTTCCTCAGGGCAAAGCTGGAAGAGCTCGGATGCCCTAGCTATCATGGCGTGGAAAGAGCCAATTTCGTTGGACGGAGAGGCCCGAGGGGTGGTGGGGGAGATTATGAAGGAATGTCCGTAGTATCATCGCCACCGTCGTCGTCGTCAGTCCCAGTCGCTGTATCCGTAGCCGTATCTTCCTGAGGGTCCGGCGAGGGGGATGAGGGGTCCACAGGCCTTGTGGGCACGAAGGGCGGTGCGGGGTGGACTCTCCTCCGCTTGTTCGGAGGGCTTCCCAACAGTCCAGGTTCTGGATCCTCCGTCGGAATCCGTGGTAACCTCGTCCTTATCTCAGTACATAAGGATTGGATCGCCAACAAAATGGCCAAGCTATCCTGGGGCTCGGGCAATGGCTGCGACGGGCAGGATGGCTGCTCCACTGGGCCCTAGTCGTTGCCATCTTCGATCACACCAAAGTAAGACAGACCCACCAAGGGGGAAAAAGGAAGTTCATGGGAATAAAGCCATAGAATCAATCAATGGAATATACTGCCCACTGTGAGGGAGCTAAATATGGGGACAGATCAGGTCAAGGAATCATAGAGATATATTCAATCAATCTTTAATAAACACATATACAATTACCGTACAGTTAAAAACAGCATAAAAACACATAATTGATACTAAACATATCCAGTTAAAGTGCATATTATTTTACTGAACATCCTAGGATGTAAGCAAAAGTGCATTGTGCCTAACTTAATTCAAAAGTACATAACTTCCGTAGACAGCAAAGATCCTCAATTGAACCCCAAACTGTATTTAACCAGGGGGATATATTATAACCAATCTCTATATATATGTAAGAGTTAGTTAGTGAGGCTTAAGGAGTTATGTAGGGCACCAAAGTCACGCAGATCAACAATAATCAATACTTTCTGCGAGATGAAAAGGGTTGTACCTTAGTCCAGCCCAGAGGACAACGTAGAGGTAGAGGTGGCAGACAGTATTGGCAATTTCCCCAATATGGTCCTCCGCCTCCTTTTGCCCAATATGGCCAGAATATCCCCTTTCCCACCCCTAACCTTCCTTTTCCTCCTCCCGATCTAGGACCACCACCGTTAGACAATCAATTCCACACCAGGAGACGGACCTACAGGAGATAATACCCAAGTCATCGGTCTACAATATCTCCCATAGGCCTTTGAGTCCTCTTGAAATTTCAATACTAGAAAGAGGGTTCTCTTTTGTGCCTATGCAAAATCCATCCAAAATGAATACAGAGATTGAACTGCGTAGCCTGTTCCGTAAAATTAGATTGAGAGACTTTTTTGGTAAGAATGATAAAGAACACATTGATGAAGACTCCACTACCCCATTCAGGAATAAGTCTAACTTTACGCCCAGTCGTAGTATGGTAACAGATGAAACGGTTATCTTTGAAAAAGCTGTCCTCAGGGATTTCAATTTATTATACAAACGAAGTACTGAGCATCCACACACGCCCAGTTTTAACTTCTCTCACAAGGAATGGGAATGCCTGAGAAAACTAAAAGAAGATTCGTCCATTGTGATTAAGCAAGCAGATAAGGGGGGTGGCATCGTTGTCCTCGATACCACCCAGTACGATTCAGAAGTGATGCGCCAACTTAATAATCCCATGGTGTATCATAAACTGAGTGGGGATCCCACTGAAGGAATTAGCAAAGAAATCAATGTCATTTGTACCACAGCACGCGAGGCTAACATTATTAGTGAAAAGGAATTTTTATTTCTTACAGACAAGGGAACTAGAGTCCCTCTATTCTACATACTACCTAAAATACATAAAGACCCTTTTAATCCCCCGGGGCGCCCTATAGTTTCACTTTGTAGCTCCATACTAGAACCACTGGGACAATTTCTCGACTATTTTTTGAAACCCCTGGCATCCCATACTGCGACTTATGTAGCAGATACTACAGATGCCATCAAACATCTTGAAAATTTACCTTTCAATCCAGAACATGAAATGTTAATTACTCCAGAGGTAGAGTCACTGTACTCTAATATACCACAAGATGAATCTCTAACTGTTATCAAACAATTTTTGGACACCCTCACTGACTCTCAATATATACCAAGTGAATTTCTGATCCAGCTGTTGGAATTGGCACTTACCAAAAATTATTTTAGATTCAAGAATTCCTATTATGTACAGGTGAAGGGTACAGCAATGGGGGCATCTTTTGCCCCCAGCTATGCTATCCTCTACATGTGGCAATTCGAGAAATCGCTCATTTTACATGAGTCCAACCCATTTTTTACAGCTATACGTCTATATAAAAGATATATAGACGATATTATCATGATTTGGGATACCACTAAAGGGGATCATACCCCTGGATTAATTCCCTTAATCCACATCTTAAATTTACTATGACCTCTAGCAACACCTCGCTTCCCTTTCTGGACTTAACAGTCAATACTGATAGTGAGCACATTTTTGTGGACTTATTCCGTAAAGCTACAGACCGCAATTCTATCTTGCGGTTTGATAGCTTTCATCCGAAAGCACTCAGAGAAAGTATCCCTTATGGGCAATTTCTGAGAGCAAGACGAAACTGCACCAAAGTAAGTGATTATTCTACTCAGGCTGATATCACTACTACCAGATTAAAAGCTAGAGGATATCCGGATTATTTACTCAGACAGGCTCGCAAGAGAGCTAGATATCAACATCGAGATATATTACTTACCAAACAGAATAAGCCAGATATTACTAATCAACGCATTGTCTGCGTAACTACTTTTAATTCGTATCATAAGGAGATCAAAAAAATGATTTATAAACATTGGCACCTTCTACAACTTAATAATCCAGAATTGGAACGACCTTTGTTTGCCTTCAAAAAAGGAAAAAACCATAAAAACTGGCTGTCACAGGCAGATCGAGCTAAACCTATCTCTCGACAACCCACATTAACTACACAATGGGGTTTTCAACCCATTATGGGACATTTCCCGTGTGGGTTTTGCAATGCTTGTTAGTCTACTACAGCATGTTCTAAAATATGCCTTAATGATAAAGTCTGGTCCCTTAAACAACATACGACATGCAACTCTTCTAATGTGATCTATGTTATAGTCTGCCCTTGTAATAAATCTTACATAGGTAAGACAGCAAGACCTGTTAAAACGAGAATTTCGGAGCACAAATCAAGAATTCGGACGAACACCCACAATGTTCCACTAGTGGCTCACTTCTTAGAATTGAATCACAACTTTGATGATTTCAAGTGGTGGGCATTGGAACGAGTGGTGGGTACTGATCGTCTCAATACTGCTACAAGATTGGCACAGAGGGAACAGTGGTGGATGTATCAGACCGACAGCTACCACAGTGGACTTAACCATCAGGAAGAATGGCTCCAGAGAGTGACTTGAGTACTATGGTTCATTTGCTCACCATCAATTATAAACAACCTCTTCCCCCCCCCCCTTTTTTTGTACTGTCTTCATCTGTACTTGGAGGATGGTTTTCCACCGTTCAATATTGGAGTAGCTATGGATGGACATATATCATTACACGCATCAGACAGTGATGCTGTAACAATCTAGAGAGTTTTATCAATTGTTTCTCTAACATCTTTTTGTGTTTAGCACTATGGCTGGTCACTGGATGGCTTTTTTCTAATAATGGCACGCTATTGAAGGTTCATGCTTCATATCATTACTTTTGTGTGTGTTGCCCCTGTGGAGGGGATTAACTAATGAAGCACTGTTGCATGACTTTTTGTGGTGGTCAATATGCCAAACTAGAGAGATCACTTTAGCCTTACTATCGCTTCCTTTCCCTTTTTCTGTTTGCTACTTATTTTCTTTTGTTCTTTTTGCTTCCCGGCATCGTTTCCGGTGATCTGGGGGCCCCGCTGCAATATTGGTATGACAGTTGAGGTCTCTGCTATTAGGTGGCGTATTGTCACATGACAATTCGCGTCAGTCACGTGACACGATGAGGCGTTATTTCATTTAGCCAAGAGTCCTCCTTGAATTCGGAAGCAGCTGCTTTGAGCTGCGTTTCGTTACGGCGGCCATCCTGCACACGGAACCAGCGGTAGCAGCTATTTTGAGCTGCGCTTCGTTACGGCGGCCATCCTGCACACGGAATCAGCGTGAGCAGCTGTTTTGAGCTGCGTTTCGGTACGGCGGCCATCCTGCACACGGAACCGCCGTTAGCTTGAGGAACTTGGCTCCATAACGGCGACAGCTCTGCGACCGCCCGTATTACGTCTTATATGCCGACACGGTAAGATCGCTTTTGTTTTGTATCTCTTTTCCTGTCGCTGCTTATTTGCCGACTTTATCGGATTCCGTGTAGGAATATCTCCTAGAGTAGATTTGTACTACCTGAGGAGAATGAGATTTAGAGGCTCTTCCAGCATTGTACTTATTATGTCTATTACTAATGCCGTTGAGACTGAGGGCCATTTTTAGGAAGGAATGATACGTTTGAGCGCATGTGATTTTCTCATGGCTCCCTTCTATAATCCCTTCCTATTTTTTTCCTTGTTCATCTCTTTTCCTCATTTCTATGCAGGATCGGATCTGCACAGGATTACCGGTTGATGGGATGTTTTCTCCCCACTTAGCCCGAACTACTGTGCACCTGGACAAGATCCTAGGGGAGTGTCATCAAGAGAAATAATATCTCTTCTCTCTACCCTGATGGCTATTTTTCGAATACACCCAATGGAAATTTTTCCCTGTAAAGGTATGGAAATGGTATTTATCTATGTATGGGACTGCCGGGAAGTCTCTCACTCTGCATTTTAGCTTTATTGCCACCGGGATGGCAGTGGATTCTCATATTGACTCTGGTTTCCCTCTCCCTGCTATGCCATGTTGGATTACATAATTTCTTTAGTATATTCACGGCTTTGACATAGGGACTAAAAGCCCCCCTGTCACTTTTTACTAATTCAATTGGGTTCCCCTTGTCTGATTTACGTACAGTTTATGGGGCTTATCCTGGATTATTACTAAGGAACCTAGGATTTTTCAACTGCATGGAGGATGCTACATGTGGGGTTGTTAGATCGGCTCAAGGAATGTTTTAATCAAAATACATTTTTGTATACATATCTTTGATTTATGTGTTGCCTTACATTTGCTTTTTCCTTTTTTCTTTTCTCTCCTCTGGTCTTTTATATATCCATCTTCAATGCAACCCTTACTTCCGAACATCAACAAGAGGGAATATATTGAACATCTGGGTGAATTAAGGAAGAACTATTTGAAGAAGATTGGATATATGGAATAAATTCAAAAGACACTGTTTGTACTATGTGGCCCTAGAAAGATATTGTTTGTACTAGGTGGCCCCAGATGGTTCTTGACTAATTAAATGTAGAGAATTTGGATGTTTAGATTTTAGAATTTATCACCTAATCTGCCCTGTCCTGAGGAAGACGATTGTCAAGCCTTCTCTCTCCTGCTACGGCGAGAGACAGACAGCTTAGACATTGTTATTTTATCGTCGAAACTACCTATGTTCAGATACCAGTACAGCCCACGATATGTTTGGGAGCTGTACTAGGTACCGGTTGTTGACTATTTTGGTCAGATTGGAGACAAGCACAGGTTTGCTGTTTGTTCTCTATAAAGAAATGGTGGGCTGGACTAAGGTACAACCCTTTTCATCTCGCAGAAAATATTGATTATTGTTGATCTGCGTGACTTTGGTGCCCTACATAACTCCTTAAGCCTCACTAACTAACTCTTACATATATATAGAGATTGGTTATAATATATCCCCCTGGTTAAATACAGTTTGGGGTTCAATTGAGGATCTTTGCTGTCTACGGAAGTTATGTACTTTTGAATTAAGTTAGGCACAATGCACTTTTGCTTACATCCTAGGATGTTCAGTAAAATAATATGCACTTTAACTGGATATGTTTAGTATCAATTATGTGTTTTTATGCTGTTTTTAACTGTACGGTAATTGTATATGTGTTTATTAAAGATTGATTGAATATATCTCTATGATTCCTTGACCTGATCTGTCCCCATATTTAGCTCCCTCACAGTGGGCAGTATATTCCATTGATTGATTCTATGGCTTTATTCCCATGAACTTCCTTTTTCCCCCTTGGTGGGTCTGTCTTACTTTGGTTCTCCCCTGGGTTCATGGTGTTGGGGACGCCTATTTTTGATTACATCTTCGATCACACCAGCAGGATCCTTCCCCTGGGATCGAACCTTCTCGAACCTCTTGTTGAGGCCTTCAAACCTCTCGTTGAGGCCTTTTCCACCAGAGCCTCCTCGGAGGCTGAATCAGAGTCCGTAATGGCCACCGGCCCACCCCCCTCTTTTTCCACCAGGGTCTTCACGGGGGTCTTAACAATGGGCTGGAAAGAGGATTCCCTCCGCGGTGGCAGGGAAACTCTGGGGCCCGAGGCCGCCTCCACTGGCATAGTCTTTGCCGGCTTTGCCAGGGCCGCTGCAACAACCTCGATAGAGGCCTTTGCCGGGTGGATCAAGGCCCTCACCACCTTCGGTGCGTCCTGGGCCTTCGCTTTGGGGGGGGGGGGGGGGAGTCATCGCCTCGCTCCCCCTCGGCTCCCTTCAGGATCGACCGGGGCCTCTCCAGAAGCTTACCCGGGTTCTCGGACTTCCTCTTCCCCGAACCAGAGCGCTGGCTCACGGTTGATCGTGCCGGGGAAGTCGCGCCCTGCTTGGCAGCCGAAGAGCCGACCTTTCGGTGCTCCCAGTGCCCGCAGACTCACGGTGCTTGGCCTTCTGTTGGGCCCCCGTCGCCGGGGCGCCCTCACAGGACTTAGAAGACCGCTCAGACTTTTTCTTCACCTTCTCACCTGCTGTGCCCTTCTCCAGCCAGGCGGCGAGGCGGGAACGATGATCTTGCTTGGTCCGTTCCGACAGGTTCTTGCAGAATGCACAGTCCTTTTCCACGTGCGTCTTGTCCTCATAAAGGCAGCAGAGACATCTTGAATGCTCGTCCTCCTTGAAAACATTTTGCAATCTGCATCCCGGGCAGCTCCTGAACAGCATGGATCCGGGAGTCGAGCTTCTCTTGTCCTGGGCCATGTCCGTTGAGGTAGGCCTCAGATCTTCTGGAACCTCCAAGAAGCGTAACTCGACGAAAACTTCACCCTTGAGGGGCGTAGAAGAAATCCGAAACGGGTCCCCGTTATCAGAAGTGGAAACGGTGGAGCTTGAGGCTCAATTAAACCGAAAAAATGAGAAAATCTCCTGTAAAAGCGCGAAAACGCAGTAAAGGCTTGAGAGCTAAAGCACGAGGACTCCCAACACTTCAACGTGCGGTAAAAATCTGAGGATGGCTGCCAGGGGAGGGGCTTAGGGAGAGGGCAGTCTCCCTAAAATACTGATTTTTCCTTTACCGATGATTCCCAGCCTGACGACGGGGAATATTCATGAGCATGTGAATCCATGCCAGACCCTATGCTGGAGAAGCCCATTGTTTTCAGGCATAAGCCGGTCACCACGCTTGTACACCGGAAAAAGAATCAACTGTTGCCATGATGCTGGGATAGTGTGGGTAGAGCAAACCTTGTTAAACAGAATTCTTAATATATGTTCTCTACAAGCATCTTTCTTTCAAGACAAAGTCACAAAAACATAAAAAAAATGACCAGGTTAGTAGCTTATAGTCATTGTTTGACATAGTCATGCAGCTTGCATAAGGTTAAGAAAATGGGAGATTTAAAAAAAAATAAAAAGTTGTATTCATGGCCTGCCAGCAGATATTATGTAAATAAACTGGAGAGTTAAAGAGGGGGTTGGCTAGTTTGTGAGCCACTTCATGCTCTCAGGAGGCAGAGAGTAGCTGCACTGAGTGGTTGTGGGTGAGGGGCACCCATCCAGTTCCTCTATAACCCAACAATGACTCTTGGCTCCGCTCACCATCTCCACGCATGCAAATGCAGAGCTTCCCACTGAAATGCACAAGCAACAAATGTGAAAAGAATGTGCTTGCCCGCTCTTCATGGCTCCTTGCCAGCACAATGATCCAGAGTCACAAGCAAAGACGAGAACCCCCTTAGGAGGAAGGGTCTGTGCTGGGGGCGGACTAATTCATGTGGATGTTGCCCTGCCACACCCAGGCAGGCAGGATGCGTTTCCCCTTATACATGAACAGGTGGGGCTTTGACCTTGTGCATGGAAGGAGGAGATGGACACACAGGTGGCATGTTTTGGGGCAAAGACTTATTCTTTAAGGAAATGGAGAAAAAGCCCCATCTTTGCCCAACTATAAGAGGTGTTGTACCTGCCTCATCTAAATAGTAAGGAAAATGTCAGAATGTCCGGAAATAAAGAGCCTACCATCCTGTTTCAAAATCCTACTTCTATCCTTTACACTTGAAAACAAACTGAAGTTATTCACTGTCCTCCTGGTCCAGAAGGACTCCCTACTTCTGGACAGGCACAGTTCCATACAATTGACAGGTCAACAAAGCAGAGGGAACGCCTTCCTTGCCCAGGCCTCCTCATGCATCTGAGGAGTCCCTCCAGTGACAATTGGGTAGACCTGGTCCTGGTATTCATCCTGAACAGGTACTGCGACGAATACGAAGGCTGTTGGAGGAATTTATCCTCATGCACGGGTGGGTCCTTGACCCTGTGTAGATTTAACTGGTTTCTTTTCAGTATCCCTGGTATACTCCCCTGCCAGGTTTAAAGCCTCTCCTCTGGAGGGTCCTTGACCTTGTTATGACTTCTTATTTTCGGGTCCTAGATCCCTTCACATTGGTTTCTTGAGGTCCTTGTGCTGCCCCCATACCTTCTGTATGGGGTTCTGGTTTCTCACCTCTGTCTCCAGCCTCTTTGTCTTCAACGGTACTTCTGCCTGGTTTCCTGTTTCGCGCTGCCATTCGCGGCTCCCCAGCACTTCTTGGAAGCCTGGCTGCGTGTACCTGCTGGACCGCTGTGGTGGGAGCCTCAGCCTATTCCCACTTTGGATCTTCAGTCCTCTGGAGACCAGATAGGCACGCCGTCGCTTTTCATCACATCCCGGTCAGCAGATGCAGGTTCAACTCTTCCATCTGGGGTATGGTTGCGTCGCTCGCAGTGCCTCCGGGGAGGGGATGACATTGTTAGTCGTCCTTCCCTTTTTAAGTTCTACTGAACGAAAAGCTACAGTGCTCAAATGGTCTTTTGGGTGCTTTCTGGTTCCGAACTTCTTCCTTGTCTCAATATATTGAGGGTATATATCAGTGGGGTCAGCCCTAGTCTTTCTCGTCTCAGTATTAGTGGTTCTATTGCTGTAACATTAATGCACGAAGGAACTTCTAGGATAAGAGAAAGGTAAAGAAGGTGAGGGGAGAAAGGTGGGGGAGGGTGGATTATATCGCGTTATCCGATGAGGTCCTCCCTGTATCCCAGGTAGGAACCCCTCCCCACAAGATCCAACCACTGAGTACCACCCCCAGGGGGACTATCGAGTAGTGCCCTCCCCTCCCTGGCCTCATGGATAGGGTCTTCCCATTGGGGAGAATGGACAATATCATAGGATTACAAGCCCCACCCGTCATGGCGACCTCTTTTCTCACCCTATATATGTTTGTGTTTCTGCAATAAAAAAAAATGGTCAAAGCTGTAAAATGCAAACTGAAGAGGCTTTAAAAAAAAAACCATAGTTCACAGGGGTCAGAGGTCCGATCCGTTAATTTCTAAAGTTCACGAAAAGGCAAAACCTGTGAATGAATCGCCTTTACTCAAACAGCAGCTTACATGCAAGAGAAAAAAGTCAGTCAAGCAGCAGGAACAACCATTTCCATTATTAGAGAGAAAATACAAAAACAGCTATGAATACCCAGCACGCCTGAAAGGATAAATCTTCAGTAAAACGACACCTATTGAACAACATGCATGAAGTGGAACTTTAACATTGTTAAGGTTACACAGTCTTCAACTTCACACCTTCCAGGATGATTTAGTAGTTTAAAAAAGAAAAGACCATTTAGTACACACGTACACACACACACACACACACACACACACACATATTTGTTGTAGAACATTTGCCTGAAATAAGGAGTTCAACCATTGTGACGTTTAGATATTTTGTTAACATATATAGTACTGCTAAAAATTCTTAACTGGTAACAACTGAAACTTCGTCCAAAGATGCCTCAGAGGAGTTTGAGTGACATTTACTAAGCACTCGGCCAATGGCCCCATGCCTCATAAGGTCACCCGACTCCTTAATGCCATCAAAGAAACACTAGACAAGATAAGCGGGCATGAAATCGTAAACACATCCAAGTACTCCGGACTCACACCTCACCCCTCCCCGATGACCTGATTAATGGGGCGATCTGAGGAGTTACTCCTCCACACAAAGGTTAGGACCGATCCTGAAAGGATCGCCAGTAAATCTCAGAAGGGCTTGTGCACCGGTGGACGATACCCAGTAGAGCAACGTAGCCAGAGGCGATGCTGGACTGTGGACCCTTTCATCATGACTAATATCCAGGATGTGACGATAGTCCACTGTGAATAGTGTTAATATTCTGTACCAGCCAATGAAATAGAGCAGTACATTACAATAAACATCCCACACAAGAATAAGATTTATTCTGGGCCCAACGTGTGGGGTACGACGTTGATAGATCGACAGGCTTTTGCTTACTTATTTTTTGCTGAAACTGTTCGGCCCAAAATCTGATTGAAAAATATGGTGAGGCGAGTAAGGGGATTGAAAGGCTGGGGGATCTGGGGGAATAGGGACAGATAATAGGGAGAAAGCCCCCCCCCCCCAAATAAAATTTACAAATTCAATGAGTTTTTCCGGACGAAAATATTTGGCAAAAAACTCTGCGAAATAAGACCTGCTGATTTAAGAACATTGAACGACGTGTGAACAAGCAGAGAAAGGTGGAAGCGTACTTACTACTCCAACATCATTAAAAAGCACCCGAGGAGGTGCGAGCAGGAGCAGGGCGTTCACCGCAAAACCATTGACCGGTTTATCCTGTGCAAATCCCACCCGCGCACGGATTCACATCAGAATCGGATGAACAGACGAGAAACCAAAAAAATAAGGCTTTTTCAACAGAACACATTGACATGAATGCCCCATAGTGAGAAGTGGGTCCCAGGTAATGGATACCCCTGTACTTGTTGAGCCGCATATTATGGGGACATGCATTGGCTTCAATGAGAAACGCTGCAGGGAAGAGACGGGAACATCTCCACAAAGCCAGCTGTCAACTAACAACCATACATTGGCCCTCAACAATCTGATCAGCTATTTAAATTGGGTAGGAATCAGGGTAGTCAATTCAGGGTAGCAAGTTCCAGTGGCACTGGACTACGCGTGGCAAGCGTCTTCACTACCATTGAAAATAATTGGATGGGAAGGTGCTGCCCGACAAACTTCAGTAGGTGTGAAGATACATCACCATTTGAGGCCCCCTTCCTCGTGAGTTCATTAGTCACTTCACTTAAATAGTTCCTCAGACACATTTGTGATCTTGTCCTATTGACTACTGCTTGTTTCAGTATACAGTGTTTGTGAGACATTAATAGAGAGGGATTTACATGTACAAGACCATGTAAATCCCTTGCAGAAAGATCATTTGAGATTAAGGATCCAAAGATTCTCTCTTCTTGCTAATTATTGAATACAGATGCACGTGTGTCTATAGGATGTTATGGTGAAATTGGCAAAGACTAGAAATGTCTCTGAAGAAGCACGATAGCAGCCTATGGAGTCTGTGAAAGTACGAAACACGTGTTAGCCATGGTTATAAAAAGGTACTGTTGGAAATCATTGGTTAAAAAAATTGGAAATAATGATGACGTTCTGTAATCCAAGGAACTATTGAGTTCCGATGGAATCCGTTGACTCGAAGAGGTTTAATGCATGGAATTTGTATATTTGCAAACCAATTTGGACAGTAAAAACCTTCTTGATTAGATGTGAAAGGCGGTTCTTTATTTGTATAATGAGTAAATGCTATAAGAGCACACTCTATAGATCCCAAAACAAAGGAGTGTGCAGAAAGCAGAAGTACTCTACACCATGGCACCATGGCAGTGGAGAACATGGCCCTCTGAGTAACCTACTCCTTCCACGGATGTGGAGCTCGCCCACATTTCTCCAACTTAATCTAGTCAGTTACTCAGGGAGCCACAAGTAAAACTTGGAATTATCTGCTTAGAAAGGATGTCTCGGCACATAGGCCTTCTGAGCAGAAGAAATGAAGCAATGGGAAAGTCTCATTTCATGAAGCACCGTAGACATCAGAGTCCACATGATGTTCTAGTAACATTGCCAAAAGGTAGTAACACCAGGGACAGCAGACAAAGCAATTGGGTGGTCTGGATGCTTTGTGGTCTTTTGGAGCTTTTACACTGCTAACCACAAAGCATTGCATCCACTGTCAGGTGTCCGCAGGACCTCACTGGCCATTGCTACTGGAGTAACAACATCCTGTGAAGCAGACAGACTCTGGTCTAGAAAGTGCCGTAATGAATTACAAGGAACTAAGAAAACCTCAGCCGCTACATAATGTAGTTCTATTCTATGAAGAAAATAATTCCCAAACGTCCATCTTTCAAGGGAGGTGCAAATGGGCTTTAATGGTGGAAGAGCGCCCTAGGAACTGTGGGAGACATCTGGATGAGACAATCATTTAACATTTGGAAAATGTGTTCTGCGGTGCGCATCAACATGACCCCCCTGTAGGATAGGACTTTCAAACACCCTGAATGGTTAGAGGGTGGCGAGAGGAGAACGAATTCTGCAGCTCAATAAGATTAAGGGCACTGCACAATACCTGCAGGAAATGCCCGGCAGAGACGCTGAAGGGTGAACGCGCTTCTTTTATGGGATGAGGGCAGAGGGAGGAGATACCAGGATGTGGATCAATAAGGGGTAACTGGCACAGTAGAACACCCGCAGTCCTGGGCAGATTGTCCATAATGGTAGAGGGGCACTGACCATCCACCCATTATGTAAGCAACAAGCTAGCTCAGTGAAAGCCACTAGTGATCCCTATCTGCTGCAGCGCGCTGCGGCGGACGTGCTCACAGGGTGGCTTTGTTGTTAAGGAAACGTGATTTCCTTCATCTTAAAAAGTATCCACAAGAGCAAGCACAATGGACGATGAAGTGCAGGAGAGAATTTTGCTTCCCAAGGTTTGCATGTTTCATTGGGCATGCAGGCTGAACCGCAGACCCAAAAGTTCCCAGGGAGCGCCCATACACATTCCCACAATTTAGGAAGGCCTGGTGGTACCTTGGCTCCACCACGCAGCTGTGGAACTAGAAATGGAGAAGTGTCTGAGAGCTCCCCCTGCTTCCTCGCTCCCGCTTGCAGTTGCCGGAGTTCCATCTGCAGATGCGTGTGTGACGCTACTGCATTACCAAGCCCTGGAGGAGTGGACATGTCAGAGTGCAGTGTTTACGTTGTTGTAGGGGCATGGTTAATGACTGTTCATGCAGAGGAGGGGCGCTTATTGGGTGTGGTCTAATGTTCTCTTGATCAGAAACTAGAAGCTGAAGTCAGATTTGTACTGCTATGTCATTATGGGCAAAGGCAACATAAGTTCTTACACGGGAATTCTGGCCTACATTGGTGCAGCCAGTATATACATGTTTTCTTACAGTAGCATTGTATTTTTACTGCCATTATTGATCCTAGCCTACAATGGAGCATCCTGCATAGACAGGTTTTGGGCAAACGCCCGGATTAACATGTTTTTTCTTACGGGCAGAATATTACCAACCTTAGCTGGAGCTTACACGCTAGACTCCATTGCTCATGCACATTCATGGGGAATTAATATATCCCCCTAACCCCACAGTTACAAAAGTCACCAATGCCCCGCAGGACAGGTCCATTCGAGACCTGGACGTTTTCCAAGGTTTTGTGGCTGCACTAAGGGGGACGATCATGCCGCAACTGTAGGGAATGTTGCTGTTCGGTAGATACGGCATCCCTGTCCTTGCAACCACAATGAGCAGTGCTCGTTAGCGATCCAGAATCCCACACACACAGGCACCTAGAAGAACTCACCTGTGGATCCTGCACATACTCTTGCCCTTGCTGCTTGCACCGCGGCTTGTTCTGGTCTTCTAGACGAAGCTGATGGGCATGCTGTCCTTCCATGGTGACATGCCAATCAATGAATGCCCGGCAACAATTCTGAAAGTGCAAACAGACAAATAATCAATTAAGCACCTCGTGAGTTAAAAAACAAAGCTCCAACCAACAGGGGGAGATCAAGACGGAAGCCGGGCAGAATCGGACACCTGTAAACACTTCACCCGTCAACATTTTAACAGTTTGCAAAGGCCCTCAACAGTAAATATTTATGAGCAGTCGTTTAGAACATTGATTTCTGACAAACTCGAGCTTAATTATTTTTACGATTCCATTTTGCGCTGCAGAGCGGGAGGATGAGATAAATATTTTTAACTATCTTGGTCAAGACCCCAAGTTTACTAGAAGACAGCGCTTGGTTTAATTATTTTGAACCAGTGTTTTTTTTTTTAAAATCACGATTAAGGTTTTTCAAATAAACTCGTCAAAAAGCACGCCTGCATTAAAAAAAAAATAAAAGTCACAATCCGAATGCAACCCTATTGAATATGTTCAGAAGTCTACAAACGTCCTCTCATTTAACCATGTTTAAAAGGTACAGCTACTCCAAACGACTGAATGCAGAATTACCAACACTGGCGGGGGGGGGGGGGGGGGGTAGAGAGGGGGAGAGGGGCTACTGTGCATCAACACCCGAGATTGCTTTCCTTAAGTGAGCAGGGGGCTCGAAAGCTCTAGAAGACCACCACTGGAGTTTCCAGGTAAACTGTTGGGAACTAGAATGCGCCCCGCCTTCTGTGATACAATTAGTTTTTGGGAGAATCAGACCGGAGGGAAAGCATTGGGGCAATCACCACCCCACTTAGGAATGTTGCATTGCTGGATCCTCCCCCCCCCCCCCCCCCCCCCCGCTTCCCCGACACTGCGGTTCAGCTGCAATGGGGGAAGAGGTGGGTGCTGGGTGATAGGGGAAACGGGAGTAGGGAGTGTTTATTCCCAGCTCCAGGATACTGCAACTACAAGGACCAGAATTCCGAGCACTTATGGTGGAAGAACCAACCATCCACATCTGAAACCACCTTCCAGAAGAGAGCCCCAGGCTCGAAAGCCCTGGAAGACCAGGAGAGTGGCCAGGGAACTGCTCATACTGGAGCGCACCCCTTGCTCTATGTTGCAATTCATTTTATAATTTGCTTGAAGGAACAGTAAGGGCACCCACAGGGGTCTCTGTGTACGCACGTGTGCGTACTATAGCACGGACAATTAGGACTTCCAAAGCATTGGCCAAGCAAATCAAGTGCAAGAATTCACCCTCAGGGGACAGTGCCCTTATTCCGCTCTCCATACCATAGCAGAAGGTGTAGCACAGCCATCGTCAGTGCAAGCCGCCCCCAGCGACTGGGGCACAGGTGCACGTGCACGTTAAATTCTCTGCAAGAGCAACGCTAGGGAACCACTGCTTTGGCTTGTGGCTTTCTTGCACCTCGGCAGAAAGGTTCGTCTGCATCCCTGGATATCATTCAGAGGGGTGGGGGCAGTGCCTTAAGTGGCACTACAAATCGAGCCGGGGCTCATCGAGGGGGCGTGGCCTAACAGCAGGGGCCTTGATGACCCGTTAGGCCACGCCCCCTTGACGAGCCCCGGCTCAATGGGCTACTGGCCCCACTGCCAGGCAGCCTGTTGTAGAGATTAGCACCCTCTCCCCTATGGGGGAGAGGGTGATGATCTCTGCATTTATATTCTATAGGCTTGCCTGGCAGGGGACAGCGCCTCCCTATTCAGCCTTAATGGTGGTGCTGCTCCTCGCCAGCTGGGGAGGGGCAGCGTCACCATTAAGGCTGAAAGGGTGAGGCCACTGGAAGCAGAGGCCCTGTTCCTTAAGACTGAAACTCCCGCGAATCCGCGGGAGCTTCAGCATTTGGAAAGCAAGGCCTCTGCTTCCAGTGGCCTCACGTTTTCTCCATAATGGTGGCGCCGGCCCACGTGCATCACTTGATTAAAGGGATGCTTCGTAGGTGAGGCGCCACCATTGTGGCTGAAAGACATTTTTTTCTGAAGCCTGAAGCTCTCGCACACGAGCGAGAGCTTCAGGCTGTAGAAAAAAATGCCTTTTCGTGGAGTGGCCGGGGCTGCCAGGGGAGATTAGTGGGCCCCGGCAGGGCCCCGCCTCAAAACGAAATTTCGGAGCCTGCCGGGGCCCAGCCCCGGCAGGCCCCGGCCCACTTAAAGCCCTGGGTGGGGGGCGGGGGGATTGAGACCCTCTACTGGTGACCCAGGGGCTCCCATGCAATGGCTCGTCTTGGCTTTCCGGCGAGAAGTTCCTGGAGCGCCCAAGGCTCACAAAATAACACGGCTTTTTTTTTTACCGCCTTCCAGCAGAATCCACCAAGAGTCGGCCCAACATTGAGAGCGGAGACATTACGTGTTGTGTTGTCACCGGCGTCGCATATGTGACGTCTAGGCCCTTCCACTGTAGATTTCAGACCACTAAATCGCCCACAAATGTTTTACCGAGGACGAGGAGGGCTGTCGACTTGCCTATGCGTTCCCCGCGATATGATCAAGGTGAAAGGCTGTGTGAGGTCACGTGATCGCACCGGAAGGCTGCTGCCTGTGATGTCACCAGGGGATTAAAGAGTCCGCCTCATCGCCCCCGAAACAAATTCGACGCTGGTGAAATGATAGGGCTCCATTTCTGAAAATTGAAACCTCACGAATCAAGTAAATTCCGCGTGCGCGGCCATATGCGCGCCCACTAAGAAAGTGGAGATATAGGGTAAACTTTTTTTTTTATACAAAAGAGCCAATTTGTCGGTCTGATTATGTAACTTTACCACATTTTGCTCTTCAGTTGCATTTTTTCCCCAAAACTCTTTCATGTCCTAACTAAGAACTATTTGTGTTTGAATACCATGCTGCATAATGCGCGCAGGTGTTCAACTATTACCATTATGTAGAATTTCACCAGCTCTAGAAGAACAACTGAGGCATGCTCTAGACTGTGGCATATGGCGCCTAATGTAAAGCCACACGCTCCCAGAGTAGTGCGCGGTATAGCACTGTGGCGGGACCATGTGTTCTTACAGTAGCGCACTATATAGCCTTATGGCGGGACCAGGTATCCCCATAGGAGTGCACTATCTAGCCTTGCGGGACCATGTATTCCCGTAGTAGTGCATTATAGCCTTGCAGGACCATGCATTCCCATAGTAGTGCACTATATAGCCTTGCAGGAGTAGTGCACTATATAGCCTTGCAGGCCCATGTATTCCCACAGTAGTGCACTATATAGCCTTGCAGGAGTAGTGCACTATATAGCCTTGCAGGACCATGTATTCCCATAGTAGTGCACTATATAGCCTTGCAGGAGTAGTGCACTATATAGCCTTGCAGGACCATGCATTCCCACAGTAGTGCACTATATAGCCTTGCAGGAGTAGTGCACTATATAGCCTTGCAGGACCATGTATTCCCATAGTAGTGCACACTATGGCCATGTGGGACCTTGTATTCCCATAGTAGTACAATATATAGCCTTGCAGGACCATGTATTCCCATAGTAGTGCACTATATAGCCTTGCGGGACCATGTATTCCCATAGTAGTGCACTACAGCCTTGCGGAACCATGTATTCCCATTGTAGTGCACAATATAGCCTTGCAGGACCATGTATTCCCATAGAAGTGCACTACAGCCTTGCGGGACATGTATTCCCATAGCAGTGCACTATATAGCCTTGCAGGAGTAGTGCACTATATAGCCTTGCAGGACCATGTATTCCCATAGTAGTGCACACTATGGCCATGTGGGACCTTGTATTCCCATAGTAGTACACTATATAGCCTTGCAGGACCATGTATTCCCATAGAAGTGCACTACAGCCTTGCGGGACATGCATTCCCACAGTAGTGCACTATATAGCCTTGCAGGAGTAGTGCACTATATAGCCTTGCAGGACCATGTATTCCCATAGTAGTGCACACTATGGCCATGTGGGACCTTGTATTCCCATAGTAGTACACTATATAGCCTTGCAGGACCATGTATTCCCATAGTAGTGCACTATATAGCCTTGCGGGACCATGTATTCCCATAGTAGTGCACAATATAGCCTTGCAGGACCACATATTCCCATAGTAGTGCACTACAGCCTTGCGGGACATGTATTCCCATAGCAGTGCACTATATAGCCTTGCAGGACCATGCATTCCCATAGTAGTACACAATATAGCATTGCAGGACCATGCATTCCCATAGTAGTGCACTACAGCCTTGCGGGACATGTATTCCCATAGCAGTGCACTATATAGCCTTGCAGGACCATGCATTCCCATAGTAGTGCCCTATATAGCCTTGCGGAGCATGTATTCCCATAGTAGTGCACTATATAGCCTTGCAGGACCATATATTCCCATAGTAGTACACAATATAGCATTGCAGGACCATGCATTCCCATAGTAGTGCACTACAGCCTTGCGGGACCATGTATTCCCATAGTAGTGCACTATATAGCCTTGCGGGACCATGTATTCCCATAGTAGTGCACTACAGCCTTGCAGGACCATGTATTCCCATAGTAGTGCACTACAGCCTTGCAGGACCATGTATTCCCATAGTAGTGCACTACAGCCTTGCGGGACATGTATTCCCATAGTAGTGCACTACAGCCTTGCAGGACCATGTATTCCCATAGTAGTGCACTACAGCCTTGCGGGACATGTATTCCCATAGCAGTGCACTACAGCCTTGCGGGACCATGTATTCCTATATTAGTGCACAATATAGCCTTGTGGTGAGACCATGTACTCCCACAGTAATATAGCTTTATATACCTGCAGCGAGTGTTAGAGGGTGTTATGGGCCCTGAAGCCTGAGTTAACGAGGTATGAGGGACTATAACGCCTGGAACGGCCCGAGCTGCAGGTCTATAAAGCTATTAGAACACCCTCAGTATTTAATAAATTAAGTTAGAAAAAATACAAATGATTAGTATATGCTACATGAATAATTTTTTATTGGGAAAATGGTTAGAGGATGGAAAAGGTAGTTCTGTAAAGAAAAACATTTATTTTAGGTTCAAATGTGTGGTGCCATAGCAATTACGGCTGCAGTTAAACTCCCTAGCAGTGTTTTTCCTGGTTGTGGCTTTTTTTATATTGTTGTGGGAGGTAACTAGTCGTGTGTGGGTGGAGTATTTAATTGGGAAAAACGCAGGTGTGCGTTTTTATTCTTCAGGTATGCAAAAGTGGTGCCAAAGTACTTACACATTACTTACAAATGAACAATAAATACTGATTTACATGTACATTTAGCATGTGGGTATTGGTATGCTGGTGTGCCCACTGTTCGTCCGTAGCCCTTGGGCAAATGCTTTGTACAGGTTTCTACTAAATTTAAACGGGGCGAGCAACAGCAGGCAAAATAAAAAAGCTATGCCTGGAAACAAAACACCGGTTTGTACTAACTTGAAGCCACAACCCACGGTGAAAATTTCTACTCGCTACCCAACCTTGGTAAAAACTACTAGCCGGATGCACAGAAGAAATCACCTACACATTATTGTGCCCAGCTGTGCGTGAATGTATACCCGTGCTTCTGTCCAAACAATAGCAGCCTTTTTATTCCCCGGCACAGACTAGAGAACACATAAAGGATACAACATTCCGCCATCAAAGTATTCCTCTTCCTCGGAGACACCCATTTCAATGCATCAATCCTTGCGGAACGGCGACCGCCCAAGGGACAATATTAACATTCCCAAGTAAATCCCCATGCAGTGTGGCAACCGCCATTGGGATAAAAAGTCAAATGAAATCAAAGGCATCCTTCTTGAGCAAATCACTAAGCGGCTCGGTGAATGCTGTAATTAAGTTAAACACGGCAAGTTTGTTTTGAAAGTAATGGGCGGAAGCAGTCCGAATCAATTATTTTCTGGGCTGTATTGAATACGCGGGCTATACCAGTTTGTATAGTCCGCAGATTAGCCAATAACGTTTTTGGAAACACCAATAGGGTGTTCTAATATGCTATATAGCCTTGCAGTGGGACCATGTATTGGCTATGGCAACAGTTACAAGATGGCATCGTTTGAGAGAGTTCACTGGTTGGCATTGGCTTTACCAACCTTGAGAGCTTGGCTGGTCATCAGTACATGAGCAACGATCTTGGTAGGGAAAGTGGTATTAATGAGCTGCTTCTCCCAAGTAAATAAAACAATCTCTGATTTCCTAGGCCACAAGCCAGGGCTTGAGCTTTGAACTTGGCTTTGCCTGTTATCTTTGTTCAGCTAATTGCTAATACCTTTTGACTCGTGTGCCCCGTCTCCAAAATAGCTATATATCGGCTAAATTGGCAAGAAACCAGGGGTTTATGAATGAAACAGGCGCCATCTTTTTTTTTTTTCAATGCAAGAGATAGCCACATTTATAGCACAGCGCGGCCAAAAAAAAAAAAGAAAGTGCTAAACCTCTTGTAGCCTGAGCTACTACAGCATTGGTCGAAGTGAGCGGGAGCGGTGTTCCCCTACTTTTTTTTTAATTAAGTTTTACTGTTCCTATACTTTTATTTTAAAAAAGAAATCGTTCCGGAATGCCTTTGTTTTAAGATAAAAGTGTAGGAAGAAATTGAAACTTGCACTTTCAGTGCACTACACTGAACGTTCCCTTAAACAACAGGCACATGTGTTTTGGGGTTTGTATTGTGCATGGGAGGGGGTTGGCAATGGGGTTTGTGAGAGTGGATGCAGGCCAGCAGGGAACATAGTTCCACTACTTCTTTTTGTACACTTCAACCAATGACAAGCCCAATAACATGGTCATTCCACTTCAAATGCTACTAGTGACCAAACAGGAATAGCAAACAAGAATTGGCAAAGCCAGTAGGTTTTGTTCTCATATGGTCAGTGCAGCCTGAAATGCCCCAATGCATGTGATGAGAAAAGGTTCACATCATTGCAAAGGATAGGAAACCGAGGTAATTCACCCAAAACAGGAACACGGTCCAAACGAGAAAAGTAGCAAAAAAACAAATTCTGTTTGGTCAAGCCTCCGACATCCTAGTCTGTTCCCATTGAACTTCCAGGAGGAGCCTACCATGTGCTACAGAGGTAGACCCAGCATCGCCACATTCCAGCCAATCACAATATCGGAAAAGATACAAAAAGAAGGGAATAGCGACACCCCTTTCAAAATGGACCACTTTCACAGCACGAGCGTTCAACAGGAATATTGCACCTCCATTCTCCAGGAAAACACTGGGCACCGTTTGAGCACAGCACCCAGCGTGCCTCCAGCCATCTCAGAGGGAGCAACACAATGCAACCCTCAGGGATGCCATTCACTCGCACCCGAGTCAGAGCTCAGGACTTTGGCCTTACAGCGACTAGCTAACGTCCATCCAGGAAGGGAGAGAACCCAGGGAGACCCCCACATGCATGGCGATGGCGTGCAATATCCAGCATCGGCCTAGGCACGACTGACCACTGCTGAGGAATGCAGCAGCACCCAGTGGCGTGTCCAGGCGGTGGCACGTGCTCCACCTGGAATCCGATTGGCCACCCAGGTGCCACCCCATTACCCTAAACTGTGATCATTATGTGTGTGTGTGCACTCGTACTTCATGCCACCCCTGCATAAGTCAGTGCCCCACTTGGGCCACCCATGTCAAATGAGTCTTGACATGCCAATGGCAGCACCAGTATGCAGTGCCCGCGTCACCCACTACGAGATGCTAACTGCAGTGTCTCCAGACTGAAGGGGGCCAAGATAGTCTTCCAAAACACAAAGCTGTAGACCACCTAATCGAGACGCGATCCCAAAAAAGGCAACATAGTAAGTAAAAGGTCTCACATTTATTAGTCTTTTTTGGTTTTTGGGTGGCAAACTCCACTTTTGAAGGAAGTGTGAAATGCTCACTAATGCTAGTGGGTGCAGGTGTGCAAGGGGAGGTGGAGGGCGTGGGCTATAGCCCTGGGTCTTTTGGTTGTAACCCTGGATAGAAGCTCAGGGGCTACAGCCAAAAGGCTGTATAGATCTTTTCCATACCTAGCAACACCCCTGCTTGCACGCCCCCTTCCTCCGCCCAGATGTGCACGAGCTGTGCATTACTACCATTCCCACCGTTTCTAGAGCAAAGACTCAAACACAACTTCACGTGATGCACTTCGCACAGTCTGAAGGTCAGTGGCAACTTTTGGAGCCGTTTCCCCAAAATCTTAAAGCTATTACCATTGCCGTTTTGCACGTGGTTAAGCTACAGCTACGAACATGAGAGGGCACGAGGGTGCGAGGGGAGGTGGTGGAACTACACACTCCAACAAGCGGGCTGCTGAGGTCTGCCTGAAGCCACCATAGCTCCACCACTGCGGAAGTGCGGAATTATCACGCGTCTACAATCCGAGAAGAATCCAAGATGTAAACAAACCTTAGCAATGCCAAGAGTTTGGGCTTTTGTGTAGGCATGGGAAAGGCACTTGCCAGGCACTGCCATAGTGGTATTAACTGGCCATCAGTGTTAGCAGGCGCAAAATGGTGGAAGTACCTGGGCATTCAATTGCGGCGCCTGGCAAATGCCTAATACTTATAGATTTGGGTTTGAATAACCGAGGTAAAAATGTTCGAGGGAGAAATGACCGGCAGTTATTTGTTCGAAATAACCGTCGGTCTTTTCTCCACTGAACATTCCACACTTGGCCAAACCACCGCGCACACACCCGCACCCACACCCCTAACCCCCTACTTACCTTTAATTCCGATGCACTGTGTCCTTGTGACGCCTGTTCCCTTTCACGTTCGTGATCGGTGAAAGGGCCCTGGAGGGTCCTCTACTTTTTTTGTTCCCCCCCAGGACTGCGGAACAGCTGCAGGGGTGTCCCCTGCAACCCACACTCACTATACTGTACAGTATAGTGAGCGGAATGTTGCGGGGGACACCACACAGGCTTTTTTTTGTTGGGATGACCGCACAATATAGTGAGCAAGGGTAAAGGGGACACCCTCGCAGCCCCCAGCACCGAATGCGTAACCTGGTCGAACTTTTCATCCATTCGGAATTTTCGAACAGCCGCAAATTCGGCCAAATCATGCATTCAGATATTTTTTTTGCGAACAGTTTGACCTAAACATAATGTTGGCTTTGCCAATGCTCGCTTTTGTTGAGTGAATTGGACACATCATGCTTACAAACCGAGTGGCTGAAGCCAGACCTGCCCAAGACATTTTAATTACACTAGTCGCACACTTACAACTCCACTTAAGTCATTAACTCTCAGAAGACTGCTTTGAAAAAAACACTGGCAGGCACTTTTGAGTGCAAAGTTTGATGGCAGGGCTTGAATAAAGCGAGCTGCGAGTTCCCAGGAGGCTGTGTTTTAGGTGGGGGGGTAGGAACTGGGTGGGAAGGTCCACGGGGATTAGCATGTACATGGGCAGGTAATGGGTGGGCAAATAACCAAATTCCCTACAAGCTCTGTGCCCCTCATATGCCATTTCCTGCCATCTGTACTCCAATGCAATAGTTTGTTTAGCGCCACCCAGTAGCCCAAACGGACTAGCTGCCGTCATCTGGGCAAACGAGAACGTTACAGAAGCTGCCACCACCGAGGCCCTTGCAGAAGGTTGCACATGAAAATGCCAGGGCGTCAGCCAGGGCCTCGGGTGCCCAATGCACAGTGCAATGTGCATTGGGCCAGGTGGGCCGCTGGTTTAGAAAACTGGGCAAGTGATCTAGCTTTGTTTTGAAGTGCCAACATTTTGTTTATTCTCGGAACTGGCCCGACTCTCCATGCACGAGCAGAAGGTATTCTGCGCATGGAAATTAAACAGACGATTTGAAAACCCCACCTTTCCTGGTATGAGAGCTCCCACAAATATTGCAGAAGGGTCTCTAGGTCCACTGAAAAGGGCACACTCTGGCCGTCTTTCTGACCTGGGGTCTACAATCCGTGCAGGGGACACGGATCCATGGAATAATCCGGTAACAATACCATTCTGGAACTGCTTCCCAATCCGAAATCCTAGCTCCTTCCTAAAACCTTCGACTGATCAACTAGGTTCTCTTTTCCCTAGGAGTGCTAGCGCCAAGAAGCACGCTGACATTTGAGCACTCTATAAAATGCAAAAAATAAATGGGAAACAGGAATTTTCCAAGCCTATCGCACAGATATTGTACATAACGGTTGGCAAGAATTCAAGATATCGGCAAGCTAAGATACCCATTTCCAAAAGGTCAAAGAGGCACACTGAACTGTTGCACGTGCAACAGTTCAGTTGGATGAATTCCTATCCCAAAGAACGTGCACAAAAGTAGTCGGTGCCTACTTGGCATGTTATCCTGCCAAAGTAAAAAATAAATAAAAATGGAACTCTAGATTTGGTTAATCACAACACCAATAATATGAACACTTACAGAATATACAGTGGACGACGGCAAACGTCAAAATAAATAGTAAGTCCAGGAAGCCATTGAAAGGCCAGAAGTAACCATCTAAAACAACATAGGTGATCCTACTTAGGTGAGAGAGAACAGGTAAACAAACCTTTATACATTTTCCTAAAAAGTATAGTTAATGATAATGATTTTCTAACGTCAGGTTTTTCATAAAATGCTCAAACTTCGATGTTTAACCGAAACTGGTTTACACTTAGATTTACCCTAAAGTCACCCGACAAATCACTGCTCCGGTCACAATAATGTGGTTATGTTACCCACAGAGAGGCGGAGACCATAACCGGTTTAGTAAAAAAGGAAAACTTTTTTGTATGCGATTTACTGAAAGACAGGAAGTTTGACACTTTGAGGCCGGTGCACGCCCCGCTCAAGACTGGACTTTGCCAACAATCTCCTAATGAACCTCCAGCCAGACCATTTCTGAGCTCAGAAAAAAGATGGCGGTCAGGCTCGCAGTAATGCAGGGCCACTCCTGTATCCGAAATTTCAGGCGATCGCCCTAAAGCCCAAGGTATGATCAAGGGATTTGAACGCCATGCAGTGGCAGCAAAGCAGTACCACTAATGTCTCCCAAGTTATTGTTTCTCAATATCGTCTGCTCTTGCATGGAATGCACTACCCACTGCCTTGAGAGAGGACCAGCCCTACTCCAGATTTAGACGCAACCTTCTGAACTGGCTCCGCATAAAGGATCTCTCAAACTTCTACCCACTACTGAACGCCACTCTGGTCACTAGGTTTATAATATATTTTACCTTGCATTCTAGACAATCTACCTTCTTACCTAATCTCGGGGTACCATGTATATAAGTAATGTATGTATTGGAATAACCATATGCTGTAAATATTCTTGTAACTGTTGCACCCTGTTACCTGAGGGTTTGGTGCGCATTATTAAATAAACAAACAAGCGCACAGAGCTTTCTAATTAGGGTGACCAGACGTCTGGGTTTTCCCGGGACAGTCTGGGGAAATCACCCTCTGTCCCGGGGTCCCGATAGTTTTTTTATTTTTTAAACCCTGTCCAGGGTTTTGGTCACGGTGCATTTTTTTGCCGGGACCAGATTTCGAAATCCCGAAATCGGGTCCCGGCGCACCACTTCCTGCGCGAAAGCTTTTCACACCCCCATTTCCTCCCCTTTCCCCTCCCCAGCGCTCTCCTCCAATGAGAGGAGTGTGCAGGTTAGCACACCCTCTCCCCGCCTCCCGCCACGGGCCATCGACATAGAAGTAGGACTAAAGTTATATGTGCATTTGGTTTAGTCCTACTTCTATTTCAATGGCCCATCCGGGTTTTTCTTTTCTAAAATCTGGTCATCCTATTTCTAATGCATAGAAATAATGCAAGCAGATGGCCCTAGTGTTAGTACTTTTTAGGTCTGACTAAACAGCTTTAGCTCTCGGATGCCGAAGATCTTTGAGTAACTGAATGAGAAGATACAGACATAAAAAAATAATGGTTAAAAGCAGTACCGTTAGCAAAATAATACTGCAAATATTAATGCAGTTGTTGAGTAAAACACTTAACAAGGGAATCTTTGGCAGAAAGCAGTGTATATACAATGTTAGTTTATTTTGTTAAAATATTTTTTACAGTGCCCCAAATCGCCACTATTAATCTGAGAGGCTAGGGTTGTCCGAGAGTTGGCGTAGTCGGCCCCTGCCAGGGGCATCCAGACCTCGGCTTTCCGAAGGAAAAGGATGGCACAAGTAGAGCATAACAAAAACAACAAAAAAAACACATTCACTAAAATATATATATATGTATATATATCCATCCACAAAGACAATGGTACCTTTCTGAACAGCCTATTTCCTAGGTACAGCCACACAGCAAATAACGTTTAGATGAAAATACAGAGCTGGTTACCAAAGTATACACTTTGAAATGCTAGGTTTCACAATTAGAATAATAGAATACATTTTGAGACCATAATTTAAAAATGCCATAAAACCAGTAAGGCGGTGATTGGTTAAGTAAAGGGTGACCAGATTTAAAAAAACAAAAAACAGGGACAGGGCAACTAACATAAAAGTCGGACTAACTCTTTAAAGTGGCTGTCAAGGCACAACACTTCAGTAGCGTTTGGAGAAGGGGGTTTATTTATCACACACGAAGACTATCCTCAGTTGTAAAATGCGGCATTTCTTCTGTGCGTGATTGTGCATTCCTGCCTGCCAGCTATGAAGACCCACTATCAAAAACCGGGACCACTGCAGTTTCCATTGGGAACATAATCTCGAGAAAGGGGGACAGAGCACCAAATGCCGGGACAGTCCCGGGGAATCCGGGACGTCTCTTCACGTTAGCTCAGTATGAAATCATAACAGTGTCACACTTGCTGGTTTTATGAGCGCCATTCGTTTTTGTGCAACCACTTAAATTCTTAAGTGTTGAGGTAAACATTTCATGGGGTTTCTTGCCAATTGAACGGTTACGTGCCTAATGAAACTGGAGGCAGTAAATCGTCAGCAGGGACTCCATTCAGAGCTGCACCACGTCTTTGCTCGTATTCCCTGGCAGGTGTGCAATGTAGCCTGGCACCTCTCGCTCAAGGTTTGACAAGTTAAGAGCAGCTAGGCTACCAGAGCCGGGGGATTGGGGGGGGGCGGGGGAGGCCAGGGTGTGAGGGTAATGCCATCACTTAAGCCTGGCTGCACCTTCCTTCCAAACTTCCTTCCTTTGCACTGTCAGGAGTTCTTGCACAAGAAGTACCCACACTGCAGGTTTTCGACCGTGCAATATAGAGCATTGTATGGACTGGTCGGTCACTCAGAGACCAGTGTGGCTACATTCCCGACAGGTGATACACCACGCTAATATTTCACCATGCCAAGTATATTATGCTTGAAGGGGGGGGGGGGGGGGTCATACGCCTAACTTCATTGAATGGTTCCATTGTAGAGGCCGGGTCATGGCGAATCAAATATTATAATATCTTCTGCCCTTTGGCTCACTTTGGGCCCCCTCGGAGGGCACACAGCGGCGGTGTGGTGCTACAGCCCTGGTGGGTAGGATTTTAAAGATTGTATCATTGTTGGAGTCCAGGGCTGATCCTCCAGCAATGTCGACAACGGCCCCACTGGTGCCAACTGCGGAGTCTACTGAACTGCGGCGCTGCAGCCGCCAAACGAGGACGCCAATTTCACCACTTCCTGTTGGCAAAGCACGCGACTTTGGCAGGATGTTCACCTGCTGGAACCATATGGTAAATACAAATCTAAGAAACGCAGTGCACCCTCATGGCTGCACACCGGGTAGTGAGAGAACGACTTGCAACGGCAGTCACAACGGTTTCAATGGTGGGTCTGGCGAGAGCCTCCGAGACGGATACTCACAACTTCAAAGATATTCAGAGTTCCGGGTCTCTCGTCAAATCCCTAAAGTGGATAGAACTCCCTGCTCCTCATGGGTCATCCAGTGAATGAGGCAGATACGCAAATACAAACAGCGGTTACTCAGAACGCAAAACTGGTCTTGCTAGTGGATGGTTATCACAAAGACAGTATTAACAATAATTGCATGGGTTTGAAGAAAAAACTACATCAAATGCTATAGGATTTAAGAGTGGACCATTTACCCAACAACACTATCAACAATATTTACAGGTACAGTCGCCAAAAAGGACCCATCAGTTGAGAGAGTCCATCGATGTAGCTATCACGAACGACTACGTCAAACTCTGCAGAAAGGTCCCTGAGGATGAGGGCAACATGCAAGTTCTCAGAGTGCTTTTAGGATCTTCTCTCGCAAACGGATATCTGGTTTCCATGCTTCTTAGTGGGTGAAAACCAGACCAACAAGGTTGGATTCGAAGAGAGTCAGATGGGTGTATGTGATATTCGCAAGGCTTTTTCCAAGTTAAGCAATATTGGAAATCGGATAGTAGATTTCTGGAACTGGTGGGTCTGCGTAGGACGTCCTGAGAAGAGGTAGAGTAGGGTTGGGTATAGATAGGGGTGGGAAGCATCCACTGGGGAAAGAGGCATTGTAATTGTCTGCGATTGGCTCAACCAATAGATAACTTCTTTCATGAAGGGAGCCGACGGATGCACTTGGTAGCAAAAGCATGAGCGTCATAGCGCCAAGGATCTCGGTTTCAGTTCTAGGTGAGACCAGGCCTTTAGGTGGAGTAAGAAATTGAGGAGCCCTCATTTGGGGGCGTGGCTTGCATGATGAACGTGGCCTGAAAGGTACAAAAACCACAGTAAGGTACGCAAACAAATATGTGTATTTATACATTTGTTTGTGTACCTTACTATGGTTTGTGTACTTTCCTAGATATCTTTGATAAAACCTAGAAATCTCATATCTCTATGTTTATAACAGATGGCTTGAAAAGTACCCAATTTAAGCCATGTTTTATAAGACTTTGCCAACGGACAAGACAAGACGCCTCGGGCTCAGTGGTCTGTGTGCTGCAGAGCAGATTAGATCACCAAGCCCGGGGCATCATGGACCGTCGGTGAACCAGGGGGCTGTGATCTTATCTGCTCTGCTGGGGAAACAAAGGGACCGTAACTTCCTCTCGTGACCACTCACGAGAGAAAGTTATAGTGACTGACAGAAGTGCCTGCCAGCCACAGCGTCACTCAAACCGCAACTTCTAGTTAAAGGGACGCTGGGGCTGGCTGGCTGGCACGACTGTCGGTCACAGCTTGCCTGACTTGAAAATGGCAGGTGCATCTCCCGTCGCGCCTGCAACCGTGGTGGGATAATGTGTCCCGGTGTGGTGGGACCGGGGGCACCTGGTATGGCCCCGTCCCAGCACCACTTTTTGGAGACTGCAAGGCCTGGCCCCAGTCCACTTTAAACACTGGGTGAGACATTCTTGAAGGTAGGTACAAGTAATACTGGGAGGGCAGAAGAGAGCAGTTGTCGTTTGATGGCAAGGCGGACTTATCTACCCCTTACTGGAAAGAAGAGGGAAGTCAGTGACCGAGGCCACAGAGAGGCCGAGGGTGGAATAAGTTTGAGGGATTGCAGAGGGCCACACAGAGTGTCAACAGCTCGGAGGATTTGCTGTCTGCATTTGAGATGCGTTTATGGTAGCCTCGATTTAGAGCTTTACCGCATAGTTTATCAAGAGGCAAGCAGGACCAGTGCAACCAACGCTCTATGTTCCTTACCAACTTCTTCATCAGAGCCAAGTCCTCAGCATTTCATGTGTCCGCTCGCTTGTTGTGGGTTGCAACCCATTCTTGCAACCAGCTAAACAAAAAAAATCTTTCTCAGCACCCCCTCCCTTCTCTCTCCCTGACGCATTCGAGCTTTTAATTGACTTTTTGTATGAAATTCGCAACATGATGAATGAATGTGTTCTGATATTTGAACAACAATCTAAGCATACCATTTGTGTATTAAAACCAACCCATGATTAATCAATACATTACAATAACTGCACGCTGGGCTCACCGTTCACCAAACAGGTTGCACCTTTCACTTTTTAAATAATCTGGGAACCACTAACCTCAGTGTTGAATCTATGCTTATACACATGGCACTAGGTCATTATATGAATCACAGCCTTGAGAAAGACCCTTGAGAGTCGAAACACGTGTCGGGTGACAACTTGCAATAAATATAGCACTAACAAATCGGATTGAACCCATTTATTTAATCAATATCTACATATTGAATAAAACATTAACCCAGCGCTCAGGTAAATAGGGCTCAAACTCTTTGGCAAGCATAGCACATGGAGAAAGAAGGGCCCTTTCTCATGGGAACCCCATCACCAGCAACAGGGTCATTTTTCCTAAGCTGAAGATCAAGCCCTGTGATCTGCTATTTCTAGAGACCCACACCTACCTTGCTTGATGTCTAATTTTGCATAGTGGTATTTTGCATATGTAAATGGAACAGGTAGAGAGGGCGGGTCTGGAGATCATTGTATGTTCTTGTGGCGCGCTGTGGGGGCAGAGGGGCTGACATTCCAAATCATTTAGCAGGAGAAGAGGATCCGATCAAGAGAAGCATATCGGGATAGGGTGATGAAGGTACGCATACATATGTAATGTTGTGCTCACACTTGGAGTTTGTACTAATCACCATATGTGTTAAAAGAATGTACCCTTTGTTAAAAGAAGAGGCCTTCTCTTTATACAGCGGCATTTAAGACCTGCTGACCTGGCAAGAACTTGTTTTTAACAGAAGAATTGTGTTTGGTCACTGTATGTCGAAGCATGCTGAGCCTGCTAAAACTATCTGCAGATTACGGGTGGGGAAGGAATGAGTAAGCACAGCCTCGTGCACAGAGATAAGGACACAGAGGGGCACGAGAGAGAGCGAATAACAGATAACAGGAAACCACAATAGCAGATGTTGAACTGTTGACCGTTGATGCAAAGTCATGACTGGGAGGAACCGCCTTGTGGTGGACATAATCTATGTGCAGCAATGTATGACAATGTAAAACAGATGGGTTTAAAAGGACCACGATGTGCAGGGGAAAGGGCGGCACTTTGACGACTTGCTTTGCGAGACGGTTGAACTTGTGGCCCATTCGCGAATGCTTATGTGTTAATAAAGCAATGTTTACTCAACTCTTTTCTGTTTGAGTTTTTATAGGGTCCCTCTTGTACTGGTTATGGTGACGGCGAGAAATCGCACCCACAATTTTGGTGTCAGAAGTGGGATGCGAAGGAGCGACAGCCCGTCACTGGGTGAGGAACGCCGCGGCGGAACCGGAGAAGGAATTGATCACGGGGCCCCAACAACTGAATCCGCACCATTGATTGCAACCAACGCGTCATCCTTGTTTTTGCGGCTCCGCCGGCGGTGGAACAGCAGGCTGTCGCCCTTCGGGTCCGGAACACTCTGGCGGGACCCTTAAGATAAGTGGTATGGACGGATGCATGATGGAATAAGGAAATAATGATTCAGGGTTTGTGAAGAGGACGGTGGTAAGTCCGTCTATGAAGAAGTAATGTTGAAATGATGATATGATATGTTAGATACGCCAGGAGGATGTATTATTATTGTTAGCCAATAGGTGCATATTTGGGAAAGGTGAGTGTTTTAGGCAATTGCGGTATACCGCCAAGATGGGTCAAACGGCTTCCCACAAGGGAGGTATAGGCAAGAGACACTATGCCCCCCTTGAAGGAACCCCTGCATTTGATATGTTGATTAAACATGGATTGAACTCGACATTGTTTTTAAGGGAGTGGTCTGAATATACAAAAGATTCGATTGAACATAATTGGCCAGATACCGGGTCCTTTGACATAGACTGCATATCCAAAATAGAAATAGAGTTAGTAAAAAGACGGGTTAGACCCGCACAGTTTGAGGCTATACGACTATGGAGGGTAGAAGCAATGCGCAGGCGCAATGCTCAGAATAAACAAAAAGCAAAGGAGCAGAAGAGAACGGTAAATCAAAAATTACATGATCTAGAGATAAAAGAGAAGGGTGAGAGGCTAGATCAGTTGGATAGACATATGATGATTAAGAACAGTGGGGGTATGTATCCTGCCGTGCCGGTGCCTCGATATGAAGATGTGATAGGGCTAGAAGCAGAACAAACAACGACTGAATTATTGTTTCCAGGAGCTACAGCTCCACCGGCAGACAGTGAGGGTGAAAGGGTGGAATTCCCAATGAAGTATGGAGACCCAGATAGGTTGATAGACCATAGGAGAACGACTACTGTAGAAAAGGATAGAGATGGAGACTTGCAAATCCTTATGACCGGGCTGTATGGCACACCCCTCAATGACAGCCTACGGGACCAATTGGGGCGTTTGACACCTTTGGAATTTAGGACAGTGGCCACTAAACTATATACCTTTCATGAGGGTAACTGTAAATTGAGAGGACAGAGTACTGCGGATCTGCCCTCAGCATATCAGGACGCTGTCGCGTTACTACCAGTGACTGCGTCCAGTGTTCAGTTATGGGGATGTATGTCCGACATAATAGCGGAAGTCATAAGGGGCGGTGTTGAATGGGAGAAGGAAAAGAGGGCATGGGAAAGAGAGGTGAGGGAAAGAGAGGCTAAACTCAAAGATGCAGACCAGGCGGGCCAAAACGTAGCTAATCGTATGATAGCATCCATACACTCGCAGTCCATGTCCACCCTGGTGAGTCTGATGGAGGGCCTTGGCTGGCCTATACAAGTAAACGTAATTAAATATCTTCTTATTAGGGTGGATGGTATAGAAGAGGAAAAGGAGCCTAGATATATGTCCCAGTGGAATAGGATTAGGACGGAATTGGATAAGAAACTGCTATCTAATATAAGAGTGGATGATTCAGGGGCGGAAGAATGGAGGATGGCTAAGGTGGAGAAACTATTAAAAGATTATAAAAAAAATAAAAGAGAAAGCTCTTAGTCATCAATCCTCTGTTTCGCCACCAGCGCAGGCCCCTGTGAGTGAAAATACGGAAAAGTTACTATTAATGCCAATGAGAGAGTGCCAACCCACCATAGAGGCAGCCACTGGTAACATGATGCGCACCTATGTGTATGTCCCTTTATCCCGAATTGAATTAATGCATATCACCAAGTCCATCCCCGACCCCCGTATAGACCCGGCAGGATTCTACAAAGAAGTGGGAAAGCTATTCAGACCCGGGTTATTTACTGTAGAGGATGTAGATAACATATTGTTAGCTATTGTCCCAGAGGAGATATGGACCCCCTTTCGTGCCAAAGACAATGATACAATAAAATGGAAAGATGTAATGGAGGCGAGTAAAAATAGGAAACTGCATGAGGAATATCCTGAACCCCTAAGGGGGCATGGCATGGCAGTCCTGAGGGCTCTAGAAAAGGTGTTACCCCCATTTGATGTGAATGTGGAGAAACTGTCCGCTGTGATAAAGGGTGCAAGTGAGGAAGTAGCACAGTACTTTCTGCGTTATGAAGCAGCATTCAAAGCGCACAGTGGGCTAGAGATAGGGTCTGAAACGGGCCAACGGTACTTTGCCACAAACTTTGTAGAGGGGCTCCACGGGCCAATTCAGGAGAACATTAGGAGGGCAGAAAGTACATGGATGACTAGAAACCCCCGGGATCTCCTCGAAATGGCTAGGTATTACGAAAGAGGGGAAAGAGTGAAGGGACAACAAAAGGCACGACAAGAGAAGGATTTAAAAACCAAAGTGTTGATGCAACAGTTGCATCAAGGGCCCCAAGGCAGGTATAACTACAATTATAACGGCCCGTCACAGGGCTATAGTAGCAACATGATAGGTGGCCAAGGGACAGGTAGAGGTACAGTGCAAGGAGGTGCGCTATATGGGAGGAGGGATGGGCTACCCCAAGATGTATGTGCCTTCTGCAAGAGACCCGGACACTGGAAATCCCAGTGTCCCCAGAGTGGTGGGAGAGGAAGGGGCGTACGGCCCCCTTCACAGACAACATTTGCCCCAGGAAATAGGACTGGTGGGTACGGCAACCAAGACAATAGAATGTTTAAACCCCCTCAACCCAATGCCTTTGACGGACAAGCAAGAGGGGATGTTCCCTGGCCGGCCCCACCTCCCCCCAATCTACTGTATCAACCATGACAAACGACACAAGTACAAGGTGTATGCCAGGGTGAAGAATGTGGAGAAGGGGTATACTATAACGATGATTTTCAGGATAACACAAGCAATATGTCCTGAGGATGCCGGAATGAGATAGCGGGAGTGGTGCAGGTTCCTATAGACCAAAGGGGGCCTTATGCCTCTATTAGGATCGGCCCCCACCGAAACTTGAGATGTCTGGTAGACAAGGGAGCTGGAAACAGTTCCGTGAATATCAGAGCCGTCCCTGCTGTACCATTATCGGATAAAAGCAAGGTATCAGTTGGATTTGGGGGAAATCCAATAAAGACTCCTGTAAGTGAAATAGTAGAAGTGGAACTTCATGGGGTAAAATGGGAGAATGGGTGGCTGTTGACCAATCACTGCCCAGAAAACTTGTTAGGTATTGATGCATTAAAAACGCTAGGGTCCACAATATATTGCTCCCCCCAGGGAGTGAGAATGACCATAAGCAAACCTATGAGTATGATGGGAGTAATGCAAACCCTGCCCCCGGAACTCCAAGACATCCCGAATGAACTATGGGCCACTCATGGGAATGATGTAGGAGTGTTGGATGTTTCCCCAGTAGTAATCAAACTAAAGCCCGGTGCCAGGTTGCCCAGGATAAAACAATATCGCATATCACACGAGGGAGAGCAGGCACTATATCAAATAGTACAGGACATGATACGGTTAGGGGTGGTAGAGCCAACAAATGATAGCCCTTGTAACTCTCCGATCCTTCCAGTACACAAGAAAGGTGATGAAGCCGTACCCTATCGTTTTATTATTGATTTGAGAGAAATAAACAAAATAGTAGAACCCAGATATCCAGTTGTCCCTAATATTTCAGGTGTACTCACTTTAATTCCCAAAACAGCGAAATGGTTTACGGTAATTGATTTGAAAAATGCCTTCTTCAGCATTCCTATTGCCGAAGAAAGCAGGTACCTGTTTAGTTTCACTCTTCGAGATAGACAGTATCGATTTACTAGAGCCCCGCAGGGATATACAGAAAGTCCCGCCATATTCAGCCAAGCACTAAAAACACAGATGGATAACCTAGCCCTACCCGCTAACACTGCTCTGATACAATATGTTGATGATTTGCTATTATGTGCAGCCACCGAAGAGGAATGCCATTATGTGACCAGATTGGTGCTAATGCACTTAGCAGAGAATAAGCACAAGGTAGCCCTAGCCAAAATGCAGTATGTAAAACAAAAGGTCCATTATTTAGGCTTTGAGCTGTCCGAAGAGGGGCGAACCCTGTCTACTGATCGCATTGCTTTGATACAGTCCATAAAAGGTCCAGACACGGCAAAGGGTCTCCGAAGGATAATTGGTGTTTTATCCTACTGTAGGCACTGGATTCCTGAATTCTCTGTACGGATCCAGCCCATGCTAAAAGCCTTAAAAGACGTACAAGAAAACGGCCCATTAGAATGGACACCTGAGATGGAAAAAGCCCTGACAGCTATGAAAGATGTTCTATGCCACGCACCGGCCTTAGGCACACCTGATTATACTAAGAGATTTTGCCTTTTTGTTGATGAACAGGAAGGTTGCGCTGTGTCAGTCTTGACACAGGAACAAGGGGGTAAACAGAGACCATGTGCATATTTTTCTAGCACTCTGGACTCAGTAGCTCGAGGCCTACCCCCATGCATGAGAGCAGTAGCTGCAGCAGCGACAGCCCTAAAACAAAGTGCAGGTATCATCCTAGGGAGTGAAGTAACAGTAAAGGTTCCACATACGGTAGATGTTCTTCTGAATAGAGTGCATACACAGCATTTGACTACAGCTAGACTCACACAGTATGAGATGATCCTGTTTGCCAGTAATGTAAAAATTGAACGGTGTAACACTTTGAATCCAGCGACACTGCTTCCTTTGCCCACCTCACCTGATGACATTAGGCATGATTGTGTGATCCAAATGGAAGAACACACTAAGGGTAGAGCAGACCTGCAAGACACCCCGCTGGTTGATAATGAGGGTATATTATTCTGTGATGGTTCCTGTTTCAAACTGCCAAATGGGGAGACAACAGAAGGGTATGCAGTAACTACAGGGGAACGGTTGATTGAGAGTGGGAAAGTGTGTGAAAAATCGGCCCAGGCAGCAGAATTGATTGCGCTAACAAGAGCATTAGTGTTAAGCAGCGGTATGAAAGTGACAATTTATACTGATTCAGCCTACGCGCACGGGGTGATTTCCAGTTTTGGTAAACGCTGGGGAGAGCGTGGGTTTTTAACCTCCCAAGGTGATACTATTAAACATGCCCGATTGATTGCTGAATTATTGCAAGCCCTTACGCTGCCCAAAATGGTGGCCGTAGTGAAGTGCTCAGCGCATAAAAAAACACTGGATTATGTCACGCAGGGAAATTCTTTGGCTGACCAGATGGCTAAACTAGCTGCCACAAGGGACACTCGGTGGGAAGCCCGACAGCTCATAGTGGGGAGGGATGTGACTATGGAAGGGACGAAGGAGCGCGTAAAGGAAATCCAAGCAGATGCAACCATTGAAGAAAGACTATCTTGGCACAAGGATGATCAATATGAGGAGACGGTAGATGGGCTATGGGCACATACCAAAACGAACACCTGGGTACTACCTGACGCATACTTACCTGTGATAGTGAGTGTGGCTCATGGTCCAACCCACGTTAACGCAAGAACTATGGAAGAAGTTTTAAGTACTGTGTGGTACAACAAAAGATTGGGAATGCATTGTCGCCAATGGGCAAAACAATGTGAAATATGTGTTTTATATAATGTGGGGAAAGGTGTACCGGCCCCGGCGGGCCACAGTAAGTTACCCACCTGCCCTTTTGAGGTGGTGTATATGGACTTTATACAGCTGGAGCCTGTAAATAAACATTCCTACTGTTTGGTGATGAAATGTGGGTTCTCAGGATGGGTGGAAGCATATCCCCTGCGGGACAATAGTGCCACCTCCACAGCACAATGCATATTGAAACACTGGGTGCCCTTGTATACGGTCCCCAGATATCTATGGTCTGACAATGGGACTCATGGCCGGATGCATTGCCTATTGCATTATTGAGTATGCGTACTATGCCTAAGCGTACACATGGTTTATCTCCTTTCGAAATTGTTATGGGGCTCCCACCAAGTATTGGGACCCCCATATCACCTAAGAGATTGTCTGAGCAAGCATGGCCTGCATTACAACAGTACTGTATTGGGTTAACTAATAGACTGATTTCTATTAATGCACAGGTGAACGCAGTAGCTCCATCTCCTCTGATAGGAGAAGGTCACGACGTGCAGCCCGGTGACTGGGTTGTTATAAAAGCCTTCGATCGCACCAGCGGACTGCAACCCAGATGGAGGGGCCCGTTTCAGGTGCTCCTCGCAACACAAACTGTGGTAAAAGTTGATGGCAAATCGCACTGGTACCACGTGAATCACGTCAAGAAGACGCTTCCATTACTGATTCCTCCAGAAAAGGGAACCAACCAACCCCAGGTTGCAACAGTACTGCCAGATGCCATTAGTAGGTGTGCCCATCACCTCCGATCCCGTGACGTGTATGTGCCAAGCAACGTGTAAGGACACTGCTTTGAACTTTGATCATTAGGGAGATGAACATTTGGACTCTCTTGTTGGTTTTAGCAGAATTGTGCCTTACTGAAGACGACGGGCTTGTAGCCTGAAGGGCCTTCGGCGTTCCCCTCCTGGGACAGGCACTACGAGACGTGGGACAGATCGGATGAAGGTTTTCAGTGAGACCTACCACTATTAGAGTAATAAGGACACTGGTGCTTTAAATAGGGGATACAGCTATATCGCTAGGTTGCATCTGATACGCATACGTACCTATAATTGAGCCACATACTGAATTATGTCTGCACCCGTATATGCTGGTTTAATCCCTGAGCAGATAAATGTATGCTCCCCAAACACAGAAGCTAAGAGAAAAACACCACTTTGCACCACAAGGAACAAAATCTTATTTTTTGTATGCTCGATAGTAGGCAGCTCCTTACGCCCATACTGGTTCTAGCGGCAATAGTTGTAGGAATTTGTCTCTGCATCCAATGCTTCCCGGTATGTGTGTCGTGCTGTGTTTCCATGTGTTCTTCCAGCATAACGCGCCTAAATCCAATGGACAAAAGCCATGTACAACAGGAATTTTTTGACATGGGAGGCCTGGAGAAGATTATGGTACATACAGTATGTGATGATGTTGCTTTCCTGTCATCTGCTTATGCTAGGACTGTTTAGATTGATGCTCAAGTGTGAGCAAAGGGTGGATTGAAGGTACGCATACATATGTAATGTTGTGCTCACACTTGGAGTTTGTACTAATCACCATATGTGTTAAAAGAATGTACCCTTTGTTAAAAGAAGAGGCCTTCTCTTTATACAGCGGCATTTAAGACCTGCTGACCTGGCAAGAACTTGTTTTTAACAGAAGAATTGTGTTTGGTCACTGTATGTCGAAGCATGCTGAGCCTGCTAAAACTATCTGCAGATTACGGGTGGGGAAGGAATGAGTAAGCACAGCCTCGTGCACAGAGATAAGGACACAGAGGGGCACGAGAGAGAGCGAATAACAGATAACAGGAAACCACAATAGCAGATGTTGAACTGTTGACCGTTGATGCAAAGTCATGACTGGGAGGAACCGCCTTGTGGTGGACATAATCTATGTGCAGCAATGTATGACAATGTAAAACAGATGGGTATAAAAGGACCACGATGTGCAGGGGAAAGGGCGGCACTTTGACGACTTGCTTTGCGAGACGGTTGAACTTGTGGCCCATTCGCGAATGCTTGTGTGTTAATAAAGCAATGTTTACTCAACTCTTTTCTGTTTGAGTTTTTAAAGGGTCCCTCTTGTACTGGTTATGGTGATGGCGAGAAATTGCACCCACAGTGAGGCAAGAAACTTAAGTTGAAGACCACATCTAGGAACTGGTCATCCTAGCGTGTTGGCTTGGAGACCCAATGAATGAAGAAGCAGACAATGTGCAGATTAAGGAAAAGGCTTCCAGGTGATCCAGCCAAACTTTGAGGTCACCAAAGATGGTGATGCAGTTGGCTTTTATTTTGAGGGTGAATACAATAATCAAACCATTCAGAAAGGAAGAGGGCTAGCACCTGGAGGCCAGTAGGCCTTGAGAATTAAGAGGGATTAGGGGAGATTCATAAGGTGTTTGGGTCATTGTCCTTTACGTATTCGCGGGTGGGAGTGGCTTGATGTATGAGGAAGTTGGGAATGGAGAAAGAGGTAACGGTGCTCTCGGAGTGCAGACAGAGGTTCAAGAGAGTTGGGGTGCCATGGCTTAATCATGTTTAGGATACGGCGTAGGAGGGAGTCAAGCTTGCACGGCGTTAGAAGGTTGGCCTGGATCCTCATCTGCACCCGTATTGTGAATATTTACGGTCCCCTTGTGAAATGTACAAGTTCGGACAATTTCATACAATATTGGAAGGCCATCAAGAGAGCTCCCAAACCTCTTTAAATCTTAGTGCACAGGGAGGCAGGAAGCTCACTCCGCACAACTAGAGCTAGTGGAGTGAAGGAATAGGTGGTTTCAGACTGCAGCCTACTAACATTTAGAGCTTTGCCCAGGCGGAGGTGCAACTTACTGCAGGAAATGAGTAACCTACACACGAGTACGGGGCAACTAATTCACAGAAGAACTTGCGTCTGATGTCTGAAAGAATTTAGGTTTGGGGGAAAATTGCTTAGTTTTTGCATAACCTGTGCATACACAGAACATGAGATCAGAACACACAGGGTTCTAGTGAATTGTGGCCCCGTCCAGAGGAGCGACACCCACAAAAGCCCAACTTTATGTCTAGTCACAAAACTCCAAAGTTATCTTAGGATCTTTTGTGAACACACCTATGTTGAAGGAACGCGCATGTGACCATGTGGGTTGTGTGCAGTAAGGAAACATGTAGAACGATTTCAGTAGGAGAGATTTTTGTTGTTAAGCAGTGTTGTCTGATAAAACAAACCGTCAGCACAAGTGCTAGACCACCTTGTGATTTTATTCCCGACAGTAGCAAGAAAGTAGGCAAAGTTCACACAACATAACTGCTACCAAAAACTCGATGCTCTGTGATACCCTGCTATTGACTCAGTTGTAATCCTTGCTGCAAACAACCACCTCGCCTGTCCAGAAATGGCTTCAGAGCCTCAAGAGGGGGCATTTTAGACTCGCTCGTCCCATCAAGAAGCAAACAAAGAACCGGCTTTAAGAGCACGGCCGATGCCGCCCCATTTACCGTTGTAGGCTACTGACCCGGTTGCTGGATGAACAACTGCCTGAGAGCAAGCAAGGACTAGCCAAGACAGATGGAATAATGCAACATGAAGGCTTGGCAAAACTAGAGCCTGAAGATACCTCCACAGATTGGTTTTCTGCGGTTTCCAATCACATATTCCCCACATCTCCATGCTCCAGTGTCCGAGCGCCTAGAGACCATGCACATGACAGTGCTGCACTGTGTAGATCAGTTCCTTAGCATATGCAAATCACTGCATTAAAAGCATATCCATCATGTGTAGGGCTAGAACACTTGGGCACCAAGAAGTCACGTTAATTAGATAGTGTAGCAGTACCCGTGATCTTCAGGGTGCTGTTCACTGGGCGTTTCCAGTAGCACCCTGAAAGAGGAGCTATCGCTCCCCGGCTGGATCTCAGTGGGTGCTCAGGGATAGAGAGCACCGGATCTTAGCCGCCTGGTTGGCGAAACACTGCCCCGCCCCCCCTGTAGAGGCAAGTCTAAATGGTTGAGGTCGAAGATAGCCTGGGAAGAAGGGAGATCCAAGATGCACCCAACTCTTTTAGAGCCGCATGGACAAAGGTCTGCCCGCAGGTGTCGGCACTTCCGTTTAGCAAAATGCAACATTGGCAGAAGCACCGACACCTTCGGGCAGCCCTTTAACCATGCAGCTCTTTGGCTGATAGCGATACCTGCGGGGGTTGGAGTATCTGGGCTAGTCGGGAAGGGAGCCATGGCTTGGGCCCTTCTTGGAGACTGCTAGGGCCCTGTCATGAATAGCCCCAGCATAATTAAAGCCCCGCCAGGAGAAAAAAAAAGTACGCTTTCGGGTACTGATCCAGCTGCAGCGGGACATCCGCCCAAGCACACCTTTATGAGGGTGGAGTGATGGACTGATTTTTAGAGCCGCTTGGCTGCATCGTCTACATTGGAATGAGTAGAGTGTTACTTCTGTAAGAATTCCTTTCATCAGTGTTCTGTTTTCGTCTGGAATCCGTTTCCCGTGCAGCCCCTATGTTCCCGCATTGCCTGAAAATAAATGATCTTGCATTTTACTGAACGATCGTCACATGTCACGACTGAGCGTCCACCGACGAGTTCACGACATCCCAAGTTGCTCGTAACTCGAGCTTTAAATATGCTCTCGGCGCTTCGATCAAAGAGAACCGAGAAAGAAGACAAAATAGAACAACAAATAATTAAATCAATCCAGTCAGGTAGACGCCACCTGCTTGGGCCAGCGCCTCTCAGCCACAACCGAATACCACAACAACCACGAACTGGTTTTCAGAAAGAAGTACACGGTTCAGTAAATGTGCAACAGCCAAGGGGATGTCGTAGGAATGTCCTGACAATTAGTAGGACTTTCATAATAGCCACAAAAAAAAAAAACATACTTCTAAGTGTGACTGACTGACACACACACACACGCACGCACACGCACGCACGCGCAATGGGTGCTCTTGCGTACACTGGGTCACCAGGGACTTAGTGGCAAGATGGAAGGCATGTTGCCAAGACCGCCGCTCTCCATTGGAACGGGGGTTACATGGCGGTAGAATTAATCGACCGTGAATTCAACACAGTTTTAATCGAATCTGGCCGTAAATGTGTGTGATCTATGGGAGGGGGCAATCATAATTAAAATGGGGGCCGGGGGCGGTGTCGGGCTGGACTGGTGTGCATGGTCAAATTAACATAGAAAAAAGACTAAAAGAAACAGACCAAAATTACATTTATAAACGAATTCGTATTGCAATCAAATAGACCCCATTGGAACCAGCGTGTAGTCTCTAATTCATCAGTTAGCACAGATCCCACGACTTTTCTTTAAACTTTAACACCATATAAATTCCCTGAATGTTCCAATGAAATCAGGTGATTTCCTCGAATTAACAAGGCGTTTGCATATGCATTTTAAGTACTATTTTTAGCTACATCCGGTCGTGGGTGGACATCTGTCTTGAAAACAAGAGTGTAGCAAACACACACATAACCCCAGATGCGAGTGGGACATTGGTCCTGGCAGGATGCTCTGCCCTGCAAACAGCAAGATGGCCGGCCCCTAGAACACAGGCAACACTTTCATTATTCAGTGGCATTTAGAAAAGGCAATTAAAAAAACCAGCATCTTTAATGCATCTAGTTGTCTTTTCAGTCATTGGATTTCAAGAACCAAATTAAGAAATTAGTAAGTACTGCCTCACCGCGTTACCCGCGACAAGCACGGATAGACAATGGGCCCTGTACCAATTCCAGGGGCAGGATTCCAAGTGTGGCCCTGTTTCCACCTGCCGAATGGAACCAGGGGCTTTTACTTCCTCCTACCCTCCATCGCTCCGTTCCGCAAACTTGATCCACCACAACCATCAGTGAACGCAGGCGGACAACCACATCGCCCAACCTTGGAGGACGCCCCTTCAATAGCCAGAGACCTACAGAACAGCCAGCGATCGCCAGTCCGACAGAGCAGCGAGTGAGGCGCAACTTGCAGACACAGGTTCAAATCCTGGTGGGGCCGAACCACTACCTCACTAATGGCCCAACATTGGCGTGTTCCGCAATGACGCAGAATTGGTGCAGGCCTCAAAGTGCGGACTCTCCAATAGCCATTGGCAAGTACAAAATGGCGAGCTAGGCGAATGAGCAGTAGCATGCAGCTTGAAGGTTTATCCCGGATTACAGCAGCTAGAAGCAGGAGAAAGGAGCCAGGAAAGGTTGAATAAAAGGATCATGGTTAGCCAGCAATGATCTGAAGTGGCATTCTATTTACGTACACAAAGTATCTGAAACGTTACTTACAGTACTGACTACTTGATGCCTAGTCCAAAGGCCTCTTCCTTCCAATCTAAGCGCAGCCTGAAAAATAGGGAAGGGACAGGACCCATTCGAAGTCTAGGTTTCCTTGCAGTAATTTGCTCAAAGCCCATTTGGTCGATCAGTGTCTGTTGGGGTTAGGGTCAAAGAGGAACCCCCTGCAATCCACCCCAGACGGCCCACCTTTCTAAATACCCGACGCCCCTCCATCTACATTTTGTGATAAAATATAGTAAAATAAACTTGCAACCAAATGGGCCTTGAGCAAACGGGTCTGCAAGGAAATGGGGCAATTCCGCCATTAGTGCACAGTACTGTGCGATTTTGGAAAACAGAGCTACGCGCATGTGTTCAATCCACCACTCTCTTCCTGCTCAAATCTCGGCAACAGCCTACCAATTGTTTTCCATCCACCAATGCATGGATGGACAGGACTAGCAGGGAAATGTAGAAGGGCAATTGGAGGCACAGCGACAGTACTCCGGATCACAGTAGGCGAGTAGCTGTTCCCCCTACATCTCTTTCCCCTCTATTGCATATTTATTTATTTTTACATTTGTATAGCGCACAAGGCAGCCCCTAGGCATCGCGGCGCTGTTACTTGTAGTTACACTTAGTTACAGGAACAGTCCAGTACATTATGCATTTAGGCAGGTGTAGGTTAGCTAGCTGTGGTGTGGCGTGGTTATGTGAAAAGTAGTCTTTTGGCAGCTTTTCTGAAAGCAAGGTGTGAACTTTCACCTCGGAGTGTGGGTGGCAACGTGTTCCATTGAGGTGCCACCAGCTGGAGCTCTCTTAAATTTGGGCACTGTGATGTTAAGTGACTTCAATTCAGCACTCCAACTAAGTCAATGCCTAGTCTGGGATGCCCGAGGGAAGCCCTTATTTATATATTTTTATGACAAGAACATAGATCTGGATGATAAACCCTTGTATAACGCCCCTCTCTTTGAATCCCCCTGACCTCACTGAGCCAAGAAATAGGTTTGTTTTGCAAATTAAAAGGTTTATTGGAAAAGTTACACAATATATATATCACACTTTTATGAATAAATTAATATTTGATGGCACACTTATGAATATAACAGTGATCAACAATGGATAATATTACACTATCACACGTCTTTAATTACATTACTTTGGAGTTGGTCTAGAAAGGATGAGGTAGCAGAGAATACTTATGGTTTCAAGGAAATGCAATGATGGAAAGAATGCAGCACAGAAATAAACGGAGATGGTTTCAACAAGAGATAATATGATCACTTTCTTTTGACAATTCACACCCCCACCCCTATGCAATATAAACAGATGGAAAAGAGAGCACACAGTTTTCAGGAATACAATCAAACGCAATACAAATTCTAGCCCCCCCCCCCCCCTAGCAAGCTTAGTGCAACCGGTATGCTTTTAAAACATGCAGAAATACTTTTAATGTGATTTGCAATGAAGTGAAAATATGCTAAATATGATCTTAACTCCCTATAGGAGGTTCAGGGTGGGTGACAGCTACTTTGAATTAGTTCTGGTCAACACTAGCAATCATTCATAAGGGATTATCAGGTTGAAAACGAATTTCAGCAATGGAAGCAAAAGACAGCTATTTTTGACAGGAGAAGAAGTTTGATTCAAATTGCAATTCGCGGCACTTTTTTCGAGTGCGTCGAGCGTGATTATGGAAAAACTATAAGGAGTAGAAAGATTCTTAGCTTTAAAATGAAAGTTAACTCTCGCTCCTAGGACGTGCCGTTCAAAAGATAGACTATTTAGTGGAGGTAGATTCTCAGAAATAAAGTAAGATTCAAATGACAAATGACACTTTCACAGGTTTGAAATCACAGAATGGACACACGATTTCTATGCAGTTCTTAATAGGTGGAAATAGTTTGAAGCAGATTATTTTAAACTAAGAGATTGGTTTGCACAGCTCTGGCTGGATACTCACTCCTAACTTTGGAAGGAATGGGCCTCGTCACAGATCTGGTCAACAGGTTTAGCTGCAGTTTTCTCTGCTCTGCTCTGCGGGTCTGGATCTCTGGTTCTGGCAAAAGTTCTGGTCACTGCACAGCGGTCTGGTCTGGGTCTGGTCTGAGGTTTGGATACAGCTCTGCTTTCTGGGTCTGGTACTGGCACCGCGGTCTGGTCTGGGTCTCTGGTTCCGGCAAAAGTTCTAGCCAGAAGCGAACAGCACAGCCGGCTGTTGAATAGTTTGGTTAGGTGGCTGGATTCTGAGGCCTGCTGAGAAGGATTCAGCTTTTGGACTAGGGCTCTCTGCTGCAAGTTCTGAAGTCTGGATTCGCAGTTCTGTAGTCTTCTGGCAAAGCACTTCGCAAGAAATCAGTTTGAAGTGTCATGAGACATCATTTTTATGGCATACAGAAAGAACACTCCCCATGTCACTTTGCACACAAATCTATTTTTGACTTAAATGCATATTTATCTATGTACAATTTTTCTAATATTATATGTCCAGTTAACATATTTTCTGTAGCGCCAAACCATCCGATCCCTGTCTTTGTAAGATGCTGTGTTCACTTCTGACAGAATTCTGCCCTTTTCATCCAGAACACAACCTCTAAACTTTTCCAGAATTTACACAAATGTGTGCAAGGAATATGGGCATCAGATGATGAAGTATCAGATTTTTAACACACATATATTTGGAGTAATACCCTATTTTCCGCTACTACCCCCCAGAACATACCACAGAGTCCTAACACCTCTTAAAATGTGCACAGAAAAATCACAGGAATCATGAGATTATTGATATCATTTTGACAATGATTTACTATATATTATCCATCTTTCTAAAATGATGCTCTGGCTCAGAGGGGTGTGGTTTCCCAAAGCACATGGGGGAGTTTCTGGTGTGTCCACTTCCTCCAAGCTCAGCTGGCTCACAGATGCAGTGCCCCTCCCATTTCCTTCCAAGAGGAAGCCATTTACGACCCCCTGATTTAGCAATGGCTTGGAGCAAAGGGAGTTCATTGTTCTGTTTTCCTGCAGTCCCAGGTGCTCCTCCCCTGATTCAATCAGAGAGGTGTGATCTCCTTTTGGTGGAGGCAGCAGAAGGCAGGCCAGGCCTGGGAATGCAGTTGCAAGTTTCAACTCCTGTCAGGGCAGAATTCAGTCCCTTTTAGGCAGGCTTCAGCCAAAGGTCACTTTTGTTCCCATTTTTCTTCATTCAAATCAAACTTACAATTTTGACACATGCAGCTAGAACGCTTATTCTAACTTCAAAACCATGACATTTAAGCAGTTGCAACTTATGTGACACTCAAAAGTAGGTCACTCATTTATTTTAAACATTTCGATTTTAGTGGCTTTAAATCCCATTTCACTTAAGCTGCTGACATCCACAGCTCAGCCAGTTTTGTTATGAACATTATTTTAGGCTCTTCATCTTTCCAGATTTGGTATGCACACAAGACTTCATTCTACCCGACGTCTGCTGGTGTTCAGTAAGATTTTTGAATATCTTGCAATGTTTGAAGTAGGCATTTTGAGCTTGCCTTCCAGAGAAACAAAGGTGATTTCAAAGCGCTTTTTGAGCTAACAGGCACTGCTATTTTTCCTTTGGCACCACGTTTCACTCATCGTGCTTCTGGCCCATCACGCGCGCACTGTTGGGTGGCAGGTCAGGCGACCATTTTGGTGTGTGCAACAACTGCGCGATTTTCCTGGATTCTGGCGCAAATGTGGGCTTTTCGGCCATCTTGGATTTTCTAAACCCACAGCACCAAATGTTGCAGCATGATAACTTGAATGTGGGTTGGTACACCTGACAGTCAGCATGTTCGCATAAGGTGTTCTAGTAGGTCTGGTTGTGCAGGTGGGTGGACTTTTTCAGAGAGTTAGGTGGGAGCGGTTTGCTGAATACATGTGTGTGTCCGAGCAAGGGCTGTGAAGATAACTCTTTGTTAGGAAGCCAGTGTGCTTCTTTCCTTGCATCTGTGATGTGCTGTCTTTTAGGGATGCCTAGGCCTGCTCGTAGGGCATTATTTTGAATGACCTCTAGTTTAGCCAAGTTTTTAGTGGAGGTTCCCAGGAAGAGGACATTGCAGTAGTCCAATCTTGATCCAGCAATGGCTTGTGCGATGGTAATGGAGTTTTCTTTAGATAGGAATGGACTGGCTGCTGTCATGAGTTTAGCATGGTAGGCTGCCGCAGAAGCGATTGCATTGACCTGCCTGGTCATTGATAGTGTAGAGTCAAGGAAAACTCAGAGTTTTTACTGTGCTGGCAACTGGGATTCTGATATTGTCGATGCTGAAGTGGCTAAACTTAGGATCTAGATTCCCGAGTGTATCGCTGGTGCCAACTAGGAGTAGCTCAGTTTTGTCTGAGTTCAGGCATAGTCCATGTACAGCCATCCAGGTTTGGATTGTGTTGTAAATGTCGTTTAGGGGCATGGAGTCAGTGTTATTATTGTATACTAGTGGGAGACTTCCAAAGTGGTACCAGAGTGCAGCCTGACCCAACCGGGCATCATTTCAAGAGTGAACATCCATTGAGTAGTGGTTACAGAAGGTGCAGTGTTGAAGACCAAGTGCTGTCCTGCAGAAGACAGATTGGAACCGGCCTCTGAACGGCTACAGGAGCAGTGGCGGAGCATAGACCTCAGAATGCTTGGTTTTAAAATTTGGATAATCCTGAAGGGCAACTGGCAACTCAGCAAGCAATAGAAGCTTTGGGGGATTGGGTACCCACGTTTATATTCCCAACTAACAGCCTCTTGAAGGCCCTCAATGCCCTTATCCTGCCTAGGAAGATCTCCAGAAACCTGACCATGGAGAGTGGAGAACCCCCTTTACATCAGCAGAGGGGACTTGGAAAAATGGTAAGATGACAAATGTCCGGAATCACACAATTCCAACAAGACCTTTGTAGAAAAACAAAAACAAATGGAAGATGGGTCTCCAACACCACCTTCGTTTTGTGGAACACGAACGCACACGCATTGGAAGTGACTAAACGTCACTAACCCCTTCACATGAAACCAGAGTTTCCAACAGTGCAGGTTTCCAAATGATCAGATATCTGTAGAAGCATTTTGCATGGAAGTCTTACTAGCAAAGGCCCATATGGTGGCCTCATGGAGAAAACAGACTAGCTTAAAGGAGGAGAAAGATCCTGACTCAGGGATATTTCAAGATCTGGGAGGGGCAGCAGGAAACCACCCGTACTGCAGATGAAGACAGGTGGTAAACGAAAGACAACACATTTGCAAAGACTGGACAAGGGGTTCATGATATTCTGGAAGAGGAAGCCCCCTGTGGTGCTGGGCCCTTTTGGAAGGTCTTCTAAAGCTTGAGTGATGTCAGGATTATCCCTCAGAAAAGACTGCTGCTAAGTTAGTCGGCTGATGGGAATGGTTTGAGGAGGCCTCACCAGTTGCTGAACAGTCCAATACATTGAGAAAAAGAATATTCATAGTTGAAGTGCTTACAAAACTAGGTCGGAGAACCAGTACACTGCAGGGCAGCGAGCAGGCACCAGAAATCGGATCGAGCAGGCCCTAGAAATGGGAAGCATGGCCGAGCTTCCTTGTACTTGCAGATCACACCGGGGATCATTGGAACAGTCTTTTCCAGCTGAGAACAAAGCCATCCCTGCTCGGTACACGTGACCAAGGCCCTTGTTGGGGGACTGTCTCGTGTCCAGCACTGGGGAACAGTTTCTGTCCCGAAAGCCTCAAAATCTAGGCAAAGATCACCTCTTTTCAGAAGCAGTCATAGAATGAAAAGGCTTGGGGTGGGGTCATTTTTTTTTATTAATTTGTATAGCGCACCTCACACGTAGGTATCTGGGTGCATTGCAATACATTACACAATATTCAGTTGCACACAGTAATACAGGACAACTGTCATACATGAAGTGATGAGCGAAGCAGGATACAGTGCAAAGGTAAGCAATGCTGACAATGGTACATATGAATCTAGCGCTGGAGTGTGCTTATAGGAAATAGAAAACTTGGAGGTTAAATGACATTGGAAACTAGCCAGTTTCTGGTATTATTCCTGAAGCTTTGGAATATGTGGTCAGTTCGTAGGTTAATTGGGAGAGAGTTCCAGGAGTGGGCGGCTTGAATGGGGAAGCTAATACCTCCTGCCTTTTTTAGATTAAATCTAGGAGTTACAATGCAGCACAAGTTGATTGCTCTGGTTGGGCGTTTTGATGATTTCTTCATGATTTTATCTCTTAGGTACTGGGGGGGCTGCATTGTTTAGACATATAGGAGTGATAGAGGCTATTTTGAGCTGGATTCTATCCTTAATGGCTAGCCAGTTGTAATGTCTTCTGGCATCAGAGATGTGCTGTCTCTTTGGTATGCTTAAAGCGGTTCTGTGTGTGTTATTTTGCAATGTTTGGAGTTTGATCAGAATCTGTCTGTTAGCACCTGCATAGAGAGCGTTGCAGTAATCCAATTTGGAGAGGAGTAGAGCTCTCGCTGGGGTGATGCAACTATTAGTGGATAAAAAGGGTTTGCATGCATGTGTACGCTGTTACAGAGGCCGAATTCAATTTCCCCTGCGTGGTTTATATCTGCTATATTTGTGGCATGGGCGACCACTGATCTAGTATTTATTAATTTCCCTTGATGCAAGGGCTGGTGGTGTGTGATCATGTCAGCTCTACCTTCTTATGGTTAGCTCTGGTTTTTTTCTTGTTGTTAGTTTTAGGTAATGGCTTGTTTGTCGGCAGTGGGACAATTGGTTTATTTAAAGGTGTGTTCTGCTTAGGAAGGTGCCTATCAAGTCTGGAACCGAGTCTGCTGTTTCTTACTTCAACAGAGTATGGCTTGTTGGGGTGGGTTTAGAGGCATGGAACAAGTTACTTACCTGCGATCCCCCGATACACCAGAACTACAGGACGGCTGTCCTTGTGGTCTCATCAACTGGTGAAGGAATTTATGAAAGGACTGTTCCGATCGTTCCCGCCGGTGAAGGCTCCAGTCCCAGCGTGGGAGCTCAACGTGGTGCTGACCAGGTTCATGGGGCCGCCATTAGAGCCTTTGCATTTGGCCCCTTTGAAGTTCCTGTCGTGGAAGACAGCGTTCCTGGTGGCCATCACCTCCGCACAACGCGTGGGAGAGATTCAGGCCCTATCCTGCAAGCCCCCATACTTGACTTTTCATGATACGAGGGTGGTTCTGAGGATGCACCCCTCCTTCATGCCCAAGGTGCAGTCGAACTTCCATCTTAACGAGCCCTTGGTGCTACCAGTTTTCTTCCCATCGCCTTCGTCGCCGGCCAAGAGGACTTTGCACTCGCTGGATGTAGCTAGAGCGCTTAAGTTCTACGTGGACTGAACAAAGAGTTTTCGGAAGACATCACAGCTGTTTGTGAACTTTGGAACTGTGAACCAGGGGAAGGCTCTCTCAAAGGCTTCCATTTCCAGATGGCTGTCTGGCTGCATCATGCACTGTCACCGGTTGGCAAACCGACCGTTGCCCAGCCGTTCGAGACCCCATTCGACCAGAGCGATCGCTGATACTACGGCGTTCTTGTCTGGTGTGCCCCTGCTGGACATCTGCAGGGCTGCTACGTGGAGGTAGACGTACACCTTCACGAGATTCTACTGCGTCGACCGGGGTTCCAGGGAGGAGTCCTGAGTCAGCCAAGCAGTGCTACGCAACCTGTTCGCCTGAAGGTGGGCCTGGTGGGGAGGTAAGAGTTACTTAATGTTGAGTTTATGTAATGCTTAATGTTGAGCCTTTTGCCACCTCCCGTGGTTGTGCATGTGTGTACTGCTATGTATTCTTATATTCATGAGCATGTGAATCTGTGAATCCATGCCAGGCCCCATGCTGGAGAAGGAACAAGTTACTTACCTGTAACTGTTGTTCTCCAGCATGGGTCTGGCATGGATTCACATGCGAACCCTCCCTCCTTCCCCGCTGTGGCTCTTCACTTGGTCATACTACCACTTTACGTGCTACCAAATCTGAGGATGGCTGCCAGGGGAGGGGCTTAGGGAGAGGGCAGTCATTGGCTGGGGGCAGTATGACCCAGAGACCAGTGATTGGTTACTACTGAGAAAGACAGATCCGAAACGAAACTGATACTGATTTTTTCTATACCGAGGATTCCCGGCCTGACGACGGGGAATATTCATGAGCATGTGAATCCATGCCAGACCCCATGCTGGAGAAATAGCTTTATCCATTGGATAGGGGTTAATGTGTCTGCTGTTTCTTACTTCAACAGAGGATGGCTTTTTAGGGGTGGGTTTAGAGGCATATAGCTTTATCCATTGGATAGGGGTTAATGTGTCTGCTGGTTCACTACATTGGTAATATGTAGCTTGGTGCCTGCCTTTAGCTCTGGTAATAAAGCGGTCGGCTTGATGGTTATAAGTGGAGAGTAGTTTCCACAGGGTGGGAGAAATTTAGTGGGTTGAATCCCCCACGAGGTAGGGAGGGTCGTGGCCATCGGGGAACGGAAGAGTTGTGGCTGTGGTAGGTGGGTCACTTTGCAGTAATAGTAGGTGGCTGCATGAGTGATCAAGAGGATGGCTGTATGGAAGTATGAGGTCTGCATAGTCTATGAAGGCTTAGCAAGTTTACGTATAGAAGCGAGCAAGCAGTACTTGTAAGGCTCTGCAAGAGGCCCTGGCTAGGCAGAGGCCTAGAGGCAGAAAGGCTTAAGGTCACGATAAGGCTAATGGACAGTGATAATATGCAGCGTGTGCCTAGTGCTCTAAATGCAACATGCATCACTAGACGCGTGCAGGCTAGGACAAGTTGGGGTTAAGGGATACATACGGATCATGGCAAGCTACACTTGACACAGATACAGTGATCGTCTTAGTACTGTTAGCGGGACTATTAGAAACGTTGCAAATTAGCAGGGTTAGAGCAGTATATTATACGTAACGTAGAGATGAACACAATGCAATTAGCTTTTGTAGATCTGGTTTTGCACTGATTTTAGGAAGCCGAGTATGGGTGACGGGCATTATCACAGTCTCGGGAGGATAGCTCAGCGGCAACGTGCGCGCCTTGGGAGCAAGACAACACATAGCAACACAGGTTCGATCCCTTGGTCCGCGCTTAGCAACCTCTGGGTATCAAGCGCGTTATAAATATACCATCACATCATATCTTATCATTGTACAAGCATAGTTATTTACGTTTGAAGGTAGAGTTAGTTATGCAATTTCTGGCAAAAACTGCCGGGTCAGGCAATCGTATGCGGATCTATTAGGTAGTGCGTGGTCATTCATATGATCACTTCATAGTTCGCACAAGTTAAGAACATCATTCAAAGTTTGCATATATTAAGGACTCTAATGTTAGTACAATGGAATGCCACAGGTAAGAAAAACAATAGGCTGGTGCCTGGTACGCAGGTCATGTAGTGGAGTGTCGTGGTACATGTAAATAAGGGCACACTCGTGGCAGTGCGCGCACGTTTTCTCATTCCTATACGATTACGATCGCTAATCGAGACAACAGGCAGCCTGAATGCGTGCTAAGGCGGTTATTGATTGGGTGCAAGGCAACAGATTCTGGTACAAAAATAAATGACGTCGCAGGGCGGGAGTAGAGTCAGTGTCTCAAGCGTATGGTTCGTTTAGATCATTAAAGCGCGGGTCTGAGGTTACAAATGACGTGCCAGTGTTTGGACTTTATTTATAGGGTGACCAGACGTTAGGGTTTTCCCGGGACAGTCCGGGGGAATCACCCTCCGTCCCGGGATTTTTAAAATTTTTGAAACCACGTCCGAGGTTTGCATGTTTGGGGGGCTAGGGAATTAAAACCCTAATTATTTTTCCCAACACATTCAGAATTGTGCAATTGGAGGTTTGGCTCGAACCCCCAACCTCTCAGGTACAAGTCGGAACACTTACTGACTGTGCCACAGAGACTGGCTTGGAAATTATTGTACAGCAAGACACGTAATAGCAATCATAGCAAATGCTCGTTTTGAATTAACATGCCACGATTCACAGACAAAACTGCACAAATGAGATTATATACAGTTTATAGAAACGAGAAGTGCGGGAAATATGGTTGTGGGTGGTTGTGGGGGAGGGGTGGTAATTGGTGGGTTGCGATGGGGTAGTCCCTCTGTTGTTGGCTGTCCCAGTTTTTTGTTTTGAAAATCTGGTCACCCTAACTTTATATCAATGATAGATATGCATAGTACCCCGGTTTCCTTAGTGAGTCGTCACAGTTGCACAAGTGCCGATGGTTGTTATTGAAGAGATATCTCATATAGGTGTTCAAGAAGCAGCAGTCTAGCAGGTTTTGCAACTTGTATGGCAATGGGAGAGGGGTGGCCACAGCACGGAATTCCACGAACAGACGCCGACAGACGATGGGCCTTAAGAGTCGGGCCTTTAGTAGCTCAGGGCCGGCTAATGCCTTCCGGTGCTCCTGGAACAGGCAAGTAGCCAAAAGTAGCCAATCAGCGAGTCGCTAACGGTGGGCAGGTCTGTGGAAACGTTGCTAGGCAACGGGTAAACAGAACAGGGCGGCGGCTATCTTCTCTATAGACCGCGTGTTGTTGCTCGGTGCACCGGAGCGAGATATCGAGCGAAATGCAACAAAATGGTGGTAGCAGCAGACAGTAAATCTTGGGCACAGGGGATCAGGCAATTAGATATGGCTGTGCGCGTTTAGGATTACACACTACGCCTCACCCAAACTGAGATTGGCTCAGGCATCTCCGACGATGTGCAGGTACACCGTAGGCAGGGACGGGCTCCAGCCCTCCTCCCACACAGTCTCAATGGACGCCTCCATTTTAGCTTCTCATCAGTGGGCAAATGGTAGTGAAGGCCATCATAGGGGAGCGCCAATTATGTGACCCAGCTTTGTTGTCCATATCAGAAGTAAACTGCACTCCTCTAGCCCCCCCCCATACCCCCACCAACCCAGTCCACAGTATCAATGTGATAAACCGCACACTCTAGAATGTCTGTGAAAAGCGGTTTAAATCCACACAACAGGCCTTAACACCACTTGCTTATCTGGCAAATTCAACCATTTGCTTCCACACCTGGCAGGTTGTCAGCTGCCCAATTGGCCTGTCTAAAATGCACCAATGGAATCCACTGCCCAGCGGTGACACCCACCATTGCGCCCAATTTGAGATGCGAAGCAAACCTTTTCTGAAGGCACTGGCCTGTATCCATGCCCCTGTAGTATCCCACATTCCAATTTTTTTCACAGTCTGAAGAACGGAGCTGGTTCCAGATCTTTCAACCGGATGAAGGGTCCCGAACGCAGGTTACACCTGCTCACAAGAACAGCGGCCAAAACCAGAACACCCTCAATGTAGATAGGTTCTTCTAAAGCGAGAAATCCCAGAAGCTCCACGATTGTCTCCATTCGCGTGTGGAATGCTCCACCTTACAGGGCAGGGGAGTTTGCCATCTGTCTTCCCGAATATCCCACCCATTCAGGGATGCTGACTAAGCAGCTTCAGGAGGAGGAGCCAACCTAGGATCGGACTCATTTGGGCAGCCAAAAACAAATCCAGAATCAAAAAGGATCCAGCACATGCGAGGGTTGAAATGGGACTGGAGGAGTCCGCGGTGTCAGAAGCAGCCGGAAAGACAGCGGATCCTCTCCAATTGGGCCCAAAGAGAAATAAATCATGGCCAGGGAGGAAACGAGTGTGTGGAACTTGCTAAAAAATAAATAAATGAATAACTGTCCCACATGGCAATTTGTGGAATACTCAGTATGCAACTTTAATGACACAGAAGGAGCAACTCACTACACTGGCATGATGGTTCACGGGATCCAGTCAGCTTGGTCCAGACAATAGGTCTGGGTAAACATGGTCCTCCAATACGTGTGGGTGTAGAAATCACAAATCTGTCCTTGAAACACTTTCATAGATCCTTTTGAGCAAAGGGTGAACTGCGAAACATCAGAGAAAGCTCCAGTTTCGAAGCCAGCAAAAAGGACACGCGGATCCAAAATGGTATTCTGTGCAGCCTCCTATAGCCCCCGCCAGGTCACCCACATTGAGATTCATTTTTATGTGCTACACTACAGGGATAAGGGGGAGGACTAATCCTGGCAGACCCTCGGGAAGAAACAGCTTCTGGAAGAAGCTCTCGTAGGATGTAAAGGGACCTTTGGTGCGAGTATGGTGAAGGTCAAACGGCCCTTGGGTACAGCGGTCAGGGCCTTAATCATTTTTGTGGAGGCCCGAACCTGCAAATGCAAATCCTCATGAGAAACTCCAAGACCATTGTGTGGTAGTGATGGAGTCGAGGAAGAGTGGACGGCAATGGTGTCTCCATGGGACAGCGTCTCATGGTACCCTGCTGCTGTAGTGGGGAGAGGAGGAGAAACGGGCACCTACTCAATGATTCCCCTTTTGATGGCTTAAGTTATGTTATAAGACATTTGTATAGCAACTTATGCCATTTTGTATGGCCTCAAAGCGCAGTGGGTGAACGCCCTTGGAGGACCGAAGTTTGAGAATTGAGAAGAGTGTTTTAGAACGCGGGTGTGCATGTCAGACAGTACGAAGGTAGGTGCGGCCAAGTCCCTGCTAGCGACCCATGGATATCTGGCTAGTATATGGGTGCTGTGATAGGCTGTCGGGAGAGAATGCCAGTCAAGGAAACGGATTAGTCATTACTTTTTTGGAGGCAACTGGTGGAACAGGTTCTCCCTGCGACAGAATCGGTCTCCAAGTGATCAAATTGACCATGCATTGCAAAGCAAGTGCAGCTGTCAAGTGCGCACCCCGGCCACAAAAACTGACGGTTGAGCATGTAGGGGCCAGATGCAGAAAACTGGTATCCATAAGACCTGCAAGAAAAGCTCACCTCATTGGGCCAAGCAGAAAGAAGAGAAAAAAAATAAAATAAAAAAAACTTGGCAATGAGAGCATGCTGGTAGCCACCCTGCCCCACGATTTGCATACCATGGTGGTTTGCAACCGACTGCTTTCCAGGTGTTAGGAACTACGGCTCCCATGAGCCCTTACCAATGATGGTGGTAAGAATTGATGGGAGTTCTAGTCCAAAATATCTGGAGAGCCAAAGGTTGCAGATCCCTGGTAGCATCTAGTCCCGGCGAGTATGCACTTTGCTCAAAATTTTAAGTGAAAGAACAGGCCCCATTCCATCCCTGTGCGCAGAGTATACCGCAAGTATGGTGGCAACGGATGGGATGCAGGTGACCAATGACTTCAGTCTATTATTCCCTTCTTCCTTTCTTCAGTTGTCCTCTTTCCCCTGAAACAAATTGTAATGAGTGTCCGAGGACGATGGTGATATATCTAACACTCTCTGCCCTCACCATGCAGCTGTGCACAGGAGACTAAACGGGTCCAAAACAAACATTTCCTTTGCTTTTCGTTTCTTTACTACGTTTTTTTCATACGAATGGGGACATGTGCTGTTGCAACATATGAGCAAATAGTGTACAGTTCACTGAGTGCAAATGCCTGCTAGTCATTGCACCGTTTACACACCCCATCCGGGAACACTTCACTCGTGCTTTACTCAGAGCTCAGTCCGAGCATTAACATTGTTTGTGAACAGGAAAGAAGGCAGGGATGTGACCATAGTGATCAAGTACCATAGAAGGGGGGGTCCGCCAGTGAGTTTGTGTTTCACTCACCCAGAAATGCAAGCATTGGCAATGTGTTAAGCTGTACTCTTGTGCTGAAAGAAGTCCTCCAGAGCCACAGGTAGGGAAGAAGCTTCTTTACTAGATTCCGGGTTACAAGAAGACACAAGAGGTAAGTTCATGGGTAGGTAAGTAGACGGTACAAGAAGAATACATCCACCGGCCTCCACTCTCACAGGCAGCTCACTCTTAACTGAACTCCTAGAACACACAGGGCACTCACACCACAACATTCCACAGCTAACATTCCATCAGGCAAGCATCCAGACAGGGCCAGAGCAAAGAGACACAGGACATAACACAATGCCAAAAGTTTCGGCTTTTTGTAGGAACGGGAAAAACAGTGCATTGATGGTAGCAGGTATAAAAGGAGTACCTGGTCATCTAATATCAATGCTGGGCAAATCCCTAATACTTATACACATTTCAAAACCGTTGGCTTAGCCAATGCTCAATTTTAAGAGCACATCAGTGAATGGCATGCCTAGTGCTCATAAATCGAGTGTCTGAAAGCAGACCTGGTTAAGATAGGCTTACTATGCAGTGGAGAAGATTTTAAACTCAATATGGGCTTTAATTGGTAGCTCGAGAGCTTCGTGTCTCACTAGCGAGATGTGGCCACACTGTCGCCAATCTGCATTAAGTTTTGCATAGTCCCCTATTAGGACCCTCCAGACATTACTGGCTACATGCCACTTGGACACCCCACCCCTTTCTTCAGATTTCAGCACCTTCACACATGAGACGGTTGCCTGAAATCAGCGAAACAGCAATGTGGTCGTAGAAGGACAGGCCTCGACACTAGGAACAAAACTTGAGGTCCCATTCGTTTCAATGCCCTAGGAGGCACGGTTTCTGAGATATTTACACTGCAATGCACCACAACGAACTTTACCACGCCAGGGTGAGGCGGCAGGTGGGAATAGAGCACAGAAAGTCCCAGTATTTAACAGAACACCGCAACTCTCTACCTCCCCGAAACGTGCGCTCCGGGGAATGTCTGCACGCAGGATGGGCGTGTGTGGCTGTCAGTATGTCTGCACGGAGGATGGGCGTGTGTGGCTGTCAGTATGTCTGCATGGAGGATGGGCGTGTGTGTCTGTCAGTATGTATGCACGGAGGATGGGCGTGTGTGGCTGTCAGTATGTCTGCACGGAGGATGGGGGTGTGTGGCTGTCAGTATGTCTGCATGGAGGATGGGCGTGTGTGTCTGTCAGTATGTCTGCACGGAGTATGGGCGTGTGTGGCTGTCAGTATGTCTGCACGGAGGATGGGCGTGTGTGGCTGTCAGTATGTCTGCACGGAGGATGGGCGTGTGTGGCTGTCAGTTTACTTCAGAGTGCAAGGCACATCAAGTGATAAGGAAATCGAAATTGCGACCTACAAGGCTATTGATTTTCAACAATTGAGGAGTGTGATGTCTGTCCACAGAACCCGTTTCGAGAACGGGTATTTTTTTGCTACTAAACTATAAAAGGCCTACAGTCACCCATTGAATCGAAACGGCCAAATGCACATAATCAAAACAACACTTGTGAACTGGTCAAATGTTCAACCGTGCAGCCAATTGAAAGGGAGCACACACACTTGAAAATCTAGCGAGGAGAAACCGATCCCTGCACCTCAAGAAGCAAAAGCGAGCAAGAGGTTCAGGGCACTGTGCGCCTAATTAATGATTGTTCCACTAGTAATTAGCGATTTAGGATCTGCAGGCGGCTTAGCACAAAATCTCCCAAGCTGCTTCTCGATTGCCATCATGGCGGGTGAGGTCATCAGCATTACTAACGCGGTTCCTAGTTTCCGAATATTTCTGAGTGAGCACTCCTTCGACCTATGGTGCAAGTGCAATTAGCAAGGAAAACAAAATACCCTCGTTCAAAAAACCTTCGTTCAATTCATTCTTGCTCCAGAGCAAAAGGGCTAGTGGTAAGGAAAATATTTCCCAGGTGAAAAGAAATTCTATTAAAAGAAGGATTTTTTTTGTTTGGGCTATTAAGTGGTGTGCTGAAGCGCCACCTAGAAGCCAAAACAATTGCATTGGAGTACAAGTAGGAGGGTGATGCTATGAGAGGAGGAACACACATCTTGTGGGTGTTTGGTTATTTACCCACCGATTGACTGCCACTGGCAATGCTAAGACATATGGCCACCCCGACCCCCCACTACCTTCCTCTACCCACCCAAAACATCCTCCTGGGATCTCTGAGCTTGTTCTATCAAGAAAGAACATCACACGTTTGCCCGTCGGTGTTATTTCTACACATTCTGCTGGGAGTTAATGATTTAATTACAGGTGCAAAGGGCTACTGGAGCAATACAAATGTCTTAACCAAGCGTGCCTTCAGCCACTTGATTTAGATCTGTTCCATGCACTAATGTCCGGTTAACAACAGGCAATGACAAAGCCAACAGTTTTTGCTTGAGGTATTAGATGGGCATTTGCCTTGTACTACTGCCATATTTATTTATTTATATAGCGCGCAAGCAGCCCAGGGGCATTGAGGCGCTGTTACTTGCAAGGACTTAGTGCTCAGGTGGTCACTCTGCATCCCAGCTGCTGCGATTTTATGGACATTATGCCAGTGCCTAACAAATGTCTATCCCATGCCTACACAAACGCCCAAACAGTTGGCTTTGCCAATGCTGTTTTTTGCTTGCAAGAGGGCGATGTTTGCTCTAGTGTTTACTGCACTTGCACGGTTGCAAGGTTTCTGTAATACTGCACTTTGTGTAAGAACATGTGGCACGTTTGAAATGTGTGAGGTAACTGCATGACCAATGGACTGTTCGAGAATGGAAGGTACCCAGGTTTAATAAAACAGCCTAACACAGGGGGCTTTACCTGTTCATACATATTCCAGGCGAGGTCTCGGGTTTGGCATTCATGGATTTAGCCATTCTGCTTCCCCCAAGACCCCCCAAACCCCACTACATTCTCCCAATTTAGAAAGACAGCTGCTCTGTGTCTGGCGGGACTGTCATAACACTTTCCTGAAAATGGTTATATTGGTATGAAAGGTGCAAGCAATCAAGGGCAAAAAAAACAGGAGGTTAAAAGTATGTGTAACAAGGTGAAAAAGACAGGATCAATACATTGAAGAGAATGATTGGTTCTGTAACCTTCCAATCACATTAGAATACGGGATATAGATGAAGGCACGAATGGTTAAGGTGGTGGCAACCGACATGTACACACAGGCCGGGGCAGCGGTGTGGCCCACCCATCTGCCATGCTACAGGGCCACCACTCAAACATGTGCACGAACTAATGGGCAGGGGTGATGGAGATCAAATGTCCTAGCTAGTGCAAACCCATTCAAAACAACTGGACCAAATCCCTTTAAACTGACAAAAGTGAACACTGAGGTTCACTATTCACTCAGCACAATGCGGGGGCTACCACCTGCTCGGGGGCTAGAACATTTTGCCTGTTGAGGTGGTACGAGGGGTTAGGAGGGGTTGCAGTGCAGTGCGCTAGCCTCTATTGGAAATATAGTAAATTGGGCTATCCAACTCCAGGCCTCGAGGGCCGTAAACATGTCGGATTTTCAGGATACCCCTCTGTAAAGACCGGTAGGGGGTGTCTGTACTTCTGCTCTCTATATGGTAGAGGAGAGGCACAGAAGACCCCAGCCAAGATTCTCTATTACGGTAGCAATGGTCGAGCAATCAAGGCCTAGCTTCTCAGGAGGTGATGCAGGCTGGTTCTTAAGTACAGTGTAGTCCCCAAGCCCCCACAAAGGAATGTCCACACACTGTATTGGTTAGAACACAGTCTTTATATAATCAATATTCAAGGTTATGTACACTTATCATAATAACTCACTTTGTACTTAGGAAAATCAACAATGGTAAATATCTACAATTCTAAAGTGGTACCACTAATATTAGACCTCATTAAAGTGCATCCACAAAAATGTCACACAGATCAATAAGTGAAACCAGCAATAGAGAGAAGAGAGAAAATAAGGTGGTTGAACAATAGGCAGAATACTGGCCCCTACTACTAGACACAGTTCTGTGTGGAGATCCCCCCACCTGGGCAACCTGTAAAATAAAGAGATCTAACACAAGCCCAGTCCATATGTTGTTCAATAGTCTTATTCTCTCCTACAATGTTTTTACCCCCCCAATGTACCTGGTGGAGTCGAGTCCTTCGAGGAGGCGTCGACAGATCCTTCTTGAGCGACCCCCTTTCAAGCGGGAGTCACGGATCGTCGAGAGGCGTCGAGAAACGTCGAGGAACTCGGGGTTGGGCGACGGGGAATCGACGGCCCTTCTTAAATGCCTTCCCTTTCAAGCGGGAGACACGAGGCGTCGAACGTCCGTCGACAAACAGGGTAGAACGCGTCGATGAGGCGGCAGCTTCGTCCGAGCGGTGCTCGTCGGCGTCGGAGCGTCGGCGTCCTGCAAGGCAGAGGTGTGCGGGGCACCTCGATGACAATAGTTCTGGACCGCAAAGATTGTAGAGACGGAAGCCCAGCAAGGGCGTCGGGTCGTCCGAGTCTTTGAGGTCGTTGGGTGGCGGGAAACCCACCGGCAGGTTTCTCCTCGGCGCGTTGGTCGTCCTCGACTTTCTCCGGCAGGATAAGCGGTCGACGATGCGGTCGAGAGAGTCCTTCGATTGAATGTTCTTAGGCAAAGGAGCGGACAGCTCCGGTCGTCGGCGGCACGGCGTCAAGTGGTTCCCACGGCTGGGCAACACAACTTCAACGGGCCTCCAGCGGTTACACAAACCTGCGAACCCTGGTCGACGGCAATGGACTTCGACGGCGTCTATGTCCGGGTGCTTCACTTCGATCTCCTCGGCGGTCCCGTCTCGGGTCGACAGCCTTTCGAGGGTCTGTCTTCCAGGGCGCTTCGGCGAAGATGGAGCGGTGCTCGATGGTCCCTCGGAGCACGGGAAGAGGGCGCCTTACCAGGTCCTCTCTCGAGTCAGATTTCGACAGCCTTCGGATCGGTCGAAGCAAATGCCACAGCAAGTCTTCTTCTTCCAGCTGGACGTCGAGGATCAGCAGTTCCAGTTACTCTTAGAGTGGAGACTCAGCTCCAGGATGCTTCTGAACGTTCCTGAACGTTCCTGAACCTCCGGTTCCTTCTGAACTCTTTTCCAGTGGTGAGAGGTCCCCAGATATACTATTCTGTCTCTCATCCACACTGCTGGCATACACTCAGCAGCCAATCATACAGAGGGGCATTCATGCAGTCAGTCAGCCAATCAGGCACACAGTGCATTCAGGCCACACTCCTCCCTTTCAGACACTCACAACAAGGAATGTGGATTGGGACAAGTACCCAGCCATTCAACACTACACACTGCATTCAGGCCAGTTTCGGGCAGGGCTGTCTCAGTCTTTGTCTCTCATGCCAGAAACCAGACAACCACAACAAGGAGTGTATATTGGTCACACACTCCATTCACCCAGGTCCCACCCACAGGAGGTACCCACAACATACAGTCAATGGGAAGGCTCCAGCCAGTCTAGCTGGGCCTTCACAACAACACCATATATGGAACTTCCACCCAACAGCCAGTCAGGGGGAAGGGACAGAGTCAGGGCTTCCCAGGACTTTGGGAAAAACAAGATAACAGGCAATAGAAAGCAAGAGGCCACAGGGGCCATCTTGTTTCCTATCAGGAATCAACTGACTCCAATGGCAGGGCCTGGGTATCCCAAAATGGAGGACACCCAGAGCACCTGTCAAATTCAGCATGGAGCTGCCACCAGCCCATACCCTGCTCTGTGGGCCACCCACAGGTGCCCAAAAACATACACTAGGGGCACAGGGTTGTACCCCTACCCAGGGGTGCCATAAGGGTATCCCATGGGTCTGTTCACCAAACCAAAAGAGAGAGCTGCACTGCCAGGAGTCCCACATGGACTCCTGGGCAGAAAACCTGACAGAACACACGGTAAAAACAGAAAAGGGACAAGGATTCGGAGGCCCTGTCCCTCAGATGCATTTCCAGCATCACACCCTCATTAAGATTCACGAGCTAAAAATTTGCATACAATGATACTAAATACATGCAAACTATTTCTCATGAATATTATTGAGGGATATCCTGAAAACCCATCAGGATTCTGGAGTTGGACAACCCTCACTGATTAAACTAGTGATTTCTGAGGCCCTTTTCAAAAACAATGTACCTACCTGGTTTGAAGGAACTTGCCCCAGTTTTGGTTGATCCCGTTCTTCAAAATCATGATGGCACCAGGCCTGGACAAAGATGGATCGATTTGCAAAAAAAAAAAAAAACGCTTGAGCCACAAGCTTTAAAGAGTCTAGACTCTTGATTTCCAAATTCTGTTGAGAACTAACCACGGCACAGGTGTAGCCCGTTAAAGGATATGCCGCGATGCCTCTTGTTCTTTACATCCTCCTGTGATAAACAAGCAATACATTTATTTAATTGTGAAACTGATTTCCAACTAGGCTGAAAAACAATGGCTTGTCCAACCTAATAGCACAAAAGAGTATATTCTTAGGAACTAAAAACAAGGACTGCCAATAGAAAGGAACATAACTATTGGCCTAAAGGCTTGGTGCTACACGCAACTGTTGACCCATGACCTCTTCTGGGCAAATCCACCTTGCCTTGTCCAAGGGGTGTCATGGTGTCCTCCTGAATGGGATTTGAGATTAGAGTACCATCAGCCACATTTTTGTGTTCGCTATCCCATTGGAGCTAGATTATTCATGGCCACTCACTCGGTAATCGCATTACTGCAGTCTGTCTGCGAACCTAGCGACTACAGTGAAGAACATTTAATATTTTAATTGATTATTTTAATACCCAGCGGTTTCTTGCTTCCAAGGTGAGCACGTTGCCCCCGAGCTATCCTCCCGATAATGATTTAATACAGGTTTATAAACTCAAACTCCAGTGAACTCGGTCCTCCTGCCACCAAGACCGCTCTGCTCTCAGCTACTCGGAAGTAAGGTTTATTTTTCTAATTCAGCACCTACGAAGAAATGTCTTAACTTATTTGTTTAATGTGTCAGAGGCCACCAGGCTGGGGTGTGATTTCTCAAACTACTAATCAGAGCGCTTCCTTGTTTTTTCCTGTTAAATACTCGCATTTCTGAATTGGCCTGTCAGCCCACACTCCTTGCTAGCTGCGTCCAGACGCCATCTCAAACGAAAATACAGCCATAATCCCCCAACCCCTCCACCAGAGAACCCTTGTTCTCAGTTATAGCACCACACCTCAGCCAGAAGATCAGCAAAAGTAACGAAAACCACAGCAGTCTTTTGCATTATGTAGTCCAACTGCAGCATAGTGTATGCTGGATTAGCACCTGTAAGTCATTATTGATCTCCTGTGAGCCAATCAGAAAGCAGTCAATAACTTTGGATATTGACTGCATTCTCATTATTCTGATTTCAGCAGCAGGCAGGGAAGCAGCAGGAAGCCTTTCTTTGCAGCAAGAAACAATCATGCACATTTAACATACAGGGCAACAACTTATTAAACACACCAACATGATTTCAACCAGACTTGCAAGTAAAATGCTGACCTGCCAAAAACAATATGGTTATTTAAATACTACAAAAATAAAACCACATTTCATTTAATTTACTAACGCGTTTTGTCGATTTATTTAGTGCACTATTTAACTAGTGCTTTTAACTTCATGGTTACGGCTCAACAACATATATTGCCAATACCCTAAACTAGCAAGGGTCAAATGGACGTAGGGCAGGGTCATTATCACCCAGAATATTGACCCTTCCCAAACATGTGGCCAGAGGCAATGAAGGCCATACTAATATCCCGACTCAATCCCCCAGTCACGACTAAAAGCCAACGCTCCTCATCTTCCGAGATACCCAGGATGTTAGTAACCACCATGAACACAAGACAACAAATACATGGGGGTGTCACAGGGAATGTAGGAAAACAATATGAAATTATATACATTCCCATAAAACGTTTTATCATGTGCCAACTTTAGAAGCAATGTAGATATTTGATATTGAGTTTACATTGCTCCAAGGAGCAGCAAAAAGCTTTAATAATAACATAGCGCTTTTATCCAAAGCGCTTTACGTACAACATATTGACATACATTATTACCCAATCGAAATCGGTATTCACTTTACCGACCTCGGACGGATGACAGGCTAAGTGACCTTGCCTGGATTTGAACCTGTGACCTGCAGATGAAACACAGATCACAGCAAGGAGCACTCAATGTGTTGAGCTATTTTAGAGCTATACACCGAACGTTGTGTTGCAGCAGAAGGCTCTCGAACATGAGGCAGCACACAGAACATCGAAGAGGTTGCGAACAGAGGCAGATGTGAACAGAAAAAAGGAGTGGAAAGGTGACCCCGGCACTTGAAAGGGGGAGCACAAATAAACGGAGCAATTGTGTTTCACCAAATTCCCATTTCTCCTATTAATGGGGAAGTGCCTAGTCTGCGAGTTTGTTTTGAAACAAAGTATTTTGTTTTTGAATCCCATTTTCTCCACTTTAGGCTCGATGACCCTACTGTTTCGTGCCCATTTTCAGCATGCTTGGGAACACCACAACACAGAGCACTCATCCCCAGGAGGATAGCTCAGGGGCAACGTGCTGCCTTGGAAGCAAGACGATGTGGACCACCACAGGTTCAATCCCCGCGTCCGTGCTTACAAACCTCTGGGCATTAAGCGGGTTATAAACAAAAAAAACAATTCCAATTACTCATTTTCCAGGGGTTCCGTGGAATATTCCAAAAGCATTTCCAGAGATCAGCCTATTCCCAGCCATCGGTGAAGTAACTTTGGCACCCACCGGGAGTACTTCCTTCAGTCTGACTCTCGCAAACTACTTCAATGTTATCCGTTCAGTTCAAAGCTACACTAAAGGGGGTTTCCCCCAAAATGACCTGGCTTCCGCAGCCCAGGGAAGTGTATGTATGTAATGGAATTTATAGAGCGCAGCAAAGACTTGGACGCATCAAGGCAAACAAAAACAAAAAAGTCACCAGAGAGTAGTAGAGGGGACAACACAAGTTTAAAACAGAGACGTTTTTAGCTGCTTGCGAAAGATAGATAAGACATGGTAGCTCCCGATATCAAAAGGGAGAGCATTCTATAAAGAAAAGGATCTGCCCTCGCATAAACCCGTCGAAAGCGGAGGATAGCCACCAGAAACTGGTTGGACAAGTGAAGGAATCCCTTTGGCTGATAGAGAGCGCTTGGTCTGCAAAAACACAGCACCAGCAGAATGATAGGACAATGGACCGTGCTTAAGATTTTGAATTTTACCCGGGTTCTTACAGGCAACCAGTGGAGGCGCTGTAGAAGGTCGTAAGAGTCAGACAGTCTAGGAGCGCTCAAGGCAAGCCTGGCTGCCGCATTTTGGAGGATCTGGAGGCATTGGAGTAACGCCTCTGGCTGGCCAAGATAAATGCTGTTGCAATAATCAATTGCACCCCTAATGGAGGCAGTAACAATTTTGATCTTAGCCTTACTAGGAAGAAACGGAAGCACCTTCTTCAAAACCTTCAGTTTAGCAAATCCACTCTGGCAGACTGCAGAGATTTGCGCTTCCCTGGAGCCCGAACTCATAACTTTAATGCCAAGGCTCTTCACTCTACAGTGAAAGGTTTTGGGCAAGGTCCCAGACGAGCAGGCCAGCAATCAAGGGTCCAGCTATCAGGAGCCTGTCCAATCACAAATTCCCCAGTCTTCTCCCCGTTTAGCTTAAGCCAATTTTCAGTCATCCACTGACCAACAGCTGAGAGACAATCTCTCAGGAGTTTAGGAGGGCTTTCCTTAGGGGCATTGAGACGAAAAAAGTTCTGAGTGTCGTCTGCATATATAACAAAAATGCACACCAAAGCCAGCAATGAGCTTAGCTAATGCCACCATATATAGATTAAAAAGCAAAGGGGAAAGTGCTGAACCCTGGGTTACTACACAGTCAAACACCATAGGGGGAGAGGTGAAGGGGGGTCGGGGGGGGGGGGAAGACACCACCTGAGTGCGATCAGATAGAAAAGACTAAAACCATTTCAAAGGCACTCCCGGCACTCCAGCATCCGACAGGCACTGTAGAAGTCTCTGGTGATCGATAGTGTCAAAGGCCGCAGTGAGAGAGAGTAAAATAGGCATAGTGGTTGAAAAAGGGTGGTATACAGATGCCACATTTTTCCAGAGAAGCCCAGCAAACACCCAAGAAGGGGCCAAACGCCAGAGGAATACCCAGAGATTTCCTGCCCGGGTCCACTGACTGCTCGGGCAGCAGCCATCTGGTTGTAGTCTCAGCAGGCAACCTACATACCCAAGGCCACCCTAACGTGACAGTATCTCCAGGGTTACTTATTTACCCCAGAAATAATCTGGCTGTTCTGTGAGGCGGTTTCAGCCCTTCTGTGAGAAGGTTTATTTAGTGATAGGCACGTAACACACAACCCCCCCCGCTCGCGCGTGCCCCAATCAGAACCCTGAGCTCTGAGGCGATTGAATGCTCAGACAATATTTTCAGATTATAATGAGCCCTCCCGCTGCACCCATCCCCTAGTGTGTGACCTTACAAATAATGCCGGGGGGCGGAGGGAGTTAAGGGGGCGGGGGGGTTTGGAACATGACACTAGGTTCCTCTGGTATCCATAGAAATAATAGAATAAAGAAAAAAACGAGGAAGAAATGACTATTTATTTTACCGATTATTTTCGAAATGGTGGTACTTTAAGATATAGGTGTGGGGTGGGGTAAGGGTATTTATTATGGTAGGGTTTAAGTGGGAAGGTGTGGGGGCTCCAACCGCATTAACAAAAAAAAAGTGCAAAGAGTACAAAAGTAATTTGTTTTAGGTCAAGAAAATTCGGTAATTTCTCCATTTGTTTTTTTTATTAAGTTTTTTCATGGACATCCGATTGATCTTCCACTGTGTGTCCACCTCTTCTGCCTAGCTCAAAGTGCTGTGATAGGTCACTTAGGACAGTCAGTAGACAAATCCTAGAGTTTGTCTGTGGAGGGGCAGGGGGGGCTGTCAGGCTCCGGTACCACCTATTGGATAAACATCTCCACACTTCAATGGTAGGTTGCACTACCTCTGGCTCATCGAGCATCCACTCACCGACTAATTTCAGTCCTTCTCTGCAAGTACTAGGAAGGGTCCACGTGGGTCAAGGCTCGTTCACAGGAGAAGTGCTACCTACACGGACCAATCCCTTTCTTACATGTGCAAATCTCATGCACGTGCAAGCTCTCTCGCCCCTGTACCATTTTCCCGCTTTAGCTGTTGGGTGGTCCCTCTGACCAAGGTCTGGGTACAACAGGCCGCTCTCCGGACTAGCGTTGAAGCTCCTGAACCACTGCCATGGTGTCTGGCATGCATTAAGGAGCTGTAGGTGGGATAGGCAGGCCTTGCAGGTTGGATGGCATAAGGAGGGGGTCCTGAGGGATTGTTTTTCATTTTTCTTCCTTTCAGTTTGTTAGGCGGAAACCTGTGCAGCTCCCTCTGGGACCACTGCAAAAGATTTAGGACTACAGGTGTTGCGATGAACCCACTTGGTAGCAGTCTGTACCACACAGATTCAATTGGTAGCTGTGGCTGAGCAGTCAGACTTCTCTCAAGAAAAGTTGGTCAGTATAGGGAGTATACAAGATAGGGTAATTCTTCGCAGCAAAACGAGTAAACACGCAACCAGGCTTTAGTATAAAGATAGTAAGTTATTTATTAATAACAGAACGTCTACGAAAAATACTAAAGCGAACCACGGCAAACAAATCAAAATACAATTACTCTGCAGAATGGAATAAAGCTCAATCCCCGAAAACACAATATCGACAACTCTAGGTTCTACGGCACCACTTATTTTCAGACAGAGGTGTATACCTCAACCCAGATGACACTCGAATATTTAGTGAGGAAGGGAGAGAAGAGATAGGCAGGTAATGAAGTCAACACGGTTCGTACTGAAGCGGGTAAAAATGCAAGGCAAGAAAGCATTAATCACACTAGATCATACAGTTGGGCGGCCAGGCCCACTCGGTGAGAGGCAAGGCACGATGTCCTGGAAAGTCTCTACGGATGATGCGTTCAAGTCTTAGTTAGCAATTTGGTTAGCGACAGGTTGAACCAGTTCAGAACAAAGAGTGAATAAAGCTTGGAGGCAACCCAACGGAACGGAGAGGAATCAGATACCTCACACGAACCGATCGAAAAGGGAAGCCAGGCGGTTACGGTACCTTGTTGTGGAAGACAGCTCCGGCGGGGGCAGTTGTTCCTGGTGGTGGATGCACGACGGGTCTTGGCCAAGAGAAGAGATGCTCTCGTTGTCGAAGAGAAGATGTCCGGTGCACCACCAGGGAAGAAACCAGCCGCGGAGTGCTTCGTCACAAGGCACCACCTTTCGATCACGATGCAGGAGTAGTGGCTATCCGGTTGCCGGGTGCTCTGCACAGGCAATTCGACCACTGCGTCCTGGGCGATCAAAAAGCACAAAGAAGAAGACTGGTTGTTCCCACCAGCCAGGGAAAGAGACTCTCCGGCAGGGAGATCTCTTCTGTCGTCAGGAGATTGTGAGACGATTCCGCAGGGCTCCACCGGAGGTGTCATCGTGCAGGTCGGCTCAGCGTTACCCTCGTCGGATTCTTTAGGTCCAGTGGCGACGTTCTGAAGATCCAGTCCCAAAAGCCCTGCTTTTATGCAGACGTCCCCCATTCATTCAGCCTAGCTTGTCAATCAACACACGCTAAGTGGTGAGCGGGAAGGCTCACCACCTGGGCCAATCACTCCAGAGTGCGACCTGAGTTGGCAAGGCAACTCGGTCCAGGGTGTCTAAACCCCCTCCCACACCCCTGAGGTAAGCCAGACAGAATGGCACCACTTTGGAGGGTCTCTGTCCAGAGGCCCGCCAAAAGTGGAACAAAGGGCTCAACCTTTGGTTTAGGAGTCACAGAGACAAACACAGATGCCATTTTACAACCCGAGTTCTGGCAGAAAATACCACTCGATAGACTTATTTAAGATAAGTAGATCGGTGGTACGTTGGAGATTAACGAAAAACAGTATCAATCTTCAACAATGGGACGGATCCCATAGGGTTATGCTCGGGGTCGAACATAACAAGTAGTTTCCACTGCCACCAGCCAAAACTCGACGAGGAGGGACGGGACAGTGCCCCCTCGAGTAACAGATCCAGGCGTAATCGAATTACCCCTACTAGCACGTCCACAATAAGATGGTTGGTACTAGTTCTGTTAGCAAATTTAGGTCTAGTAAAGCCAATGGTGACTTTACATGCCCGGGGAGACGGTAGTCGGTCCCCGGGTATGGAGTCTATGGTGGGGGGACCTGCTAGGGCACCCCCGTGTCACGACACGTAGGGTGCAGAGTGACACACATAGAAAAACTTATGAGACCCTATGGAGTAAAAGACCCCATAGCCCATCGAACACATTGACATTTCAAAGGAATTACACACATACATGTCCAAGAGTGAGAGGAAAAGGGTCACACTCTTGGCAGGATGGAAAAAACAAACTCCAGAAATCCAGCAAAGCTGCTGGGGGACTCACTAGGTTAGGAAATTCAGCCTAAACAGAGAATTCTCCCTAACACAGTTGAAACCAAATTCAGTCTAGATGTAGGTGCCCTTCTACTGAGAAGTCTAGACATTCTAGAAATTATGCTAAGGGAGGGGGGGCGTTGACAAAAATCTGTAACAGCGCCTCGATGCCCCCGGGCTGTGTGAGTGCTTTAAAAATACAAATAAATAAAAAGGAGGTGACGACACGTTGTATTTATCAACTATTTGAACTGACACCAAAGTGACATTTTGTTGTACTGCTGAGCAATTGTGGTATGTGCACAGAACCATAAGGCCGAATTTAATAAATACATCTCAAACTTTGGAACAAACAAACTAAATTGAACAGAAAAAATGAGTAACAACCACTTGTGTCACACACTTCAGTTTTGTTAACTTCAAATACATGAATTCTCAATAAAAATACTGGTCAATTTTAAATCCAAATATTCTTTACAGGACAGCCAACATGTGTTTCGACCTTGTTACAAAGGTCTTCTTCAGGGCATTTGCTCTATATAGTCAGTTAAAGCCAACTAATACCCAAGAAAAAGGTTCATTTTTCTTGCTTCATTAGAACACTGATGTAGTAGGTTAGGTTCCTTACTCGTTTTGTACCCTTAAACTTGAAACCATATCCAGTAGTTTGCTGGGAAGGAGATGGTCCTATCCCACCCCCCCCTAGCCACCACCAATGAGAATAAACCTCATTGAAGCCAAGGGGGGAGAAGCCCCCCACCTCCACTATAAGGGTAAGAGCCCTGTAACATAACGAAGCAGGCGAATAACAGGTCATGGCATTAGCACTCCATTTTGCACCAAGCCTAGACGCCATCTTTTACTAGGCCCGAAAACCACCACTCTGAGGATGTGGCACTCGCACCCCTGGCCTCTCTCACAGAGAGAACAAACCAGCTCCGCACAAGCCTTCCCACAACGTCCATCCGTTCACTGTTCTTTCAATGTGGCAAATACCTAGTATCCTTTCCCAAAGAATGCGCTCTGCAGAGAGCGCGAGACAGACACAGGCCCCAGCACCAATGTCCATCCATCTCCACTAAACTGTCTGTGTCCCCCTCAACCCGCACCCCGCCAAGCCAAAGCCCACCAGTCCTGACCCCCATGCCCTTTCATGCCGATAAACTTCTAACCCCCTTGCCTTGGCCATTCCAGAACACCCACCATAGACCTAATCCAGGACAGCAATGTATTTTCTCAATAACAACATACGTCTGTTAGTATCATGAGGCACCAGGGAAGGTAGGCAGTAGATCAAGCCCCCAAGAGGGACACTTGGGTGCAGGGATTGCGGTATCAATGAAGCCGTGAATGTAGAGGTTGGCCCGCATGTCAATATATCATCGCCTCTTTTCAATGGGCCCTGCTTGCATGTAACGTTCAGGCATCCATCATTCCTTTTAAATTAACAGTTTGTTTAGCTTAGTTTAGTTAGATACGTTTCGCTTGCTTGAACTGACCTTCACCGCCGAGATGAGCCCAGCTGACCCACGTGCACCAAGAGCGATTGGGAAGCAGCAACCAATTAGGGCCTGGCATCCCATATAGGCCAATCTAAAGGTCTCCCACCAACCGGCAACACATCTTTCTTAGCCTAAATCGTCAACAGTGATGCGTTTGTCCTTTATAATGTGATGCCCGTCAAATTTTTTAGCATACCGCTCTCGGGCCGCAGAGTTCTTTGCTGGCATTTTTTTATATTATATAAACTTTGTTATCCTTGCAAAGCTACCTCTTGGTCTCATTCCCTGGCGGCGTGCATTTATTAATCATCATTGGGACACGTGTATAAGGTTGGTGCCTTCACATTTTATCGGAAACAAAACCGAGGGGTACATAAAGAGTGGACAATAACACCCAAAAACAACCAAAAGTTTAAATAAATATATAAAATGGTAGTGATAGTGAGGTAAGGGGTTAAAATGGGTCAGGATGGGGCTGGGACAGCTTTAAACTGGTAGGAAAAGGGGGTCCCACAAAATATTTAAAAAAATAGTGTTTTCTGGTGTTTTGTCCACGATAAAATTTACCACTCTGTAATTTTGGTCGGTAGGATCACATATAACCCTTGATAAAGAAAATGCAGCAATTGCGCCTATTACGGACAGCTATAATGCAACTCTCCCGGGCTCAATCCCAGCTCGGAAATCCATTGAAATGGGTTTAAGACCATTCACCTGCTTGGTAAGAAATCGCAGCTTTTCTGCGTGGCGACAGAAGGGAAATAAAATTGGCCGGGGTACTATGGTCAATGAGGACTGCTACAGCACCACAGAACTCATCCAGTTTGAAGACCTTAATCTGCTAGAATGCGTGAACGCAACTTCCTTCAACGCCTTCTCAAACAGGAAATTGTCACTTTAATTGGACTGTGAAAACACAGCCACTTGCAAAATCAGGACTAAATTATAGCAAAGCCCAAATGAAACACTGACTGACAAACAGTCAAAATGAATATCTGTTCATCACTATACCAAATGCTGTTTGCAGAGCATATCTCACGCCTGTATAATTTTACTAACCACCCATAAAAATTACTATATTTAATAGGAACGTTTTTAAAAACTGAGCAGGAGGCAGACGTTGCTGAACGAGTGCTTTTATTAAGAAAACAATGTTGTCTTGCGTCACAATTCTTTAAAGATTTAAAAACAGAGTGTTCATTATTTAAGAATAACAGCCCCCATCCTCAAGTTATTGCCAGAGGCAAAGCCTAGAGCCATAAATTAGGGAAGGATCCTTATCCCAAGCAATAATGCCCGGTCCCGAGGTCTAGAAGGTCATTAGCACATGGGAGGCGTTTAACTAAAAACCCAAAAGTGTTTTTATAGTGTGAAAAAGGCAGGAAAATTTAACAAGCATGGAACTAGTCAAATGTTTACATTTTATTGTGGTCTGGTAGCTTGGGGAATTAAACTATATACTGTGTTCTCTTCTTTCACACAGCTGAAGATGCTTGTTTTTGAGCTCGTCAGGCTGCTGATCAAGTCAGAATGTTTGAAATGAGGTCTATACCCAAGATTAGTACATGGCGTGGGCGTGGCTACGGCCTCCCAGCCAATGAGGCAGGTCAGACCGGGGGCTTTATCAGATGGTAGAGCACCTGCTCCGAGCTTCCTCAGAGCTGGAGGGAGCCATCTTTGCCTGCCGGATAATCAAATAAGTGTTCCCCTGCACCCCTGTCCCCCCCGCGTCTCCATCCCCATTTTTCACGTATTTAGCCCCCCTCCCACTTATCAATGAGGTGATAGCACTGCAACATAAGGCCCAACAAGCCCAAATCATGTGCTTTGGGGCAGAGGGGACAAGGCGTGTTCCCTAGACCTCCCCCCCCCCCGGGGTAGGGGTGAACACAGATTTTCATACACATGCCCCCTTCGAGAATGGACACAGTCAGGGTCAAAGCAATGCAATAGAATGGAATGCTGAACCGATGAGTTCAGTAAGGAAGCAGCGTTGCAATCCAGCATTTCTAGCCAACTCTTTTTGGGATCTCATCCCCATGCCCTCACAGTAAGCCAGGGTAAGGGCATGGCTGAAAGTTTATGTTAAACGTGCCCTTACCCACGATCCTGATCCTTCTCCACACAGGACCAGGATGGAGGAGCGATTCACTGCAAACCTGTGATTAAAAGGCAAAAAGCAACACAGGTTGGCCCATAGTTCCCATCAGGGCTTTAAGTGAGCCTGGGCTAAGCTCCAGCAGCCGCCATGAGCCAGGGCTCAAGAAATGACTTGCCGGACAAGATTTATTCCCTGCAGTAATGCACATGAAAATGAGCGCCAATACTGCTCTTCAACAGTAGGCGCCACTTTCAGCCACGTTTAGAATCATAACATAAATTAAAGAAATATGCTCGTTTTCAAACACTGAATGGAAATACCAGAATACATCATTTGATATTTTTTTTACAGCATATATTAAAGGAATTGACAGAACGATTTTAATTTGTAAGAATCGTGGACTACTTACTGTGGGATTGCATGGTCCCCTGATGCATTTTGAGTTGATGTCCTATATTTTTTTCATTTTTCTTTTTATTACTTGTATATAATCAAAAATAGATTTTTACAAGAGCTATTTTATATATTTGAATATACTGGAGTAAATATTTGTACACACATTAGTTCTATTTTGGTAAATCTTGTCAAGTCAAATGTACTCCTTTTCTTCATATTGTTAATCGTGGATATAGAAGATGGCGTCTGAATGCCAATACCGTGAAAGATGAAACCGCCTCTAAAAGGTCTTGGCGAATTCATCGAGAGGTTTTTCTGGATGATGCTGGTGCTGCCGACACCTATATTGTTTGGGACGAGCCACCATTAGGGGTGAATTTATTAGACACATCTCACAACTTGCTCAGCAGAGATTTTGGCTTTGCAAACAGCTTTGTTGACGGCACAAATACCAAACGTTATTATAAAAAGAGTAAGAAACTGGACTCCGTGAAGGGGTCTCTTGAGTGTAAGTTAAATAGGCAGGGAATGGCTTTTTCTTTGTTAAGCAAGCTTTCTGGCAGAGTGGTGTAGTGTGGGGTGGAGGGGTTACTTACCAGAACTCCTAAGGGTTATGTGACCCTTTCTGTGGTTAGAAATAATGTTAAAGGTGTTGGGTCATCAGTTATAACTAATAAGGAAATGTATGATTGTTTTATGGTTCATTAGGAGTCTTTACATACAGAAAATTTGAATCCAAGTTATAATGACTTGGACAGGTTCCTCCATAAAATTGAGTTGCCAACATTGTCAGACGACAATTGTTTATTGTTGGAAGAATGTCGGTTAATGAGGTGCCAAATCTGTTGTAAGTGGGCAGTCTCCAGGTTTAGATGGATTGCCTGTTGAGTTCTGTGAGGGGTCGGTCATGTGAGGCGGACAATTGCTTGATGATTGATCAATGTATGCCATTTTATTCTTAAAATATAATCAAAATGCCTCACTGTCCCAACTTTGCTGAGGATTTCCCTACCAAACCAAAGCTAAGGGGCAACACGAACACAGGATAACTGGGCCTCACACTAAGCAACAAGCACACAAATAAAATATACAGCTCTGAATAACCTTCTAAAGTCCTGGGTGTTTTCCCCTTCCCAGGATTAGAGGTCAGTTCTGTTAGTTTTCAACCAAAGAAAGAAATGTCCCAAATCAGTTCTTGATATTTCCAAGTCAATGCAAATGTTTGTTAACCAAAGTTCCAATGATAGCAAATCTCTTCTCCTTGGTGAAATATCCACTTTCACCAAATAGCACCAATGGTAACCCCTTCCACAATGCTTTATCACTTTTTCAAGAAGGCTTGCCACATTGAAATGCAATATCCACAATAGTCAATGATGCACAGTTCCTGGGTAGCAATTCGTCTTCTCTCAGGTAGAGTTTTAGTATTCACAATAGTATATTTGTAAGAATGACTTTTTCTCAGTGCTGCTGCTTCCACTTTAACAACGTCACTTCTAGTTGATTCACTATGAGAACAGTCACCTTTGTCTCACAGTACTCCACTACTACAGGCAAGGCACTCTCCCTCTGAAGAACTCTTCAAAAGGGGCAGCCTCGATCTGCCACAATAACAACCTGGGTTTGCCTTTAAGACTCACTTCTGTCTTCCGCAGTCTCTGGCACTACACGTTGTGTCAACTTCACAATACTCTTTACAAGCAGCCAGTTTTCCCTTTCCCAACTTTACCTACACCTTTCAGCCAGTTATCAGCCCAAGTAATTTACCCAGAAGCCTTGGTGCCACTCTTAGCTTCAAGTAATGCTTGCACACTTGTATCTTAGGCCAATTAACTGTTATTAACTTCACAGTACAGTTAGATTGCTTTTGAACTTTGAGAAAGGCTGGGTTCACCGTTAATAATGCTCGTTTTCTTTAATTGTTTACACACCAACTTATTAATGAAAGGCATGCCACGTTAAATAAAAGAGTTTAGTCTCATTAGAAATCACACGCGACCACTCAAATAGAGTTTAAGGTTTAAAAACGTGTTCCCGTATCAAAAGGAAGGATATAGAGTTCAGTCCTCCTTTGGGAATCACAATTAGGCCCACGCAACCACTCATTGATGTACATAGAATGTTTGGGCCCTACCCTTGAAACTACCCTTGTGCTTCACTCCATTATTATCATTAGAGTTTGGTTTTAGCAGTGTGGTCACACTGCCCACACCTCCTGTTTAAGTAGAATGAGAGTAGTTTGGTCACAGATACCTTGCGCTATTAATTACGAAAGATGGATATCTATTAGTAATTTTTTCAAAACCCAATGTGGTTTTATTAATGATGTGAAGTGAAGACATGTAATCTTGAAAGTCAGCCTAGCCTAGTCAGCTGACTTTCAAGACAGGTCTTCACTTCAATAATAAAAACATATTGCGTTCTGAAATAATTACTGTAGTAGATATATATCTTTCGAAATTAATAACGCAAGGTATATGGGACCAAACTATTCTCACTCATTGATTTAGTTTTCACAAGTTAAAGGTTGTATAGATCGCATTGTCAAAGTCAGGTATTCGGTAATGTCTTCACAATGTTCCCTCTCCTTTATTATGGACACACTACCAGTCCTTCAGGCAATAACATTGTTTTAAAGTCTGAACAATGGGTTTGATATATCATCTGATGTGGCTCCTAAGTGCAGAGGGAAGGGACTATGTGGTTGCAGAAAGAGACCCTGAAGTGCTGGGAGCCCGGAGACAGTGCAAGGGCAACTGGACATGCAGGAGCCTGGGCCTGAGTTCAGAGGGTGACCAGTGCGCGGAGCAGTCCGGTGCATCAGCAGGGTAGAGGAAGAGAGAAAGCGGAAGCAAAAAGGAAGGTCTTGAGTTGCTTCTGGAACCAGAGGTAGTTCTGCTCAAGTTTGAGAGAGGCAGGGAGGCTCAGTTTGGAGAAGCATCTGACCTTCAGAGTTGGAGGTGGATGAGCATAGAGCTCGAGAAGGAAGATGTTTTGGAAGAGAAATTTGGAGTTCCAGGCACCAGATAGCCTTGTGGACGATGCAGACTGTCTTGAAATTCATCCTTGCAGCCCGGGGAGCCAGTGAAGAGATTTCAGAGCTGAGAGATTAGATCCATGGGCTTGAGGCCAATGACATGTATTTAAGTTGTAAAGGTTGAAGAGTAGAGTCAGGACGATTTAGAAAGACGGTTGCAATAGTCCAGCCTGGAGACGACCAGAGCTCTGGAGACAGTGAGCATCTGGGGGAATGTGAGTAAAGGAAGAATACCTCTGAGGAGGTGCAACTGATAGTTTGTCTACTTAGCAAAATCAGAGAAGTGAGGAGAGAAGAAGAGGGTGGAGTCAAAGACGAAACCAAGGTTCTTAGCCTCACAGGAAGGAGCAGGAAGAGGGCCCAGAGTGGGCAGAAAGGGGGAGAAAGGAAAGGAGGGAGCGGGTGTCCCAATGAGGAGGATCTCAGTCTTACTTACATTAAGGCAGAGATCATTGGCGGCACACCATTCCTGAATAGTGGCCAGACAGTCTGGTATGAGAGAAGAAGCAGTGGTGGCTGAGGGAAGCCTGAAAGAGAGCTTAGTGTTGACATAACATTGAAAATTGGAGCAGAAACCAGTAATGCAGTGGTCAAGAGGTGCCAGCTAGTGGCTGAAGAGCCAGGGAGAGAGGTTAGACCCCTGGGGAACACCACAAGAAGAGAGAGAGATAGACGAGAGGAAAGACCCAAGTTGGACCTGAGAGGGCCGGTCAGTGAGAAAAGAGGTCAACCAGGCCAGGGCCTGATCAGTAATACCAAGGTTGTCCTGGAGATGATTGAGCAGGATTGCATGGTTGACTGTGTCAAAAGCAGAGGATAGATCAAGAAGAATGAGGACAGAAGGGAGATTAGAGTCAAGATTGGAGCACAAGTCTTCACGGGTGTTCAGTAGAGCAGTTTCCGTGCTTCTGGCAGCTCTGAAGCCAGACTCGTGGTAATGGAGGCATCCAACAGATTCAGTATGTAGATTAAGCTGGGAGATGGGCAGCTTTTTCCAAGAGTTTGCCAGGAAAGGAGTGATGGAGATCGGGTGATAGTTAGCCGGAGAGGGTGAATCATCCGAGGGCTTCTTTAGAAGGGGGTGCAGAAGAGAGTGCTTAAAGGGGGAGGGGAAGTTCCAGTAGCAAAGGAGTGATTGCAGAAATCGGCCAAAGCTGGAGCAAGGGTGTTGATGTGGTCCTTAATAGTTCTCGATGAGCAGGGGAGAACCTGCTTTGATGAGACTTTTAGATCAGACTTGTCTAGAAACATCATCAGGGGTGAACAGGGGAAAGGAGGAGGAGAAACCGCCTCTGGCAGTGTTCGCTTCTCATGCAAGTAAAATGACTTCCACATTATACGCAAGTGCAACATTTCCATTGTTCGGTTATCTCTGCTTCAATGAACAACTTCTACTCGCTTTAAATCTTACGCAAATTAACAGGGAACTGAATACTGTTGCCGGCAATGCTTGTGCAAGTTGTTAACGCCGTGCTTCAGTCACCAGCGACACTTGCTCTGCATGTCGCACTGCTCCTTCTGCCACAACTTCTACTGCTTCTGGCTTCTTAGGGACCCACACCCTTCCTCTGTGAAGTTGTCTCCGGTGCCTTCTTCCGTCTGCTACAGCTTGCATTCAAGTCACAGATCTAACTCCCTGTACCCGAAAGTGGCCGCTTATGCTTCCCAGGTTCATTCAGGTGTGGGCTGTTAGGCTTAATTGCCAGACTACTGATACAGCATGCCTCGTCAGCCCTCTTCCTTGTCCCAGTACTATGGGATTATGGGACGTATAGTCCTCTTCAGCAAAGGTGTTTCTTTTATCAATTGAGCAGACTTACTTCCCTTAAACTCATTAAAAGATTGACTGTTAGAATTGGTTGTTACAGAGGAAGGCATTTATTTGATTTAAGGCATTTTCTATAGATCCTTTTCCATTATACCATAGGGAGTAAGGAGGATGTTTATTCTTAAAATATCTTTGTTGAAAAAGCTTGCTCAGATTTAAGAGCTTGTACCACGGGTTATGATCTTGCATGTCGGTCAGGGACATTATAATGGCAATATGCCATCACCTGTTTTGGCAACCCAGAAAGGCACTTCCTTTCAGAGGACAAATACTGTGCTCATCCCACGGTATCTCCTCACTACCCTGGCCAGTCTCCTGACAGGCGATCCTCCCGCAGTACACCACCCCAAGGTGTGGATCAGGAAGCATCTGCCTTTCCCTGGCCACCTGGGAGGAGACTTTTTTCAGAGTGCCTTTCACCAATCCTATGTGATTTGTACAATTGCCTAGTGAATAGAAGGGAATTGTGTCGTATGATGAAGGAAGCTATATTTACTCTTATTCCCAAGATATGTAGGGAAACCTTCAAAATGATCATCCAATTTCACTACTGAATGTGGACGTGAACATTTATGCAAAACGTGTATGCGACTAGAATGAGCTTGTGCATTAGAGATATGCAACATACATTGCAGGGGAGTGCATTAGTCATAGGACAATTGTTAATATACTTGGGGAATTTCCCAAAATTGACCTTTTTTATTTTTTGACCTACTAAATCCTTTCATTGGCACTTACCTTTTTTCTTTCTCTTCTTGTGCTTTCTACCCTAGTTCGTTTTCGCCTTTTCTGGATAACTTTCTCGTTACTTCTGTAATGTTTGGAAGAAAAAAAACATCAATGAATATATATTCTATAATGTTTTATTGGTGTCTCTACAATTCAAGGACTTAACCATTCAACAATGTTTATCAAACTAATTCATTTGAACGTTTAATGGCCACATTTTCTGGATGGTCTTTCGGCCACAACTCTGCCCTAATGTCATTAATTCAACAGTGAAAGTCATTACATGTCAATAGTCCACTTCTATAATGTTATGACGCTAACTGCAAAGGCCATGCTGGTTAAATAGTCCGATATACTCAATGATGTACATTTTTCCTACAATTTCTCATTTTATTTTACATTTTGCACTCCTTTAAGGGTTCTTTTTTGCAAATTCATACCACTCAATATCTGAATCATAATATTCTCCTGCACCCCCTGTTCTGTTTGTAACATGCAAAGGAATTGCCATAATGTGGGTTTTGCATGGCCCATTGCCACATTTAGGCCATTAGGCCACCTTTCCAGTTTGAGATTTGTTTTGGGTGACTCCTTCAATATTGCATCAAAACAATTCCAGTAGTCTGATTAGATTTTTGGTACTTTGCGTCCAAAAGGGGTCTGTTGTCCCAGCCATGTTTCTTCATAGTAATTAAGGAAGTTGACCAGTTCTGTTTCATGACTCTTAAAATACACATCATTTGTATCCTGTAAGCACATCCTCGTTTGATAAGAAGGCAAGAGCACAGAGTTTGCCAACATTGTGTTGAAATTCACTGTCGGAGTAATACTTTTTTTGTAGTCCATGCTTTTGCATATTGCGCCACAGTGCATGGTTTTAATGAAAATAGCAACCTTGATCAATGAAATTTGGGAAAACATGTGCGATGGCTTTTATCGCAGCCATTTCATAGTCCATGCTACATGTTTTGTTTGTTTCATATGGCTCAGTTAAACCTTCCTTAATCTTTTCCAAAACCTCTCGGTAGCCCTTTTCACTCTTATCACTGATCAATATATAAATTAGTGGAAAAATATCTGTATTTATTTCACCGTGCACACTGTACAGTTGTCTAAATGGCTTGGGGCATGTTTTAGGTTCACTCCAACATCCAATTTTTCAATAATCCTGAGCTCCATAACCATCCCATATAATGATGCCACCCACCGGCAACGTATTACCCACATTCCTACCATTATGCTCACCCTCCACTTTACACCAACAAACAATAGAAGGCAGCCACACCCCTCGACCAATTCAGCTTAGCTGCAGACAAACCTGCATCGCTCATATGACACCTTAACAACCTGGTAGAATGCAGCTATACCCGACGAAAAAATTAATATAATCAGCCTATCAGCACACAATCTCTTACACATGCCCCACGGCAGCCAGAATGCAGACTCGGAGACCACCCTTCATGCTGGGCACTTAACACTGATCTCTCACATACACTGCACTACACTTATCACTAGAGTGCAGCCAACATGAACAATCCGCACCGGCTGCCCACATATCAAGTGCACCCAAGCACTATATGCTACATTACTCTCTCAACTGATACGGACCACAGTCCCCGAGGGCATTCAACCCACAGCGCTTTAAGATCATACCAATGGTACATAAGGTGCTATACAAATGCACTATAACATAACTAGCAGCATGAATATTGTGAATATTATGTGTTTTACAGGGGCAAGTCTAACATGTACTGCTGAGACCACCCTCATTGCAATCTTTGGACACAAAGCACGAAAGGTGGACAGACCTCATGATTTGGTTTGGGCAGAACCTGCTTGAAAGTGGGGCAATGTTTTTAGAGAGGTCACCTAGTTTTAGGCTGGCAGCTTTTTCAATCCCAGTGTTGGATTTCTACACTACAGAGCATCTAGAATTCAAATACAAGTAATGATATTTGGCTTATCTTTGATAGAAGGAGATTTGATTCCAGTTATTTTTGGATAGTTGAGTAGGAGGTTTTAGTGGATATTTTTGAATGAGTGCACATTTGGCACATAGTAATACGGCACCATTAACCAGTCCGATATTTTTTGGGACTTTCTTTGATTAGTTTAACAACTCACGCACTGGGGAGGAAGGCTAGCTCAGGGGCAACGCATTTGTCTTGGAAGCAAGACAACGCGGTGCAACACAGGTTCAAATCCCGCAACGCGGTGCAACACAGGTTCAAATCCCGATCCCGCGCTTAGAAAGCACTGGCTGGTATAAACAATAAAATAAATACTCCTGAAGAAGGGCATTTTAGAAATCGAAACACGTGAAGTAACCTCAAAAATGTCAATTTGTGCAATTCTTTAGGTAAATATAATTTAGAATTGATGGGAAGAAGAAAAGTAATTGAATGTTTTCACTGAATAAACACTATGGGCCTGATTCACAGAGCGTTTTCCAATGGGGTTGCACCATTATAAAACCTTTCTGTGAATCAGGCCCTATGTTTGTATTATGGTTTATTTGCATGACTAACGTAAATTGCACAGATCATTTTTTATGTGAGGAATACAAGTGATCTAAGATTTACAGAAGTGGTTTTCTATATAAACATAACCTGCCATCATAGCCAAGTAGTTGTGCACTCTGAACATGGAGATTGACTCGCAGGAAGAGGGTACTACCGTTCACGTTGGGATTTGTGGCATATTTTGTTTGTGACCTGCCATCTATTGTAGTGATTTTTTTTGTGCTTGCCCTGCACAGGACAATGTACATTCTACATTGTGGCCAATGTTTCCGACATTCTTGCTTGAAATACATGATTTGAACCCATTATTTAAATAAAATTGCAATGGGAAGAACCAGCCACGTAGCTTTCAGTGGGCCAGGGCTAGCTGGGGCAGAGACCCGGCAGTATCTGAAAAATCTTCTGGAGACAGGTGCTGAAAAACAATGCCAGCCCCAACCGCCGAGGTTGCTAGAAGCCAAGGCCTTTTTTTATATATAGCCTGAAGCTCTTGCTCATGCGTGCGAGAGCTTCAGGCTTTATGAAAAAAGCCTTGGGCTCTTTAATGGTGGCGCTGACCCTCCTCAACCATCCTAACTAGCAGATGCAGCCATCAACCGTGTGTGATCGCTGCATTGCTTAGTTAAAAGGGATGCTTGCCGAGGGTCGGAGCCGCCACTAGGAGATTTAGTGATCAACCCAGGGTGGTCGCTGCATCTTTTAGTTAAAGGGATAATTGATCGGGGTGGGCACCACCATCAAGGAGGAAAAGGGGTTGCTTTGACCCACGCCCGGCATACCAATAACTAAGAGAGGCAAGGTTCATCACGCATCCCTTAGTTGGAGGCATCCCTGGTGGGGGTCGGAGCAACACCTTTTCCTTCTAGATGGTGGCGCCGTCGCCTACCCTAGCAGCCGTGATCGTCACCTTCACATCCAAGGTGCGAGAGTGATGATCGTTGCAAAGTGAGGCTTGGCGGCGGGTGGGAGTAGCGCCCCCCTCGCCCAACCCCCTCTTACTGCCCTGGACAGGAGGCAGAAAGACAGCCGAGTCTGCTTAAATACATCACAGGCGTTGAATTCACTGTCCACAAAGAAATGCACTAACCTCGCGCAATTGACACCAACTCACAAAAACAGTAGTTTTGCAACAGCAACCTGCCAGTAAGTGAAGTTAGTTGTGCAACAGGGGCATCCGGGCAAGATTACAACACTCGTGAGACTGTAAGCCAAGTAAACATGACCAAACTCCACCTGCGTGTAGCGCCAGGAAGCTATTTGGTAGACTAAGCGCTAGCTTAACAGAAGTAAACAAGTCCTTGGCGGGGCAGAGGACGCCATAAGTGGCTCACCAGACGTCTGTCTGCATATAGCGCTCGTTAACCTGCCCTCCCTGCTGCCACAATCCCTCGGGGTGGCAGTTTAGCGAAGGGGAGTAATGGACGCTGCCCGGGCAGCTCAGCCGGGGGTGGACTGGCCTATAGGGAACTCTGGAGATTTCCCGGTGGGCCTCTGCACCCTGGGCCTCTTTTGTGTGGTAGTTCCAAATTTTGTCATAGGAAAATCATTGGGCTTGCTGAAAATGGGTCATATGGGGCCACTTTGAAAATTATTTCCAGGGCCTCTTTTGGTCCCCAGTAATTATTTCCAGGGCCTCTTTTAGTTCCCAGTCCACCCCTGAGCTCAGCGCGCTGCAGGCCGCGCGTTGAAGAGTTTATCACCAGGCGTCTTCCACGTAGACGGCTGGTGGCTCAGAGAAGGCTGCACGTGATAAATAAGAGCTTTGCACTTTTGGAAAGGGATCCCCAGCACCCGACAGCCGCCCCCCTCCCCACCCCGCCTGATACCAATGGGACAGCTTGTCCTGGTCACACTTGGCAGGTTCACCCCTTTCGGAGCTCTTAACTGCATGACAACAGGCCGGCTGTTCTGGCGAGTGGCGGCGGGCTACGCTAGCTTCGGAGCGCTATTAATCACACTAAGCACTTCCCTAGTGCCAGCAGGTTGACTGCCTATATCACAACATTATCCATTCCAAGGATGCCAGCCCAATCCTGGTATTAAAACTGCATTGTGGGATAGGTAGTCGTGCATTATAAACCCACAACTAAGAGTCCGCGATCACATAAAACCAGGACTAGGCTTGCATCTCCCAAATGGAACGGATACTGTTGGCATGCATTTGACTGACTGATTTTAATGAGCAGCTGGGCGCCTGAGAAAGCAGCAGCAGGCTGCATCGTTTCAACCTTCACAGCTAGGGTGACCAGAAGGCTCCAAGCCCCCTGGACCGGACAGCACGTTGACAGTCCTTTAATTGCATTTAAAAACAAATGCATTTTGGGATTTGTAGTTGTGTACTATTCATCTGAAAACGTGGGGCCTTACACAACTCATATCAAGGATTTGGTAAAAAGGGACCTCTGGACTCGACAAGCGGTGCCCATGAACACTGGGCCACGATCTGATGCTCAATTGGGCAAAACCACCGCACAGGTCACACGGCATAACACCCCCCCCTTTACAGAGAAAGGGGCTGAACGTTTTGTGCTTAACATACGTAAGGGTCCATCGTTGACATGCCCGTGCGGCCAAGTCATTGTTTAGCGATGTTTTTTCTGCTTCGGTTGGAGCAGGACACGTCAATTATCTAATCCGACAGCTCATCGGAATACAAATTTCTGTCAAACGGGGGTTTCATTCACTGTTCCCTCCCCAGCCCCCAGGCCATAATCCACACTGCACGCAAGTGCCATACATGATCACGCCCATCATAAACAAATATGTGCTCGCGACTGACAGTCTATGCAAAGTGGGCGGAGCCAGCCGATATTCTGCATTTGCGATGTCCACTGTACACCAGTTACCAGCTGTTCTTGAGATGCAGGCTTGAAAGTATGCACATAGTGTTTTAAGTGGGCCAATACCAATGCGTTGTTGGTTAAATAGAACATTCTAAAGCATCCGCTCCCTGAACTGGCCACAGCCAGCATCCGCCGTCCATACCCATCGACGCCTTTATTAGTTCCAGCCTCGTGGTGGCTATCATGGCCAAGCAGGTTGAGAAGTCTCTCCTCTCAAGGCTATATGATATGGCATTTATAACGCACCTCTACACAAGTGTTTCAAGGCAGGACGAGGCAAGGAAGGGGGAACAGAGGGAGGACTGAGACAACGATCTTACTAGGCCAAGTGACATTGAGACCGCGCAAGTGCACGTGGAAAGTGCAGTAAATGGGATCGACAGTAGACAATTAAATAGAATAAATAAGCAATAAATAAAAAGTGCGGCCAGATGTTTGGGAACAAACCGGTCCCACTTATTGCTCAGAGAAATAAGAAGCTTGGACGCAAGCAGAGACCGTTGCCAACATGCCACTCGTTCCAATTCTTTGTGAGATGTAGCCCAGAAATTAAACAGTAATAGTATGAATGATCATTGGAAGGACATGATCAATATACTGGAAAACAGAAAGACCCTAAAAAGATGTGCACCCACCCCCCAATTAATAAAGCGCCAAGTGGAATCGTTTATTGTTCGACTTAACCCAACAGCAAAAGGTGAGGGAGTGGGAAGTTTGAGCATGCATCCAAGACCGCTGGTTTAGGTTCCGAAACCGCTTGCATCAATCGTCTTCCACAGTTGTCCAACTCAACGACTGCCGGTTCTTACAACTCATATCAGCACCTTAAAAGGCTACTTGCGCACCTGGTCCGGATGGTTTGAATCATTTGGCCATGGAAGCCTCTCCATTCATGGGCTCAAATCCGATTTACCCTGTTCAACAGGCGAAACCAGTCCTTCCCGGAGAGGTAGCGTTCTACCCCCTACTCTATAAAGACAATGGCAGACCTCCACAGATAAAATTAACCTCACTTTTACTTGGGGGCGTGATGAGGGGGGGGGGGTAGAGCCGAAACCACCAGTGTCGGGGGTACATTGCCCACATCTCAAACGTGATTTCTCTTGACAGCATCTCCCAATACAACAGTCTGTTCTTCCACAGTGACGACACGCTCTTTCAAATTACTCCAAGCCTTCATGTTATGTTCCACAGATGGCACTGGGGAGGCTGTATCACAATCGGATTAGTTATCGTCAATAGTGGAGCCGCCTCTCCTATCCCAAAGGTGCCGCTTCCTACGCTCACCACTGGCCAATACATCAGAAAGTCGAGACTTTTTGGCCATAGGCATCATTAACACATTATCCTGCACAACACGGGACCTATTATGTATCCCAGAATTGAATTTATATTGCCTAGGCCCCTTCTGCAACCCCCTGACCAAAGGATCCAGACACAGGGGGGAAGGAGGGTAAAGGCATGGACAAAACAGACTGCCCAAGTGTGACATTGAGGCCATTTACTCTTGTTGCCGGCACATACAAAGCTCAGGACAAACTCACTGCGCTCAGGCAGACAAAACGCTGCAGATAAACACAAGAAAGCAAAACGGCGACTCTCAGCCGCCCCATGATCCTACAGAGTCCTAAGGCATACACCGGATAACAAGTGGGCCAGAAAAGGAAACCAGCCCCAAAGTTGCCGGCACACACAGGGAGCAGAAATGCCAGGTGAGCACAACCAGCCAGCTGCACCATGGGTGCACACACCAGGGAACATTCACGGTCCAACGGCTGCTTCTGCTAGACACACCACATCAAACGATATGGAACTGAGGGGGTGAGAGGACAGACATGCTATTACATTACAACTGAAGAAAGGGACCTAAACATCATTCTCATTATACCCATCCCGCTCTCAGCTCGTCGACAGAAATGAGAGATATACTTTGCTCATAGTCCCCTCCTCTTCATCGTCGATGTATCGTAGGTGTGAGAGACGTTATTCACTCAGCCATTCATACCATACCCAGATGATGTTACAAAAGAGACTAGCCTGCAATTAATAGAGTAAGTCGACAGACCACAACTACAAGGAGCAGATGACACCATTAGTGACCTCACAACAGATACTTTAGACATGAAGTACATATGCATCCATGCACAAAGTTACGTGGACATTTTAGTTCATTGGACATAAAGGATAGGATGAGGACTCAGGTAGCTAGAGTACTGAGACACACAGATCTACTCTTTTGCTGTGCACCAAACTGCAAGACGCACAAGAATATATGTGAAGCTTGCCGGCGCTCAACACAATTGGACAGCCATCCAAATTAAGATGGAAGCCACAGGTACATTGGAATGAATGGGAGAAGCTTTGAGAGTTTGAGATGTGGGGTAAGCCGACAGGCAGATCCAGTTGAGGCTGGAAGGACAGGTGTCCAGTGAAATCACTGCACAGATAGCCAAGGAAATAGAGAGTAATGTTTCCAGATAAGCAGAGGGACAGAGCACCTGCAAGAAGCCCAAGCTAAAATCCTCATACTTGCAGGCAGAGAGGCTCCATTTTGCAGTCCCTACACATGTGACTTGCACATGCCAGACAGCGCCTATTCATTCAGGCTCGATAGGGATGCCTATTCACATAGAGCTGAAGGTAGTAGGATACAAATCTAACAGGTTCAAAGGCAAATGTTCTGTCTCACAGCCAAGGAGATCAGAGAAGGAAACTTAATGGGAACATGCAGAACATTCAGAGTCGTTCCCACAACCTTGAGTTGTTGCACTCGACCTGGTGTCTGTCCAAGGCTCCACAGCTGAGAAAACCCTCTTTGCCCAATCCCTGTTCATCACTAATGCTAAGCATACACCATCGCATTGGCCAACCAACTTTCACTTATAACTCTACATTCAATACTTTTGGAGGTGGTCTCAGGAGGAGCCACCAGATATGGGTTCTCCAATAAGTGTATTAATCCATTATATAACCTTTATGTAGTTCACCTCCTTAACCAATCCCTTCCCCGGTTTTGTTTTTGGGATGTAACCGCATTTTGTGACATCATTTGTGAACAAAACCAGCAGACAACTGCCTAGACACAGAGCGTGTGGAGAATGTTACGTTGTTCATGCAGCAATCTCTGTCATTTGAATGCGCAATAGAGACGGTTGAACTTTGTTTTATGGCTGGGTCTTCCGTTCTTGGTGCAGGGAATTTCCAGGGCCCAGTTCCTCTTGCATGTAAATCGGGAGGCTGTTAATAGTCCCCTGAAAGCCATTACAGGTGGTGGCAGAGGACGGTTTGCTAAAACCCCTCAGCAATAAGACGACCATGGCCCAGCCGCGTGCCCGAAGAGCTGCGTCATGACCCGGGAGGACCAAATTGAAAGCCACGCATGCAAAATTGAAGAGGTCGTCAGGAGTCGCCTTGGAGAGTTTCCTGCCCGCTCCTCGCGGGACACCAAGCAGACCGGATGGCCAAGTGGCAGATTAGAGGGAAATGTGTGGCCCGAGGACTTCAGCAGATCCAATACAAACAGTGGGAAGAGAAAGTTTTGTGTCGTTTGCTGTTGCGTTTTGGAGATTACCCATTTCCAGTCGTTTAGCTTAAGGTTATGGATGAAACAAGTGTACCTCTAGTCTAGACGTTAGCTTGGTTTATGGATGAAAAAGAAAATACAAAACTATACCCATCTAGGCAGATCGCTTAGTTACAAATGATGTGCATTTGGAATTCCTGTGTCTCGGTGGTAACGCAGCTGAGCTCCCTTAGGTTGTGGAAGGTGGTTTAAGTTATCTCAGAGTTATTATCCTATGCGATGGTATAGAAAAAGAACCACGTATTTGTTGAGAATCCCCTGTGTTTGAAGGACAGGAAGAAGGCCGTACATACATATATATGTTATGATATTTGTATTGTTGTGTTTTGGGACATTGCAAGATTTGAGAGGGCACATTAAAAGCGTTAAGACCTTTCCCTTAGCTTTGTGATGTCACATATAGGGTTGGCATATAGGACAGAGAGTTGTTGTGGAAGTGAAGACCTATAGTGGGACAGAGATGTGGCAATAGCGGAGTCCAAAAGAAAAGAACTTGATGCTCAAGTTCTCAATAGAGGATTGTACCCTTTTGGGCAAGGCTCAATGAGTACATGAAAGAATTGTAGGTTGGCCTTGAAGAGCAGAGAACACAGTGTGGGCGGTGACCAGAGAATGCTCTGGTTGGTGGTGGTGAGCCAGAGAGGCTGTTGGTTTTGTGGAGATTTTGTATGGCTTTGAGAGAGCCGATTAAACGCTGATGGAAATGTATAAACTGGTAATGTGCTAAACTGTATTAAAAAAATAAAAATAAATACAAATCGATTAAAGGTCGAATAAGTATCGGCAGTCCAAAAGGAGTATGTGATCATTGGGAATACACCCCTTAAGCACTTGTGCAAGTCTCTTCTGCAGTATCAAGATAAAATACATCAGCATAGTGTGGAATGGACTTGCGATACAGTGGGCAAAATGGCAGAGCCATGGTGACCGAGAGGGGAATCTCTCCAAATGTGCGCTGCAACACATGTCAACGTATTTACATGCCGCATATAAAGGGGAAAAAATGTAGTAAATGGTTGGCCATACTAGAACCCTGGAAAATGTTTGAGGACAAGGAAGAGGACCTGCCCAAGAAGGAGTGGATGCTAAGCCAGCAGGATACAGCGGGCGAATCACCCGTGGCTTTTCCTCCTACTACTCCTGAAACCACACACCCTATAACAGAATGCAAAGGATTTTACCCCATGTAGGAACTTAAAGCAGCGACAGGGTATACTAATCTCATTTATGCACCACTCGCGTTTAGCAGAGAGGGCACGCATAGTGGCAGGAAGCAATCGAACAACAGGATAGGCGATGAATGCAAGGAGTGCAGCGAATTACAAGCGAGAATGATACAAAATTACAAATGGGCACCAGAACGCAGCAGGGATGACGAAGTAGCGTCATCATTGAATGAGTGGATAGGCGGACAAATTGCTAAAACTAGACGAAAAGAATATAGACGACCGCAAAAGAGGAAGCAGAGATGCAACAAGAAAGAGGAAGAAAGTAGAAAATGGGCAGAGATAATGGAGGAAGTTGAGAAAAGAGAAAGGGAAGAGTATGAAGAAAAAGAGCGAACAGGAAGGGAAACAGAAGGCAGAAGGACAGAGGAGGAGATGAGGAGAAAAGTGAAAGAAGAAAGGGAGAGGAATTCACAGGTAAAAAGAGGGAAATGAAAGTTAGAAATTGAGATGTTTCTTAAGGAGCCTCGGTGTAGAGAAGAAGAAAGGGACAGAAGACAGGAAAGGTAAAGGAGCAGATGAAGATACCCCAATAGAGGTAGCAGATCTATGGGTTTGGACAAAGAAGTGAGGGAAAGTGACGAAGGGGGACAGCCATGCCGCCCAGCCAGAGAAGTAAGCCCCGAGTGGGAGATATCATGGGGAGGAGAGGAAAATGTTAGGAAGAATAAACTAGGATCCGATGGGCACCTTGAACGTACCAAAGGTAGATCGCATAGTGCAGACAAATTCACTCCAAACGCACAGAGGCTGGGAACCTTACCCTGAAAGAAAAGAGCAAGTATGACGAGAGCGTTTACGGTTACCAAAGACATGGGGAAACTCGTTAGAGGAATAAGGCTGACATAGTTCAGATTATTAGAAAAGGGTGGCGGACAACCACAATATATACCTTGGCAAAAAACAGACAAGGATAATTTGAGGTGCAAGCTTCCCTGGTTGAACGTAGGAGCGGGGAAATGGATATATGAGCTAGAAAGACTGATGCCAGTGACAACATTAGCAGTGGGTGACTGTCATGCCTGCGCCACGGGCGCACTCATTTGCAACCATCATGGACTAATTGTTATTCATTCATCTTCATAATACACTTTGAACAACCCCTATTCACACTTTGGTCCTTAATTCCCATTTGCACAACATTGGTACTTTCCTATTTAATTGAACTAACTACATGTACCATAATGCACCTTGCTTCAGCTATCAATTCTTGGTCATTCACATTCGTCTGTATTGGAACCACAATCCCCAGAAGCCCTAGCAATCAGTGCTGCTTCCACCATCTCAGAACCAGAGAGGGAGGAGGCAGATTATCTTCAGGTGTGCTGCTCCAGGTGTTGCCAATTAGCCTGCCTCAGTACAGGGCAGGGCTGTATTTAAGCAGCTGCAGGAGCTCAGGCTCTTGCATCAAGAGTCCTCCCAGCCCCTTTTTGTCTTGTGACTCGAATTTGTATGCTGTTCCTGCTGCTGCATTTTCCTGCTTTGATCCAGTGCTCTTTCAGTGCTGCCTGCCTTGCAGCCTGCTACGCTCTGCTGCCTACAGCCCTAGCCTTCGTGGCCCTCTGCCTCACAGCCCTGCTCCTCTGGGCTCCCTGCATTGCAGCCTGCTACACCCTGCTGCCTACAGCCCTAGCCTTCTGGGCTCCCTGCCTCACAGCCCTGCTCCTCTGGGCTCCCTGTCTTGCAGCCTGCAACACTACGCTGCCTACAGCCCTGGTCCTCTGGGCTCCCTGCCGTGCAGCCTGCTACACCCTGCTGCCTACAGCCCTAGCCTTCTGGGCTCCCTGCCTCACAGCCCTCCTCCTCTGGGCTCCCTGCATGCAGCCTGCTACTCTCTTCTGCTTTCAGCCCTGACCCTCTGGTCTCCCTGCCCTGTTCCTTTGGGTTCGCTCCTTGCTGCCCTACTCCTCTGGGCTCTCCGTCTGCCGCCTACTACAGCTCTCAGCCCTGCTCCTCTGGACTCTCTGCCTTGCAGCCTACTACAGTCCTCTGCAATCCACTACAGTTTTTCTGCACCTTGTGCCATCCGTTACTGCAGCCCTGCTTCCTTGTTTGCAGCCCCCCTATATCCTGGCTGCTGCTCCCTTGCTTTCTTTCTTGTTTGAAACCCCTTGTTCTTGATCCCTGTCCTTCTCTTCCTTGAGTCCTCTGTCCTCCCCTTTAGTTTACCCATTTCTATAGTACTGTTTTTTCCTTCATTCCCTTCTGCTAGATTTCTCTTAGACTTCCCTTTCCCTGGTTATTTCTGTTCTTGTCTCTCTTGTGTCTTATGTTGATCCTTTGTACAGAGCTTGACTGTTGGTTTCCGGCAGGCAACCTCTGCCCCTTCCCTTGTTGCGTTATCTGTGTTACAGACACCCACAGCTGTTCCCAGCCATGAGCAGACTGAGTGGGCCCCTGTAATAGTAATCGGTGCAGAAGGCTCGAGTTTCCAAAGGTCCGTGGAACACTCTTCCATTTCTGCATACACCCCAAGAGGAAATCCAGTTTGTTAGTTTCTTTGTATTTCCAGCCCCTTTCAGTTCACAACTACAGTTGCCTACTTTTATTTCTTGTTGAGTTTCCTGCTGTGTGTGTACTTATCTGTCACCTTACATCAGCACAGCCACCCAAACCCTACCTGGGGGCCCTGTGCCACTCTTGACAGAGTGCCATCCTTGACAGAGACATGAAGAAGTTGTTTTCAGCCATTCTTGGGAAGGTAGCAGACGAAGTGTGGAAACGGGCAGGGCATCCCTGAGTGACAGCACAGAATACGGCACAAAATGGCACACTGTCAAACAACTGCAGAGCAACCGTATGGCAGGCTCTGAGAGTACAGTACCCAGACTCATCTGACATAAGCATAATTATGGCACGCAAAATGCGTGACGAAGACCCACTTCAATATATTCGTTAGAGAGTTGGCGTCTTGAGATGAGAGAACCATGGGATAAAACAGTGGGATTATTCTATCACATTAAGCGAGGGTCCACCAGAGCAGGGGCAGAAACAGCTGAACAAATTGATGGGAATGGAAGCAAAACCATGTAAGAAATTCAGTTCATTATAGTGCATTATTTTTGTTTAATGCAAGAGAACATGTGAAAGAAATGCAAGGAAATTAAAAAAAGAAGAGGCGAAATTAGTAGAGAAGCAGCTTTCAAAGTACACAATAGAAGCAGCTTTGTGGAGAGAGTAATTACTCAAAACACACAGAACCGACCACAGCTGGCAGGTGTACATTTTGCAGGAAGAGGAGATATTAATCAGTGGCCATGGGGAAGAGGGATGCCCAGAGGAAGAGGGTTTGGATAACCCATGCAGCACGGTGGGGACTGGTTTAACGGAGGACAGCTGAGACCAATGGGGCTACAATGCTGGACGTGCAGTAGAATGTGTCATATCACAGATTTGCAGGAGTGGAGCACAGCAGAATGGAGGGATGGCGTACCAGCCAGCATATCAGACCAAATTATGCCCAAGATCACATGCAGATACAGGCGTACACGCCACAAATGGAAATGGTACAGTGCAACAAACACCAGGACAGTTGCACCAACCTATGGGACAAACATCACAGACAGGTATACACAGCCACTGCAGACAACCCTGCAGGCTGCAGAATGCTACAGCTACAAGACACACAGACTCTACAATGCAGACTTCTGTAAAGAAATTAGGGGGAGCAACAGTGGTATGGGCAACCCCTTCATAGGGACAGGAAAGACCATGTACCCACAATCGGATAGCCCACAGATGGACCTGATGTGTTCAATCCTATCCGTTACACCCAACCGAATGAGGAACCATGTGTAGGGGTGACCATCTCTTTTCTCGTGGATATGGGGGCGACTCAATCCTGTACTAGAGAGGGGAGGTACATTATGTCAGGCATTGCCATAAATGCACAGGGTTTTTCTGGGGATACAGATTTGGTTCCCTTTACAGACTGGCTTCCAATCTCTATAGGAGAACACAACCTTAGAATGCCATTATTATAATCGTGCCAGATACCAGTCAAAATGAGCCAACCCAACATGACAATCTCCTTCACTGAGCAGGGGATAGTGTGCTCAACCCAGGAATTCACTACAATAACACACAAGAATGTATTCAGGCATTTTGTGGTCAGACTGTACAGAGGGGGGTGCCAGTGAACCCAGAGTTATTTCAATATGGAGTGTTAATACAATTAGCGTGGCTTCCTGGGATCCAAGGTAAACTCATTTCCATACCTAATGAGTTTCTATTTGGACCAGAGGTCCCCTTAGATGAAAAGGAGGGACAAGTGTTCCCATTAGAACTAGAAATGGGAATATAGTGAGAGATGAGAGCACTGCTACATGGGACCAATGACTCAGGACAGGCATGCAGAACAGTAATCATGGTAGGAGAAGGACAGAGACTGACTGAATTGACAGACGAAGAAGAATAGTTCCGAGATGACTATTCGGACCTTGAGACAGTGTTCCATATGAGGATCACTTACTGGTTGAGAGTCCACTATAGTGAGGTACCATAGAGAATGGCGCTATTGAAGAAGGTGCCCGCACCATTTCTCAAGGAAGATTAAGGCGAGTGCCAAGCATTTTATGGTCCAACAGCCGGTATAATGTGGGCCTGTTGAAGCGAGTGGGCCAGGGGCAATCTTACCATGGACAAAACAATATCTCTTGTCCAATGAGGCACACACAGGAATTTGTGAGACAATCTCCCTGGTAGTACAGCAAGGCATTTTAGTACCATCTGAATCGCAGTGCATCACATTGGTGTATCCAGTGAATGAGGCAACAGGTGGATCATGTCATTTTATTCAGTATCTGCGTCCTTTGAACCAAATTGTTGAGGCAGAATTTCCACTAGTTTCTAAACCAGCGACAATAGTATGTAGCATTCCTCCGGCAGAAACCTATTTTACAGTGATATATTTGAAGAATGTCTTTTTCCATTCCACTTCATGAAGCGTCACAGGACTTGACCTTGTTTCTCTATAGAAACACAATGTGGAAACACACAAGACTTCCTCAAGGGTACTACGAGTGACCCTCCATTTTTAACAGGGTACTCCAAATAGACAGAGGGAATATTCATTTGGACAGCACGATTATTCAGTATGTATACAACATTTGGATTTTTAGCAAGTCTGAAGAGCAGTGCAGCGAGAATTCTATACATTTACTGACTGTTGGCAGACAAGAGTTACAAGATGGATAAGGCAAAGCTGCAATTTTGACAGAGTGAGGTTCTGTACATCAGAGAGCTGATAACCACGCAAAGGTAGAACGTTAACTCCAGAGTCTGCAGAGGCGATTTTCAGAACACAATCACTGCGGACCATAAGAGAGATGCAATAATGTTGGGGCCTCTGTCATTACTACAGAGCCTGGGTGTTCATGGAGACAAGACATGACAAGCATTTGTGGAACTAAAAAAAGGGGCAATAAGTAGATTTAGGGATTCACAATTATCACAAGGAGTTTTATTTGTTCTCACACTTCAACAGAGCTGTGATGAATGCAGTGCTCACACAGAAAACAACTTTTGGACACAAACCAATAGCGTACTAAAGTGGGTGATCGGACCCAGTAATGAGAGGACACTACCCTTGCGAACAAGCATTGGGTGCTACTGCATTTGCAGTAGAGAAGTCAGCAAGTGTCGCAATGGGCTGTAGCACCAAGCTTTGCGTCGAGCATTCCCTTTTTGCCATTCTCGAGAAATCCAAAAGCACATGGACTACACAGAGAGCCACAGCATATGAAGCAATTATCTCAAACCCAGCAATAAAAGTAGTAAGGTGCATGATTTTAAGTCCAGCAACATTTATAGGAGAACCAGTAGAGGAGAGAGACTATGTATATGACTCTGCTACATATACAGTATCCTATGATAACATCCTTAGGGTAGAAGAAAATGCACAGGAGGGAGGAGAGGTACTCTTTATTGACGGGTCATCAACCATCCACCAGACAACGGAAGAAAGGAATACTAAATGTCTCCACGGTCTAGCACCTCTCCATCTTTGTTCTACGGTTTCTGTGTATGTATTGCTCAGTCCCTTTGTTCCAAGTCAAGTTCTGTCAGCTGTTCCTAAGGCCCCCACCCCCTATGCTCAATCCCGCTTTCGGCCTTCTTGCCCCCAAACTTTGGAACGCTTTGCCCCTACACATCAGATCCATCGCCTCCAATTCCATCTTTTGCTCTCATCTTAAAAACAATTTAATTTCCACTATGCCATAACTGCTCTTTTGGTTTGGTTTTTTGTTTCCCACATTTTTGTACCGCTCTTTTTTTACATCCAGCGCTTTGGCGAAACTGCCTAATGAATAAATAAAATGCAAATACACTGATGTATCTGTGTTCCACAGTGGTAGCAGTGCTGAAGAAGGCTTCCATTGACCAGGACACTAGGTTCAAAGATCAATGAAGGCACATTTCAGTATATAGTCAATGTTCATTTAAATAGTTAACTCAAACCGGCTATATGTGTACATTCAGGTTATAAAAAGGTGCATATTTTGTTTTCACTCAAATATGCACCTTTCTTGGAGTAGCTTCTAGAGAAGGCCACCATTCCCCCACGGAAATGGCGAATATCAACTTGCCCCAAACTATGATCAACAAAGGCATCCAAGCCATAACAACGGTACCAGTATATATCCATCTGCTTTCTGTAGGTGTGCATTTTTTTAAAATTAGAAAAGTCTAACTACTCAATTGGGTAACTACTCGATTGCACAACTAGGCAAGAATCTTTAGGAACCAAAAATAAATGAGAAAACAAGACGCACAAAAGAAATCTTAAATGAACCATTTGTAAACAGCTTCTTCAATTAGCATGTTCTGCTATTTGCCAGTCGTATCAATCGGAGTCCATGCTGCCAAATGGAAACAAAATGGCCCCCAGGCACCCACGGTCTCTGGCAATCTTAAAGGGATACGCCAGTTCAAATGCATTTGCGCCAAGCGTTATGGGGCTTTGGTAGCCGGTGCCCTGGATTTGCCTTGAATATGGGGGAAATGGGGAGATCGGAGTAGGACATTCAGGCCTCTGGATGCCAAGGACCCCCAGATTATGAAAAGGGATGTATTCTTAAATTATGCATTAAGCTTGAAGCCATCCTGCTCGACGTGGTGGTAACAGTCTGCATCTGTTAGCAGCAAACACACGCCAGACTCTCCTGCACATTCAGACAAGGAGCTGACAGGGTCCCTGAATCATGGAGTCTCACCTACAGCAATCAGCAGGTGCAGTGGATTGGAGAGGACTAGTTGACCAAGCAGTGACAAAGTATGCACTACCATGGCACAGTAGGCCACTACCGAGGGATGCTGGGTGAAACATGGGGATGGCACCATGCAGGGTTGTCCAACTCCAGGCCTCAAGGGCAGGAATCCTGACGTATTTTCAATATATCCCTCATTAATATTCATGAGGAAAAATTAGCACACATTTAGAATCAGCGTATGCAAATTTGAATACTAAGAATGGGTATCGTGAAAACCCGACAAGGATCCTGCACTCACGGCCTGTAGTTGGACAACCATGGAACTCCTTGGAATGCACTTAATAAATTCACAGCACGCCCATTCCGACATGCAACCATCATGGAAGATCAAGAGCCCAGTTTAGTGCCACAACCATTAAAGGGTCATGGACCTCAATAGGACTGCTTTGTCTAAATGGAGGGGGCGTGGTGAAAAGGCATTGCTGCGCCTCGATGCAGCCGAAAGTAACTTTAGAAAGGAGAAGAGGTTTACTAGTGGACCTTCAAAATGCCAATCTTCAGGTAGAGTCTCAACAAACGTTCATCCAACCTTGCCATGGCCTATGCCGGTAAAAAGCCCATGTCAGCTGGAAAGGAAGGTGGTGCTTGGCAAGATCCACACTACAGCACATGCTCCCAGTGAAGTTCTGCAGCCAGACTAACCAACTCCTGTCCATGCATCCTCTGCATCAGAAAGCGCTTTAAAAAGATTAAAGTAGCCTTACATTTGCATTCATCCATCTGGCTCTCTTTATTCCACCACTCTTGCCATCAATCGCTACAGGGAAATGTAATCCAGTGACCGGGTGCCGGCCAAACCAGTTTTGAAAGGTTTAAAACAGGACAAGGGTACGACTAGGACAAGGAGCGCAGTAGAATTACGAGGAAATTGACAGTGCTGCGGTGGGTGCGAGACCATGCCAATGGGTGCGGCCAGTCCAGAGGTGTTGCTAGGAGAGTGTCGGTGTGGTGGGCTTATAGCTTTTGGTTGTAGCCTTGGATAGAAGCTCAGGGGCTGCAACCAAAAGGCTAGCTTGCCCGAGTCCCGACAGTCCCACCATTAGAGTAGCCCCGGATCTTTCCCAGATCTAGCAACACCCCTGGCGGCCAAATCAAAGAGCAAGAGTTTGTAGAATACCTTCAATGATCTACTTTTAGAGCATTCTTTTTCTTGTATTTCTGAAAAGGCAGCCAAAGGCCCTGGATGTGATTTTATGTACTCTGTGCTGGTACATTTTGAATATTTGCAAACCATGAACTCTTCAATATTGCCCGGGAGAGTAAATACTTAGCGGCGGGAGCGGGAATTTTATATTCAAATCCCATAGTACTCCAAGTCTCAATGAACATGCATCCAGCTTACTATGCAGACACGTGGAAGGGTCCACAAAAATCACGAGCACGCAATCAAGATAGCCACAATTTAAAAAGAAATACTAATTAAAAAAATTGCAAAAATAAGAAATGAAAAAAGAAAATAGCTACATCACACACACCCACCCACCAGGGGCCAGATCACAGAAACGTTGGACTGGTGCAAGTGTACAGTTGCACGGTATTAACACTACAACAAAGTTTGCCCCATTTCTAAAAATACTGGGACGTATAAGAAAACTATTTCACCACGACAGTATGGGATGGTATAAGCATCAACACAAAAATTGCCATAGTGCAAAAAAGAGACATTTTCAATGCGTTTTTTCACCAGGTCAAAGTTTGCCCTAGTGCTAATACCAGACGGTATTTGCACTAAGGCAAACTTTGCCCTGATGCAAACATTCGCTTTTTTTGCCTGATGCAATTTTTGCCCTGCTGCTTATTCCATACCAAGCTGCACTTGTCATGGTGCAATAGATTTCTAATATCCCCCACCTTTTCTAAAAATGGGGCAAACGTTGCCCGAGGGCCAATACTGTGCCACTTTGCACTTGCACCAGGGAAAAGGTTCTGTAATCTGGCCCCAGGAATGGAACTAGAGAAGCAGGTCGCATGCCATGGAGAGGTGCAGATCTTGCTACTGGCCACACGTTTCAGCACTATTTTATTAGTACTGTTGCTTTAAACCCTAGAGAGGGTTAAAAGTCAACGTTCATTTTAGTCATTAAAGCCCAGGGAATTATCGGAACGGGCTTTTACTTAAAAGAAGTTTGCCAAAAAAGGCTTTGCTGGAACGACATTAAAAAACCGGTTCAGAAGTGGTCCACTCCATGCATCGCATGCTTCGAACGACTGGCATTTCTTGCTGAGCAGTAGCGCATGCCAACTACAGGAGCGGGTGCCCACGAACTGCGAAGCTGCCAACTGGGTTGTCCATCAATGTAGACAGGACTTTGCGGGACACGTGGCGTGAGTAACAGCAGCGGGAATCCCCCGTCGCTGGGACACGAGTGCTGACCCGTGCCAGGGACTTTCAAAAGCTCAACCAGAGGTCACTTTAGGTGCAAAGGCGCACACCTCGTGCCAAACAAGCATTGGCAGTGCCAACAGGGTAGGCATGGCATAGGCACTTGCCAGGCACTGCCATGGTGGTATTAACTGCCTACTGATGGCAGCATGGGCAAAACGGTGCCAATACCTAGTAATCTAAAAGCAATGCCTGGCTAATTCCTAATACTGATACACAAGTCAAAACGGTTGGCTTTGCCAGTGCTTGTTTTTAACAAGAATTCAGTGAAGGGCTTTCAGCCTGCTTATAAATCGAGTGGCTGAAGCCAGACCTGGTTGGCATTTTTATAGTGGGTTTACAACTTCAATTAAGTAGTTAACTCTCAGAAGACTGCTTTGGGAACACACTGGTAGGCACTTCAAATGCAACGTTTGATGGTAAGGCTTGAATAAAGCAAGCTCAAAGAATTCCCATGAGGTATTTTGGGCGGGAAGGGGCAGGAACCGGGAGGGAATGGCCATGGGGATTAGCATGGCCATAGGCAGTCAATGGGTGAGCAAATAACCAAACGCCTACATTCTGTGTGCCCCTCCTCATACGCCATGTCTCCCCATCTGTACTCTAATGCAATCGTTTTAGCTTAATGGGGTCACAAGCGACACTAATAACCCAACCTAATGAAGGCTTCCACAGCCAGAGGGCACAATAGATCCATTAAATAAGGACACCAAGTATGTCCTAATTGCAGCAAAGTGGGGGGGCATAAGCATGTCACCCCGTTTCAATCAACCGAGGGTGCAGGGAAAGTACTACAGGATATTACACAAAAAAAAGCTTCCCTGGAAAAACATTTTTTTTCAATTTCCCAGTGGTCATTCCTGCTGACCAGTTGTAAATGTATTACTTGTTTCAATTACTGGCTCATGGATTTTATGGGTAATGTACAAGTGATTGAAGTTGACCAGTAGCTATTTTAGTTTTGGCCATTAAGTGATGCAGGTAGGGCTGCATATTAGACAAAAACATTGTCACAGGAAATGAAGGAAGGGAAGGAGACATGATGGGACAAAGGACAAGGGGGTGCTTGGTTATTTAGCGAACCATTGACAGTCTACTGCTATGCTAGTCCCTATGGCCATTGCCACCCACTACCTGCCTCTCCCTCCCTTACACACCCACTTGCATTTCTCGGTCCAACTGTTCTTTCTGAGCAGTTCTCAGAAAAAAGTTGAGAGTTGATTGTAGATATAAAATCAGATAAATTAGCTGCTGCTGTAATAAAAAAAAGTTGTTAAACAAGTGTGCGTTTACCCACTTGATTTATAAGCATGATGTGTGTCCTTGCATCTGTTCCTTACACTGTAACAAGCAGGGCCAATGACAACAGTTTTGCCCGGTGCATATTGGATAGAAAGGTGCATGGCACTGCAATAACATGCCCAGGACCTCTCGCCATTTGCCAGCTGTTGATATCTCATGGCAGGTTTCACCATTATGGCAGTTCCTGGGCAATGCAGATCCCCAGCCTAGACAACAGCCAGTCCTATTGGCTTTGCCAGTGATGATTTTAAAGGTTCCAGTTGCTGGTGTATGGGGTTTTGGGGGTCACTTATGGCTATGGAGAAGACTGCAGATGCATCTTGGAAGGGGTTGTTGGACATAGTGAAACCTATTGGTTTCCTAGGGCACTTATTAAGCATTTCACTGGTTTTCCCCACTGGCCATATGCGTAGTGTGTATTGTCCAAAACCACATATCCCTCGACTGGATTCACAGGCACCAACTGCAGCTTGGAGACTACATGTGTTGCACAGTTTTGCTGAAATACATCAAATGTGTGTATGGTTGCAAACACACAATCCTTCAGGTATCAAAATATTTCACCAACCCAATGATAGAACTGCTGCCCCCACCGCTTTAAAAGAAGCCTCACCCCATTCCCAAAGACACAGTGTGCATGTGAACTTCATCAGGGACATGTGTGCCAAACTTACTCTACCAGAGATTATGCATTCACAAAGCACTTGACACACAAGCTAAATGGAGTTGAACTAACAGAAGTACAGTTCTATCGGTTCGATGAAGGTTTGCTGCATTTGTGTTGCAACTTCGCTGCATTTTGTTCACCTAATTTGCTTTTTTTTTTTTTAACAGTGGGGGACTGGGGTGGAGTAGCACACCCCCTGCCCCAGCTACTCCACCCAAATCTAATTTACCACCTACAGGTTTGTGGTAGAACAAACAGCAACAATTAAATGTGGTAAAAACGTATTCGGCAAAGTTGATATTTTGCAAAAATGATGTATACTGCTCTAGAACCTGAAAAACCTCCCTCCCTGCACTCTTGTCAAGACGATTTGGTTTTTCCTCCTCATGCAGTCACACCAACGAAAAACAATGTTTTAACTTTTTTGTTCAATTTCTTTCACAACCTGAAGACGCGCAGCTCAACACAATCGGAGGTTCTGCATTACTCCACATTGTTGCTCTGTTAAAAATGCTGTGGATTCGGCCGCCAGAGAAATGGCTGTGTATGAACCAAGGACCGGACAACAGCAGAGACCTGGGACTAGTCTCCAAAGGGTCAACGGAGAAAATGCTGACAATTACAAAGACTCCTGACTAATAAGGCCGCCAAACTGATCTGACGTATGGAAGTAGGGACAGGACGAAACATGCCTGGGGATGCTTGTGGTCTCGTGCTGAAGGGATGTGACCTAGCAGTTCGGGCTGGACTGCCCCTTTTGGGGTGGGCCAAAGCCTGATTTGCATAGGGTGTTTCTCCTTTTTTAATGGTTTGGCAGATGAAGAACGATGGTCTGGAGGGTGACCCAAAACAATGCCAGAGGTCGAGATTAATTCTAAACCTACCAGCCATCACCTCTTTAGTTGCGCCCTTTAACCGAGCATTTGACAAACATCATCTCATGGGGGCCCACCCACTGCCCCCTTCTCTTGGATAAAGGAATGGTCCGCATGGAGAACTCAAATATCGTCAGACTGGCAGAATCGCCAAGTGGTCCGCAGATGGACAAATACACAATGGCCAAAGATCACCCGATACCCAAAAGCAATCGCCAGAGTGGTGGCCTTCCAACCTCTGAGCCTAGGCACAAGCTGGCCCAGTCCTGAGGCGCCTACAGTTGTGCAGCCCACAAACCAGAGATAATCTGGGCCTAGCTGCGGCCCAACTCTACAGTATTGGAGCTCAAATATCCTCTGCTGCAGGGAGTCCTGGGGTGATCCTGAACACCCACTGAGTAAACGAAGCCCCACTAGATGCATTGCATTCAACTGCATTGTGTGTGGATATCTTGAAAACATGGACTGAATTCGGCTCTTGAGAACCGGACTTGGAGGAGTCTAGTGGCCAACTTGTGGACTGTAGAATAAGGAGAGCATCAGGGGTCTATTAACCCCGCGTCTCCATCGCCACATGTTTCCCTGTGCCTCGGTTTTTAGATCGCAAAGTTGAGTGCTCAGAAAGAGTCGAACTTCATTTACTAGAAAATGATGCATAAAAGCTGACCTGCACATGTGCATTTAAAAATTGCATCAATGGGCCTGCCTCCAAGCCAGCAGTGTCCTCTCGAATGCAACTTAAAGCTCTACGTTATAATGCAAAACATGCACAATTTTAGCAATACGTTGCAGACCGTCCCATTTAATTTCATTGGGAGATGTATATGATCACATGTCTACAGCGAAGGGCTGTGCAACATTTTATATAAAACAAGATTTGCGTACCCAGTAGTTTATGCTGGAAAAAAATAAAAAAGAAAAGAAAACACACACAAACACACACAATTTCGTTTTATATATAGTTCAAATGAACTTTTACATACAATATTTCTCAATACAGTGATCGATTATAAATACGCCCAAAGGCCCCAGTCAGGCACCTGTGGAGTGAAGACAGCGCTCCCAGCACAGTTGCCTCCTCCACTCCCACCCAGGACCTCTGCACCAGCGAAAAGAAAACCCACCGTTGCTGGAAAAGACAACAGTTGTCAGCAAACTTAAACAGCACGCAAATTATGATGAACCTTATTACAGTGGAAAGTGCAACAGCCCCAGGCACAAAGGAGTGAGGAGATGCAACTCCCAAAGTATGCAAATACAATTGAAAAGCAGGGCTTAGCGTGCAAAAGGTGGAGGCCAGGAGGTCTCAACGCGGCCCGAGAGCCTGGATTTGCCATGGAACCTTAACTAGGCGCTACACTCATAACAGACATATACCCAACGCTTTTCATTAAGAATGCTGGATCCAAATGGGTTCTTTAAATCAGGGTCGATACACAGTGGACAATAGCAAAAGCCACATTTCAGAAACTTAGAGGACCCCAATAAAGACTAGACACACATTAATAGCCTGAATGGTTCCCCACTCACTCGGGGCATTCTTACACAAGGCAGTTCCATTGCAAACAGATATTCCATTAGGACAGCTCAGTGGGTGGAGTGCTTAAGATCTCGATTTAAACTTTCGGAAAAGGACGAAGATGGATTTGAACTTTGTGCGGTCTATACAAGTATTAGAAGTCAGATTGGTAAACGGGTCACTTACAAGGCTCCAAAAATTAGGGGCCCAGTGCATGCCATCAAAAAGGGCACACGCAGGCGGAGCCTCAGCACACTCAGTTACCACTCGTTTCTCCAGATCACACTGTTTGATGAAATTGAGAGCCTGCCCAGATGTTCAGTGTGCGCCTCTGACCGAAACAGCTGTCTGCTCCTCTACAAGACAGACCCAGAGTGATTCCCGCCGAGCTTCTGCAAATGTTGCTGAAGCGAAAGTCCAAATTGGACAACTACCAAAAAACACACACAAAAATAAGTCTGGATTCGAGGAAAGGCAATGAATCTTCGGAGATGAAATTCAATTAAAGATTAATAAGGAGCAGAACCCAGAGGTTCAGGGCGTGAGCTGTGGCAGGTGCAGGGCACCCTTCCGAAGAACTAGAGCCAAACACAGACACAGAAGACGAATGGCAGACTGCATGGAGCGATCCACCTGTGGGAACGAACCAACAATAACGGGGCCGTCCAACTTGGAAGGCTCGAGACGCGTCGCTGCAGATTAGCTTGGATGGCTCAAAACCCAGGCGCAGATAGCCAGTAGGGTATCCGGTCATTGCATCGAATACAAAGCATCCAAAGACCATGCCATTGGAAAAAATGCATCAAGAAAACATCAAATGCATTTTTTTCAATGGTAAAGGGTTTAGTTTAGTAAAAATGTATTTTAATGGTTTAAAAAGGGGATTTGGGAGGCACCCCCTATTAAAAAAAAGTGAAAACAATGTCGATGTTTTTTCTTTTAGATGTTTGTTGTCGATGGTTTGGCTGTCGATACAATCACTAGGAACCAGCCAGTAGGATTGCAATGAGGTATAGATGCAGAATGAAGTGGGCGGCAACCTTCGGGAGCAAGGAGAACTTGTTTTACTTTTAACAACCAATTTCATACTTCCAGAACAGTAGATTTTTAAGTAAAAACATAACCCTTCATTTTACCATCCTGCAGTTACAGGTGAACTACATTTTTTGGAGACTGTATGATATGATATGGCATTATACACAAGTGTTTCAAGGCGTGACGAGGCAAAGGAGGGGGAACAGAGGGAAGACAGACAACGATCCTACTAGGCCAGGTGTCATTCAGATCGCGCAAGTGCATGGGTAGGGAGAAAGGCCAAGTGCCTGGGGGAAGGGAGAGGGGAAAAGTGCAATGCAAGGGATAGAAGAATAAATAAGATGGATAAAGGCAGCCAGATGGTGGCAAGTGCAGGGTAAGTGCAGATATAAGTGCTGGTAGGGGGACTGTAGGGATACAGAAAACAGTCCCCAGGGGGGGCACAGCAGGTGTGTAAAAAGCAGGGCCTGGACCCAAGATCAGAAAGGGTGGCCAGGTAACCAGTGCAGTTTCAGTCAGGAATTTCAGCAGGGGAGAGAGGATGAGAAAGCAGAAGCAAAGAGGAAGGTTTTGAGGTGTTTCCGGAACCGGAGATGGTTCTCCAAGTTTTAGGGAGGCGGGAAGGCTGTTCCAGAGGGAGGCCCCTGCTGAAGAGAGAGATCTACCACCAACTCGTTGCTTGGAGAAGCGACTGCCTCTGAGGGAGTTGGAAGCAGATGAGCGAAGAACCCGAGAAGGAAGGTATTTGGCAAGAGAGAGTTGAAGGTATTTTGGCCCCAGGCCCCAGAAGGCCTTGTGGACGATTCAGAGGGTTTTGAACTTAATCCTTGCAGCCACTGGGAGCCAGTGCAGAGATTTCAGTCCTGGAGAGAAACGATCCCTGGGCTTGAGGCCAAGGACACGTCTGGCTACATTTATGAAGCCTGGGTGACATCTCAGCTTGGATGGTGTGGCGAACACGAAGGAGGAGTCGGATGCAAACTGGAGATTTGGGTATTATAGATTTGACAAAAATAATTAAAAAAGGCCTTTCTTGCCCTATTGCCTAAACAAACTAGCTAAACTCGTCAGGCGTTAGACGTCCAAAATTAAAAATTCTCTGTCAAAAAATCTAATCCTATCTGGCCTTACTACTCAGAACAAAGAACTAAATAAGGTAGCTTCACTTTAGCCGGGCTTCTCGGCTTTCTCTCAGGGTTTCAACAGTTCCAGTGTGGTATAAAGTCTGTATTACTTATTCGTCCGGGTTCGGTAACCCTCACTGAATAATTTCTGAAGCTCTTGATACGTGCTTAAACCTCTGGTCTTTATGAACTTGTGAAACCCTCTAGTCTCTCTCATGCAAACCTGTCGATAATCTTTTCCCTTCCTCCTTAGCAACAAAAACCTTTTTTAGTTCTGAGGTTTTCTCTTCCTCTCCTTGGGGCCTCCTATACCCTTTTCATTTACTTGATATCCCCCCCCTCCTGGGGCCTTTCCTCTGGTTTTTGCTTCAAATGTTTTGTTTTTATAACTGGTGCTTGGGCTAAACAGTTTTATAAAAAGTCTTTCATCAAAGAATGCCAGTATTCAGTACAGGTTACATCCACCAACTATCTTGGACTCTCTTAATAAAGGAATTCCTGCCTTCTTTGGGTTTCAGATTCAATATTGCAGTTCCTTTGGGAAAGTTCACAGTCCCCGTTGCCTCCCCCATGTCAGAATCACCCGGGTACCTTCCGTTAGCGTGGGCTGATTCACCGTCTCGGCCGTGGGATGCATTTGCTTTGGCTAGTCTCCACTTACGGTTTCTTGATTCTCTTCCAGGTTTGCCCTCCCCATCCGTTAGCTCGCAGCGCTCGACACTGCTTTACTGACAGGAGTCTTCGTTCCTCCACCTTGTTCAGGTCTCAGCTCGTTAGACAGGTCCATGACCCTCCACGATCTTGCGATCACGCCACACTCGCGATAGTTGCATGGCTCCTGTCTATATAGTGCTTGCTCCACTGTGTGCGACACTGGGACTCTGGCGTCCTTGTTCGGCATTCTCTTCCTCGCCAGTTGCTGCTGGCTCTATGGCTCCACACTGCACCGCCCCTCCAATGTATGCGTACATCAGAGGAGTTCCCCTGTGTACGTTTCCCTCTCCCGTTCCATGATTTGCGCATTCCTTTTACAGGCTGTTCTGCGTGACCTCTCTCTTCAGGTGACACACTTTGGCCAGCATTACCTGCAGCCAATTGAAAGGAACCTACGTTGCTGGCATTTACAGGCAGTACCATGTATTCCGATAGTGTTGCCTGGATAGGGAGCTCCTCATGGGAAAAGCAGTCCTTGTACCCCCTAGAGGGGAATCACTCCCCTCAAGGTCCCACTTGCCTAGACTTGTAGGGAGGGTCTTGCGGAGTCCGTTCACCTCCCTAGCCTCAAAGGGGTTGCTCCCCCTGGGGAGAGGTGGCAAAAACTCTCGATTCATCACAAAGGTCAGTATTTGTCTTTTACTCAGTTGGGAGGAGGTAGAGGAAATCCTACCAACGGCAAGGATTCTCTTCTCATACCCCCATCTGACCCGGATTTCTGGAAAACGCTTCAAGTTGTTACTTCAGGTTAAATGCAAACAAAAAACAGTTTTGTAAGGTCCATGCCACCTGCAATGGATGCCAATTTAATATTCGGTGGCCATGTGGGATTTGTCCCTTCATGCCCTTGGGTAAGCGGAAGGTTTCAGTATGGCACTAATGACTAGTCGCTTGGACTACTGCAATGCACTTCTAGGGGCTACATCAAGGAAACAGAAAACAGGTCACTGAAAACAGATTGGTTTCTGGTCGTAGGAAAAGTGATTGTGTCCAAAGGTCTTGCAGGAACCTTCTGTGGCTTGCAGTAGAGTAGGGAATTATTTGCAAAACATTCAAATGCATAACCACGGGGCTGCTCCTGCCTAGCTCAAGGATTGCACCACATGTTCTATCCCAGGATGGAACCTTTGATGTATGGGGTTGGGAAATCGCAGACCACTGGTCCCAAGGACCCTCCATCAGAGGCGGTAAGAGGGTCAGCCCTGGAACCCAGGCTTTGCAATAACTTAGAGGTCCATTCATGACAGTACAAGCGTTTCTAGTTCCAGGCCCCTGTTGAGGCAGCAGCTATTCAAGTTCATATTAGGTAAATGTTCTAGCAGCAACATGTATAGGAGATATAATGGCATATTCGTCCATCCCTAAATGATGCTAATCGAGCAATGCTAGCAGCCGCCATTGTAAATTCAACGCTGGATTATTGCAACAGATTACTGATTGGAACAACATGGTCGCACATGAAAAAATTCCACATTGCTCAGAATGGCACAGTACTGCTGCTTGTGGCCTGTATCGTCCAGCACACATGACCCAAGCTTGCAGGAGCTTACACTGGTTGCCAATTCGGCAAGGGCTGCAATATAAGGGCCTGGTTACAGTTTTCAGATGCCACAACAATGAGCCCCCCGTTAATCTGAAAACTGGGATCACAAGGAACCCCATCAGACGTACTTTACACTCTAACAACATCATTAGGTTGAGCCAACCACTTGCCAGTCTGAAGACAATTGGGGGAGCCAGTTTTAATTTCTGGTCCCCGACCTTCTGGAACTCACTCCCCAAATATCTTGCTGACAGCGATTCAACTATTCTCCTCAAAAAAACATCTGAAGACGTTCCTTTTTGATGAAGAGCTTGGTTAATTGACCGAACGTTTCTTCCTACCTTCTACTGCTTGAACCCCCCCTTAACCCTCCACCCCCAACGATTAGGTTTCCTTTGTCTTCGTGAGCGCCCCGTGGCCTTTGAGTTAGTGGGGCTATAAAAAAAAGAGCCAATAGATCTGCAAATGAAAAGCAATACAGGAGGCTGCCTTCTTTTGCCCATTCCACCAGCTCGGCGGTCAACCCGCCCCAACTGCAACACTGTCATATGTTGCTCTATACTCCTGCCTAGCCCTTTCCCTGCAGAGGTTAACAGTCCACAACTATTTTGGGACATTTCTACCCCTGGGTATAAAAGTATGATATGGGTCCAGATCCCTTTCCATGTACAGTTGCTTTTACGTCACCGGCATGAATAGCTGCAGGGTCAGGGCATGGTGTTCGACAGGAATGCTCGACTGGTCACAGACGGATGACATATAGGAAGGAGGACTGCAACAAAATGGGGTCTACTAAAGAGCGAGAGCGAGCAAGCAAGAGCAGAAGGGAGTAGGAGTAATCGAGCAAGAGCAGTAGGGGGAAGAGCAACTTGAGCAAGAGAGCTAGGGCCAGAGCGAGCACGACGGAGCACTGCAAATCTAACTTCCACATTAGATGCAGTTTAACTTTTTGGCCATTATGTATGACTCATTATGCTTAAGTGTGTCGCAATTCCTCTTTCTTAGCATTCTCAAGTACTCCAAGTTAATGCCACTTATGCAGGTTTGAAAGGCACGAGTTGGCCAGGGGACCCAAAAGTAGCTCCTGGTCGCTGTTTTCAAGCTTACCAGGCTCTGCTAGGCTAGAAGCAGGAGCTAAATGGCTCTTAGCCGCCCTCAATTTCGAAACCTGTGAATCCCTGCAGAGCACCTCTGCAGAGAGGTGGAGCGTAGTTAGGTCATGGCCAATGAGGCTCCCAATACTGGTAATTATCCATCATCTTCCTGGATATGCAGGGATTAATGTAGAGCGCAAAATGAACGCCAAGTAACTTAGGACTGGACGAGAAAGGAAAACAATGTGAAGAAAAAAAAAGGTGCGAGAAGGCACTTACACATTGAGACCAACACCCATGTACTCAATAGGGTAAAAGATTTCACCTTTAACCCATGAGTAAAACAATGCATTTCCTAACACATGATTTGTTGGTTGACCAATAGAATGCCCAACCACTGGAAGAACCAAAGTCTATACAAGTCTTTGCCATGAAACATTCATAGCTCTTTAAAAAGCAGAAGGACTCAGCATAAAAACACCAAGTACACTTTAGTTCTGTTCCAAAAAGCAGAAAAGGAGCCAAGTCGCGCACTACCCGACCTTCGCGAAGGAGCCAAGCCGCGCACGGCCCGACCTTCACGAGGCCAGATTTCGACGTGACTCTCACTCTTGTGAGGGGGCGGCATTTCTCAATTCATTGGTCTCAGACAATGGGGTGCAGTGCATTGCACTCCCACCCACAAGCAGCACATCTCCGGTGAAGTCTGCGGGGATTCTGACTAAAGTGGTTTAAAAATGGGCACGTCAGAATATTAGTTTATATCAGAAGAAGCAAATCCTGAGTCTAGTCTACACTGTTTTTCCTGCGTTGCGTCTGGATGGAACTTTGAATGTTGGCATGCCCGCACTTGGATGGGATTGTGAATGCTGGCCTGCGTCGCATCTGGATAGGACCTTGAACGTTAGCATGCCCGCACCTACGCTAAACGTGACGACTAGCACAGGCCACACTTAGAATTGTGGACAATTGGCCTGCGTCACATCTAGATTGGATTGAAGGATAACATGCCCGCGCCTAGATGAAACTTGAATGTAAGCAGGTGCCACACCTAGAGTTGTGAACACCAGCTCGCGCCGCATCCAGATTAAGTTAGGAATGATAGCATGCCCACACCTAGACAGATTTCCAAACACTAGCCTGCGCCGCACCTAGAAAAGACTGAATGTAGGCATGCCCACATGTGAAGGCCAACAAGTGCCACACTTAGACAAAACTGATTGTTAGCATGCTAAAGGGCATGTAACCCACTAACCAATATAAGCTCAAACTCTGCATACTTATCTCACTCAAAAAACTCACACAACCATCTTTCGCACAACAAGCCGCACGCACTTCACAACACTGCAACACCACATAAGCCGGAGCAACAGCACACGCGGGCTGACAACGATCCAATACCTGCACCAAAGCTCAGCACCCGGTGTACACCGAGTTGAAGCTGCCAACAGAACACCACTCCTCTCACCATCCTACTCCCTCTTCACCCTATTAACCAATTGCCCCCCTTATCATTTACAGATCCGGCAGAGTGCCTGGGGACCAATTCCGTTGGTGACGGTGCGCGGTACAAATACCTTTAACATTTAACATCAGTACAATCACATTTGGAGTTCCTCTTATTGGATATCATATTTGCATTCCATTCCATTGACGTGTGGTTCTGTGCGATTTGTTATGTTTGTGTATCGCCTAACACAGGATTTCTCCGGCTTTTACGCATTTTAATAGCAAATCTCATTATCAACTCATTTTAATGGCACAATCAACCTCAGAAAAGCTAAGTAGGCCCTTCCTCAGGATTCGAACTTGTGCAGTGCAGACTGCCCCCCTGTGAGAGGCAAACCTTTCTCTCATGAGCTGGTCACCCAGTTATCTATTTGCGATGGATTTTTGGACACCTTAGCGCAATGCCCGAATGTTATTTTTTAAAATCTTTTTTAATTTATTTTTGAATTTGTTAAGCGCTCTAAATCTGCATATATAAAAAGGCGGAAGTTTTATTATTTATTTGTTTTTATTCACTGCATTTATCCAACGCCCAGACCTGGAGGGATCACGGTGTTTGTACAGAGGAAAAACGTGTACAGGTAGGAAGCACTACGTTGAGCACTACGTTTGTTTGTTTCTTTCTTTATTTGTAATGCGCTCCAGACCCAAAGGTTACCGGGCGCAGCAGAAAGTATATGCAAAGCTTACAATGTTACATAAAACGAATTTGCTATGAATAACTATGATTTGACATAAATAGAAGATGTTCAGTGTGTTTTAAAATTAAATAATCTCCATCGTGACCCCACAGCTATTTAGTGACCAGAAACCATAGCAGCATCCCTTTACCCATAACCACATCTAGGGGTACAGATACAATAAGTGGGACCATTGTACTCCCCCATTTTATTTTTACCGTAGAGAGAATGATTTTTTTTTTTTTAAAGCGTGTAAAAACATAATTCAGATTGCCAACGGAGTTTATATGCGAGCAAAAAAAAATCATTTTTACTATGAAGCAGACCATTGTGTAGTCCCTACTTCTTGGCACCGTTCCATGAAAATTAAAAAAGGTGCAGGTTTTACAGTTCCTGTTCACCTCCCGATCTGAACATACCCGAAGAGCTGTGCTGGTGGAAACCGAGGGGCATGCCCTTATGAGTCTGCTTTCTATTTTCTGTTGGATAAATTTACTTCTTTTTCTAAGGGAGGAATAGGGGCGGCTATGCCACTAATCTGTTGGAACTGCCCACATCACCATCTTCAACAATCAGATTTCCCTTATGTCTCTTTGTCAATAAGTCAATTTATGTGTATAACAGTCACTGCACTTAAATGCTTTGTTCAAACACGATGGGTAAATGTTCCTTGGGGAACAGACAGAATGTGGGTGGCATGTGTGGCAAAGCTGGTAAATGTGTCCTTTCTTCCCAGCGGGGAGCCACCCCCTTTGAGGCTACGGAGGTGGAACTGCTAAGCAAGACCCTCCATAGGGGTCTGAAAAAGCGGGACCTCACTGGGAGCGACTCCCCTCGAGGGGACAAGGACTCTCATTCCAATAAGGAACTCCCTAGAAGGAACACCCTTTCAGCATAAGTGGGAGTGGAAGAGACTGATAACATCTCTGTGCGGCATTCAAAACAGACATTACTTTTATATCTTTGGCTCAAGGTTATGCTGGAAGCACAGTGAGCTCAGCAGCTAGTGAAGAACACGACCCTTTGAAATATGGTGGCGTGAATAAAGTGACAAGGATGCTCGAATGACAGAAGGGGAGTCCTACAGAGAGGCGAGTCTCTGACAAGTCATACTAGATCGTGGACCCAGTTGTGGGGTGGAAGAGCAGAGTGGATAGAGCGAGACACCGAACAGCTGACGCCAAGCCCAGCAATACCGCCATGAAAGAGACTGGAATGGAAGAACTGTCTCACCTGGTGGCGTGACCACGTTGAAGCCACGGTGGGCCCGAGGCCCAAAAACGAATGCAAAGAACGGAGTAGAGGAACAAATCCTCCACTCCGAGTATGAGGGGTGACAAAGCTGCTTAGATGGGCAGAATCTGAGACGCAAACGCTACTATAGTGGAAACAGCAAAGAGCGGAATGAGCAGTAATGTCCCGCTTGAGCACATATGATAACCAAGAAGGTACCCGCGTTGCCCAAGGAGCAACACAAAGAAGAAACCTAATGAGGGTTACGGGAGCCAGAGAAACCAAAGTTATGAATATTGTCAGGGGGAGTGGGCAAATAAATAAACAAAAACCAAATCGCACCATCAAAACTAACAGCCATAAACCCAGAGGGGCCTGCGTGCCCCGGGGAAACAATTAATCTTATACAACTGATCAAGAGAGTAAAACCTTGAGGGTTGAATGAGTCTAGTCAAGAGTCCGACACAGGGGAGGAAAGAAAAGAGCCAAATTGGTGGACAAGGAGGAAAGGAATCCTCTCTCCCTTACAGTATTAGAGACTTGCAGCTTTTTAGGAGGAGCCCAAAGAAAGATCCAAGGAGTTTGCTTTGGTGAATTGTCACAAATATTTCTTTGGTGAACTGTGACCACTGCCCTGGGATGTATCTCAATAATATTGGCTAGAAAAAGCATGAACTGACATGCCATGGTTCTAGCCTGATCTTCTGTTTTGTTAAAGTGGTAGGGCCAGATATTGGCTAGGTTTTGGACCAACGACTAGCTTCTCTTATTTGGATAGTCGACAAGCACTCTTAGTTGTAGTTCATAGATGGGGAAATCCTTAGCACGCGTGACAAGCAAGCATTTTTCTTTCAGTTAAATTCAACAGCCTGAATCGGACATTCGAGTTTGCCTCCTCCTTCTGGTTCACCAGAGTTGTCAAAAGGGTGCAGAAACAAGGATGTATTTGTGAATCTAATGCAGTCTGCAAAGTACGCAGGTCTTGGGCTACTGGCTTCCATAGTCTTGGGGAGATTGCGGCGAACCTCCCATCTCCATGTTGGCTGTTGTAGGCAATGTGCAGACCTTTGGTTCCTATTGTTTTTATCTTAAGTGTTATTAGGCATGTCGCCTTCCACACCCTTCTCAGCGGTGTTGTAGTGCCAGTATGTGCCCATTTGGAATGGTGTATATCCTGGTGCTATAAGTGTAAAAAGCAGAGACAAGTAACAGGGGCCATGATAGGGAAACTAGAGGTTAAGATAATAGAGAAAATGTTGATGTGTAACAAATGTGTCAACGAATACATGAAAAAAAACGAGATATAAGGCGAAGTGTCTATAATTATTAAGTAGACTGGATGACATGCCATAAAATAATTTATATGAATGTGTGTTGTACATCTCACCAGTAAATTTAGTGAAAGGGACAAAAAATCATCCATTGTATCCCCTGAAGGTGAATAAACCAATAGTCTCTTTAGTTAGGACAGTAAATCATATTGCTTTGCACAATGGCAAGAAATGTTGAGTTAGTTCGGGAAAAAGAGTCCTTTGGCAACAATTCCAAGCTTAGATGGGTCATTTTTGTAATGTTTTTATTTTGTTTATTTTTAGAACTTGTCAAATACATGGTCACGTTGACACGAAAAAAAAAAAAAACGTGCCATATACATACAACAACAACAGCATCTTAAGTGTCCTGAAGACGGCCTCGAACAAGCACACAAAAAAAGATTGGGTCACACGGTTCCCCGGGTTCAAGGCTAGAAACGCAATTTGGTGGTGACACAAAAGTGTGAGGGCAAAGGCCCAAAAATAAATAAATAAATAAATAAAATCACTTGCCATTTTTCACTCACTTAGGTTACTAACCACACCTAAGATTGTTGTGATAATTACTATCCAGTATATGCTTATGAAGATACGTCCAATGCCAATTAGCATCAATTGGACAAAAACGTGGATATGTAAGTTTCATCTTTTTTCTACGTTTTTATCAATGTGTTTTCTATGATGGTATCTCAATAAAATTGATATTTGTATGCAACTGACCCCACTGTACCAATTCTGAATTTAATTAAAGGTACAGATTGCTTTTTGGGACTTTCTCCCTTCACTCCATTGTGTACAAGCTGGGTAGCTATCTGTGGAAACTGTTTGCCAACTTCTGCATCCTGGTGCTATGCCTTGTAGGCAGTGGGGAAAAACAGCATGAGGCCACTGACGTCTGAATTGTTGGAAGACGAGTGGTCTTATACTTGAGGCTGAAGATCAGACTCTACACTTAGTAGTCAGAGGAGCATTTGTGCACAAAGGGCATTTGCATCATCTGGACAAGAGTTGACAAGGGTTCCCACTATGATGGCATGTTATCTTTGGGGAATATAGGAAAATAACCTTTTTATATTGAAAGGAAGAGGACAAATGTGGGTGGAATCAAACAGTCTCCCAAATTACCAAAAGTTCTCTCACCTTCTGGTTTTGTTGGGATTAATTTGTAGAAGAAAGTGCAGGCTCAACAAAGTGAGACACCAGTTTAAGACGCTTTGTGCCCAACACAAGGATTTTCATCTTTGTGGCCTTTAGTTTGAATTTGAGGCTCCTCGCACTCACCCAGTGTGCACCCTACAATGGCTCTTGGATATGGAGGCATGTCGGCCATCCTTACCTACCGCAGGCAGATACAACTGTGCATGGTCTGTAATTGTGGTTTACAGAACGAGAGGTCAGCAGATACACAAGGGCGATAACCGGGATCCTGGGTGCGATTCAGTTGTGAGGGGAGCGGAGGAATCCCCAAGCACTCCACTCCCTTTCAGATACCAAGGATTAAAACCTTGTAAGGCCTGGCAGGGATAGATTTGCATTCGGTTCTAGGCGCAGGATGACGGTGTCCTGTTGAGCTGTGTCAAATGCTGGCAGCAGGTTGCGTAGGAGTAGCTCTGCCTGAGCTCAGGGCTGTTCCAGTGCGGTGGCATGGGAGGAATCCAACCACCGTGGGTATGAAGCAGGCAGTGTGTTTTTCCAATTCAGTAATGGCCATTTCCACTGTCCTTGAGGTGGGGGGGTGGCACTTAGTCTCACTAGGCCCAGAACCAACAACCTACTTTGATATCGTTTTTAGGCGCGGTTATCAAGAAGAGGATTGACAAGGTCAATGGAAGAGGATTGACAAGGTCACTGATCATGGGCATCTGTCAAGGAAGGTTACCTGTTTCGCTGGGGTGGTTGTGTGCTGCTGCTGCTGCTGCCATGGCAGCTTGGTAGGGCCTCACAAGAGTCTTCCGCTGCTCTTAGTTCTTTTACCAATTCAAAGTCATTGGTTCCTCTGTCAGAGGGAATGTAAAAAGGTTTTGGCATGGCAGTGTTGCTGAGAGCTAGGGGCGGTGTACCCATCTTTTTAGGTTTTTGTTGGTCAAGGAATCAGTCTTAATTTATCTTTTGCATGAAGACGGTTAATGTGTGGCAGAAGAAATCTCAGAATAGATTGGTGTTGCAGGAAGTGAACATGTAACACTTGTAATGGCTCTTTAGGGCAGTTAGTTGCCACTTGTTCTTCGTGGTAATAGAATTCCATACAAAGGTTTTTTGTTTTAGGTTGAGCGCGCGTGTTGCAAGGTGCACTTCCGCGCGCTTGTTGCAAAGTGCGCTTCCGTGCTTTTGTTTCAGTGTAAAGTGTAGCTTTCACATGCATAGCTTGATCTTTTAAGAGGGAGCCTCTTTATGGCACGTGCAGTTTAAGAAGCACTTTGAAAGTGCCTAGGCTCTGTCACCAGACCCACTTCTCAGGCTCCGCTATGCCATGCAAGACCAGGTGCACTATCGCCCCTTAGTGCACTGGTATGCATGTGTTTGTGCCCCCTTTGAGTAAAAATATTACTGCTGCCCCCCCCCAGATGTAATTTCTGCTAATATTGTCTATTAAAATCGTTCACCGTACTCCCTTTTGGAAGAGCCTGGCGCCCCCCTGGAGACCCTTTGGGCCCCCCCAGGAGGGCCAGCCCCACAGTGTGAAGACCACTGCCTTAGTGTGACCCACAATGAAATGGGCAACACGAGAAGTAATCGATCCCCAGAGGAACGGGACATACAAACCATCAGAAGAAAGATTGCCAGAGCAACGCCTACTCCGAATCAATTTCAAGAGTGTTAACGGATAGAATGAGTCAGTTTCTGCCGGCACAACTGCTCATTAAAACTTTTTGGTTCGAGTCCTTCCACACAAGTCCCACTGTGCTTTCATGGTGCTGCTCAATTGACTGCCGCCGACCCGTTAATGTTTTCCCCCTCTGGAAGGTTTCTGAAAGCATTGATTTGCTTCCAAGGTGATCAGTCACTTATCTACGCTTTGGCCTATTGCAAGCAAACTTCATGACGCACCAGGATGCATCATGTTGGGTGGGTGGCGTGCCTGCCAGTTCCAGCGCGCGCAGACACTTCCGTTTACCCTCCTCATTGTCTTTCCTTTACTCCCTGTTGATACCACACACATCTTCATGCTCTTCACAACACAGATCTGAAGGTTAAGCCACTGAAGACTGCATAGACCACATTTCAGCTCAGTTCCTGCCACACAGCTGAATGAACATGAGATTAGCAGAGAGAGGCCCTGATCACAACCACTGCATTCTGAAAGACTCGATTTTTCTCAACCCTTGGATTTCGTTTTCCAATGCAACCTTATTTAGATTTTTTGTTTGTTTCCTCGTGATCTTGCCAAAGAGTAGCATTAAGTCGCTGAACGAAAAATCAGCCGTTACCGCGCTTCGTGGGTAACCCCCATACACTATCCTCTTGTATCTATCCTGATATTCCTATCCTCGTCTGAAAAAAAAACATTGCAATTTCTTTTCACCTCCCCCTATGAACTTTGTGAAGTGCTCTGAACCCTTCTGGGTAGAGACAGCTTATAGAAAGAGGCAAGCCAATGGACATGCCTCAACCATCCAATGCTGAGAAAGAGGGCATAAACTAGTTGGGCCAAAACACTGATTATCCAAAACACGTTGGGACATAAAAACGATCACTTTTCCGTGTAGTTGCATCGCGGCTAGAAGGAGGAAAAAAATTAAAACACCGAAAAGGAGTACATTTCTGGATAATGTGCACGCCGTGGAAGTTATCCATGGGACCAGCTCTCAGTTTTAAGATTTTTTTTAGTACAGGGAATTAGAGGGTAGGATCACCACCTTTCTCCAAGATTAAGGAATGGTTAATCTTTGGGCTTTGTGATCACTGCTAATTAATACTAATCTAGGGTTTTGTAGATCGGTTTGCAGTATCTCTGAAGGACAGTACCTTCCAATGGTGCCCAGGTTGACACTGCACATAGAAGGTTGAATTGTGGACACCACACAACACCCACAAGTTGATTCAAAGCATCAAATCAAAAAGCAACTATGCACGGTAACATTAGCAGCCGGGGAAGGGTGTTGTTGGCACGGGCCATGTTCCACGAACCCCTGGCCATTAACTCAATTCCCACGCCACAACTCAAATGTGACGTCAACCATACCACAGCAGTACGGTTGTCATGGATGGACTTCCATGTTTTGCACAGCGGGGTGCATACTGCGCACCACTCACGTAGCGCAACATTAGAGCTAACCTGGAGTCACACGGCGACACAGTGTGCAGCCGTGCACCCCAGTTTCACGTTTTATTCCACACTAAAGCAACAGGTGCTGTGTGCCAACATGTTGCACAGATGGCGATAGAAATGTAACCAGTTATGGGCAGTAACCACTGTTAATGTTTCTTATCCCTTATTAACGGCACTCATGTCACTAGGCCTTCTTAGCGCCGTGTTTTGTCAATTATCGAATGTGACTGCCCGCAAATACAGGGAAAAAGCACATTTTTGGAAAGCCTGGCTTTTGCCTTCCATTTTGTCGCATTAAAAGTATTGACATATGCTGCCCGCATCCACTCATGAAATTGTGATTGCGTAATGATCTTCAGCCAAAAACGAATCTGCCCACAACCTTCCCCATAGTTTTAGTTCCTATAAATGGCTCGATGGTTTGCCACGAATTTCTACACTTAGTATGATGAGAAGGTTTTGCAACTTGGAAAAAGTCCCAGAATTAGGAAGGGGCATTGGTCTACGAGGTGGGGCTCTTTCTCAACATTAAAAGCAAAAACAAATGGCCATGACTACAAGCACCCACCCTTTCCAAACATACCCTAAAACGCAATGGCATGTGACGCACCAGAAATGTCCAGATCAAGGTGAAACGTGCACATTTCATTAAATTGGCTTTGCATAACCTCCCAAGACGAATGCATTTGCCTTTCATAAAATCAACGCACACAAAACCAAGAGAGGATATTTTCTTCTAATTGCGTTTTTGAAAACGTTAAAAGGTGTGCATGTTTTAAAATCTAAGAACCAATACAAATGTTGTCCCTGGTACATGCAGTACCGAAATGGGACACTGCACCTCTAGTTGCTTGTTCTTTTTCACCAGGTTGTATAGTGCAGCGGTGAAGTGTCCGGCCTGCAAACCTGGCTTCTGAGGTTTGATCCCCAAGGTCGGCTTCAATTTATAAATTCAAAGAAGACATTCAATGTTTCTCAGTTTAGCTGGGGGGGTGAGGTCTGAGTCCATCCTTTGAAAAGGAAGTGTGGACTCTGTCCACCCACGTTTACCCTCAACTTGAGCCCTGCTTGGCAACAAGCTCAGGGGTTCATCCCTGGTCGTGTGCTTTACTTTAATTTAAAAAATGTATCTTACGCTTTCTATTATGCAACGTATGTGATTGGAATAACAAATGCCAATAAAAATATTTTAAAAATGTTTTTTAAAAATGTATATAGCAGAGTAGTCATTCATGGCCGCTAGTGGGGAGTGTGGCATTACGGTGGACTGGCACTACTGAGGGTGTGCTGCCGTCGGACTGGCACTACTGAGGGTGAGCTCCAGTGGAGTAACTTTGCTGAAAATGTTGGGGGGGGGACAAGACATCTGAAGAAAAGGTGCCCCAGCCAAATGAATGGGGACAAAATGGTGTGTCATGAAAGTTGGGGGGACAAACACCCTCGTTCCCCCCCTAAAATTACACCCATGGTGATCTCCCTCTGACACATCACAGCAATTTCTGCTTTCAAGTGTCACTGCCAGACATTTGAATGTATCCTGTGTCTAGCTCACCTGGACCACTGGAGGTTAGGGTGATGGGTAGTCAGACACACAGGACACAATGCAAGACGTGAAAAGGGGAATAGGGAGGGTTGGGGGGGCGTAATACAGCACATGAATGGAACACTCAACAGGGAGGGTGTGGGGGAATAAACATAGTGACCAGCACATTTCTTTCTGGTAGTTGATGGATGGTGGCACCATCCACCTTGAGACATTCCCATGACCCTCAAATCGAAGCCACATTTTGGTCTAGGGAGCCTTGCGGTGTATCACGACGCGGGCCAGACAGACACCTACTAAGTTAGTAATGCAGGGGGAAGGGGGCACACAGGGTGGGGGAGGAGGGGAGGCTATATCACTCGGAATGCTCGAGACATTCCATTTCCATTGAGGAGCATTTTTAAAAGAGACGCACTATTGTTACAGAAGCTATTGTTTAGGAGAAAAGAGTGCACTTTGATATAACAGTATCCTTCAATATGCCCCGTATTGGATAATGAGGCTTGTGGGGACACTGCAGCGCCTCTTAATGATCTACTCGTGCCACAGCGACATTCCCTGGCATCTACAGACACTCCCTGCAACACTCACTTTGCTACCGACTCTGCTACTCTGTGTTCCGGCACCACCAGCCCGGCGTGCTTCCACCATATCATCCACATTTGGGCCTGTGGATCCATTGCCCCTTTTTTTTATTGTATTGTCATTTGACTCTTAATCATCCATTTGATCTTTTGCCCCAAAAAGTTTGCATTTTGTTCATGGTCTGTCTGCATAAAAGACAAAGCTCTCGTTCATTGCAATACTGATCCTTCGTTATCTCCGACACAGCTGGCATCCACCTGTTGGGGGAATCTTCGGTTAGTAGCCTGTGGCTTTAGAGTTTGGCGTCTAGGTCTCCTTCCCCCGTGTCCCTAGAGCGCCAACACAGACCCCAAGTGCACCTCCTAGCCTGCAGGAAACTTGCCTACATGCCAACGGCCTGTACCCCATTTGTCCTCCAAACTGGTATCCCACTACATGTTCCATCCTTTGCTAAAGCAGTGCAGGATGGGGTGGGGCAGAGAGTGACCGACTGTCGACCACTCAAAATAATCCTATTGCAGAGGAATGCTTTACATGTGATGAGTCAAGGGATATCACGTGTTCCTCCCCCCACCCAGAACCCCCCCGCCCTCTCCGTCAGTACTTTCTCCTCCAAGGGGGCCAATGTGTCATAAGGGGTCACGTCTGGGCACTCCAATGTCCTTCCTCTTTAATAAATATCGTCACCCTTAACTTTCACCTCCAATGTCATTCCTAGGTGGACAATACTCAATTACTTATCCATATTCCCACCTTCTCCACAAAGTCCCACATTTTATGACAGTGTGTGAATGATGCCCTTGACAACTGTATGGCCAGTACATTGCGCTAACTCAAATCAAACTAAAACTAAGATACTCTTTGGCCCACATAAAATATGGCATGATCCCTCCACTTTTCTTCAATGTATCACCTCCTCTTCCTTGTGCCTCTGGAATTTGAGGGTACTAAGACTCTGCCAGGTCTTTCCTTACTCAAATAAATGAACATTTTTAAAACGCTTGCCTTTAAACCTCCAAAAACACAAGTTCATGCTACCCCACCTTCCCCCTAAACTAAAGCCCTCATCAGTGTCCACACTGATTGGACAACTCTTTTTGGTGGTCTCTCCTTTGCGCCCCTTCCCAAGCTTCAAATCACACAAAACCAAACAGTCATTTTCAACCACTACCTCTCCAAAAGGGACATCTGTCTGCTGCTGTGCTGCTCTTCAATGGCTTGCAGTAAATTACAGGGGGTTCATCTCTACTCCTCCTCTACAGCACTACCCCAACATGTCTGATCAGAATCCAGCCCTATGTGCTCGCCAATTATCATAACTCAAATGAAGTAATGGTGGTCCCCAAATTCTTACACCCAGCTACTGGGAGAAGGTGGTTTGGGGTATTCACCCCTACGTGGTAAGTGGGGGGGAGAGGGGGACAACGGGGACAACTTGTACCTCTCACTGTGCACCAACTTAAACTAGCTCTGTATGAAGAACCTATTGAAAGCAACTATTCACAAGGCAGTCTCTTCGTTTCCGCCCTCACGTTGGGCAATTTTGCACCATTCAGCAGTGCAAGCTATATAAATTAGCTCACTCACTCATTTCTTTATATAAACAGGGATTGAAATGAAGAATTGATGAGCGAGAGTTAAAAGCATCTCCTGGGTATCAGGCAACACTCAGCAAGATGCATCAACCACTGTGGAACGAGGACCTACAACACAGTGCCACAATTCGAGCTGCAACAAGAACTTTGTGGTATATATCTCCCATTGGTGTCAAGCTTACCAGGTTCCTCTAGGCTACAAGAAGGAGCTTAATAGTACCCGAAGATTTGCATCCATAGAGAAAGACAGGTGTTATGCCCTGCATTAACCTCAATAGGGTCAGGATTTGTAGAGTGCTCCGGTTGAGAGACATCCCAACATCGCTAACTACAGTGAGACCAAACTCTTGATAGAAACCTGCTAGTAAGGCTTGTTTACAGATTCTGCAGTTAGCTTGTTTACAGATTCTATATCAGGCCCGATGATTGCCACAAGGAGGTGTCACGGAGCTGTACTTGTTCTGGTGCAGGCATGTTCCACAGGAAAATCATGAAAGAAACCACTAAAAACGGGATTACTCTACACTTTGACCAACTGGAAAGGAGCACAATGGAAAGTGCAATCCCTTGGCTCTCTTACCATCCATTGACTTTGCCCACATCTCAATACCGGTTTGCGCTGCCAAATAACTACTGTGGGAGGGACTTTTGTATTATCTAGTTCAATAGAAGCAACCGGAGCAGTAATAACGCAACAGTGCGGGGTATAGATAGGCGCACTCCACTGCGGTGCGTTCACTCCATTTGGTCTCTCAGGATTCTGCTTGGTGCATTTTTTGGATTATTGCCGTTACTTACTGAAGGATCCAAAAAAAAAAAAAACACAATTGGGAGACTTCTAACCTTCCTAAACTCTGAAGCCACAAAGATATCCAATATCAAATCTTTCGAGGATATACAACCAATTCTGAATTGCGTCACTGGCTCCTGGTTAAAGAGATGCAAATTCAAATCCCCAGTTTTCAGGCACAAAACCTTGCAAACGCAATATACCACTTAGATCAGCGAACAAGGATTTTCTGGACCCAACTTTACAAATGCTCTAGAATAGGAGGCGCAAGATGTGCAGCTCGCGCTTCCCTCCTCTTGAACGTTCTGCCAAAACGCCTACGAAACATCACAGACCTCTACCACTTATAATGTAATTTTAAGGCCCGACTCCTCCATTTTGCAAAGCACCCCAAAGGCTTCATTTTATTTAATTGGTGCCCAATACCATACCCAAGTTCGGTTTCTAGGCGCGAATCCGGGATTCGAACCTCTGTTGCTCTGCATAGTCCTGCTTCCAAGACCAGCGGTTTGCCCCTGTGCTATCCTCCGTTTACTAAACGCAATATGTTCCTCTATATACAGTATGCAAAATAAATTGTAAAAAATAACATCAACGTCCCGCTAAAAACACCTCTCGAGAGGAAAGTAGGGACCTCTTTCTCCTCTCAAAATAGCCCTGAGCCAGACAAGAAGGCGGAGGCGGGTGTGAAGGTCTGAGTGAAAAGCTAAATGGGCTGAAGGCAACTCCAAACAATAAAACATCCAGGCTCTTAAGTGTTTTCAGACATGCACGCGTGGAATTCCAGGTTTGGAATGTCCTACAACACATTCCCCAAAACGATGATGTTGCAAAGATTGTGTTCATTGGATACCTGTGCACACATGTTTTAGCCTCAATGCCCGGCGTAATGATCCACTACAGAGGCGCGATTCAAAAACCTTTGCCGAAATTCGGAATCTTGACATTGGGGTTCCAAGTGTTCATTCAGAGCAAAGAATCAACATTTCACCGGATTCCTGAAGTCCAAACTGGCAGACATTGGAATACAAGTGAACCAGAGTTCAGTCTCAAATTCACCAGCTGGGGCCAGGCATTGAAATACAAGTGAATCAGAGTTTAGTTTCAGGTTTTCAGTTTCGGGGCAGACATTGAAATACAAGTGAACCAGAGTTCAGTTTCAGATTCACCAGCGGGGGCCAGGCATTGAAATACAAGTGAACCAGAGTTCAGTTGCGGATTCACCAGCTGGGGCAGACATTGAAATACAAGTGAACCAGAATTCAGTTTCAGGTTCAACAGCTGGGGCAGACATTGAAATACAAGTTAACCAGAGTTCAGATTCACCAGCTGGGGCGAGGCATTGAAATACAAGTGAACCAGAATTCAGTTTCAGGTTCAACAGCTGGGACAGACATAGAAATACAAGTGAACCAGAGTTCAGTTTCAGATTCACCAGCTGGGGCCAGGCATTGAAATACAAGTGAACAAGAGTTCAGTTTCGGATTCACCAGCTGAGGCAGACATAGAAATACAAGTGAACCAGAATTCAGTTTCAGGTTCACCAGCTGGGGCCAGACATTGAAATACAAGTGAACAAGAGTTCAGTTTCGGATTCACCAGCTGAGGCAGACATAGAAATACAAGTGAACCAGAATTCAGTTTCAAGTTCAACAGCTGGGGCTGACATTGAAATAAAAGTGAACCAGAATTAATTTTCGGATTCACTTGCTGGGGCAGACATTGCAATACAAGTGAACCAGAATTCAGTTTCGGGTTCAACAGCTGGGGCAGACATTGAAATACAAGTGACCCAGAGTTCAGTTTCGGATTCACCAGCTGGGGCCAGGCATTGAAATACAAGTGAACCAGAGTTCAGTTTCGGATTCACCAGCTGGGGCGAGGCATTGAAATACAAGTGAACCAGAGTTCAGTTTCGGATTCACCAGCTGGGGCAGACATTGAAATGCAAGTGAACCAGAGTTCAGTTTCAGGTTCAACAGCTGGGGCAGACATTGAAATACAAGTGAACCAGAGTTCATTTTCGGATTCACCAGCTGGGGCCAGGCATTGAAATACAAGTGAACCAGAGTTCAGTTTCGGATTCACCAGCTGGGGCCAGGCATTGAAATACAAGGGAACCAGAGTTCAGTTTCGGATTCACCAGCTGGGGCGAGGTATTGAAATACAAGTGAACCAGAGTTCAGTTTCGGATTCACCAGCTGGGGCAGACATTGAAATACAAGTGAACCAGAATTCAGTTTCGGATTCACCAGCTGGGGCCAGGCATTGAAATACAAGTGAACCAGAGTTCAGTTTCGGGTTCACCAGCTGGGGCAGACATTGAAATACAAGTGAACCAGAGTTCAGTTTCAGGTTCACCAGCTGGGGCCAGGCATTGAAATACAAGTGAACCAGAATTCAGTTTCGGATTCACCAGCTGGAGCAGACATTGAAATACAAGTGAACCAGAGTTCAGTTTCGGATTCACCAGCTGGGGCCAGGCATTGAAATACAAGTGAACCAGAGTTCAGTTTCGGATTCACCAGCTGGAGCAGACATTGAAATACAAGTGAACCAGAGTTCAGTTTCGGATTCACCAGCTGGGGCCAGGCATTGAAATACAAGTGAACCAGAGTTCAGTTTCGGATTCACCAGCTGGGGCCAGCCATTGAAATACAAGTGAACCAGAGTTCAGTTTCAGGTTCACCAGCTGGGCCACATTTTCATGGAGAATTTGCACGGATTCTCACATGGTCTACTTTAAAGACACTTTTATGATTTTGATCACTTGCATGTAAAGTGGCACAACGCCAAGAAATATACTTTGCGCCATCAAATTTGCCCATTATTGTTGCACAGGTGGGCTTTCGTGTGGGGCCTCAGTGGGCCACGTACACAAAGCCCAACCAGCATTTCTTTAAATATATATTTTTTTAACTTTGTACACGGCTTTGACTCAACCCGTCCTGTCTGTATGCTTAATAGCGTGGCATTCTGCTCCTCTCAACTGAGAGGTGAATGAAAAGCATGTCTAACACTTCATATATTTAACATGAACACCCACGGTTTGCTACCTCTTAAATAGAGATTTTTTCTTTACCATCGGAGGTGAAATCGGATAGCACAACACTTAAAAATTCTGTGCTTAAATACGGGAATGACGGGTCCGAACCTGGCACCTTTTTTTTTTATTCAATACACACTTCTACACACAAAAGGGAATAAGGGAAGCGATAACAGGAGCCGTGCCTGAAAAAAGACACAAGCAGTTATTGCAATTCCCGCCCTCTGCGCTCGTAGGTCTGCAAAAGCAGGCCAAAATAAATAAATAAAAAAGGCTGCTGTTGCAAATCCCTCCGAGCGCAGACGCAGCGCCACTGCAGACCCCTCCTCCTTGCGTACGCGCCTGGAGAACACGTGGTCCTTGGAATACTGGGCCGCTATCAACTTAAAATATTAGTACATATGCTGCGCTTCAGCTGAGCCTTAACTGGATGTTTTAAAGTTCTGAAAAGGTTAAAAAAATCAAAATTAAAAAAAAGAAAGAAAAAGCATAGGTGCCAGGAAGACTCCCACGGATAGTTAGTGTTTAAAACCTGGACTTCCATTTATTTCAGAAGCCTCGGAGGTGGTTTTAACATTTCGGTATTTGTATTTGCCCAGTTGTGTGCCTGGGTACCTCCCCTCCACTCTTTGTGACGAGACTAGGACATTACAAAGTCAATTGCTACTTTGCCTTCGGTTTTGTTCTCGGACAAAAAACAAAAACAAAAAAAAACACAATCTTCCATGGATTTCATATTTCAAAAAAAGGTAGACGACGCTCCTCTCCAGAAAGAACATGGCATGATAACCTGTTCTGAGATGAGAGTTTGCAGCCAACACTTTTTGCTCACTGTACCTTTCACAGATGGGAAATATCCATTTGCATATCAGGCTTTGTCCCGCCCACATGGGCAGTCCAGCACCGAAATGCTAGGCAATTCCCTTCTGAACAAGAGTACCAACAGCAAACCCATACACATGTGTTTCAGCCTTGTTGGGCCTCATAAGTGAGGTGGAGCTGTGCCTCTCCGAGCAAGGGGTCCATGCCTGGGTTACCCTAGGTAACTCTGGGTCACCAACCACAAGATCCTTGCAAAAAAAAATTCAAACAAAAAAAAAAGAAGGCGCCCCTCATTGTTTTTGCCATGGAAGTTCTCCCAAAAATTAAAAATATGGAACTGGTTTAAAATCCCCAAAAAACAGAGTTGGAATTTTGTGAATTCTTCTCTCAAAAAGTTAACCGCACGAGACTGAAACCCTCAAATACAGCCTATTATTACATATATCACATTTGAATTGAACTCTAGCAGAGGGGGAGTATAGCCAAGACTCATAGCAATGAGATGGCTCTAAGGTCAGCGTATAAAAGAGATCACAGATATCTTGCAGGTTGGCACAAGGACCTCATGATCGGCTCATGTATCTATCCATATATCTTTATTGGCTAAAACAAAGTACAACCTTAACAATGATGCACGCATTAATAGAGAAAAAAATAAATAAAAAGAGAAAAGTAGTGTGAACATTTGGATGTGAAGGCAGGACAGCCTCTAAATTTGACCCAGGCCGTGACAGAATCAAAGGCGGGCCACGAATCGAAGAGGGAGACACAAGCGGAGGGAGGTTTCTGGCCGGCAGACAAAGTGGAGCTCACCTGAGGGGCCGCGGCCAGTAAACCGGAGTTTCAGCTCGAGCACAGTTGGGAGGGGGTTGCGGAGACTGGTGGGACCTCAGAAATGGGAACACAAAACCACGAGGAAAGTGAACAGCGTCTCTGGCGTCTGTTCATTAACAGTGATGAACAAACAGGATCGGACACCGAGCGAGACAAACACGACACAGACTTGACAATACCCGCTCCCCGCTCCTGCATACAAACAATAAACTCACCCGTTAGTCAGTTCAGCAACAACCCATGGAGGGGGAAAGCAACCGGAACAGTGGATGAGACATCTTGGCAACCTTTGTACAGAGAGGAAGGGGGTGGGGCTTATGGGGGTATTTATAGATTTAACAACCAAGACCCTTCTGATTGGTCAAAAGCTCCCTGTCCCCTATTTATGGAAGAAACTGACAACGGACTGTGCGGTTTCATCTGATTTCTTTCAGAACACCCAAGCTGAGGGAGAGAGAGCCGCACCGGAGACGCTCTGGGCTTATGAAGATTAACCTAAGGAGACAACAGGTTCATCCCTACAAAGGAAGGTGCAGAAGACTGAATTGAAGTTATTTACATGTTTATTTTAAAGTTTTTCCTTGCACACCTGAATAAAGGCTGTTTTATTTTCCAACTCTCTGCCTTCCTGTCTCATACTTACAAGTAGTAATAAGTTTAACAATTTAAAAAGAAATATTTTCAAAATTCATTCTGACAATCCTCCAGTTTATGTTACCTAACTTCATAAAGAGCTATGGAATTTAACAACCAGCAACTGCAATACAAAGCGACCGTGTTGCAGCACTCGGACAACATTCCCAAAAAGAGTCATAATCAACATCAGAGGCGTTGCTAGGGGGGGCTGAGAGGGCTATAGCCCCGGGTCTTTGTTGTACCCCGAATAGAAGCTCAGGGGTTACAACCAAAAAGGCTAGCTAGCTCCCAGTCCCGACAGTCCCAAAATTAGCAAAGCCCCGGATTGTTTCCAGACCGGATACCTCATTTTATCAAAACATTTTACAAAGTGAACCTGACTTTTGTAACATAAAGATACACAGTTTATGATAAGATGTTGCAGAGGTTCAGTTCACTCAACAAAAGCAACAATTCACAAAAACAGAGAGAATTTCATTACATCGTTTCATAAGGTCCCTCAGTTCTGTATAGATTCCACCAATATCTAGGGAAATCCCTTCCAAACTTTGGACATGGAAACAGTCTCCAGTGGGGAGCCGGGGACCCCAAAGTGTTTTGCTCGTGGAGAAGATGTTGCATGCCGGTGAAACGAATCCATCAGAATGCACCCATCAAATAGCAACTGTTTTTTTTTACCCTGTTCGGGGTGGATATCAAGTCCACTCTAGTAAAACCCATTTCCTAACAAGTACACATGATAGCGTATAATTATTCATAATTTATTCCTGGAATATTTTATGCAGCTCCAAGTATCATCAGTTAGGACATGGCACCAAAAGTTCATAAAAGAATGCTAGACAATTCCAACTCACCATGGTCTTGATACCACACAAACCTAGTTCATACAAAATCGCCGACCTAGGGACAGTATTTGGGATTCCCAAGACTCTCCTACAAATGTTGCTTTCCTTTTATACCAGGATGAGGAGAACGCAAGATGGATAGATTTTTATCCCATGAATACATTTTGGGATTGCAGTTGTAGCTTAAAACTTAATAAGGGTTCTCAACGAGTGTTTCCGACACTTATTGTTAATATAGATCTGACTTATCAATGTTTCATACTGATGTCTAATTAAGTGACAATGTTAGCCTTGTTAATAGAAGTGGAGACATAAAAGACGAGATATATAGATTTATATATATATATATACTGAAACGTTCTGAAGTCGAGCCCCGTCCATTGTCAGTTTACCTCCAACGATAGATTTATTTGGGATAAAGTCAAAACTTTAGTTTTCCCAGCATTTATTCTTAAATAATTCTGTTTTGCATATACATCACAAGGCATTCAACAAACTCTTTAAGCATACTACTGTGGTATCCAGGCTAACCAAATAATCGTCAAATGCCCCATTTTTGGAGAAGCCGGGACTGCACTCTCAAGCTCCTACTCGCTCGTCCGATACGTACAGATTAAATAGACGGGGGGTCTAAAATGCACCCCGTCTTCTTCCATTCTCAACAGGGATTTTTCTTGTCAGGGCTCCCGACTTCTTTAGTCCAACCGACCTGAATGCCGGTTCACTCGTACATGTGCATAATTAGATTAAATAACCCAGACGGATGCCCCAGTTGAGTAGCTTTGACCATAGATGGTTTCTACTCATGAAATCGAAAGCCTGTGTCATTTGGTAAAGCGGCGCACCTTTCATGCCCATGTGGCTAGATGTTTCTACAGCACTGCGGCATAGATTTTATTGGACACACCTAAGAAGGATATGGGTGATAAGTGTGAGGGTCGGAGTGAGGCCCACGTTTATATATTGGGATTATTTGAGAGATTCACCAGGAGGGACGAAGCAACCTTTTTATCTAGATCTCCAAAACATTTTTGCCCATCCATGCAGATTTCCCTTAATAAGTTATTGAGTCCAGGTGCCTTCGATGGGCTCGCTTGCAAAATAACATCAAAAATAGTTTGAGGGAAAAAAAAAAAATCTATCAAATACTGCATTTCATCCTCCGATGCCAGTAGATTCATAGAGCACGGTATCACTTGGTCCCAGGTATTTAGGCTTTCAAAACGAGTAACCCATAAAGACTCTGGGACCGTGTTAACCTGCACACCTTGGTTCATAAACTCAATTTACCAGACTCCAGAAATCAATAACTTTCCTAGATTTAAGCCAAGCCAGCATTCACTCAGCATCCTGCTGTTTAAGTCCGGCTCTTTGTCCCCTACATCCAATTAAAATCTTGCAAGTAGGTTTCATAAGAGGAAAGGGCGAATGACCCGCTTGTGCGTGAAGGCAGTCCAATTTGGAAAATGGGGATCAGGGGTGAGAACTGTGCATCCCTCCATCTCACCCCAAATGCATTTTAGAGATCTGTTAGATGTATGGATGGCTGAATACAGAACAATGCATTTCTGTGCAGTAGGCTGTGCTTTTTAGAGACCATCCTAGGGTGTTCAATAGTGTATGGTTTCCTAGGGAAGAAATGCCAGGCATCCGTTCGGTAATTCTTCAGCACGTATCATACTGTGTACCCCATCATTACTATAAACACATTCAAGGCCTCCAGGAAGCCAAGTCTTGCGTGGGTAGGAGATGCAAACAACCCTTTCGGCTAGGACTGTACCGGATATGCACGCAGGTCCAACGTTACAATGATTTGCACTGAGGCGATTCAGGAACTGACCGGGAGCTTCTCAGGTGTGCAAGCGCTGCCTTAGATTGGCTTCACAATACCTAAAAATAGAGCAACCAAGGATATAACCTGGGGCTCTGCAAGGATGCCCATTAGTAGATATGTTTAGCTACAGCCCATGCCAGGTGCACAAAATACACATGAGCATTTCTCGGAATAGAGCATTCTCTTTACAAACTTTCTACACCTCATCAAACGCCTGTGGGGATTTGAGCACATGTGCAACCACAACCTGAAACTCCATTAAAAAAATAAAAGTAAAAAATAAAAATAAAAAAAGATTGTACTCATCAATCTTCTCCATTGCTGGGATCCGGACCGGAAGGCGAGCTCCCCAACATTAATGAACCCAGGGAAAATTCAATAATTCATTCAGACTCGTTTCAGAAAGAAAGTACCTTTTAAATATGCTTGGAGTGCAATTCTTCACATATTTATAAAAAGGGTGAAAATTATTAATGGGTAGGAGGAGCAAATGTTTTCTTACTAAAAAGTGTTGTAGAAATTGTAAAACAATTGAGACAATAAAAAAATAAAAGGCTTTGCATACTATATAGAATTTAAAAGAAAAAGAAAATTGGACAAGATAATCCACAAAGTTGGATAAAAAAAAAAGTAAATAAAATAAAACCTATTTTGTGGACTACATGGAAATTTTCCTTTAAAAAGGTGTGAGACCCCATAATATTACATAAACATTTCCTCTACATAGCTCGTCCCAAAAAAAAGGGAAAGATTCTGCCTCTGATCACAGTAAAGACAAAATATCTGGAGTCACTGTGTTGATCACATGCGATTACCTTTAAATATATATCAATTTCTTATTTCAGAATCATTTCTTTTTTGTATTTTACACATTGCTGGTGTACGAGTTTGGGTAATACATTTGGATTCACTTTAGTTTTTCACTCTTTTCTCTCCCCTTCGGAGGTTTGCCGATTTTCTTGGTCGTTTCCTTTGGGTTTTCAAAACTCCTGGGTTTCAAAGAAGGAAGCGGTTACTGGAGAAAAGGTGATAATAAAAACGATATGTACACAGTGAAAAAATGTTAAGAGTGTTAAGGTGATCAGATTTAATGGAACAAAATCTTGAAATTCAGCAGATGGGGAATTGATGATCACCTTAAATCGGGGTCCCCCATGACGTCATTTTGTATTTCATTGTGAATCAGATCTGTGATGTATATGCGCATGGGCTTTGCAAAGGGGGGGGGGGGGGACCACAGCATTAAGATGGCCATAACCTCCCAAATCTGAACATTCTAACTATCTCTTAACTAAAGATTTTTCACTGAATTTCAAGATTTATTTTAGAATTTCTTTGGAGCCCACTAGCAATGGGCAGCGGTCACACCACTAGCTTTTCCCCAAAGACTCATTCCCCTCTCCCTAGTGATGTGTTCACTGCAGGTGTAAAATGTATAATGATTTCCACTTTCAAGTCGCACGATCATTTCCCAGAATGCTAATTCCCACAAGAGAGTAGTGGGGTGCAGATTACCACAATAACAGGAAAAAAAACGCTTAAAAATTAAAAAGTCTTCTCAGTCCTCACAGGTACACACCCTGTGCACCCCCTCTTTTCCTGTCCCTCCCCTCCGCCGTCCCCTCAATTGATTTTTCCCCTCACTGATCCTCTTCCATTGCTGCCGTCAAACCCCCCCCCCCTCCAAAACACACTGGTTCGCGCAGCGCAGTTTTTTTGGACTGTCTTGAAGCGGTAATCTTGTGAGATTCCGCTAATAAACCAAACCCTTGACCAATAACTGGCTCCCCAACCCACACCCAACTTCCCTAATGTGTCCTCTTTCCCCCAGTCTCCACCCTTAGCCTGATGTGATTTCATATTTTTCCTCCTCCAAATAGCATTTTGAGCACTTTTGTTTTTCGGCTTCCACTGGTATTGCGGGAAATATTTGCATCGAGCAAAAAGAAAAATAATTTCTGAAAAGTCTCCCAGCATCTCTGCTGCAAAACACCATGGAGATAAACGTTTTTTGTTAGCAGGGGGCACCCCCTTCTCCACCTTATATTTTTAAAACTGCTATATGGATTTACCCCAGCCAGAAGAATAAATATCAAATAGTTTCTTATTATACAAAACTGTCCAGCGTTTTTCACGTTACAGGTGTTCAATCAATGCACTTTTTCTGTATGCCAACATAATGGCACTAAGCCGAAAACTGCCATGGGGGAGGTGGGGGGGGGGGGGGGGAGTGTATGGCGTGACAAACTTTCTTTTGGAAAACATCATCAAAATCTGTCCAGCAAGCCAAAAGTTATTGGCTATAGAATTTTGGGAAAAGTCTTTGAGCGCAGGACTCACTTAACTATAGGGCACTGCCATACATATTTCAAGCAAAATGAATCCAGATAGACATTAGAATGTATTTATTGTTTGCTTATTAGGCGCTTATACAATAAGAATAGATCACTTCAAAGCACCCACAGGGCAGGGAGGGAGCAAGGGTGGGAAAACAAAAAAAATTTAAGAGCAGAGGGGGGTAGAAGGGGTGAACCTACTATGCCTTGTGAATATTCGGAACGCGCAAGTGCAGCAAGGAAAAGGGAAGAGGGGGTAAGTGCTGGGGAGTTCGAGCTCATTAGTGAGCCACGGTTGAAGTGCTTGGAATGTTGAGTGCTACACGGACTGGGGCTGCAGGAGGTGTAAGTGCGAACCTCCATGGCGGAGGGTGCACAGATGCAAGTGCTGTGGATAGACAGGCGCTGGACAGGATTGGTGTGGGAGGTCAGGGCCCGAGGATGCATAAGGGCCCAGGACAGATTGCAGCAACTGTGGGATTAGAAGAGGAGAGAAGAAGGGAATGAGGAGGAAAATTAAGGGGCTTCCGGAATTTGAGAAGATCCTGCTAAAGGCTCAGAGGTAGGGGGGGATGCTATTCCATAGCAGGGAGCCCGTTGAGGAAAGTGATCGACCACCTACTTACTCTGGGTTTAGCAAAACGACACGCAAAACGACACACACACAGACACACGGTGCCAGAGAAAAGTAGTGGTCTAGAGGGATAGTATTTACGGAGATAAAGTTGAAGATAGCGTGGTCCCTGGGCCCAGACAGCCTTGTGGATGATGCAGAGGGATTTGAATTTAATGCGTGCAGCAACCGCAAGCCAGTGAAGACTTTTTAGTGCAGGAGAGATGCAGTCCCTGGGCTTAAGGCCAAAGATACGTCTTGCTGCCCTATTCTGGATCAGCTGGAGGGGTTGCAGGGTGGAAGATGGTAGATTCAGAAGGAGGCCATTGCAGAAGTCAAGCCTAGAGAGAACCAGTGGGTCACATTGAGCCTCAAAGGGAAAGTGAGAAAAAGTAAAATTCCTTTGAGAAGGAATAGCTGAAAGTGGGTCTTCTTGGCAATGGTCTTTGTCTGAGGGAGGAAGGAGAGGGAGGCGTTGAAGAGGACTCCAAGGTTTCTGGCTTCAGTTAAAGGCGCAGGGGGAGATCCAAGGAGGAAGGCCAGAGTGAGGGGAAGAAGGAAGGAGCAGGGGTCCCAATGGGAAGGATCTCAGTTTTACAGGCATTGAGGCAGAGATCGTTGGATGTGCACAGGACTGGATGGCAGATAGGCAGTCGGGGATGATGGAGGGTGCAAGCAGGTAGCTGGGAGTTTGAAAAAGAGCGGTGTGTCGTCTGTGTAACACTGGAAATTGGAGAAGTAGGCAATTGACAAGTCATAACAATTTCATCTGATTTCCTATTGTATACACTCCATGTCAGATAACGCAGATTAGACCAAAAATATATAAAAGTGTATATCCACTAAGGTAACAAAAGAACAGAGGCCAAGTCCTCTTAAACAGCATTAGCAGCAGATAAAGAAAACCCCCAAAAATTGGAGTTTCTGAACTCCTTATTTCAGTAAAGGTGATAGTGACGCTCAAATGTAAACAATATGTTCTATTAACCTCCAACGACAGAGGAAAGAGTCATTCACCTCTTCTCCCCTCGGCATGTAAGGTACTTTCCCCATTGCTCAAAAAAAATCTTCAATGCCAATAGAGGTTTTCCAGCCGTAGCATTAGGGTGCAATTGAAGTTTGAAAGCACCCCCCCCCCAATCAATAGGCAAACAATCTTTAAATGCCTTGATCAATATGGTTTGCAACACAGCTGATATTGCTAAAATATTAGGACAAGAGAGTAGTTCGCCATTTTGACGCTGAAATGATGGCCACGTGTCAATTACGTACCGATCTATGCATCATCAAAATTCACGCTGTCACTCCGATTGCGTTACTGATCAAAAGTAACACTAAAAATCAGTACCGCAATTGGTTGAAAAGAAGGAATCTCTTGGGACTGAATGCAAACTGCCAACGTATGCTTGGGGTTCCGGGTAGAGGAAAAGCAGGATCCATGTGGCATGTTTTTGGTCTGGCACAGGGCTCTGGTAAAACAAAGGCTTTGAACCCCATTTCTGCAGACACCTGGACAACTCACAAAGAATCCAAAATGTATGAACTAGGGTGCGACGATAAGGAATCTAGAAGTACAATGGCTTCCAGACCCTTGATTTATAGCCAGGATAGTCTTCAGCTTGCTCATTACTAAGCTGAAAAACTCAGAGCGCCAGGCCCAAATGGTCTTTCGACAGCGGTCCTAAAACAAGACCTCAAGATACGGGCTAGGTTCCTTTTATTCAGCAAGGTGCGCTTGAAGTGCAATTTACCCACCTCATGGAAAAGGTCAACGATTATCCCGGTCTTTAAGACAGGAGACTGGCTACTTCCCGAGAATTATCGTCTACTATCTGGACCAGGTATTTTCTGGCACGAAGGCAATGATGGGTGAACTATGTGGTAGGAAATGGATTAACAGTGAATCTGAAAAAAACCTGAGTCGGTTTCCTCAAAGAAAGTAAACAAAGAGTCTATGAATACTGTATTTGGGACCATTGACTACACCGATTCATACAGGTACGTGGGGCTCGAGATGTCCAACAGAACCGGTTCTGGAAACATTGTAGAGGTTAAGATCAGGAACGCCAAGCAAATCACGCTGCTGGTGTGTAGGTTTGCATACCAGCATGTGGGCTTTTCTCAGGGAGGCATCCTTTTACTCTCCAAACAGTGGCTCTGCCCCTCGGTGCTGTACAGTTTGGAGGGGCTTGTTCTAAGGTACTAGAAATGGTATCAGGTAACATTATATCCCTTTATATAATGTCAACAGACGTAGTCGCCGGGAAACAGCATAGCCGACATTATATAAGGGGACAAAATATGGGGTAAATGGGAGCAGGGTTGCGGGGGGTGTCCCACGGTCCCTATAAAATAAAAAAGCCGGTGTTGCAAGGGTGTCCCCCGGAGGTTTCATATGATAATTTTGCTGCAAAAAAACGGCACCATTCCTGAATGGCAACATTTTTGCGGGTACATTATCGCATGGAACCCTTGAAATGGCCGAATACCACAGAGGGCTACTTTTGCCATTGTGTTCTGGGTCTTTCGTGCTAAACTCCCATTGAATACATTCAGTTGGAGTTGGGTCTAATTTCCCTAAGGGCAAGGCTATTGAAGCTGAAGAGGGAAAACCCGAGCAGATCCTCAGTCCCGGATGACCCTCCCCCACCCGGAAGAAGCACCAGCAACAATATGGCAGCCGACCACACGAGCTTGTGCAAATACCTACTGCTACAGCCATGGATAACTAACGCGAAAGGTACCCTGTAAGTTGACCATATGCCCTGGCTATGACGCCAACTCTGCCCAGAATGGACGAAGAGACACAGGACAGAGCTGGAGAGAACCGCATGGACCGAGTTGACTAAAAGTATAGTACTAAAGCCAGCATGATGCAAGCCGTTAGAGACACCCGACGACACAGCTCCACTAGACAGGAAGCACACACACAATCTGCATAACTCACATGCCCACACCCAGCAATTTACATGAACAACATGTACAGTTCGGGAGATAGAAGACTAGGACACGTACACAATTCAGTTATTACATTTGTATAGCGCGCAGGCAGCCCAGGGGCATTGTGGCGCTGTTACTTGTAAGGAAACCTAGTTACAATGGGTACAGGTTGTGCCTTGGGTTACAGTAAGACATTATTCTGTGTCAGGCAATAGGAGTATTTTACAACTTCATACATGGTAGTCCTGGGTGCTTGAGCAGGTGTGGTTGGTTAGGCGAACAAGGTAGTTTTCATAGCTTTGCGGAAGGCAGTCCGTGCAGGTTCAGCTCGGAGTGAGGTGAGAAGGGAGTTCCATGCAATCAACATGTTTATTATTTTATCATTAGACTTGCTACACCTCGGCAGAAATGCAAGAAGCAAAGAAGAGCTTTTGTACACGCTTGCAGATGCTTACCTGCAAATTAACCCTATGGAAGGACAGGAGCACCAAAAAGACCTGACCAACTGTAAAGCCCACACTAATCTGTTGACATTAGAATGACTCCATAGTAAAAGCCAGAGCAGGCCTTAGAATACAGCAGACCGCAGTGATCACAGGCAAACTCCAAGCCGTAAGGTGCTGTGCTAGCAGGATAACCTCCAGCACAAGCAACAGACTACCAAGGACACCATGTTTCAAAGCAACATTCCATATCCTGAGCCAAGGGGACATCAGCAGCAGCAATGAGTCTTCTGTGTAAAATATATGCTAATTCGAGGCAATTGAGCTTGCAAGAGCGGTCTGGGGCCATGTGACCTGCTATGAGCAGACTACGGCGTGGAGGCTGGGAACGTTCGGTGGCCCCACACCTGGACAGACTTGCAACATAATTGTTACCTCCAGACACCTTCTACGATGGGAATGGAGCGCTCTCATGGCAATATTTGTCTTCACTCTATTGTAATCCACAGACATAGTTGCAATTACTGAAACATAGTAGACATGCACTGAGATCAGCTGTCTAGCGGGCTGGGAATGCAGTTTGTCCCATACTTGGGGGCCCACAGCCTGACCAATCAGGACACTGGGTTTCACGGGCAGATGGCGAGGGTTGCCAACCAATTGCCAGGCTTTCTCACCAACTTTTCATGAGTAGCTGTCCACTCATAACCCTCTTGTATAGGGTCCTATACTGGACCTACCAGTCTGGGGCCAATCCTGGGCTCAATAGGTTTAGGAGGGAGTTTTTCCGATTGACGAAGGTTGTTACATCACGAGCATACAAAACTGGCCTGCGAGCCAGAGTGCAGGGAGATGTGCCTGACCGTTGTTCTTGCATATACCCCCTGTGCGTTAGGTACAATAAACCAGTTATCTTTGCTCCTTGTGTGGACCTCAGCTTCTTGGGACCCGGGAAGGAGTTGGGGCCTTCTGTGAGCGGAGCGTCTGCGGACCCTCGACACGGCTCTGCCGGCCCCAGAAATTACCCTAACAAAGCGCAGAGGGGACCTATTTTTAAAAGCCAAACTGCACCCTGTATATCCCCTATTAAAGAAATTGGGGGAGAGTTATTACATTGAGACAAACAGGGGAGCAGTTAACTCCTTTGTTACCTTAATCAAAGAGCTGTGGGTTGTAATAAACTGGTCTCCTGATTTTGCACGATGTATCCAGTTTAGCACACTAAAAAGCACATTTGCCAGAGGGTTAGGCAGATGGGGTTGGGGGGAAAATTATGAACATCTACATAAACTACATGGCTACCCTTGGGTGGCGATGGTTACACATGTACGTGAGGCCCCAACTTTATTTGCTGAGATGTCCAGATCCCGGCGTTCACAAACACTGTCTCCAAATGCGCACCAACCAGATACCGGTTAGAGTTACCCTTGGTGCGCATTGGGGTTTTCCCCCGGAAGGAAGATTCTGTAGAATTTGCCATATACCTTCAAATAAGGAAACTGTAAAACATCCGTTTACAGAATGTCCTACATTGTAACACATGACCCTTTTGGTTAAACTAACCAATAACTAAGTCAATTACATCCTCTGTGTCTTATTGCTTGAATACAACGTCAGTAGCAAAGCACATAGCACTTTACAGGATTTGGGTAAACATAATGAAAAGACTAGAGGTCTAAAATGAAATGCTTTAATGGGAAATGTCTAAGATAATGATTTTTATTTTTCAATATGGTTTCTTCAGTTGCTTTAATGATTGTATGAACTTTGATGAGGATGTGCTTGAGAGTAGTAGTTGTACATTGTTTTAAGAATGATTCTAAATCCTGATGGAATTAAAACACAAATAAATTATATTGCTAAACAACAGAGTATTTTTGATATTTCGCAACCACTGTCACATTGGCAGGTGAAATGTTCTAGTTTATTGTCCACGGGGGGCGGGTGTGGGGGGGGGGGAGTTGCAGGGGGGAAGCGTGAGGGGCATTTTATTGTGGGCTCTATGTATGAATTGCCAGATTTCTGATAGACAGGGAGGGCAGATTGACAGCAAGAAGGGATTTTAAGAGACACGATTTTGTTGAGTTTGCACACATGCCGCCAGGGACTCCCTATGCGTCAGCCCCATACGCTGGTGATGCATTTTTGCATAAAACACAATTTGCGCATCCTCGTTCCCACTGGCACAAGACCACCTATTTGACCAGAGCACAGTTGAATTGGAGAGCCTCATACAACTCACCCCAGTTCCCACCAAAAATGTACTTTTATCATCATTTCTATAGGATGGCCCTATACAACTTTGGCATATTGTAGAATAGCTCCTGCCCTTGCCACAAAAGGGAGCTCCAAAATGGGGAGTCCATGCAGAATCGTTACTTCTAGTAATAGCCAGATAATTAAATGCATCCACTCAGGCAAATATATTCAATGCCACATAAATGATATGATATGGCATTTATAACGCGCCTATACACAAGTGTTTCAATGCGCGACGAGGCAAGGGAGGTGAAACAGAGGGAAGACAGACATCGGTCCTACTAGGTCAGGTGACATGAAGATCGTGCAGGGGAGGGGGAAGGGGCAGTGCAGTACATAGGATAACAGTAAAATAAAGACAATAAGGATAACAGTAAAATAAAGACAATAAATAATAAATAAAAAGTGCAGCCAGCTGATGGCAAGTGCAGGGGCAAGTGCAGACATCAGGTGTGAAGTGCTAATATATATGCTGTAGGGATACAGCAACAGTCCCCGAATGCAGCGGTTGCCAGGGGGTCAGTGCAGGTGTGCAACTGACGGGGAGGGGACCTGGGCCCGAGATAAGAGGGTAGCCAAGTAACCAGTGCAGTTTCAGTTTCAGCCAGGAGATTAGCAGGGGATAGGAGGAGAGAACGCAGAAGCAAAGAGGAAGGTCTTGGGGTGCTTCCAGAACCAGAGATGGTTCTCCTCAAGTTTCTTAGAGGCACGGAGGCTGTTCCAGAGGGAGGCCCCAACAGAAGAAAGATCAATCACCAACTCACTGCTCGGAGAAGCGACTAACCCTGAGGGACTTGGAGGCGGATGAGCGCAGAGCTCGAGAAGGAAGATATTTAGGAAGAGAGAGTTTAAGGTATTGAGGCCCCAGAAGGACTTGTGGACAATACAGAGGGTCTTGAACGCCAGTGAAGAGATTTCAGGGCTGGAGAGATACGGTCCCTGGGCTTGAGGTCAAGGACAAGTCTCACAGTCCTGTTCTGGATGAGTTGCAGAGGGCGGAGAGTAGAGGCAGGCAGATTTAGAAAGAGGCTGTTGCAGTAGTCCAGCCTAGAGAGAACCAGAGCTCTGGAGACAGTGAGCTTCTGGGGGAAGGAGAGGAAAGGAAGAATACCTCAGAGGAGCTGCAGCTGGTAGTGTGACTTCTTAGAGATGTGAGGAGAGAAGGAGAGTGTGGAGTCGAAGATGACCAAGGTTTTTGGGGACCAGTTGCTCATGTAGCCATTACTCTATGTTGGATTTTAAATGGCGATCATACATACATTTTGCAGGTGTGGTCATTTGATTTTTGTAGTGGATAGATACCCTCACCACAACATTTCCTGCATAGCCCAGGGAAGACTTATAGACACTATGAAAATGTGGCGGGTCAGAAGAGCCTCAGCATTCAAGAGACCATCTGTGTAGAGATTAATAACAAGCGTGGCACGAGGACACATCCTGCGCTACTCCCCACTTAGGGAAACGAAAAGTCTGCCGCACATCCCCGTGGGAGCGGGAGGGGATGGGGGGTTCAAGGGGTGTCTCCTTCAGGATCTTCGGCTACAGTTCATATGATTTCCAGCCAGGAGGGGGGGGGGGCTACTGCATCCAGCCTTCATCTTGTTCAGACACTTGCATGCCTGTCAAATCCCCATAAAGGCAGGAAAGCTGCCCCTTCTGTTCAGTTACACAGGGTCTCCAGAATTAGTCCTGGGATGGGAAGTAGCTCGAATGACCAAATCTTCCCCAAATCCAAACCCAAACCCCGATTCATGGAACTGTGCAAAGTGCATTTTTTTCAGTTCAAAGTCATTTTGTACTGACTTTGCACAGTTCCATGAATCGGGGTTTGTTTCGGCAGTGCAAAGTCACTTTTCAGCAGTGCAAAGTCACTTTTCAGCAGTGCAAAATATTCCACGAGTCGGGCCCCGGGTGTCCAGTCCCCGGATGTCTGGTCCCCCAATCCACCAGACAGGATGCCAAAGATTTTGGGCGAATGAGAGGAAACAGGCCCGAGGTGACCATGCAGTGCATATCGTCTGGGCACATGGGGTACACGGCACCGCTCATCACGGATTCAATGGCAGGAGCTCCTGTTGGGTTTAAGCCCAGAGCCAAGGTGTCCTTTAACTAGAATTACAATAGATACTAGGTGGGGAGCAGGCCACTCCAAAGGCTTGCCTGGGGCTAGAGGGGAAACCCGGCCCTCGGGTGAAGGTAAATGCCCTATGAAGCCTCAAAGTATCTTGGAACACCAGCGCCCCTCGAACCTCAACCCCTTGGACAACATTACTACTGGAACCCAGTTGCCAGGGGTAAAAAGCTGGTTTACCATGTCAATCAAAAGATTCCAGCTATGATGCCCCGAGCTCAGCACAGGGGCAGACGCCCAGTCCTAATCCCTATCCCAGGCAGTGTCTCCACCACCTTCGCCACTGCCTGGTCACGCGGCCCAATGGGGGTATGGGGGGGGAATACTTTTTTGGCCTTGGAGAGCAATGGCAGCTCACCTGCCTCTGCCGGAGGAAAGAACACGATCCTCCATGATGGGGGTACCTGCCGAGAACTTGAACGGGGGTCCGGGCTAGGTGGAGGAAACAGCTATTCAATTAAACCCAAGAGCTCTAGAACGTCCCATCATGCTCCCGGGCGAGTGGTTAGCAGCCAGTCAGGGCTCAGCTTTCTCCCAAGGCTGACCGAGCGAGTTCACCATCACATTTCCCATCAGCCTCTGCAACTGAAAGAAGAGATTTCCCCTGGAACAGAAAGCACTGCCAAAGCAAACAGTTTGGGATTTTATGTAGGTATGGGATGGGCATTCTGCTTCCTGGCCACAAGATGGCAACAGCTGAAAAATGGTGCAATTACCTAGAAATAAGGTGCCAGTGTCTTGCAAATGCCTAACTACAAACTATAGATAAGCCAAGTCGGTTGACTTTGCCAATGCTCGGTTTTAGAACAAGCTAGCGCAAGGAACAGATGCCAAAACTCAGACTGCATATGAACCAAGTGGCTGAAGGAACTCTTGGTAAAGCCGTTTGATACCCCAGCAGCTCTTTTACAGCTTAAATTAAACCAGGATCTCAAGAAGAAGACTTCGAAATAACACTGGTAGGCACTACACAGCACAACGTTTGATGTTACTGTAGGAATGAACTAGCTCCCAGGTGGAAGCATTTTTGGTGGCCGGCTCATGTAGTCGATCGGATTAGCTATAGGGAGTAGCATGGCCGTGGGAAATTAAAGGATAAAAAAAATAGTAATGAATAAATAAATAGAAAAACTACAAGATGTGTGGTCCTCTTCAAATCCTCCCCATCTCCCAACTATTTGTACTCTAATGCAATAGTGTCAGCTTGTACGAGGCGCTAGCCCAAACTAAATCTTGCCAGCTGCGCTAGGCCTTCGAAGCAGTGCTGCAAGATGCCACAGTTAATCAGTACTGTGTAGAACCTTCAAAAGGGAAGGCCATATGGTGCTACTCATACATGCCCAATTATTTATTATTTGTAAAAATACATTTCTATTTTAAAAAAAGTCAGCTTCTTCTGCAAACATTTTGGCTGGAAATATAGCTTCACACCAAATGTGCAAATTGTTGACCTTGGCTCCAGGGTTTGAAAGAGACCGATTCCAGGGGCTGCACCTGCTTTTTTTAGGGCAACCTCTCCAATCCGTCAGGGACCCATAAACAGCATCGCCCTGAAGAGGGCAAAATGGCATTAAGCGAGGACTGTGGCCATGTGGACACTTGTGCAAGCAGAAGGGGGAGGGGTGGGAGCATGGGCATAATTTTAGGGGGGGCAGGAACGTCATTTAGGGGTCGCCAGGGGTCTCAGTTGCGACCCCTGAGGTCTCCCTTTCTACCCCTGTGGTCTCCCTTGCTACCCCTAAAATTAAAATGGAAATACACACTTTTTTTTACCAATTGAAGCTCCTGGTCTGTGGCCAATGTCATGTGGCTATTTGAGCTATTTGTCTTTCTGGAATTCTATACAATAATTGCTAGACTCATTAAAGGTTTAATTTTAGGCACACTTCAGAGGTGAGTCACTGATTTTGTCTGTTCTTAAACACCTCAAATTCACAATGTAGATAAAAACGTCCAAAAGCATTGCGAGTAAAACAAGCATCCATTTCGGACTATGTATTAAGCTTTTCGCAAGTTGCAGTTATAGGATGTGTTTTTCTGCTGCTACATATGGCGATCCATTCTTGTATGAAATGTAGATCACACTACAGTGATATTGTAACCATATTTTTCATAGTGTACTTAGGAACAATGCTATGTGATGCCACTTCCTGTTTTGTCAATGGTCGTGTTCCATCGCTTCCCGTGATATCACTTCGGGGTGGGGTCAAATGACAATACTGGGATGTGAGGTCAAGGGTCATGTGATGTCACTCCCGCTACCCCTGGCATTTTGGTGAAATGACGTCTGGGGGTGTCAGATGGGGTTACAGGGGTGTTTGTCCCCCCCCCTTCCAACTTACATGGCGCACCATTTTGTCCCCATTCATTTGGTTAGGGCACTTTTTCTTCAGATGTCCTGCCCCCCCCCCCAACATTTTCAGCAAAGTTATTCCACTGGGTGGGAGGGAGGGGGGTGCTGCTGCTTGCATGTTTAAAAAGCCTTCAAGAGTATTACAAGGGGTGTCGAGTGGATGGTGGAAGGGAGACGTTTGCGAAAAGATGGCTATACATGAAAGAACAACCCTCACGTGGGACTACTGGGGGTCACAGTTGGGGCAGGGTGGAGAGTACCCACAAATAAAGAAATCCACAATCCCCCTTACACGTCTCTTTACCAGTTTTTGACTTCAGGGGGAAAAGTAGTGGATAGCCAACATGCCCTTCCCCAAAGGGCCACCTCGGCGTCTCTACAGTAATTCTAGTTTGACTGCTGTGCCACTGTTCCGGAAATGTGAGAACAGGCGAGAGGGATATTTTGCAACAAGAAGAGGGAGGTTTGTTTTTCTAGGTGAACTTCCTTTTAAGGGAAGTACATATAAGATCAAACTAATACATTTTTTTCTTTAAAAAAGAAAAGCAGAAAAATCGACATTCGGGTTCAAAAGAATATTCTCCTGCAAAAAATGTGAGTTTTGATTGTAATTTGCCTGCTGAGAACTGCAATTTGGGAGAAAAAGAGAAGAAGCAAAAAAAAAATCTGCATGGAGACCTCAACATTTTAATATTTCCTTCAAAACAGGTCCCGTGGGTTTGGTACATCTGTTCCTATTGGAAACGCTAGTAACACTGGGGAGAGAGGTGAAGTAGCACACTGAGGATCAGGGTAAAGCTGGAGACCTTGTAGTGGATGAGGAATCACAGTATCCAAGGAACTCAACACTGGAATCAGTGGCCCTTTTCCTCACTCTTACATTCACTTTCAATACAACTACGAACACACAAACCTGGACTTTGCGGAGGAAGGCATATTTTTTAGAAATGAAGGCACATTAAGGCAGGCCAGCTCCCTTTTTACAGTATTCAATGAGTTTAGCCATTTTTGGTTTGGGCAATTAGGCGTTTGGTTATTTGACCACCCATCGACTGGCCATGGCCATGCTAATCCCTATGGTCATACCCACCCAGTTCCTACCCCTACCCGCCCAAACCACGGCCTCATGGGAACAATTGGCTTGCTTTAATCAAGCCTCATCATCAAACCTTGCACTCAAAGTGCCTGCCAGTGCTTTTTCAAAGCAGTCATTTGGGATTTAATGAGAGTTGCAAACCCGCTACTGTTGCAATAAAAATGTCTTACCAGGTCTGCCTTCAGCCACTCCAGTTATAAGCACTCTGCGTATCCTGTTAAGAACAAGCATCGACAAAGCCAATCGTTTTGGCTTGTGTATAAGTATTAGCCATTTGCCAGGCACGGTCATTAGATGCTCAAGCACTCGCACCATTTTGCATCTGCTACCCTCAATGGCCAGTTAATACCACTACCACCATCCCTGGCAAGTGCCTTTCCCCATGTCTACACAAAAGCCCAAACTGTTGGCATTACCAATGCTTGTTTTTAGAAGGAAAAGGGCATACACATTAAATCAGATTGGTCGGACAAAAAGGGGTACTTTATTAGGTCGAAAGTACACTCAGGTAGTCAGGGGCCGTCTCCAGTTAAGGGGCTCAGTGAAGATATACCTTCCAAAACCTGTGGCCCCTATTCCAGAAAATACCACTGGCGCAGTAGCGCAGAGTGGAACTAGTTTGCAGAATGTGGTTACGAGTCCAATGGAACATTGCTTCTACAACAAGCACTTGTGACCCAACCTCCCCAATGGGTCTGGGAAGAAAGCAGCATGCTCACACAGCACCTAAATAAAGGCCTTGCATGTGCCCCATAGCATGTACATCCTAGTGGTTGGCCTGCTGCCCCCTCCGGGAATGGGTGCCCCAACAGCAATACCATTACCCAACCTTGACAAAGTTCTAGGAGGAGTGGCAAAGCACGTCAGCGGTGGTCATGTATAAGATTTTAGTTCTAATTTACAATGGTGATCCTCTTTTTGTTTTGAAGGGGGGCCGTTACTCAGTCCTGTTGTACACGGTACAGATGAGCATATCATTTTGTAGCAAATGTATTGCACCTCTTCCCCTAAAACGCATATACTGTCCCTTACGGGCTCAAGCTTTACAGAGCAGAGCTAGCCACCTAAATCACATGCCCTGCTTAGTACATGGTCAGACTTTAGACACCAAAACCATCCCCCTAAATTGCATGCACTCTAGCGCCCAGGTTTTGTGTGAGACCAGTCACATTCGCCCTATGTTTAGAGATGGGCTCGCTCAAATAGGTTTGTGAAATCTAGATCTGTGATATTTAGAAGTGTTTAATAGGATTTACCGACACGTGTTTCGACCTTAGAGGTCCTTTTCAAGGCAGGAAGGATGTAGAACACTCGTGTTGTGGCGGATGCTCAAGTAATCCACAGTTCCGGTGTAACCAGTGCGATCGACCAAGACAACCCGTGCCAGTTTCATGAAGGCTCCACAGGAACCATGCATTACCCGCCTATATCATGACATGGGCCTCCCCCTTCTCGACACAAGTGTTCTACATCCTTCCTGCCTTGAAAAGGACCTCCAAGGTCAAAACACTGGTCGGAAAATCCTAATAATACACGTATGAATATCACAAATCTAGATTTTACGAAACTATTAACGAGAACCGCTCTACCGACATTTGGAGTGTTTAGCGCAAATGTGGCTGGTCTCGCACAAAACTTTGAATTCTTAACCTTAGTAGACCACGCACACACGCTGCAGGAAACGCAACAGTGTCACGAGGAAGCGCAGCAGTCCCTCAGTTCTACTGCCCCTACCCGGCTGTTCAAAACTGTAGCTTACATGCTTAAGATTTAGATGGCAGAGGGATACACCTAAAAAGCTAGAGTGCAGATGCTGCAAGAAAGTATACATAGGACCAGGCAACCAAAGGAAACACATTGCAGACTTTGTCACTGGTTTCAAAAAGATATCCGTTTTGGCAAACGCAATGGCATTGTTAAATAATTCAAAACATACCAACTTGTGTAGCAGTGGTAAATGCACATTTAGACACCTTGAATACTCCAGAATGGCAACCCCTCTTCCCCCTACTCCTCTTTGTAGTGTAAATAGACTAAATGAGTGAGGCAGTACCTTGCTGGCTAATGTGGGGAACAGTTCCCCCCGCTTGTGCACATGATCATCCCCGACAAACCCCACTTTAGGACAGCCCTTGAAAATCTGGATGAACAACACATGGCTGTTTTGCTGTGTTTCCATCATTTAGCCGTGGAACACAGCTTTACAAGGAAATCAGCAAGAGACCCTTATCTAGCCTATGGCTGGAGACAGCAAACTTAAGACTGCAGTGCCATTGGAAAAGCCCATTCCATCACTCCCCCCCCAGCCCCACCCCAACTCAAACCACCTGTATAACACTGCATCCTGCAGATGCTGCCCCCCTTTTTAGGCTGCGCTGCTGCACTTTGGAAGCATTCATACTAACTTCCCTCTTTCCTGCTCGTCCTTTCTTCAGGAGAAACCCCTGGAGGGTTGCAGCATAACTCAGACACCAAAATCCTGGTCCCGCCTCAAAATCTGGTGAGTAGTGGCCATTTGGGGGCTCTGTGTAAGTGTGTATGTGGAGTGGCGGGGGGGCATTCTGGATTGCAAGTAGGGTGTTGGGCTAGATAGATTAGAGCTCCAGCAGAAAGCAGCAGGGATTCTGGACTTGAACTAGCTCCAATGGGCAGAAGTTCCAGTAGGCCACTGAGCACAACACAAGGGCACGTTAGAGGGAGGTTTGAAGCATCTCAACCTGCCAACCAACCCACTAAGGAAGAAGAAATGGGTTACACTCGTCCTCAACTGTTAAGCAGCCATCTCTTTGAACAAAAGATCTGGAGTACTCCCATAACATGTAGCTTGTCGTAATGCGTGGCGTTTCTAGACTGCCCCATTCACTCATCTGACAACTCGCAGATACTGGTTTCTAGGTCCATGAAATACAACGGGTCTGCTTGGGACAGACATCCAGAGAACGGGACTGGCAGTGGAAATGTGAGCTAGTGAAATGGGACCGGACTGCAAGAGGCCAGTGGTAGGAGTGCAGGATTGTTTGGCCCTGTAAGGCCTACTGCCACTCACCGAACCACTACAAAGCTTTCCCCTATTTCCACACTCCCACATCAGTGGCTAACCAGACCCAAAGTGCTGTAGTCCACTCAATCTTAGGCTCTGCCCTCTGGGTAACAAGCCCAAGTTTATCTGGCAAACCCATAGAAAGCAGTCTGCCACAAAGGAACCGGCTGCTTCCTAACTAAACCCAGCAAAAGCCGGGCCGGCAATGAGTTTGTCTTGGAAACGAATGCAGGGCAACAGAGGGATCTGTGCTTAGAGACTGGTCTCCAGTATCGAATGTGTTATAAAAGATTAATTATATAGCAGAGGTTTCGCATCTGCCTCTCACACAGTCCCACTTAGGACTCCCCTACCCACTTTTCTTACAAAGCCAAGCGCAGCAAGACCACCAATACAGGCAGAAATTCACTATACAAGACCACTTGTATGATCAGGTTAATATTCGGGGGGCATCACCCAAACATGATCTCACGGGATTGAAAAGTGAGGTTTGGGCCCTCAAATGAGATACCAGAAATATCCCTACTGACACCACACAGAGTGGTGCTACATAGAGACTGACTTAACCCATGAACTTTCCTACATGTCTCAAAGTTATTTTCAAAGAACTAAAAGAATGTTATTATTATGCAGGCTGCCCACTAATGTGGTTTAATTCACCAGACATGAATGCCACATTTCATGTGGCTCCTATTAAGGATCCTATGAAAGGCGGCCAACATCTCTGCTGATTTATATGGGTAGCAGTTCCACTTATGTGGCATTGGTACAAAAGTGCCTCTTAAGAACAGTTAACGATTTTTTGTTCTTAGAGCATTTCACTAACATATGCAAAGAACCATGTGCTAGTGTGTGGCTTCAACTGGCCTTAATCTGTTGTAAACACTACACATGTGGTTGGAAGCATAACATACAAAACATTACTAACAAGACATTAACTTCGACAAGCATCACTGAGTGTGCAGTGGGTGACCACCCAAAAGAAGCCATTAAATTGAGAACACATTTTCTCTAAATTTCCAGTGAAGTCTTCAGGGCGATGTAAAGCCCCCCTCTCTTCTAGCTTTGAGATGGATGGCTGGGATGCCTGTTTCTGGCAGTGCAGGGTCTTTTGTCATTGCCTGGGAAGTCTGCAGGTGTGAGGAATGGCCGTGTGGCAGCAGTGCAGAAACCATTTTTTTCTTTTAAATAGAATAAAGTGGATAATTCCATCTCAGAAAGGGTCTCCACCCCCTTCATCAAACTCCATGCCAAAAGCAGTCGACATGTGCCTTGCTGCACCAGTATAATAAACTTCAGCACCTGCTCTTCGGTGGCTCAGAGCAGGTTCAGATGTCACAGCTGCCCTATCTGACAGCTGTTGCAACAGCAAAGTCACTGCAGCACATAGGCATTTACAATCTGCACCTCTGTTCCAAAACTACATAATTATGGTAACCTCAAGGTGGCAGCTTAATCCTTAAATATAAGCCATACTTGGTTGGAGTATGGTGGCTGATCATTCACATAAGTATTGAAGATGCATCTGATCTGTACCCTACATATTTCAAGGGTTTGAGCCTCGGCAGCCATGGACGGGTCTTGTGTATTTTCCCTCCCGAGACAGTCCATCTCTGCTGCAACCAGTAGGACGAAAGCCAGTGTAACGTTGCCGCTCGATCCTTGGTGAGGTCAGGCAATACCTCTCTTCTGAAGAAGAGCCCTCAGAAAAAGCTGTCCCATGAAACAGGTTGCATAGGGCACAACCTTAGCAAAAAGGCCAGCTTCACACCAGGGTGTTGCATACACAAGGGCCTCTGATGTTATGGGTCTAAGAAGGGGTGGGGCTAGTATAGCCAGAGGGAGTGCAGCATAGTTGGGGAAGGATTGAACCTTCTTGCTTTTCTATGCACTTCTCCTTCCGGTCTCCTGTACTTCCTATAGCACAAAGCATTCTGGGTATGATGCAACCAGGCAAAGACCACTTGTCACAAGGACAGGGATTGAACACGTTTATTTCCTCCCATTCCATGTGGCCTTTTTCCTATAAAAGTTAGGTTCTCACACCCCTTTGAGAAATTCACTTTTGTACCATCCAGGACTAGAGGAAGAATTCATCTGGAGCCTGTTGGGAGAGCAACCCCACCCCTACTCCAAAGCCCTCTGCCAGAGATTAAGACTGGTGTTCCATGGCAGAGACAAGCTCTGCTACCTATCCACCCCTAGAAACACTGGGGTGAACTGCTGCTCAAGTGAGACCTGCCTCTCTGACGGATACACTGGTACAGGGGACCTCGCTAGAGGTGAAGGATGCCTGTAGTGGTTTGCCAGTATCCAGTGTTGGGAGAACAAGGACTCTTGTCCCAAATTACGTGGATTGCGGTTGACAGCATCCCAAGAGCTAGAACAGCCAGGGTCCCTGCTTTTCATTGCTTCCAACTGCATTCAACCCTTGTTCCCTGCATCCGAACAGGACCCACCATTGCTGCTTTTGGAACCACTGCAGTTCGAACTGGATCAATAGCACACTTTTACCAGGCAGAGCACATTACCCGTTTGGCATGAACAATCAGCTACCGCTGCAGAATACTTCCGACCACTGCAGCTCGAACATCGCATGAGATAATTTCAACTGCCAAACAACAACTCGAACCACTGAAACATCTTGCCACCAGAACCAGCGGTTACCAACATCTTGAACAGTCTCAACCTTCAAAGCAATCCCGGTGCATCATCAGAACTGTTGTCAGTTGACCCATGTCTTCGAGCTGCACAGAGAACCTACTTCGAAATAATGACACAGTCCACAGCTTGGACCAATATAACGCACCGCACCGACCCTAGTTCAACCCGAATCTGCAGCACCTCGAAGCCTGGTGCGATACCGTGGAACTGCCTAAACCCGGGATCAGGCACTTTTAAATGACCCAGTCAGCCTGGTCCACCTTTTGCTGCCCTAGAGAACGGCAAGTCCCTTTTACACCTTTTCCGACAAGAGCTATCCTTTTGAACTCCTGGCTGCATTTGTCAGGTTTTCCTCCCTGCTGCGTATCCCGAGTATTGCGCCATTACATTCTGCATTTCTCAGGCTTCTTTTATCAGGGGTGGGTTTTTGATAGGTAAGTGTACAATTGATTTGTGCAATTTCAGTACACTTTTTTTATACAACTGTGAATAGACATTTTCTTTATTTTGGACTGCTCTGCTATTGCTGTTTGGGTTGCTACAGACTTATATTCACACCTCTATTGAAGGTATAGCCTTCCCTCGGCCCACGTTACCAGAAAAGGTGACGGAGGTGTATCTCTAAGCTGTGCTCTTTTTACATTCAGGAATATCATCAATGTTGGTTGGTAGAAGTGTGGGGGCTGAGTAGGTGGTTCTGCCACTACTCATCCCTGTGCTCCTGCAGAGAACAAGTCATTTTGCCCCAGTAGGCATATGCCCCAATTCTCATCAGTACCGCACTGCGTGCTGGGTAAAGAATGGGTGAGCTTCCAGGACAGAGCACACCAGGAAGTTATACTAGGGGACCTCAAAGGAGGCCATGTGATCCGGAAAAAGCACTTGGAAGAATTATAAGGGAGGCAGAATAGGGCCCAGTGTGGCAGGGAGGGCCTGGGGGTCAATCCGAATCATGTGAAAAATGCACGCCAGGCGCAGTGCGGATTTTCAAAAGGTACTCGGGAGAACATTTGTAGGTAAACAGGGGGACCAGATTTTTTTAAATATAAAAAACAAGTCAGGCCACAGGCAGAAAAGTAGGACCAGGCAGGCTCTGGGTGCAAGGCCTATATTTCAGTAGTGGGTAAAGGGGTGGGGGTCGATTCCAGACATTCTTTCTGATGTTATCTCTGTGAATGGGGGCTGCAAGTAAACTAAGCACAAAGGATCTTTGCTCCATTTGACATGCTAGGATCGGCTGCAAAATCATTTCCAAAGCAGCCTCTGTGGGCCAATCAGGTAATGCAGCTGGCTGCTACGTGGCAGGGGGGAGAGCATGCCTGGGGCGTCACAGTGGCAGGGGGGAGAGCCTGCCCAGCGATGCACAGAGAACTCCATGTGCACTAGCCATTGGCCAGCAAAATGGGACTGTTGGCGATTAGGAACTGGCGTGTTTGAGGTGGCAAGTGACTGGTTTCCCCATGGCTGGATAGGAGGTTGCTACTTTCATTTTTCCCCTCCCCAGCCCCCAGTATAATCACCAAGCTATTTTTCGTTTATAACTATTCTGTTCATTTGTGAATAAATCCGACCATCTTTGCAAAACCAGGGCATGGTTTTTAAATGAAAATAACTCTGGGGCCAAAGCGCCCTGTACGTCCAGTCAGCCTACTGCACTTTAAACAATGGGGCCACTGGTACAAACATATTGTGCAACAAATGCCATGCAAATTGTGTGGGGGAAAGCATCAGAATTCAAAAGGGGTTTATTGTGGGTCCACGAATTGGGATTGATTTTTGGCCTCCAGTATTTGGAGGCTGCTGTAGTTGTGGGAAAAGGGAGAAAAGATGCCCAGCCCGTGGGGCAATTGGTGCAACTACTGCAACCAGCGCAGCAGGTTGCAGTAGTTTCAGGAGACACGCACGCAGAGGGACTTAAACCACGTCACCGTTTCCCGCTTGCTTTTGAGCAGAACCTCTTTGGCGCGGCACATCCCCCTCCAGGTAAAAGAGTGTATTTGGGCGAGGGAGTATTTTGATCTATTCTCCTTGTTGGGAGTCGCAACTGCCGGCCCCGATATAACTATCAGCCAGGAGGATGACAAAGAGACAGAAAAAGTATAGAACCGAGGAAAATATATTTAATTGGAATAAAGATTTTTCCTTGTTGGCTGCAGTATGGATGGAAAGATTTCCAGAGCATGGCCCCGGCCTTGTGGAAATACATGGAGACAATTGTGAATGAGCAAAAGAAACATGGCTCAACTGGTTGGATTGATTACAACAGGTACTTTAGAAAGAAGATGGCCTTGATCCCTGAAATGACTTTAGGATCAGAAAGACATGGCTGGATGAGTTTCCTTCATGGGGGGCAGAGAGAGGGCCAGCATTGTGTGGAGTGAGTCACACAGAAGGTTCCCGAAGGCCTTGGTATGTCAAGTACCACCGGAAGGCAAACAGTCAGCCCTTTCACAATGGCCCACAGGGACAGGGGGGGCAAGACCTTGTGGCCCAACAATGCTAGTTCAGGCAGACCTTCTGAAAGTCAAAAAGCAGGGGGCTGCCCAAGCCGCTCATTGAACAAAGGGACCTGCACAAGGAGGCCCAAGTGTGGGTATCCCCATGAATGCGCAAAATGCGGCGGCAGCCACCCACTGGCGAAATGCATCATAACCGAAGGTGGTGGCAGGGGCCAGCACAAAGAAGGGCAGTAGTGGCCTACAGGTTAAGGGTCCCTCCCCTGTCGATTTACATGTGTTGCGGGAGTATTTGAGTGATTATCCCAAGCAGTACGAGAGGGATTTACTGTTTGGGGGAACTATGGAGGGGTTTCTCATCCCCTACAAGCCCTCCCAACCCCCCGACTGTCCAATTAGCCAAAAATCGGCCCCCATAGGGGTGGGGAAGAAAATATGTAAGGAGCTAGAGTTGGGGAGCATTGCCCCCCCACTCCCCTTTCCCAATTTCATTGCATCACCTCTAGGCATAGTGCCCAAAAAGCAACTGGGAAAGTTCAGGTTATTTTCATCACCAGTCATACCCCAGGGGTGAGTGAGTGAATGACTGGCTCAGTCCAGAGCACTGCTCGGTGCACTATGCATCTTTTGATCAGGCCATGGTTGTGGTGGCTGGCATGGGCAGGAAGGCACTGTTGGCCAAGGTAGACATTGCGTCGTCTTTCCGCTTATTGCCAGTACATCTAGGTCAGCTTTCATTTACTGGGATTCCAATGGGAGGGCAGTTTTTATGTTGACAAATGTATGCCCATGGATTGCTCGCTGAGGAAATTGGTGAAGGTGTGCTTGTACAGCAATATTGAGTTTAGGGCCCGGTAAATGTTGCTGCTGGCGCTCTCTCGATTTCAGTGGACCAGGTTTTGGCGGGCCCATCGAGCGGCCAAGCTGAAGGGAGCGCAGTTTCAAAAGGAGTGGTTGCAGTTGGTAGGGTGGACAGGGAGCTCTGAATTAGGGAGCGATCGCTCACACCAGTCGTCAGGTCCAAGTATCAGCAGAGTGACTGTACGTTCCTGAGGATAACTGTGACATTGCAATGTACTGAACGCACTTTGGAAGAACAGGTGCGCGCATTTGTGGCATGGGCGCATAAGGAAGGAAAGTTGATGAGCGGTGGCTTTTTATTGCAAATTGGGAGGGAAAGCAGATCCCACATAAGGATTTTTGGTGCGCACTGCATTAAAAAGCTGGGCCTGGATGGAGCCTACCAAACAAGATGGGCACAAATCCATTGAATTTGATTTAATGGTAAGGTTGCTGTCCGCCTTGGTCGTAGTGTGTTTTGATGCGCATGAACTGTTCCTATTTAGGCTCGCCTTTGCATGTGCTTTTTTCAGGGATTTTAGGATTATCGAGTTGGTCGCGGCCTCAAAGACTGACACATCAGGTAGGGCCATTGCCTTAAGGGATGTTTACTTGTTCAGCAAGAGCATGGGTGAAGGGGTCCCGATTAAGTTGAGGAAATCCAAAAAACAGACCAGTTAGGTAAGGGTACAAATAAAGAGATGCATGGGTCCCCACTGAAGGACAGCTGCCTGCCACATCTCTTGAAGCTTAAACAAATAGGACCAGAGAGGGTGGCCCCCCCTCCTACTGCATGCAGATGCCTACCCGCTGAAAGTGTTTCAATTCAGGAAGGTTTTGTCAGCAACCCTGGGTACATTAGGCATCCTCGGTGAGGGATGGTCCCCACATAGTGACAGGATTGGGGCAGCCACCACAGCGTTTTTACAGGGGATGTCAGCACCAGCTATCAGGAGGGTGGGCAGTTGGGAATCCGGCACCTACAGACTGTATGTATGGCCTCAAGCAGGCCCTATGCCCTATGGCAAATCTGATGCAGACCCCAACCCAGGTAACAAGGTTTGAAGTGTGTCAGGGGTGTGGGGGAGGGGGGATAGGAGCGAAGTAGGTTTGATGACACTCCTATTTATACCAACAGATGATGCAGTTTGGATGATTGGTCATTCCTTTATAACACGGGCAGAGAAGGCGGCCTTGCAATGGAAAGTTGGCCCCAACTTGGGATTTAGGGGGACAAAGGTGATATGGCTGGGTACCCCAAGTATGAGGTGGCATTCCTTGTTACCTGCAATACATTGGCAACTGCTGTGAAGGCCCGCACCTAGAATGATGTGATCCACCTCGGCGGTATGGACCTTGCCAAGTTGGGTCAGGGTCGGTTGCTGGTCCAGGTACAGGTGGCCCTGTGCATAGTGTCTCAGGGGCTACCTGGCAGGGACATATTTTGGTCAAAGATTGCCCCGAGGCAGCTCTGGCATGACGCCCTTTCCCAGGAAGAGATGGAAAAATGTAGGAGGCGCCTGAATGGAAGCATGTAAAAATGTGCCAAATCTGAAGGTCTGGGCTTCATTGGACATTGCTGTTTGAATTCTCTCCCATCGCATTTTGCTGCAGACTGTGTACCCCTGTCTGAGAAGGGAATGACGTCTTCCTCACGGCAATACAAGTGGCATTGAGAAAGGCTGGCTGCAGATGGGTGTTGTTGGTGAGTATGGCCTAGCTATATGCGGGCATTGGGGCAGCGGGAAAGCCACCCGCAAAGCGTGGCAGAGTGTCGGGGCGGTCCTAGACAGAGATGAGTTCTGATGCTGCGGCTGCAAGCGGTTCCAGGATTGGCCGGGCTCGAGCCAAATCCAAATGACGGGCACCGACTCTCCTTCACAGCAGTATAGGCTACAGCATCTAGGTCGTTGGTCCCGAGAATGTTTACTGACTGGCAGTCAGAACCAGAAGTGTATGTCCGCTTATGCCAGACAGGGAATGACACGGGTCATCCTGGAAATGTCATTGCTTTAGTATGTGCCTGGGACCGTCCCATTTTATGTTGCTCGAAATAAAACTGTGACCTTGTGTTTTCAAATACTTACAAAGGTGCCCTGTGGACACATTAGGTCATAGATTACCTTACACAATTACCACGGGGGGGGCTGTCAAGGGGGATAGCACCGCTATGAAAGGTTTACCATGAGCTTGTGACCAAAACGTTCACAGAACACCTAGTAAACCTGCACCCACGGTTTCCAAAATGCAGCAGTAATGAATGGAAATGTGTGCCCAGTTTTTGCAACATCCCAGTAAACAATCACCACATTCAAGGATGTCCCCTAAGAAGCATGCGCGTGTTAACACTTTCCACAATGCTGCACGAGTGCACAGAACGCCGGGAGAATGGCTTTCCGGGGAAACCCCTTACCTCAGACCCGGGCCCCCGGGCCAGGACACATTTCTCAAGTTTGAACCTCAGCAAACTGGCCTCAGCATTCCGAGACTCAACGTATTGACTTTGGAACACACGTAATTAGAAGTGGGAGGAATCGGGCATGAAGTTCTATATAGACACGTGCCATAATTCGCCAGGTCTTCCAGTGTGCCACAGTTAACACATTGCCAGTTCCCACACATGCCGATAGGCAGGTGACCACACACACATCCATAAAGAAGCACGCAAACAGGCGCAAACACACACCGGGGTGGAGACAGTCACATGCCTGTACAAACAAGGTTCACGAGGAGGCAGGTGGAGAACTATAAACATTGTCCTAGTACGCCAAGGCATGCACCCAAAGAGCATGCCGAGAACTTCAAATCAAGGTACGCGGATAGCCACACAACATGGGCGTGATTTTAGCGGGGGGACGGGAGTGTTTGTCCCCCCCAACTTTCATGACACACCATTTTGTCCCCATTCATTTGGCTGGGGCACTTTTTTTCAGATGTCATGTCCCACCCAACATTTTCAACAAAGTTACTCTACTGCCACACACACGGTTTCGGACAAGAGCCTGACCCCATCAGCGCCGGCTCCTGGACTTGTGTCTATGCCCTCCCCATGTTGCTATGCCACGCCCATCAAGTCCAGGAGCAGGGATGCCCCCTGCAGTGCCTACAAAAATGGTTCGGGGCAGGCAGGTCTTCCCTCGAGAATCATGGCAACTGCAGGGTTCAAGTCGAGGGTACACGGCGGGGGACGGAGTCGCCCCACTTTATTCAGAGGGTGGACTCAGTCCCCCCCAGCTAAAATGAGAAACATTGAATGTCCTCTTGAATTTAGAAATTAAAGCCGACCTCGGGTATCGAACCATAGTGGAGAGGTTTGCAGGCTGGACACTTCACCATTGCATTATATAACCCGATGAAAAATAAACTAAGCTGAAATATCCCATTTCGGTACTGCAAGTCCCAGGGAAAACGTGCACACCTTTTAACGTTTTCAAAAACACTGTTAGAAGAAAATATCCTGTCTTGTTGTGTGTGTTGATTTTATGAAAGGCAAATGGCATTCTTCCTGTCCATTTTGGGTGGTTATGCAAAGCCAATTTAATGAAATGCGCATATTTTACTTTGATATTCGAATTTCTGGCGACGTCATATCCCATTGTGTTTGTTGATGAGTCCCCCCCCACTTTAATTTTTAGACCCCATTGGCAAGGCAGGGGTACAGAGCAAAGTGTAGGCATCCCACTCCCAGAGTGTCTCTATTGCAGGTCTGCGGGCTCAATGCTATTTCAACATGTCCCCCCTGTTGCAACACAGGAGAGAACGAACGAGGTGGCACCACACGTTCAGAACTTCAGAGAACTCGGAATGAATGCAGCACTAAATCACACAAAAGGGCACAAGTGAATAGTGCACCTCCACCGTGAGCAACCACACTCCCACGGCTCGCCGGCCACAGTGAGCGAGGCATCCTTGTTTCAGCACATGCTCTAACCCAACAAATGCAACAGTAGCCCCATGGAGAAAGCAATAGGAGGCAGCCGCAAGCCAACGCCTATGGTGGCAATTAAAACCCCGGCAAGAGCCTATTTCAAGGTGTTCATTGGGTGCACGCCGGCTCAATGGCGCACCAAAACACAGACTCTGTGTGGGGAAGGTGGAGAAAAGGCAGAGGCCTGCATCTCGTAGTATTGCATTCGCATTTATTTATATAGCGCTTTAATCCAAGGCGCTTTTACAAAGCAAACAATATGAAACGGTACACTCAGACTTGAGATTTGACAAAGTATGCACGGAATCCGTTTCGTTGGGACAGATGTAATTTCAGTGCTTTACGGAGTAGGAGATAGGAAATGACAGAGCGAATAGAAAGAGGAATACGTTTCCAGTGTAGAGGAGCAAGAGGTGGAACCATCAATCGGAACAGAGTATTAGAGCATAGAGAACGAGTAGGAGAGTAGAATGAGACTCCTGAGGAGAGTTCAACAAGAGTTAGACCACAGAGAGATTTGAAAGTTAGAGAAAAAATTGAACTTGAGTTGAGCGTGAAAAGGAAGCCAACCCAAAGTGTGAAGAGCGGGAGATATAGAGTCACATGGGGTCAAGCAGAAGAGTACCCTAATTGCAGCATTAAAAATAGATTTCAGAGGAAAAAGTTGAGATACAGGAAGACCAAAGAGTGTGCTAGAGCAATAAAAGAGGCGTGAGAAGATGAGGGGTTATGAGTAGTTTAGTTGAGCCGAAAGTTAGAAAAGAACAAACTTTTTTGATGTTGAATAAGTGATACCGACAAGCTCTAGAAGAGATGGAAATATGGTGTCTAAAGGATAAAGAAGAGTAAATATGAATTCCCAAATTGCAAGCAGTGGATACAAAAAGGAGCTGAGATTCAGGGAATTAAATTAACGGTAGGAGGAATCGAAGGAGGAATAGTAGTAGAGGGAAAGAAGAGTAGTTTGGTTTTTGCAGTAAATTGCTTGAAAAGCCTTCATGTACACGAGCGGCTTGGGGCCCATCAACTTCCCTCCACCAAGCCAGCCCGAGGTGGTGCCTAACCCATCAAGAGAAGCCTACAACATTGCCTTCACCCCAGGTAGAAAATCTTCTGCACCTCAATTTCCGCTTTGCCAGCCCAATAATGAGGCCCTGGAGCTGTACTGCTCTTCAGCAGTTCCCTTGGTGATCAGGTTGAGGGTAGAGTGAGGGAAATGTGTGTTGGGATTCAGTTCAGAGAATAAGGTCCCTGAACCAGGTTATTCGAGTAGAAATACCTTGTCATAAAGCTCCTTGGGGTACACAGAGGAGCTCCTGCCACTGCGATGAAGGTTGAAGATGGCATCGGTCCATTCGGCAAGCTGCTACAGATTAAGCAGCTGTTGAAGTGGGCACTGATTTGGCCATCTAGGGGTATGTGGGCACTAGTTCACACCTTTGGGTCCAAAACACCTTCAGCTATCCCTTCGTAAATACCTCCGCTCTCAAGCTATTTGCTCTTCTTCCTCTAACTCCCTCAGGGTCAGTCGTTTTTCAAAGAAACGAGCTGGGGGTAGAGCTCTATCTTCTGCCGGGGCCTCCCTCTAGAACAGCCTCCCTGCCACTCTAAAACTAAAGGAGAACCATCTCCGGTTCCGGAAGCACCTCAAGACCTTCCTCTTTGCTTCCGCCTTCTCCCCAGCTCTTCCATGCTGATCTTCACTCTCTCGGCATGTCTTCCGGGCCCAGGTACCTACTCACCCTGCCACCCACGCTCTCTGCCTCCGGGCAATCCCTTGCACTGGGGTCTCCATCTGTAACCATACAGTCCCACCCTTTTTTCCTCCCTGTACTGTCTGCTACCTTAAACCCAGCACTTGACACTTGCTGGCTACTCTACCACTGTTTGTTGCATTTTATTATTTATTTATATCCGTTTTCCTCTGCTCCACACTTCCCACTCCCCCCAATTCTATGCACTTTTCCCCTTTCCATCTCCCCTGCACTTGCATGTTCTCAATGTCACTGGGCCTAGTAAGATCGTTGTTTTCGTTCTCCCTTGTTCCCCTGCCTTGCCTTGGCTTCTCGCCCTCTGAAACACGCGTGTACGAGTGCGATACAAATAAAACATATCAGCTAGTTTACAGCTGCAATCAGGCGGTTACATTTCAGAAGACTGCCTAGACGTGGCAGTTGCGTCATCTTAAAAGCACAGGGCTACTTTATGGATGTGTGTTTTTGGTGAAAAGGGGCAGCTAGTGGGTTGGGATGGCCATAGGGACTAGCATTACAATGGATGGGGAAGCAAGCCTAAACACCCCACACAGGCTGTGTGTGTCTAACCCCCTCACATACTTCTCATGCCAATAGTTGGTCTTATAGGCAGTGCTTTCTGCAACACCTAAAAGTGAAAACAATACAAAACACTACTTGAACCCCTGCATTTATTGGGCAAGCAAGCAGTGAAATACAAACTTATGATAATTGTGTTATCATTAGTGGAAGGACCCACAGTCTAACCACAAAAAAAGGAAACAGCTCACAGATTTAAAGTGTGCAGTTCACGAGTACCGTATTTGGTGGGGGGGGGGGACAGGCGGGCGTGAATCGTCTCTCATCAGGAGTTCATCCTCAGCAGTAGCTGCACTTAGGCAAGCCCATGCTCACTCACTCAGTCTTTATATGGACAATGACAACCTTGGGATCCATTTTGTGGCAATTGAAACAGTGGGTTTATGAAAAATGGAGAGGAAAGTGCCAAACCAATCGGAAAATTGAGGTAGTAGCATGTACAAGAGACTGTTGTGCCGGGGGGTGGGGGGTGGGGGTGGCGGGAAGAGGGAGGAGGCAGGGCTAGGGTGACCAAACGTCAGGATTTTGCCAGGACCGTCCCAGTACTTTACCCTTGGTACCTAGACCTTTTAAAAACTTTTAAACCCCTGTCCTGGGATTTGAGGGATGGCGGGCTAATGTCCTGGTTTTTGCCGATAATCCTTGAATAAATACTCCAATCGGCCCGGGCACGTCTCTTCATGATTGCGTTTCAAACCCTCCCCCTTCCTCCATGGCTTCTTGCCCCCAATTAGTTTTTAATAAACACGTACTTTGCGTGGAAAAGGCAGCTGGCATAGAAGTAGGACTACCATTGTATTTGAGTCCTGTGTATGTTAGTCCTTCGTTTGTGTTTATGTCTGCTTAAACTGTAGTCCTACTTCTAGGTTGGTGGCGATTCCCTTTTTTGATTTTAAACATATGGTCACCCTAGGCGGGGCTGGTGTTTTTACTCCTATATGGACACGTTATACAAATTGCATGGGACCTACCTACCTCATCACCATCATTTTGCTGCATGTATTGCACCTTTTTTAATGGGGTGGGATAAGGGAACATTGAAAAGTGATTTTTAGTGAAGAAGGAAGGTGGTGTAGAGCACGGGGCTTGCCCCCATAAAAAATAAAAAAATCTGCGACAATTGCAATGAAACTGCCACCACACACAAGTCTGAGCCAGATGCATACAGTGATGGATTAAAACCCTTTCTTGGCACAACACTGAAAAATATAGAACCTCTGGACTGGAGACATTATGCAGTGCTTTGAAGAACCTATTGCGCACCATTATGCAGGATGGTCTGACTGGGAAAGGAGACGGAACAATCGTTTGAGAAAGGCCTGTGAAACAACTGGCGAACTGGAATAAGGCGGGCATGACTGCAGGGTGCAGCACGGCTACAGAAAAGACACTAGAACCACCGTGTTCTGGAAACCACCGGGCTGGAGCAGCACCACCACCTGAAGGACCAGAAGTTCCTGAGGGCAATGAGGGTTCAGAGGTCAAAAAGACGCCCAAACACAGACCCAGCAACCAAAGACATTACCCTGAAGCCACCAGCACTTTACAAAGTGTCAGGTCAAGCTTGAAGGATAAGAAGGAGGGGTTGAACCAGATCTGCACCTGCAGATCCAAGCAAATCCAGAAAGCCAAACAAGCAAAACAAGAAACAGCTGCACAACGTCATAAGGTCACCCTAGTTGCCTCGGCACCCAACAATGGAAAACGGACAGAAGGATCAAATTCATGCTGCTCAGAGAAGGACTGTTGCCCCAACACAAAGTCTTGTGCACGTGGGCCTGCCACTCCCTTGCCTTGTATTTTTAACTCTTCAGCCTATTGGTCATCTGCTTATTGCACGAGATCTAGTTTGCTGTGTAAAAAGGTCAGCCATCTTTGAAGGGTGGCATGGTCTCCCATTTACATTTCTCTGGCCAGGAGAATTTGTTAACTAGACCTATAATTTACAGTATTTATCTTTAAGTTCTCATCCACAGATTACAGCCATACATTAAAGTGTTGATGACCTGCAGCGCTGCTGTGCATTTATTTTTATTTTTTGGATTTATAGAGCGCACTGCAGCCCACGGGCATCGAGGCGCTAAAAGGATACTTAAGCAGACTTGTTTGCGGGGTACAATAAGCAGCTCAGGAGAAGTCTTACACAACAACAGTTGCTTACAGGGATAGTTACAGAGTACAATATTCTACATAGCATAGTGTGTCATGTTCATAAATAGCATAAGTAAGATATTGCACATGGAGAACAAGCCCTTTATACAAAGCGCTTAGTTTTTAAAGCCTTGTGGAATGCATCGTGCGACTCGATTGCTCTGATCTGGTTTGGGAGTTTGTTCCAGAGAGTGGCAGCCATTGTTGGAAAGCTCGAGCCCCCAGCCCGCACTCTACGTTATTTAGATGCACGGTTCATTAACCATTCAAGTCCCTCCCAACAAGGGTCGCCAACCTAGCTACTTCCGCTCAGTGGAAGTGATCCGAAGCTAAAAACTACACCAAAACACGTGGTACTACTACTCTTAAAGAACCAGACCGCTTTGATTTGGACAGACTCTGCCTTCATTGGTTTAAAGGAGGACAAATATTAGGCATCAACCTTTGATAACAACGTTGGGCGTTTTCTGCATTCACGCTTCATTGAAACAATGGACAGTGCACATTCATTGCAAAGAGAGAGGAAATAACACCAAGGAGGCGGACTTCTGAACTTGTGCAACCAACAAACAAGTTGAATTTACCACTTGAGGCAAAATAAAGAATCCTATAATTGACATTTACTTGGTTCCCAAGTTAAAAAATCTTGGATCACAGACAAATTCTACCCGTCCAGCAATCCAACAATCTAAGAAAAAACGCGAATCAGAATCATGAATTTCTTATACAGGACTTATTTTCTTAGCCTTGTATCTGTTGTTCAAACCCATCCCAGAGTTGCCCCCCTGCCCCCCTTTCCCAATGGCACACAGACCTCATTCTGAGGTCACAGTGCAGCTGTGCTAGGGCTGCTGGCACACCCCATGCTTCACCCCTCTGACCTCCCCCCGCCCCCCGGAGCCCCCACCTTCCCTCAGTCTCAGGTAATATTAGCGCCATAAATAATGTCGCCATACATATGGTTGCCGGGAAACGGCATAGGCGATATTATTTACGAGGGATAATATTTAGGGTAAATGGGAGCAGGGGTTGAAGGGTTGTCCCCCCGCAGGATCCATGGGGTAATATCACTGCAAAAAAACGGCTCCATTCTTGCACGCCAACATTTTTGCCGGGATATTAGCACATGGAACCCTTCCCTCGCAGTGTCCTCCACATGGAGTTCATGTTATGGTTTCCATGTCTTAAAATTGCGGCAAAAATGGCAGCGAATACAAAATATTGCTGCAAAAATGCTGTGGTTTTACCACCACAATCATGTAAAGGATGCACGGGACACCCCCGTATCCATTATACCATTTAAGGGGAGGCAACCCCGATCCCCTTAAATGGTATAAAGGGGTACACCTTCACCGGGTCAAACCGCAGCATTTTTGCCACACATTTTTTTACCGGCGACATTTTTGCAGCAGTTTTATTACCCGATACCCTGTTATATGCATACCCCCTGCATTGCCTTTGTATTCGCCCCACCCCCGCCTCCCTCTCTGCAAACGTCCAACCAATGGAGAGCAGAGAGGGCCGTTCACTTTTTTTGCAAATTGTGAATTGTAAATTACAAATTACAAATTGCACTATGTGTAATATTGAAAATTTTAATTTTGAAAGGTTGATTAAATTCAGCCAAATCAAATAAAAATAAAACAAAAATACAAAGAGGGCCGTTCACTACTAGTGCGTTATTCCCTGCGACAAACCTCACAGTGGACCGAAAGAAGTCCACATGCTCATGCCTGAATTCCGGGTCTATGCTCCCAAGGTATCTTCTCGGCATGCTCGGCCCCTGCCCGGCGAGCTACTGCTCGAAGACACCCCCAAACTACAGAGGAAGATCCGAGAGGGGGGAACGAGTAAAGTGTGCCTGCTGCCAGCTCGTGTGCGCAATATAAACCATACAGGATACACACAAGCCAACAATGGCGCTTTGATTAAGGTCGCAGTATATTCCCTTCCATAGCGCTCCAGGCAAGAAGGTCTGTTGAAAAGCGCGTGATCTTCTGGACCGTGCCTGCAAGGAAGCAGGTGGACTGATGCACCTTGCATGGCACCGTATCCTGGGTGCAGTGGGCCGCTAGGTTGGTCCTGGAGTGCCGTCTTTGGGAGGATAACTAAGCAGGGTGGCTGCGGTATGCATTATCCTGGGTGCAAGCTTCGCCTTTGAAGGGTAAGCCAGGTGGTCTGCTAATGTACGCACTATGGGCCTTTGCTGCCCCCTCTGTGATGAAAAGGAAGCAGATTGGCAGAGGCATCTGATCCTGGGTGCCAGGTTTCTGAGGGTAAGCAAGCAGGTCTGCTTATGTACACGCTTAGTATTCTGTGCCATGTTTGTGAGTAGAAGGGAACAGATTGGCTGAGGTATGCCATATACTGTTCGCCATGTTCCCCGGATCCTGGGTGGCATATTCTTGAGGGTAAGCAAGCAGGTCTGCTAATGCGCATGCCATCTTGGGTGCCATCTTTGTGAGGATAAGGAAGCAGATTGGCTGAAGTACGCCTGATCCCGGGTGCCATGTAGGCCTGATCCCGGGTGCCATGTAAGCCTGATCCCGGGTGCCATGTAAGCCTGATCCCGGGTGCCATGTAGGCCTGATCCCGGGTGCCATGTAGGCCTGATCCCGGGTGCCATGTAGGCCTGATCCCGGGTGCCATGTTTTTGAAGGTAAACAAGCATGTCTGCTTATGTACACCCTTAGTATACAGTGCCATCTTTGTGAGTATAATGAAGTAGTTTGGCGGAGGTACACCTTTATCCTCGGTGCTATGTTTTTGAGGGTATGCAAGCAGGCCCTACCTTAGGTACCATCTTTTTGGAACTAGCATTTTGCATCATCCGACATCGCCACAGACATCAGACATACTTTTCACTGGATGAACTGTTTCCCCCTGCTCCTCAACCACCTCCACCCCTCCCCCCCGCATTGCATCCGCCCGAGTTGGAGGGGAGGAGCAATGGCTGGCAAAAAAGATGGGGTCTCTGGACAGCAACACCCCTTGAAACCAATACTATCCGAGTAGTAGCCAGGCCTTTAGGTGGGCCGTAGTTAGCCAGGACTCAGTCCGATAAGTCTCCAAATACTGCCCTTGAGCGGGCTACGCAGGGCTCTCCAAACTGACTTTCCCGACCGGAATATCTTCCTTGCAGTAATGCAAATATAAAGCTCAATGAGAATACTGCTCTTTGCCAGTAGATGGCACTATCAGTCGTGTTTATAATTACAACATCAGTTACAGACCTGTTGCATTGATTGTTTTCAAACAGGTTTGATTAAACACATTATATTAAAATATTGTCATTACAATGATAATTACTACATAGAATCACAGAGTTCTTTTAAAGGATGTACGGGGTTGCATCCTGCAGTGTCCTACGTTGATTTGAAGTTCTATTTCGTATAGGAGTATATTTATTTTGGATCATAATTATTATAGTAAATATATCTTTCAAAGTAGACTATACTCTTTTCATTGCACGTGTGAAAACTTGATTAGGTCCGTTAGATAACTCAATTAGAAAGGCCCCAAGTCTTTTAAAGGCTTTGGGGTTTGAGGGCGTACCAGACTTTAGTCCACACTGCCAAACTCGTGCATCACGGCACCCAAGACAACCCTCCATTCGATTTCTTATCCCACTTAAAGCACTGGTAGTAGCCAAAGAGACCCTGTGAAGCGCCTCGACATGGTGCCACGCCAACAGGCACATGCAGTTCAACGTTTCCATGCTGTTACTTTAGACGTGAAGCGCGGTTAAAATAAACACAGGAGATTGTCGCCCTTGAAGGCCTGGGCCCGACCACATTTGTTTTTCTCCCAGAAGGAGGGGGTGGGGAGGGAAAGGGAGCCAGGAAACGCTCCCCGTTCTGGGCTGGCTGCCTGAATTCCTAAAGAATTCACAAGCCAGCCTCTTTTTGATCCGGTCATTTTTCTCCTGCAAAAGCGAAAAGTTATTTTGCTGGCTGACTCGACACCGGGCGCCTAGAACGCGGCACACAACGCCACGTGACCCTCGTGCACCCAGTCCACTGTGCTGCTCTGGGAGGGTGCAGTGCCCGCGCTGTTGGAGGGGAGGTAGATCAGAGCTCCCAGCAATCTCTGCAGAAGACCTACACTGGCTCGCCCCTCCCCCACCCCCTCCTCCGGCTTCAGTTCAGCTACATTGGATCCGATAATTAAACGCAAGAGATTTATTTATTTAACTACCTACAAAGGCAACCAATGCCTCCGCACACATTACTGCTGCGGCCAAAGCAAACGTTTGGTTGTGGTTTCCAATTCAGAGGACGCTATATTTGCTGATCGACTTGCTGGGTAACCGGACCAATGGAGTAACTTTGATGAACATGTTCGGGGGGGGTGGCGGGGTATGACATCTAAATGAAAGGGGCCCTTGCCAAACGAGTGGGACAAAATGGTGTCACAACAGTTGGAGGGGACAAATACCCCTAAAATAACACCCATGGAACAGCGTCCTGGTTTCCCCAGGAGAATCCCAGATCTGGGCCTTCTGCTCAAACTTCTGCCTTGCCCTCACCAACCTACCCACCCGTGTGTTTTTTATTTTTTTATTTAAAAACCCTGTCAAGGTTTTGGGGAACGGGGAGGGTGCTGCAACTAGTAGACCGTAAATACATACTAAGGCGTCCAGTTTTCTGTTCTTTTAACCTATTTTTACACATATTTACAGACTGAAATCAAATCTGCTTTCTGCCTGTATTCATTTATAAAAAATAAACGGAAATCCAGATCTCCGTCTGGTTCTCTACAATGCCACTCATAGATCGCAGGCCAATCACATTGCAGATGGGCGGCATGGAGTGTGTAAAAGTTGCTTAAAAATAGCATTAACGTTCTTCAAATTGCTGACAGCATTTACCTTAAGGCAGCAGCAGTCACAGGAGCAGCCATTTGTTATGGAATACATGGAGCTAGCATTTATTTCCTACATGGCTGCGTGTTTGATACCAGAAATGCATTTTTATTAGAATAAATACCAAAAAATACTGGTTGTGAATTATCTTTCTATATGAAGAAAAAAATTTAAAAAAACAAAAAAAAAGTGGATAAATGCTGAAAAAAGACCCCAAATAAATATGGATAAATACAGACGAAAAAGACATTAACCCCCTTACTATATTTACCATAACAACAAAATGTATTTTTTTATAGCACACATGCAGCCCTATAGGAAAGAAATGCCAGCTTAATTTTTTCCATAACAAATGTTTGCGCCTGTGACTGCTGCTGCCTTAAGATACATGCTGTCAACAATTTGAAGAACTTTAATTCTGTTTTTATACAACTTGTACACTCTCAATGCTGCAAATCTGCAATGCGATTGGCCTACGATGTATGAGTGACATCGTGGAGAACCAGACAGAAAGACGGTTTCACGTTATTTCAATTTGGTTAGCAGACATTTGGTCGAAAAAAATTGGTCGACTGGACAAATGGTCGAACCAATTTGGTCGAAAACCAAATGGTCGAATATTTTTTTTATTTTCACCCCTTTTTTGTTTTTTTTGGGGGGTCCCCCCCTCAACCCCCTTTTTTTTCTAAAAAACCCTTTTTTAAAAAAAAAACCTGAAAAATATATATATATATATATATATTAATAAAAAAAAATTCGACCATTTGGTTTTCGACCAAATTGCGTCGACCAAATGTCTTTCGACCAGTTTTCAGTCGACCAAATGTCTGGACAGCTTCAATTTTTATAAATAACCACAGACAGAAAGCAGATTGATTTCGGTCTGTATTTATGTGTAAAAAAATCAGTAAAAACAGAAAATCGTAAGCCTTAATTATAATACACTCAGAATTCTTCTGCGTAGGTTGGGCTCCTATCCCCCAACCTTGCTGGCACCAGGCACATGCATTAACCGATTGTGCCACAGAGACCAGTTCGTAAATGAACAGCAAGGCATGTAATATGCATTGGAAAAAATGACCATGCTTATAACCACAGTCAAAACCACACAATTTATATGCAGGGGCAGTGGGATGGAGGGAATTGAGGTGAGGGCGGTTTGAGGGGGGTGGGGATGCTTGCTAGGGGTGGTCCTTTTATGTGAAAATCTGGTCGCCCTAAGATAGATTTTCACAAAGGATCACAACACAGCCGACTGGGCGTGTATGAAATTTAGCAGAACCCGCTTTGGCGATGGGAAGACGCCCATACAACATCACGGCCACTGACTGCACAATAATTTTTTAGAATTTTTACATGGTGCCCCATCACCGGGGGTCAAGGTGGGCGGGGAGTAAAATCTCTGTTCAGGAGACTTTGGGACCTGGGTATCGGAGGCCAAAACGTGCTGGTCCTCCTAAATTAAAGCCATGTTAGATAAATCCATTTCTATGTTGTGGCAAAACGAAGCCACTTTACTTTAAAGTAGTTAGGTATACACCTCCAAAGAGCACTCAAGGTTTACGCAGTAAAAATGTTTAGCTCGCCTATCAAGTAGGCCAACTGCAATTAAAGGATGGAACGCATGCATTTAGGCCATGGTGCTAAGAGGTAAACAGGAGCAGCTACAAGCCTTTTCTGAAAAGGGGAAGATCTAAGCTCTTGATATTAGGGTGGTAGAAAACGAGGCCATAATTTTGCTCTCTCAACACCCATACAACTGATGCTAGCGGCGATCTTTTCAAATTTAGATATGACGATCGTATCCACGCTAGCCGTTCCCAAAGCTTTCTCTACTGCGAAGCTGTAGCATTTCTCTCAAACGTGCTGGGGAGTAAGACCAGAAAACTACACAACCAAAAGTGTGGCAGCTCTAAAAAAAGGGCACGTCGGCTCCTCGACGGTGAAAGACCTTCGCGTATTGTAGGCATTCGGAGACAGCATAGTAGGGATCTTGCAAATGTCCTGACCACTGGGCTGTGAATTTCTTGCAAACAAGTCATCAATATTTTTGTAGAGAGGTACATTATATTACAGTAATCTGCTCTGGAAACCATTGTTTATGCCCGATTGACACTGCCGCAACCTGGATGGCTTCTAAACTTTTCTGCAATCAAAAGGTAAACCAACCAGTTCTCGTTTTACGCTATTTCATTGGAGCTCCAGTGGAGAATTTGGATTAATAAAAATAATTAGGGTTTTGACGTTGCGCAAAGGTGGAATGCTTCACCCATCAATTGAAAACAAACCTATGCTACAAGTTTGCAGATGGCAACGGGAAAAGCTGGTTTCTTCTGCTTGACATCACCAATCTAGTATTAACGCCAACCAATTAGCATTGCTCCGGGTGGCTTTTCATTTCTAAGGAACTCTTAAGGTTTCAGCCTGGTTTCAGAATAACTATTGTCTGCACTGTAGACCTTCAAAATCACAAATAAATCTTACGTGATTAGGTGCTATGGGGGGACCCTGAGGGACTCTACATTATGGTACAATTTTGCAAGCCACAACTAGATCAAGCGATGCGCGGACAGTTAAGAATGATTCAAACCATACACAATGTGTTGGCTGAAGCTCCAAAGAGGCTCACACCCATTTGTCGCCACAGCACTTGTATTGCATTTTGTCATTTATATAGCGCCTTTATCTCATTAGTATGGCTCCAATGAGCTTGTTGTGCAACACCCTCGGGGGACCGAAGTCCAAGAAATTGGAACATTGTTAGGAGGAATAGAATGCATGTGCGCATTAGGCCAAGAAAGGGAGTTGGGTGGGCTGGCTGAGCGCCAATAAGTTACCCATGATGGCCAGGCATGCGTATGGGTGCTGAGAGGTGGTCAAGAGTGTGCAGGTTCTGTCCACCTAAACTGAATTGGTTATAGCTCGTAGCTGTATTCTGCTGGAGACTCGTCATTTATCCAGCTAGATCGAATTATGTGTTCAACGTACGCCGCCCCCCCCAGAGCATTCACTGCAACTTATGCTGCATGCTACATTTTATAAGCCACCATTCAATGCAAAATGACTGTACTCTAGCCGCCTGCAGGACACATGTACCAACGCAATGGGCCAAAGTCTAAGAGGGCGGTGTGAAAAATGCAATTACACATTGTCTTTTGTCTAACCTGGGCCATAATGTGGTTTGCAGCATTTGATTGGCACTGGACGAAAGACCCAGGCCTGCCATAATGAAATGTAGTCCAAAGTAATGAAGCACACCGGCTTAATGAAGCGGGTGGCTTGAGTATCAACACAGACAAACATGTGTAGGACGCGCTCTGCAAGGATTTCCCCAGGAGGTGTACAACTTGTGTGCACAACTTGTAAAGTGGTCAGAATACCCTACGAAGCTGTATTCTTTGCAGGCAGAAGGGTGGCTACAAAGTGGGGTAGGGCACAGGGTGAACCCCTGGGGGGCGGTCTGCCTTCCTCTGCATGTGTTCCCTTAAGCACAAGGACCTGCACAACGGGGTCGGGGCGCGGGCTAGCAAGTGTGCAGCAGCACCCCCTATAAGAATCGAAATGCGGCAACATTCGCAGCTCCACCCATGCCAGCCCCTAGCTCGGAAATGCGCAACAGTGCTCTGCACCACGTGTGCAGCCGTTGAGGCACCAAATGAGGTTGTGTGAATGTGTGTGTGTGTGCACGTGTGGGAGGGGGCGTGGTCGTGCGTGGACGCCCAGTATTCGCTACGTGTTGGGCCTACTGTCATCGCTCATCCAAACTCCGCCGTGTATGGTTAAAGTAGGAGAGAACCAGAATCCCAGGTTCAGAACAAAAATAGCGAAAAGCGCAGTAGCCGCCAGCCTCTGGCAAAACGCTTAGACCTTTAACAGCGCAATGACTCATGCACAAGCGGCTGCATAGAAAAGCGGAAGGGGTGGAGGGGGGCGGGGGGTATGCACCACTGTGCATATGAAAGAGAAGAAAAGAAAGGGAAACGTAAGTGAACCCTAGAGCCGATCTTGGCACCGACATTGGAAGTTTGACTTCTATTAGTGTCTGAAAACAGTGTCACGCCGAGACGCGTCCTGCGGCTCTTCCTCCCGACCCCACCCAGTGTCCCCAAACGCACCAACCACGGAGCGCGCGCACCACCCCCCGATTCTCCCTCCCCATCCAGAGCTCTCCAAAACAAACACAAGAAACGGCAGGCTTTCCGTACGCATCAAGCTCGCGGCATTTCAGCTGGGCGTATCGTCGTACTACGTGCCCTTATCTGCCAGCAGCAGCCTAGAATCGGAACATAAATTACAAAAATCCGATCCTGGGGTAGTCGGAATAGAAGTCGCACGTGCGAGTTTGCTGCCCCTCTCGTCTCTCGCGAGCTTCAGAACAGCTGACCTGTAAAATGAAGTGACTCATGGGAGAACGTTGCAAGGTTGAATTTGACAGCTGCACCAATATGCAAGGTGAACGGTGTCTCCACTGTGCAAAATCCTGCGCTCACTTCTGCTCCTTGGCACAAGAGTCACCTGGCAAAGCTCAGCCCTCAGATGGCCAAACTCAATGCAACTCCGGTTCAGGGCCCCACTCCCATCTCATGGCCATGCACCTAGCTCCACAGTCCCAAGCCCCAGCAGCAAGCTCCGCCGCTCCTGTAGACCCTCACGTGGCCCAGTTCCAAGATCTGCCCATCACCTCCATCCCATGGCCCAGTTTCAAGGTCCGCGCACCCCGCGGCCCATCACCTCCATCTCGTGGCCCAGTTCCAAGGTCCGCACACCCCGTGGCCCATCACCTCCATCCCGTGGCCCAGTTCCAAGGTCCGCACACCCCGTGGCCCATCACCTCCATCTCGTGGCCCAGTTCCAAGGTCTGCACACCCCGTGGCCCATCACCTCCATCCCCTGGCCCAGTTCCAAGGTCCGCACACCCCGTGGCCCATCACCTCCATCTCGTGGCCCAGTTCCAAGGTCCGCACACCCCGCGGCCCATCACCTCCATCCCGTGGCCCAGTTCCAAGGTCTGCACACCCCGTGGCCCATCACCTCCATCCCGTGGCCCAGTTCCAAGGTCTGCACACCCCGTGGCCCATCACCTCCATCCCCTGGCCCAGTTCCAAGGTCTGCACACCCCGTGGCCCATCACCTCCATCCCGTGGCCCAGTTCCAAGGTCCGCACACCCCGTGGCCCATCACCTCCATCTCGTGGCCCAGTTCCAAGGTCCGCACACCCCGCGGCCCATCACCTCCATCCCGTGGCCCAGTTCCAAGGTCTGCACACCCCGTGGCCCATCACCTCCATCCCGTGGCCCAGTTCCAAGGTCTGCACACCCCGTGGCCCATCACCTCCATCCCCTGGCCCAGTTCCAAGGTCCGCCCACCCCGTGGCCCATCACCTCCATCCCGTGGCCCAGTTCCAAACTCCGGCCATCCCGTGGCCCATCACCTCCATCCTGTGGCCCAGTTCCAAGGTCCGCCCATTCCGTGGCCCATCACCTCCATCCCGTGGCCCAGTTCCAAGGTCCGCACACCCGTGGCCCATCACCTCCATCCCGTGGTCCAGTTCCAAGGTCCGCCCATCCCGTTGCCCAATCACCTCCATCCCATGGCCCAGTTCTAATCTCCTCTCTTCCTTCCACCCAATGCCTTCAGAAGTCATAGTCCATCTTCTGCCACCCTCAGCTTTGGTCCATTAACCCAACTCCTTCAAGTGATGCCCGCTGTGTGCATTCTGCCTCTACCTGCCCCCTCCCGCCCCCCCACCCCCCAACACTCTCCACATGCAGCCTGTGGCCCTGCATTAAGTGCTTCCTGCTTGGGGGTCACACGTCTCAATTCTGGGGAAACTGTGCCTCAAGCTTCAACCTGTTGGTCCATGTTCAACTGCCCCCTCCAAGCGGACAGCTCAACGCTTCAACCTACTGGGGCCCTGCAGGGCTGTAGAAATTAAAACAGCCGCCATCTTTGTTTCCCCCTTCGATGCAAGAGATAGCCGAGGGTATCGGAAAGTAAAAACAAACAAAAACAAAATAAATAGAAGGAAGCCGTTCACAGGGCAAAAAACATGCAAATGCCACGGGGGGGGGGGGGGCAAGAAGACAAGTGACATGTGGGAGTTCGAGAGGGGGTGCAGGGACCGAGTTTGCAACACAAAGCTTTTGTGTAACCTCGGCTATCTGACAGAAAAGAATTGTGAGGGAAATGGGAGAGCGCATGGGAGGTGTGGAGGCCTTTAGGGGAGTAGGGGGGGGGGAAGCTGGCACAGATGAGGGGGACAGGCAGGGAAAGCATTTTTGGGTTTCACACTTTCTTCCTTTAACATACATATATATTTATTCATTCATTCATTCTGGCATTAGAACACACACAGAACGTATTCTGGGACAACTGCACACATGGAAAATCTTCTGGGTTAACGACACCAAATGCATTAAGGGACTAACTTCTGGTATTACAAGAAACATGAAACCGATCCTGGGATTAGAACACAATGGGAATACTATTGGATGGGAACTAATGGGAAACTAGTCAGGACTGCTTGGAAGGCAGCGTAAATCATCATCTCACACACAAGCACTTTGTGCAAAGGGCAGGACTTCACCAGCATCCACAGATGCCCATGTCAACTGCCCAATTGCCAGACGCCACGGTCGCGCTTGGTCAGTCTGCAGTATATTTTGATGTAATTTTTTGCAAATCCGAATGCTATATAAATAACCAGCCCTAGAGAAGAGGTGTAACCGCCACTTCGTCGTCTCAGGACGATAGCTCAGCAGCAACGTGCTCACCTTGGAAGCAAGACGACACGGAGCAACACAGGTTCGATCCCCGGGTCCGTGCTTAGAAACCTCTGGGTATTAAGCGCGTTATAAATAACCCATCATATCAATTACTCTTTAACAGTATATAAGTACCCTCCCCCATCCCCAAAAAAACATGAAAAGGGCAAAAATAGTGCAACAAAGAAACATTCAAGAACCTGCCCCTTTTTTGGACCCATACAGTTTCAATTCTATTTTCAGATCATGCCTACCGGCAGGGGTGCCACAGTAGTGAGCTCTGCTGTTGGCACTGCCTGCACTGAAGAGTGACTTTAAAGGTGAGAAGGAGGCTTAAAGAAGGGAAGATCACACAAACATGCATTCTTGAGTGAAGGAAGGTTTGCTACATGCAACCAAATGGCCCCATGCATTCATGAGTGTATGAAGGTTTTGCTACATGCAACCAAACGGCCCCATGCTTGAGTGAATTGACCCCATGCATTCATGAGTGAAGGAAGGTTTGCTACATGCAACCGAAAGACCCCATGAATTCTTGTGTGTATGGCCCCATGCAGTCATGAGGGAAGGAAGGTTTTCTACATGCAACCAAATGGCCCCATGCATTCTTGAGTGAAGGAAGGTTTTCTACATGCAACCAAACGGCCCCATGCATTCTTGAGTGAAGGAAGGTTTTGCTACATGCAACCAAACGGCCCCATGCATTCATGAGTGAAGGAAGGTTTTGCTACATGCAACCAAACGGCCCCATGCATTCATGAGTGAATGACCCCATGCATTCATGAGTGAAGGAAGGTTTTACTACATGCAACCAAACGGCTGCACGCATTCTTGAGTGAATGGCCCCATGCATTCATGAGTGAAGGAAGGTTTTACTACATGCAACCAAACGGCCCCATGCATTCATGAGTGAAGGAAGGTTTGCTACATGCAACCGAACGGCCCCATGTATTATTGATTAAAGGAAGGTTTGCTACATGCAACCAAATGGCCCCATGCAGTCATGAGGGAAGGAAGGTTTTCTACATGAAACCCAACGGGCGCATGCATTCTTGAGTGAATGACCCCCATGCATTCTTGAGTGAAGGAAGGTTTTCTACATGCAACCAAACGGCCCAATGCATTCTTGAGTGAATGGCCCCATGCATTCATGAGTGAAGGAAGGTTTGCTACATGCAATCAAAAGATCCCATGAATTCTTGCTTGAGTGAATGGCCCCATGCAGTCATGAGGGAAGGAAGGTTTTCTACATGCAACCGAATGGCCCCATGCATTCTTGAGTGAAGGAAGATTTTTCTACATGCAACTGGACGGCCCCATGCATTCTTGAGTGAAGGAAGGTTTGCTACATGCAACCAAATGGCCCCATGCATTCATGAGTGAAGGAAGGTTTTGCTACATGCAACCAAACGGCCCCATGCATGAGTGAATTGACCCCATGCATTTATGAGTGAAGGAAGGTTTGCTACATGCAACCGAAAGACCCCATGAATTCTTGTGTGTATGGCCCCATGCAGTCATGAGGGAAGGAAGGTTTTCTACATGCAACCGAATGGCCCAATGCATTCTTGAGTGAAGGAAGATTTTTCTACATGCAACTGGACGGCCCCATGCATTCTTGAGTGAAGGAAGGTTTTCTACATGCAACCAAACGGCCCCATGCATTCTTGAGTGAAGGAAGGTTTTGCTACATGCAACCAAACGGCCCCATGCATTCATGAGTGAAGGAAGGTTTTACTACATGCAACCAAACGGCTGCACGCATTCTTGAGTGAATGGCCCCATGCATTCATGAGTGAAGGAAGGTTTTACTACATGCAACCAAACGGCCCCATGCATTCATGAGTGAAGGAAGGTTCGCTACATGCAACCGAACGGCCCCATGTATTATTGATTAAAGGAAGGTTTGCTACATGCAACCAAATGGCCCCATGCAGTCATGAGGGAAGGAAGGTTTTCTACATGAAACCCAACGGGCGCATGCATTCTTGAGTGAATGACCCCATGCATTCATGAGTGAAGGAAGGTTTGCTACATGCAACCGAATGGCCCCATGCAGTCATGAGGGAAGGAAGGTTTTCTACATGAAACCCAACGGGCGCATGCATTCTTGAGTGAATGACCCCATGCATTCATGAGTGAAGGAAGGTTTGCTACATGCAACCGAATTGCCCCATGCAGTCATGAGGGAAGGAAGGATTTCTACATGAAACCCAACGGGCGCAAACATTCTTGAGTGAATGACCCCATGCATTCATGAGTGAAGGAAGGTTTTCTACATGCAACCGAACGGCCCCATGTATTATTGATTGAAGGAAGGTTTGCTACATGCAACCGAATGGCCCCATGCAGTCATGAGGGAAGGAAGGTTTTCTGCATGAAACCCAACGGGCGCATGCAGAACTGTGCTTTGAAACAGGACAACGGCTTCTGAATCCAAAGCCCACGTGCAGCCACCATTTTCAAAATCTACATCCTGAAAAGGTGTAGGCTCTTTTGGACACATCGGCAAGGCCGCCAGCTACCCTCATCCGGTCAAAAGAAACATGCATGCATACTTCTTTTTCCAAACGGAAAACTGTCCAATTGCTGTAATTAATTAATGAGCGCTCTGGAGAAGCATGCTGACAATGCAGAATTTGAGAATATACTCATTAACCGCGAAAACCTCACTAATTAAGCATTTCAATCCCCGGAATTGGAGAAATGCAACTCTGGCAAACAGAAGGTCAATTACGTTCCATTTGACCAAGATGTCAATGTCTACGTTTGCATCCTTATTCCGCCACTTCGGGGGGGAAAACCAACCAGGCGTGGCTTGTTCCGGCATCACACCTTTGCAAATCCTGAACTGCAGAACAAATGAAATGTGGAAAAGCAGTTGGCAAAGAACGTGAACAAATTCCATAACTCCTACTCTATGCCAAGTAAACCAAGAGGGCAAACAATTCAAACATACACATCAAAACGTACATCGTTTACATCGAACATTTGCTAAAGGGGTGATCTAGGACTGCTGGTAAAAGTTTAGAAAAATAAAAGTTAGTTAAAAAAAGAATTGTGGATAGAAAGCACATGAAGTTAATATATGCCAGGAAAATGCTTTCCTCCCAGCCTACCACTGCATCCAAGCAAAAGATTTCAAGTTGGCGAAACCTTCTGGTCATGTAGATAAATGATAATTTATCTAGAGACCCAATCAATTTCGTCTTCAGAACACTACAGATGGGTGAGCCTGATCTTTGGCAAACTGAAGGGCCCTGTTAGATGGGCAGCAAGCACCGATGCCACTGAACCCGCGGAGAAGGCAACAGGAGGATAGCCACTGACCTAGCAGACATCTTCTCGCACGACTGCTCCACCATGAACACCGGCTCTTTGGAGAAAATTATTTACTTTCCAAGGACTAAAATCAAGATACAAACTTGGGGAAGGGTATAAGTATTCCAGCCTGCTGCCCGTTTCCTCCACATGGGCACAAGAAAGGTGTTTAAAGGCCACTTCCAACCGTCGAAGACAGGATCAGAGTCTAGCATAAGATTGTCACAAAAATAAATTTGGGCCAGAGTCAATACCCAAGACATAGTTTTGGGGCAAAATGTCTTGCAAATTTTGCATTTTAGATAATACTTGTCTTGTACGATTGGCTGAAACTGCTTGCTGCGCAGTGAGTAACTCTGCAAATGGACCCACATTGACCACAAAAATAAAAAAGGGGAAATGGCTCACAGTAGCATGGGTGCTTGCATTGAGGACATTGTCCCACTACCGGAAAGGCCAGTGTGCTGCATAGCATTACTGCATCAGCAGATGTGGGCCTGCCACACAAGTGAACTCCAAGTCTAAGAGGGGGAAATGCAAGGCAAGCAATCAGTGCAAGGGAAATACAAAACATTAAATTGAACAAAAAATTAAAACCACAAAAAAAACTAATGTACCATTTGCCTTGCAAGACTCCACTGTACAGCCTTCCTTGGAGGGTTCCATCCCCTCACCAGGTGGATACTTCATAATGGAATATTGGCCCAACACATCTCCCCTCCCCACTCAGGCCCTGAGGGTTTGCTGAAGATGCACCAAGTAGCACCTTCCAGGTGCACAACCACATGCAAGCACCATTTCCAAAAAGACTACTGCATTACTACCTTAACCTTCGTATAGGGGGTCGGCGGCCGGGGGGGGGGAATGTCACAACATACAGACACACCACATGTTGGGTACTTATAGGTTATCACTTCCTGAAGCAGGCCAACATTGCCTCAACCATAAAATAGCCCTCTGGCCCAGGATGCATAAATGCTGTCAAAAATATTGCCGGCCTTCGGGGGAAACAACCCATGTGCACCACAAATGCAGACAATTTCATATTACATTTATTACACATGCGTGATGCAACATCATAGAGACAATTAACGGTGGGGAATGGAATGTAAACACCCCACAAAGGTGGTTTTGGTGGTTCAAAGAGGGATTCCCATAATTGTTACTCTGGTCAAAGATCACAGTGTGGTTGCACCATTGCTAAGGGTTGTCAGGCACGCTCTCCTTAGGCGCTTAATTACTCTATAATGAAGTTCTATTTTACAGTCATTTGGCTCACTTATATATGTGCATCTGCATGTGCTTTGAAACATTCTACGGCAGAGAGCGGTTGTAATTTTCTGTAGCCACCTCCGGTGCAATGCAAAATAAAAGATGCGAGCGTGCTCCTCATCCTACAGTCCCAGGTGGTCTATGAAATCGTCCCCATAGACGCAGTTACACAATGTGCAACTCTTCAGGACAAGGGGATTTAGCAACAAGTTCGCCCTCAAAGAACACGCGGCAATGGTACCGCGCACCCCAACCACACTCCCATGTGTGCATGCCTCCAAAATCCTCCAATAGCAGCAGTTTCTTTTTGCAAAGAAGATGGCTTTAATGCGGCTACTGCCACCACCTCTTCTTCATGGTGCTACTTCATGAAACCACCACTGGGATCTTTACACAACGACAAGAGCAATGCATTGTCCAGGCCACCGTACCACTTGCTCTCTCATCCCTAACTTTACTACCTGAATTTAGCTGCTTTAGTCCCAAACCAAGATTCCACTGATCTTACCAGAGATCAATTGAACAGTTCTATGCGGCAAACAATAAGCGAAACCATTGGCCAATAGCAGGTCCATCATATTTGTAGATACATGACGATATGATGGGTTACTTAGAACACGCTTAATACCCAGAGATTTCTAAGCGCGGACCCGGAGATCGAACCTGTGTTGCTCTGGGCCATCTTGCTTCCAAGGCGAGCACGTTGCCCCTGAGCTATTCTCCCATGCAATGAAGTATTCACATTTATCAGGCAATAAAAAGCCAACTTATTGGCCAATAAAAGGTCCATTATATTACTATGTACAGTGCATGCGTGGACAATTTTGAAGATTATAAAACATTTAGGAAGCATCATTCAAGGGCAAACATCTGATAGGTGAGAAAAACGAAAAATTACGCCAGGACTAAAGCTCCTGATTCAATATCCGGATTTGCGGCTTTAAGAATAAGTCCATTTAAATGTAAATTTGTTTTAAAAGTACTCCAGACTCGACAACATAATGAACACAACTTCCCGGTCACTAGGGCGATAAACAAATAGTGAAGTTGATGAATTAGAAAATCCCAGAGATTTAGTCCCTTCAGCAAAGATATCAGCATAATAACAGTCCGTGCAAGTACTAAAACAGAACATGAATTAAAAACAGCCCCGCGCCTGCGTGGGCTGTCTAAGGTTAGGTTGAGGCACTTACCGGGCAACTACAGGAAGATTGTTCTTCATACCAACGTTGAGACATCTGGTTCTTAAGGGGCAACACAGAAACCGCTAGCAATATCTTCACCCACCACATGCCAAACTACTCACCAAGTGAGGAAGGTGCAGGAGATCGCATCCAATGGCCCAATGTCACAGACCACACCAGATCGCTTCCGATGTCCCTATTGCTCACGCCAATGTCATCAACTATTTTAAATCGACGCGCTTGCAGGGGCTGCCATGCAGCTCTTGAAGAAAACCACCATAGGTCCTTGTAGGATGCATATAAATAAGACTAGCAGTATTTGACAGAGGTGTTGCACACATCGTGTGCGCGGAGCTCTTAATCCTCCTACATGGTAACATGTAGCTAGTGTTGCATGTTTCTCAGTTTCAAAGCCTGCTGTGGAAAGGGTCTTAACACTGACTGAGCAGCAGTGGAGGCCTTCCACGAAAGCTCACAGAAGGCGCTCGGACACCATCCCTGTTAGAAGGGCACCCTGCTGCCATCTCCGCCTAAATGAACATTACCCTCCGAATGGATGAACAGCAAAAGAAATGGTGAAAAGGGGAGCAAACTTGAGAATGTGGGGCTCATGGTATCATTAGTTAGGTCTGGCACAAAGGTTTCCAAGGAGTTTGGGCAATGCACTAGCCAATAAGGGTACAGAGATTCTGCAAAAATCGAGATTGAAGTATTAGTGAAAGAGATGCCGTTGGAGAAGGGGGACTAGGATGGCCAGTCCAGAATTACAACATGGTCAGTCTGCTTGCCTTCACTTGCCTGCAGAAGCAGCACCCTTGTAGGTCAAGGCATGGTGCACCCAGCTTTGTAGGGCACCTTGAAGACTTCAGCCTCCACCTTTGGGATGTTCTGCTCCTCATTTCATTATGATGAAGCCCTTACAGGATTTCGTTAATCAATTACTGTGAAACCAGATATGCCTTGGCTGTTGCGGGAATATCATTTAACTTGATGTTGGCCCCCGTCGCCGTGTGAGAGGAGTTGGAGGCTGTTGCGAGACACTGGGGTAGAACTCTGGGAGAGACGACCAGGGTTTCTCACCTGTGCCCCAATGATCTGACAAGCATCAAGCAACGCCCCCCTATGGCCCCAGCAAGTTAGAGTGAGGTTTGAGGTGGCACTCAGCCTGCCAATGTATAGACTTAAGAGGTTGAATGTGGTTCCCCGGGTCTTCATATCTCAAACCAACCATTTGTCTGAACCGAAACGTTTTGCCTCCCATAACCCTCAGCATCTCGCTTGTGGTAATGGAGAGCCTCCATATTGCCCCCTTCCCTCATTTGCCAAGTCGCAGATCCTTGTGTCACACAGGATACAATTGTTGCGAGGGGGGCACACCGACCGTGGGAACGTGAGAAAGTGACATGGGACCGGTCTGCAAGAAGCCAGTGGCAGAGCACCGGTAGGACACCATGTGGTAAGGCCCCCTTCATGCATTACTAGGACCTCTGATGCCTTATAACGACATGTTCCTGTTTTGTTGTGTTTTGTCCAAGTGCCCCTATGCCCCAGGGCTCTGCTTCCGTGCCATACAAATAAATGCAATATTATGACTTCTATGCCTTCAAGGCTCGCTCTGGCAGCTTATGCTCTGCTGTGTGTGATCTCAGGTGTGTTTGCCCATCAAGGCCTCAGACTGCTCTCCACACTAGCCAGCTCATTCTACATTCCACCACATAATACACATCATCTAAGCCAACCGCGAAACTGACCCACATGCAGATCTCTGGGTATTTTTCCGGTTTGCATGCATCAACACAACAGCAAAGCCATCTTTCTTTTTATCTCCCGCACACCGGCCCCCCTCTTTCAGATCTGCCAGAGCACCTGGATCCCCCCACCAAAAATGGCAGTGGAGCTCTGCATCACTCCCAATAAAATACAGCCGTGGAGGAGAACCCGGCTGGTTCCGAACTCATGCAAAGAAAGAAATGTATGTGGTTCGGTTACAGTCACTTAACACAACGCGAGTAGGACTCGTGTAGATCCAGCAGGCAACAGTCATTATGCTTGCTCACTGTGTCCTGAAGAGGCAGGAAACCTACCACCCATCCTTGAAACACTGGTGTATAGGCGCTTTATAAACGTCCTATTATATATCAGATCATATCCTAGAAGAGCAATCTCTGATTGAGGATCAGAGATAAGTACCATTTCCTCCTTCACGTCCCAACCACCAATGCGCTATGCTCCTAATCCGGAGTTGTATTCATCATTAGTTTGTCACATGTCTGGTTCAGAGGAAGATTTATTCAGTAAACCCATCGCAAAGGTGGGGAGTCCTCTACTGAGGTTGGGGCGATGTTAAACTAAAGACAATAGGTTTCCACAATTATACTTTCTGTCATGTGTGTCCAGTCATGGGTTAAATCCCAGCCTTCCTGAATCAAATCTCGTGCTAATCCGTCCTCTCGAGTCTCGTGGAAAACTACAATTAGCCCTGATTTGAGAAAGACGGTGGATCCGTCGAAACATGTGTAATCACAGAGGGCACTCTTATTTGAAGAAAAGAAAAATTAAATCTATTTACATTGAAAAATTGAGGCAACGGCTACTTGTTTTTTTTCTCAAAGGAATATGGGCGCATGGGTAATAAGTCAAAGTAACCATTTTGGAATCACTTAAATTATAGTCACTTGGCAACTTTGAAGAGTTATCCTGAAACCATGAATTCATAAATTTATAGACCCTCCGGCCTATCTCAAGTAATGTTAATCACCTGCGCTACCTACGCAGATATCTACTGTTGAGAATAAATAAAGTACCTGCTTTGGCAAACATTGGTCCACATCTTTCGCTGGTAAAAACAGTAAGGATATGCCACGTGTGGGGTGTAATGGGCAGAGAGGAAAGCGCAAGACACGTCCCAACAGAATGCTGGGAACATGACCCACTTTATAAGAGCATGTTGGGTCCATTTGTAAGGACTAGCGATGGAGAAAGTGTCCAGAGTTTTGGTGCCCCCGTTTGAGCAGAGAAAACCAATCCATGCACATTGCACTTCATAGTGTGTGATTAAGAGTGAGGGACATTGTCAACTAAGGAGATAAAGCAACTTATTTTAGTAATGAATGTATTGAATATTAATGAAAATTGAAAAGTGTTATGTAGGATTAGTTGCACTAATGTATTGTTGAATGATATGTGAAATGTTTGTAAGAACAAAACACATTAAATTAAATGAGATCAAAAAGGCGCAAGTGCTCTTACAGTGGCTATTGAAAAATGTCAATGTTTTCTTGGTTTAACCATTCCTTACGGTAGATTCGTGTGTGTACATGCTGTGTATTATGTAGCGCAAACCTATTTGTGAAGAAACAAAGTTGCGTACAGAAAGGAGCTACATGGATAGGGAGGTAGAATACGGCTACAATTAGTTAATCCGTTGATTTTCCGTTTGGTTGCTAGAATAATTACACAGATCAAAAAACATGTACGATTCCTCTGGAAAGGTGAACCCGACCACACATTTCAAGAAAGCAAGTCTTTCTTCCCTTCCGTATCCATTCTGAAATGGCCAGGCTTCAATAAAACATTTGCTGGAAAAAATCCATGCTTCAGCTCAAGGCTTGGGGGCTCGCCTGTCTCAAGGGGGTACCAGATCTGGGGAATTACACCTACTCTCTTACTAGTCCCTCACAATAACACCATTGCACAATCTAGATGACTGATCCGTGCTGGCAGTAATAGTTTCTCCACTGTGTAAAAGCTTTGATAAAGGAGGGGGCAGTTCACAAGATCGCGGTTTGGCTAGATCACCAGAGCTTCCTCAAGCCGATGAATTATCCAAACCATCATCATGACTGATAAAAGCTATTCAGTTTCTGGACTCAATTGATGAACACCAGTTTGCTCCTCTACGGGCAGATGCATAATTAAGCTTAGATGACACAGATCAGCTACAAGAATTGGAGACTCCTCTCAGTGTATCCAGAGTCTCGGTATCCTCCAAAATAGCAGATTTTTCCCTTACTGAAGAAAAAGAATTCAGCACAAAATGCCACTACACACTTCACACTACTAAAAAAAAAACATATTTAAGCCATCTTCTACTGAAGAGACTTTTTTTCACAAGGACAATAAAAGTTCTTTGGATGACACTTAAAATCCTGTGCAATGAAATAGTGTCACAATACTTCTTGGCCGGACACTGAGGTTCTTTTAACACACAGAGAAACTGATTTAGTAACAAATGTTTTAGAAGTCTAGAGGAGGTCCATCAGTGCTACCATATGCAAAGAAATGCGTGACCTGCTTGAAGTCACAAGCACCAAAACAGGGTTGTTGCAACTATCTCCCATGCTAACCAGACTACAGCAAAGGAGGTCCAGCGATTTTATTATAGACTAGTGTGCATCCAATGAGTATGCTAGGTTACTATTGGCACCCGATAGGTTGAAACCACTTCCTTAAGCACTGGAACTTACAATTTTTGCGGTCATTAGCCATTCAAATCTCCTCGCATATGATACGTTCAAAAATGTTGTCATTTTGTCCCACTTCTGCCTGCACTTGATGCCACCAAACATCTTTCCAAAAGTAATCACCCTCAATCCAACTGTCAGAGGGAATGTGTTAATCTGGACAGCGAGCAACATTTTTGCTAATTTCATGCACAATAATCAAGAAAGAAGGCAAATGTTACCTATAACAATTAATTGCACAATTCTATGCAAAGGTCTGATTCTGGTCAACTTGGAGTTCCACCCCAGTTAGATTGCTTAAGATTTTCTAATGTCAAATGCTCTTTTCGTCCTGAATTCATCACCTCGAGTGTCTTCTCTGGGACGCTCGAAAATGTTGTCATTTTGTCCCACTTGTGCCTGCACTTGATGCCACCAAACATCTTTCCAAAAGTAATCACCCTCAATCCAACTGTCAGAGGGAATGTGTTAATCTGGACAGCGAGCAACATTTTTGCTAATTTCATGCACAATAATCAAGAAAGAAGGTAAATGTTACCTATAACAATTAATTGCACAATTCTATGCAAAGGTCTGATTCTGGTCAACTTGGAGTTCCACCCCAGTTAGATTGCTTAAGATTTTCTAATGTCAAATGCTCTTTTCGTCCTGAATTCATCACCTCGAGTGTCTTCTCTGGGACGCGAACCATCACATTAATCAAAAACTAGCAACAAAAAAAAAAAGGAGGGAAACACAAAGGATCTCTGGCCCCTACCTCAGTGAGCAAAATGGTCTGGCTGCCACGATTCCTTCATATCACGAATTCTCATTGAAAATTCGAAACCCATTAGTGATGTTGAATGGACAAACTTAAAGTGGAAAAGTGGAAGACCTGATGTTTTGTTTGGCTTTTCCATCCTGGTGGTAAGAGACATCTTTATGGTAGGACCCTCCTTGGGAAGTGGGGAGGGGCACACAGCTGCCTGATGCAAAGAATTATTTGCCCATTTTATTAAATTCAGTTAAAAAAAAAAAACATGTCAGGATATTTATAGTGCGCTATTGAGTCTAAAAACTTGCTGTCTTGCTGTGGAGAAGCACATTCCATTCCGATCAAATGATCTTGCCAGAGTGCAAAAACACAAGCTGCGTGCTACTAGCCAGCCAGACAAAAAGTCCCTTGCCACCTCAATTCTAGACATAACTAGTACACTACTTCTTACTTGCCAAGAGTCAAATATCACTAGCCAATGGCTCATGCAAATTCTACAGCCTGAATCATGCACCTCTTACAGTTTGTGCATTCAGTTATAGTATAGCTTCTATACTGTTTTCACGTCCTTGTGGACAATATATTGATCACTTGCAAAACCCAAGTTGTAATGCATAGTGATAGATTTGAGTGCCATTGTGGCTCAGAAGACCGTGAAGTGTGTTAAGCACTTGTCAGGGAGATCTTTGTTCATATGCCAGATCACAGTACCAAATTCTGGCAAAGCAAACTCTGCCTTTCCTATGTCAGAGGTTGATCAACTTGAATGTACATATATTTTGGGGGCAGTAACTCCCATGGCTAGAAAACAACACCTGCATTAGCTATAAACATGAAATAACATTAGTATGGTGCCCTTCGAGCTCTGTTCCTCCTGAAGAGGGTTGTACAATTTGGGCGGCAACCACCGATGATAAGTGGCTGTGGAACCAAAGCAGTGAGCTTTACCACCCAAAGATACAGTGATCCTGGAGAAGCCGTCTGATCGCACTGTATAGCATTGTACAGTCTGCTGCGAAAATGTTTGTGCTCACGTTATGGTGAAATTGTTTAGGCCATTGCCTGATGTATCCTTTTATATAGGCCTTATTTTCTGGTATACTTATCACATAAACGGGTTGCTTTTTGTACAATTTCAAATGTTCTTCTGCACATCATGAACAATAATCCTTAAGTCTGTTTTGTGTGCATTTAAAGTTTTAAAATACAAGGCAATGGGAACACCTGATGAGAATTTTAGGATAGCATCTATTAGTATACTGGTACTTCTAGACTTCCCTTAAAGATGGAGAAAATTAAGCTAAACTCATTTCACCTTCACCATAGCATTGTTCTATAGTTTTGTTTAAAGTTGGGTTATTAAGTGATTTGTGTACTTATTGTTTTGTATACAAAACAGGGTATTGTGTTAGTTCATGAAAGTCAGACATTCACATACACGTGTGCCTTGCTATAGCACAAGAACCGGAAACCAGGTTGATCAAGTGCTCAGATCCCAGCGTCACCTCTAAATTATATTGTAATACTGGGCAAGCCAAATAATCAGTTACATTTGACAGTCTGTAAATATTTCAAAATAGTCATGCCCTATGAGTGATTTAGTTATCAGGTTACTCTTAAACACACTCACACAGTTTAGCTGGCTATAATGCCATTATATATTTATGACGATTGATATATCACACATCATAAAGTCGTCCATTTCTTCTCACACAACAGCAATAGCGCTTGAAGACCATGACCCACTTCTAATCTCAGTCCGAGTCCCAATAGGTTGCCCTTCCTATTCTAATCCGAATCTGCTATATATGCTATGCTATGTGTACCCATCTCATGGCGTCCGTTCTGTATCTGCTATGCATGCTATGGTATGTGTACCCATCTCATGGCTTCCGTTCTGGATCTGCTATATATGCTATGCGTAGCCATCTCATGGCTTCCGTTCTGTATCTGCTATGGTTTGGTATGAGTACCCATCACATGGCTTCCGTTCTGGATCTGCTATGGTATGTGTACCCATCTCATGGCTTCCGTTCTGGATCGGCTATATATGCTATGCGTAGCCATCTCATGGCTTCCGTTCTGTATCTGCTATATATGCTATGCGTACCCATCTCATGGCTTCCATTCTGTATCTGCTATGTATGCTATGCTGTCTCACGGCTTCCGTTCTGTATCTGCTATGTATGCTATGTATTCTATGTGTACCCATCTCATGGCTTCCGTTCTGTGCTTCCGTTCTGTATCTGCCATATATGCTATGCGTACCCATCTCATGGCTTCCGTTCTGGATCTGCTATATATGCTATGCGTAGCCATCTCATGGCTTCCGTTCTGTATCTGCTATATATGCTATGGTTTGGTATGAGTACCCATCTCATGGCTTCCGATCAGTCTCCTGTATCCATGCTTGAGCACTTGTATGTTCTCTGAGGCTGGTTCTATGCTGCGCTGGGTGTTCATACAGCAAGTAATGTGTTTCCTGCATTTATACCACAGCCCGCATACTTTCCACGTGGCTGCTTTTGCTAGAACACGTGTCCTGTACCCATACTAGAACTCAAGCACCCGGTCGCCAACTGCTAATGTTGCCCTTGAAATGTCACTTGCTTATTCTGATTGCAAGAAGAAAGAAGAGGGCAAAGGAACTTTAAGGGCAAACCCTTGCTTACTGCAGGACCAGAGTTTCTGGATCCCTTTATTTCATTAATTCGACAGGTCCCAGATCCCAAAATAGGCTACAATGGCCCTGCTAGTGGCACATTATCTTTTTTCATGTGTGATGACATCATCCCATACACCAGCAATCTGGGCTGGACTGCCCCCTTTTGGGGTGGGGCCAGAGGCGTTTCTAGGGGGTGGCTATGGGGGCTATAGCCCCTGGTCTTTTGGTTGTAGCCCCCGGATAGAATCTCTGGAGCTATAACCAAAAGACTAGCTAGCCCCCAGTCCTGACAATTTCGACATCAGCGTAGCCCCGGGTCTTTTCCAGACCTAGCTACACCCCTGGGTGGGGCTAATCCTTTTTTGCATATCGTCTTTCCCCGATGGTCTGAAGTGCTGCCAAGAGCAAAGCCAGAGGTTAAGGTTAATTCTAAACCTTCCAGCCATCACGCCGTTTCTTTTGCTATCATCCCAGACACACCTGGCTCTCCTTCCGTTTACACTTTGTTCATGAATGCTTCACCTGAATCAGAGGTCCATTGGATTACAGAATTTGTCAAGGTCGGCATCGCTACGTCATTTACAGGAAGGGTTATGACCCAGAACATCTCACCTAGGAAACAGTCTTTGGTCTATGCCCCTTGGTTGGTCCATTCATGTCACTGCAGAGTCTCCCGGAAGTCTGCTCTGGGCAAACGGATGCAGCAGAAGGTCCAACAAGGGTTTGCAGGCGGGCAGATCGCAAGGATGGTTTAGTAGTGGTAGGCTTTGTGAAGAAAGAACTTGCAATCCTGGTACCCAGGACAAGAGTGACATCTGATGGTTCAGATGGCAGGCCAGCACAGGCATACATAGCTGGCGCACACACATTTTCCCCACTTTATGACATTGCTGTCATGAAGTGGGGAAAACGTGTTTGGATTCAAAAATTAGGAACACAAATAAGATGCGGTAATTAACTTTAGGGTTAAACAGCACAGATAAAGAGTGCTAAAGATGTATTCACACACATTTAATTACATAGCTACTTCACACAGATAGGCTTGCTCCACTCACACGATATACACTTTTGCGGGCACCCAGCCCTCTTTCTGTTCCCTCTCCCCTAAATCGCATAGACTCCCTATGCTAGCAGCTTTCTTGGATTAATCAGAGGATGCCAGTCTCATTCCGGCTATCCTTCACCTTGTGTATGGTAAGCCTGGGTACGATACGGGCTTTGTTATTTTCTAGTATGCCTCTGTTAAATCTCAGGTTTCTTGGAGGTTTCTTTTAAGTACTGCCTATAAGCTGATACTATTGGCACGGGAAGAGGAAAGCGCGCGACCGGGAAGAAAGGCGAGCGCGTGACCGGGAAGAGAGGCGACCGCGCGACCGGTAAGAGAGGAGGCACATAGCCGGTGGGCGTTTGGATTTTTACCAACCCAGTGAGCACTCCCCGACCAGGCTATGCCAAATGCCATCCCAACCCACTACCTGCCAAATCACAGCCCTGGAATCTCTGTGCTACCTCTATGCTTTCAACTTGAGGCCAGTGTTGTTTCTAAGCAGCCTTCTCAAAGGCAATTGCAGCTGTAAACCAAATATATAATAACATAAATGCCTTAACAAATGTGCCTTCCACCACTTGATTTTGCACCGAAGTCTTATGAAAAAGAAAAAAAACAAGCATTGGACAGCCAAGCAGTTTCAGCTCTTGTATAAGCATTAGGTAGACATTGGTTAGACACGTCCTGTAATATGCCCAGGTAATGACCACATTTGTCAGCTGTTGCCATCTTATGGCTAGGGCAAGCAGTGCCTGGACAATGCCTCTCTAATGCCTACATAAAAGTCCAAGCTGTTGGCTGTGGCAATGCGGGTGTGCATTTGGTATGGGGAGGCATCTGAAAAAAGGTTGAACATTTCTGGTGCGATTGGAGTTACAGAACCGGTCTACAGTGAATGGAGTACTGCAGTAGTGTTGCTACCCAGTTTAATGGCACTCAGGAGCGATGAGGGAGGGGAGGGGCGGCACAAAGTACTTTATAACACACATCATTTATCATTAGTCCAGCACAGAGGCCTGTGCCCATTAGAGGATGCCAGAGAACTCTTCAAACGGGCATAGGAGCCAAGACCTTTTCTGAGGAGGAGGAAAGAGCGCGGCCATTTTGCTGGTCGTCATGACAACCAACAGGAGGCAAAGGTGTCTGTCGCTCTTAGCAGCAGCAAACACCAGCCACGGGGGTCCGGTCCCCCCGCCCCCCTCAGTCAGAGGAAGTAGGGGTGCAAGGGGAAGCTAAGGGGCTAGTTTAACAGTCCAGAAATGGCAGTCCCCGTTTAAAAGCAGCATGTACAGTTTTCGCCTTCTCATTTGTGAACCACAGGGGCACAATTCACATCATCGACCCACACCTCAAAAGGATTTGAAATGCCACAATGCTTGTATTTTGTCCCATTTCCTACAGTCATCGCAGCAGAGTTACAGGGTGCATCCACTGAGAAAGTGCTGGCGGCGACCACAACAGGTACCATGCAGTCACAAGTCATTAATATTCATGAGGAAAAATGTGCTACCTTTAGAATCATTGTATGCAAATTTAGCTCATGAATAATAATGAGGGCCATCTTGAAAACCCGGCATGAAGCCAGCCCTCGAGGCCTGGAGTTGCACAACCCAGAGTTAAAGTAACAGTACTTTGGGGTACTCACAGAGGCCTTGGGACATAAGGAACATGGTGAGAAGTCATGAGATATGGGGGGACAAGTAAATGGGTAAGAGGTCAGCAGTTTCTGAACAAGCAAATGTGTAAGTGGTAATGAGAATTAGGAACAGGAAAGACCAGCGTGGTTGTAAAAAAAGATTTTCATAGAAAGAGGTCGGATGACCTGGGTGTAGAGAGTGAGGGTACACCCAGAAGGAATAAAGTGTTCGGACAGGGACACAGTCAGGACACCCGCTCAGCGTTCAATCCATAGACAGATCACCTGTAAATTATCTCCTGCCAAATAAACCCACTTTGGCCTGCTCCTACCAACCCAAAAAAGTTGGCAGACTCTTTCTTTGGGGGGAGATTGGTTTGCATGGGAGTGGCGGGGCATGGAGGGGTTGTAAGAGTGGCGCAAAAGGAAGGATTCCAGAGAACAAGGTAATTAAACAGAAGTCCAATGCGTGGAGGGCTGAAGAAACAAGTGGGTGCTGTCTGGTGGGTTCCAAGCCCCTAAGAAAGCGGGACTCCCAACTGCATGCTGAAAGCAGCATGCACGATACTCTACACATTGAGGCAAGTTTCCATGCTAAACCGAGAAAACGCAGAGCTGAGATACAAAAGCCCTCGCTCAAGCTCACTGGGCAGGTAGATTCTGCGGCCGGGCCAGCACACGACCCCAGGGGGAAGGCACGGAAAGTGCAAGCACTCGGGTCACATCCATAACTGCCTAACCTCCGGAATTTTTCCGGAGACTCCGGCATTTCAAGCATTTCTCCGGGTCGCTGGAAAAGTTCCTTGAATCTCAGGACTTTTGAGATTCTTTCCGGTCCCGTCATATTCTCCACCTGATTGGCTACCGCGGTAGCCAATCAGGTGAAGAATATGACGGGAGCCGTAAACGGCGCGAAATGTTCGTGCCCACTGCCTGCAGCACTATAATAATAGTGCTTTCAATCCAAATAATTGGATTGAAAGCACTATCATTACGGCAGCGGTGCCACGTTCATTTTGCTTACCATAGCACTGAAAATAATTAATTCAATGCTATAAGCCGCCGAAATAATGCTGCTTTCAATCCATGTCATTGGATTGAAAGCATAATTATTTCTGCTGCGGCGCCACCTTCATTTTGCTTGCTATAGCATTGAATGAATGATTTTCAGTGCCATTTTAAGCAAAATGAAGGCGACGCTGCCGAAATAATGCTGCTTTCAATGCAATGACATGGATTGAAAGCACTATTATTTCGGTGGCGGCGCCGCCTTCATTTTGCTTACTATAGCATTGAATTAATTATTTTCAATACTATAGTAAGCAAACTGAAGGCTACAACAACCAAGTTTACCTTTTTGACAGGTGGGCGGGGCGTGTGGGCGGAGCCGTGTGCAAATGGGCAGAGTCTTGTCTGGCTGTGGGCGGGGCATAAAACTGAGGAATTTTGATTTTCAAAGGTAGGCAGGTATGGTCACATCTTGTGAGGATCCTCGGTGCCATGACGCTTCCAACTGTTGTGGTAATATGTGCCAAATTACCCCTGTGGTAGCCCGAGCCCCCAGGCCTGCCCAAAAATTGCCACCCTGGGCCCCTACCAGGAGTACACAGATCTCCGACTCCAGAAGGAGAGGCAGCCCTTCGCTTCCATTTTTGCAAAAGTCCCTTTCGCCGAGTAAATTTGCACTTTTCAGATTATTCCTCGGCTATAATCTGAAGTGTGTTTGAAAAAGGATCTGAAAGTGCCAGATAAAGTGCATCTGTTTACAGAAGTGCAGCAGATCCTGAATAATGCGCGTCAAGAGACACTCCATGCTGTAACGCAGAAGATCATAACAAAGTAAAACTCTGTTTCATTAAGTTGGTCAGTTTGCCGACTTCCACGTGATCCAATTATTTTGGGATGCGCTCCGATGGCCTTGGGGCAGTGTTCACGCATTATAAAACCTCATGATAATGAGAATAAAATAATTCCACAAGACCTTCAGTTCCCAAAACGTTGAAGACACCACTGCACTTTGTAGAGCGTGGCACGTGCTTCTCAGGTAGATTTGTGCTTTAACCAACGCGCACACACACCCACACAAACCCTCCCCGCCCCCCCAAACCCACTGCACCCCGAGCCAAATGGTGCAATCAGCCCGCAAAAGGTCCCAGTACCTGTGCAAATGCCTATGCAAGAGCCAAAATGTTGGCTGTGGCAATGCTCGTTTTAACAGGGATTCAATGCAATGAACAGATGCAAGGACACACACACACACACTGCTCATTAATATCAAGTGGCCGAAGGCACACTTCGACAACAGTTTTATTAAATCATAAGGTGGTTTGCAGCTGTAATGAAGTCATTACCTTTCAGGAGGCTGCTCAGAACGCACCGAGCTAGACCCCCAAGCCCAAAAAGAACCCACCTGCTACACATCCCTCTGGGAGGGTAAAGGGGGTGGGAGGGTGAATTGCCGTAGGGGTTACATGGCCATGGCAGGTCAATGGGTTGGTAAACAACCGAACACCCACAGGCTGTCTCCCCCTCCACCCCACACATCTCAAATCTCCATCTTCACTTCCCATTAGCAGGTCAGATAGCACAGTGAGCTGAGCGCTCGCCCCAGATACCTGTTCACAGCCTGCTGCAAGCAGGTTCAAATCCCAGCAGGGTCAACTCAGCCCTTCTCCCTTCATGAGGCCGCTAAATGGAGTACCAACCGGTGGGATAATAATGTCTTGTGCTTTTTCAGTGCTCCGAGACCCACGGGTGTGTAGTGCTAAGAATTCATATTATTGTTATGAACTTTCTGAACCCACCATAAGCCAAAACTAAATAGTGTGTGGATTCTTGCAGGATCTGGTTCAGCCAGTAACCACTGGTGTGGTGCTGGCTTCTTTTATGGTTCGAGTTGGAAGTGTTCTGCGGTGTGTACAAGGTAATGCAGCGGAGATATGCCAAATGCAGGTTATATGTTGAGGTTACATGTAGGGCCAGAAGTAGTCATACAGTCTCCGGTCAGTAGGTCGTTGAGGGATTCTTCCCTAGGATGAGTTAAGAGGGCAACTGCATAATGGTCTTGGTCAGTGCTAGGTTGGGATGATGCGCATGCTATTCCTTCAACGGCGGCGCGCTGTGAGGGATGGGTGTTGAAGTCGTCCTTTGGGACGGACACTGCTGAGTCAGGATTATTACCATGGTATTTATTGAGCGAAGACCTAACTTCGAGAAGCAACGGAGCGCTTTACAGAGGTATACAGCAATACAGTTACATAACAGAACGCTTTACAGTGGTGTAAAACATTACAGATGCTTAACGGAGCGCTTTACAGGGGTATACAACAGTACAGATGCATAAAAGAGTACAGATGCATAACGTAGCACTTTTCAGAGGCAACAACAGAACAGATACAGCGGGGGTAGAATACAGCGGGGCACAGAGCAGGGTACAGCTGTACTGGGTGGCAGGGAGGCGAGGGGCAATGGCATCTAGTGAGTCAGGTGGAGCTAGGTGCGATGTGATGGCCTAGGCGTGGAGGAGGATAGACTCCTTGAAGAGGTGGGTCTCAAGTTATTTTCTGAACTGTAGGATCGTGGGGGGGGGGGGTTAGCGCAGTCCGGATGCTTTACGGGTGCAACTTTGCCTAGATTGGCAGCTATGGAAAGAGGCAGCCAGTGCGGAGGCCAAAGCTGGAACGTGGAATCTACTTGGATCAATCAATTTCACGAATGCATGTTGTACTCTGGTGGGCTGCCATGTCTGTCATTTCATGGAGGTGTATGTTTGTATTTTTGACGGTGGGGGAGCTTCTTAGGCCTTAGGATGGGAGGAGAGCTGCCATTTATGGCTGCCAAGTTTCGGGTGGATGGGGTGCTTCATGTGTGGGGGGAGGAGGGAAATCAACGGGTGTAGGCTGAAGGGGTAACTAACAGGTGGCTACAATTCACTCCTGTGAGTGCAAAATGGTGAAGTGCACAATATGGAGGAGTGGAGTGGTTCTCATCCAGTAGTTCCTTTGATGTGCGTTAATCAAGGCACACCTAGATTGACCTGGCTTGGAACGGAGGCACCTTAATATTTTGGTAGTCCCTGCCACAGCTGCACTTTTAGGAGTTCTTTGTAAACACATTTGGTCTGGGTAACTCAAAGAAGAGGTGTGGGTGTTTGCTAGCCAGTCATGTGAGGGGGACTGGTGTGCATTGCAGTGGAGAAGTGGCGCAGTCCAAGGCTGTGGGTAGGCGAGTGGTTTCCAGTGAGGGGGTCCTTTTTGTAGAGCCTTTTGGTTTGACAAGGTAATGTCGAGACTACATTGGCACTGCAGAGCAGACAGGCATCAGATAACCTTCTTGTGTCATTTTCCAGGGGGGTCACTTCTGGAGTGGGTGACTCTTGATAAGTTGAGGGCGACATGCAGGTGGGATGAGTGGCACTTGGGAAAGTGTAAATCCGTGGTTTAGTGAGTGGGTACTACTATTTCTACATAGTAATAGAAGTGGCTGTTGACGAGAGGCACTTCTGAATGGCTTGAGACGAAGGGGTGAGTGGTGGTGTAGATTGCTGTTGGGTAGGTGGTTGTGCAGTGGTTGCGAGTGATTGAGTGGAAGTGTTGCATGCCAGAGGTGAGCAATGGTGTTAATTATACACCGAATGATTAAGGGAAGAGGTGAGTGATTGCGGGTGGCTATGGGTGCAAGGCAGTGAGTTCTGAAGTAGGAGTGCAGTTGGCAAGTGAACGGCTGGCTGTGGTTCAGGGTGTTTGCAGGAGTCCATGATGGTTTAGCAGACTACGTTCTGTTAAAACGCTTCTATACTACACCCATCACCGCTGTAGTGATCCTACAGCGCCAATGCTGGTTAGGATAGTGGCAGTCTGGCTCACCGCAGGCGTGGGCACACAGTCTAGGGTGGAAAGGATCAGAGAAGTGGGATCAGGATTGGAACAAAGGGAGGATAGGTAGCTACAAATGGCTTTAGATGGGTGATGAGTGGTTGGAGTCAAATGCCTGTGGGTGGTTGATGGTCAACCAGAATATTTGTGTCTTGCTGAAGTAGTGAGTAGTTTGATTAATCTACTGTGTGTTCAGCTAAGTGCAAGTGACTGGTGGCTGCTTTTGCATGTGTTGCTGGTACCTGCGTTTCTAGGATGATGTGGACGGCTGTAGTAGGAGCCCTGGGTAGGAGAAGGAGTGCTGTGGGTGCCCGTGTAGAAATGATGGTGCATGTAGCATGGCGAGAGGGTATGCGGTTATGGTGTGATGGGAGACGATGGACCCATATGACGGGGAAACAACTTCTGGGCATGGACTTTCAAGGAGTAAAGTAGTGCATCCTAGGAACTGTAGGCCAGAGACCAGGTTAATTTATGGAACCAACTAGACATGTGCAATAGATAAAGATTTGTAAAGGGAAACGTGAACACGCAAAACATGACATCACATGACAAGGAGTCATCTGGTCACCTCAGGGAAGGGAGGCAGTGTGGCCATCCATAGCCTGGTAATGTTGTAGTTAGACCTATTTCTCTGTGGAGACTCTTCTGTGGGGGTCTGGTTGGGGTGAACGCGTTAATGGAATCCATTGCAGCTCAAACAATGCAGTTTCCAGTGATGGCTAAAGGAGGCTAATCATTGGGCAGTTTCAAAAGCGAACTGGCACGGATGATTTAGCGAGCACTACCTGGGTGAAGGGGAGGGAACGAGAGCCAGAGCGCCCGCGAGGGAACGAGAGCCAGGGCGCCCGCGAGGGAACGAGAGCCAGGGCGCCCGCGAGACAGAGCGCATGAGAGCTGGAGAAAGAGCAGCCAGGAAAATGCCCTTCATTTTCACAAAGATCTGGGTTCCGTCCCTCAGACAGATATCTAAGTGGGCAGTAATTAAAGGAAAGTGCCCCTACTTTTCAGGGAAATCTACCATCGCTCACGTACTTTGTCCTCCAGGGTACCGTTCCACGACAACAGGGAAGGGCACTTTAAATTCTGCCCTACTGGGGATTCAAACCTGCTGTTAACGCGTCACTTCTTAAATAGACAAAACCTCACAATCACGGGGGGGGGGGGCGGGTTGGGTGGGCAGGGGTGAGGGAGCAGGCGGGTGCCTGTTTAAGCTGGCCCCTCCTGCGGGGACGGGTGGCTGGGATGGGCACAGCAGCACCAGTCCTGGGGCTTAAATAGCACCCAGGAGGACGGGGAGAGCATGTATCTCTGCCTCGTCCTACCGGACTGTCGCCGCCGTGCCGTGCCTGCACCACCGCCCGTATCCCCCGATGCCTTTGATAACACAGTATGCACGGTAAAATATGCATCGTTTGATTCTGCAGTGGCAAGGCTGCAAAAGACGGCAAAAGGGGCATTACTAGCTGAGGCAGACATTGAGGCCACCTTCAGGCTGTTGCCAGTACACAGCAAGGTCTACCACAGTATTGGGGTTCTAGGTAGAGGGCGAATTCTATTATGACAGGTGTTTATCAATGGGGTGCTCAATTTCATGTGCCCACTTTAAAATTCAGCACATTCCTCGAGTGGGTGGTGAAGGAGTGTGTCGGGGCTCAGGTCTTTCATTACCTGGATTACTTTTTATTCATGGGAAGGAAGGGCACCGAGAAGTGCGCAGGGGCGCTGGGAACTTTTCTGGAGGTGGCCACCTCGATAGGTTTTCTGGGCATTGAAATTGACTGTGAGGCAGGGGTACGTCGGCTACCACCCGACAAGGTATGGGATTTCAGGGGGGGGGGGGGGGGGGGAGTATCCACACGTCTAGAAGCCAAGAAGGGGACCCTGGGGCAGCTGCAGAACTTGGTGGGACAGTTGGACAGTTGAATTTTGCCCTCAGAATCATTCCAATGGGGAGGCCCTTCTCCCGTTCAATTGCGGGGGCCATGTTAAGGCTGACAAAACTACACTACCACACCGGTTGTCCAAGGAGCAAATACAGGACTTTGGGATGGTTTTCTGAGTGATTTCAACGGGGTACGAGTATGGGCGGAAAGCATGGCAAACAACGAGCAATTGGGCCTTTTCACTGACACCGCTGGAAGTGTGGGTGTTTGGTGCAATCCTGGGCAACAAAGAGTGTGGCCAACAGTGCCCGACAGCTGGCAGAGCGAAGGTTTGTGCAGGAACATTACATTTCTGGAACCTTTTCCCATTGTAGTAGCGTTGTCCATATGGGGGAAAGGAGCTGGGGCGCAAGGATGTCGTGCTCTGGTCAGACAGCATGTCCGTGGTCTGTTCAATCAACAGCCAGAGGACAACGTGTCCTATGGTATTGAGGTCGCTAAAGAAGTTAGTGTTGTTTTGTTTAAGGCCAATATATGCTTCAGGGCAAAGCATGTTCCAAAATTAGGCTGATGCTTGGTCCAGTTTTAAAATTCAGGAGTTCCGGCAATGGTTGCCAGGGGCGGACCGGGTGATGGCGACTTTCCCGGAGACACTTTGGAGGCTTGGTGCCCAGAGCTAGCAGCCTTGATCGGTGTATCGCATCAGGGAGGACTAAGGGGGCTTACAAGGGCCTTTTGAGAATTCAGGGAATTTTGCATGGGGCAGGGTGTGTTAGACATCTTCCATAAAAATGCAGCTAGAAGTTTCCTGGGTCATTTGCACTCGGTTGGGGGGGTGGGGGAGGGGTGAGGAGGAGGACAATGGTGGGGGTAGCCAAGACGGCAGCCATCGGTTTCTTTGCAGAGTTACAAGGAAGGTCCCTGCAATCATCCAGGCATTGGCGGGTTGGAGGAGGGCAGTGGCACAGGGGTGGGGGTTGGGGGGGGGATGGAAATAGTAAGAGGCCACTTGACCCAGAAAAACTGGCACAACTGGTCCAGGTTCGGGGTTGGAGGGGGATCTGCAGGGATGACGGGGAAAAGGGGATGTTCAGGGCCGTCTTTGTGACAGCATTCTTTGGGGCCTTCAGAATTGCTGAAATGGTGGGAACTTCCACAACAAATTTGTGGGGTTGGGGGGAGGAGGGGCGTCCTGTCCAGGGACGATTTGACTTTTGAGGGGGAGGCCCAGGCACACATTTGGCTGAGGAAGTCAAAAACGGATGGGGCCATGATAACCCTAACAACTCATGCCAGGGCTAAGATCTGCCCTATATGGGTGCTACAGGTGTACTTATTCTTCAGGGGGAAATAAGTCAGGCCGCCTTTTCCTACACAAAGACGGGTCATCCGTAGCCAGGTACCAGTTTTTGGAAAATATTTGAGAGCGCCTTAAAGGAGGCCGGTCTAGAAGGTCTGGGTTTTGCCCCACATTCATTCAGAATAGGGGCAGCAGCTACAGCCACCGGGTACGGTATTGGTAAGTGACAAATCAGGGCATTGGGGAGGTGGCGGTCCCATGCTTACAAAAGAATACATCAGACCGCACCTAATGCGCTAAACATAGGTAGAATGGATTGTTAGATTTGAGGGCACTGTGGGATATATAAAAAAATTAAAAAAAAATAAAAAATACAAATGTGCTTGAAGAAACAAGCCAAATATACTCTGTCATTATAAGGAAGGAGAGGGTGAAGCCAGTGGTATGGGTCGTGGGGCACTCATTCGTCTGTAGGACGGAGCTGAGTGTGAGACAAGGTGGCAGCTGCAGAGATGGTGAAGTCAGTGGTATGGGTCGTGGGGCACTCATTCATCCGTAGGACGGAGCAGAGTGCGAGAGAGACTAGGTCTGATGGACGAGGTGGCAGCTGCAGAGATTGTGAAATCAGTGGTATGGGTCGTGGAGCACTCATTCGTCTGTAGGATGGAGCAGAGTGCGAGACGAGGCGGCAGCTGCAGAGATGGTGAAGCCAGTGGTATGGGTCTTGTGGCACTCATTCGTCCGAAGGATGGAGCAGAGAGAGAGAGACCTGGTCTGATGGACGAGGTGGCAGCTGCAGAGATTGTGAAATCAGTGGTATGGGTCGTGGGGCACTCATTCGTCTGTAGGACGGAGCAGAGTGCGAGACGAGGTGGCAGCTGCAGAGATGGTGAAGCCAGTGGTATGGGTCGTGTGGCACTCATTCGTCCGTAGGACGGAGCAGAGATAGAGACCTGGTCTGATGGACGAGGTGGCAGCTGCAGAGATGGTGAAGCCAGTGGTATCGGTCGTGGGGCACTAATTCGTCTGTAGGACGGAGCAGAGTGCGAGACGAGGTGGCAGCTGCAGAGATGGTGAAGCCAGTGGTATGGGTCGTGTGGCACTCATTCGTCCGTAGGACGGAGCAGATAGAGAGAGACCTGGTCTGATGGACGAGGTGGCAGCTGCAGAGATGGTGAAGCCAGTGGTATGGGTCGTGGGGCACTCATTCGTCCGTAGGACGGAGCAGAGTGCGAGAGAGACCGGGTCTGATGGACGAGGTGGCAGCTGCAGAGATTCACTTCATTTATCAGGGGGGCCTGCAAGTGGACCAAGCGCTTCCGTTGGTGGAAGGACAGCTTAGAATGGGGCAGCCAAATCCCGTGCTAGCGATTTTGCACATTGGGGAGAAGGACCAGGCAAGGTCGGGCAGGAAAGAGCTCCTCGGACAATTGACATCTTTGGTCACTTGGTTCGGTAACCTTCACACCGGGGCCTTGATCGCTTGGTCACAGATCATTCCCAGACTGTTTTGGGGCTGCCGGGCCTGACCAGAGACAGTATGCTCGCCGAGTATGTCGGCATGCAAATTGAACAGCAAGCTAGCCCGGGTGGCTGGTCGCCTGGGGCACCTTCACATCATCAGGAATGGCTCACTAAAGGCACCCAGCAACCTCACATCAGGGGTGGACTGGCCTATAGGGAACTCTGGAGATTTCCCGGTAGGCCTCTGCACCATAGGCCTCTTTTGTGTGGTAATCTATTTTATTTCCAAATGTTCTCATAGGAAGATGGTTGGGCTTGCTGAAAATGTGTAATATGGGGCCACTTTAAATATTCTTTCCAGGGCCTCTTTTGGTTCCCAGTCCATCCATGCCTCGCATACGGATGGGGTGCACCTTTCGCCACGTGGAACTGAACTTTTATGGCAGAATTTTATGGACTGGAGAAAAAGGTTTGTATCGGTTGGGGGTGGGGGGAGGCTCGGTCTGGGGGGGGTCCACACCCATGTGGCGAGTGAAGAAGGACCATAGGGACACAGATCCCTTTCAAGGGGACTCAGGAGCTGGAATGAGGCACGGCAACCGCAGCCTCCCGGCAGGATGGGGGCGTGGGGAGGGGTGGATAACATTTTTGCAGTGCATTTTATGGTTTGCTGTGAGATAAAAAAAAAAAAAAAGGGACCGGTGTGTGTCATGCCTTCTCCTTTCACGTTGGCATGCCCCCTTGCTCAACCCACTGAGCTATCTCGCATGCTGGATAGACTGCTTGGGACAGGACGCCTATTCCCAAGCAGTCACAAAACACTGCTTGGCAGAGATCTGCTTTTGTCTTCTGCAATTACACATGCATTGCTGCAGGAACAGCTGCGTGTACAGATTATCGAGGCGGTGGGTCGAAATGGTGTGTGTTTGGGAGGGGCGGGTGCATAAAGCAGCAAGTTGTGGGGGACAAGGACTGTCACTAATGGTGGTCATTTAAATGCCTGTTCTTCGGTCTTGATGGTGTTGCAAAACACAGCGGCTATGGGGTGGAGTGGAGGAAAGGCAGGACTTGGGTATGGGGTTTCTATTGGCGGGGTGAACGTCCTCGGGTATGGAAAAACAAGGCAAAAGCACAAGAGCTTCACACATAGGCAGTGCTTAAAATCTTTATAAAGCCGAGTCGGAGCCAGGGATGCCCTCGGCGACTAGTAAAACATTCTCCTTTTGTTCCTCGAATAAACCAGACAGAAAGCATCTGCAGAACCAAGAAACCCTCATCCTCGGCCTTAAATATTCGTCTCCACGGTCAAGAACGTTGTGCACATTTCCTGCTCACAAATTTAAACCAAGTTTAAGATTCCACACTGGGAGTACCTTTCCCACCCCAAATGAAAATATGAGATATTACAAAGTCGTCTTTATTCGGTCCTGCGTTTTAAACAGCCACAATTTGCATGCTGGGACTGTAGTTTTACTTTTTCCATTATATGTATGTGCCAGTTCAATTGTGCAAAGCACTGTAGTTTTCATTTATTTTTATCGTATTTTTTTTTTATAACACGCCTATACCCGAGTTCAGTTTCTAAGTGCGGATCCGGGATTTGAACCACTGTTGCTCTACGTGGTTTTGTTCCCAAGAACAGTGATTTGCCCCTGTGCTATCCCCTGTTCGCCCCCAGGACCAGGACAAAGGATCCTGAGGTCATGGGGCCAGGTGGCCTCACAGAGGCTTGTCTGAACCAGCGCAAAACAGTTTTTAATACTGACAAGAGGTCAGCAGATAGAAGCAAAGCTTAAGTGCAGCTCAGTTCCGTGGATGGTGGAATAGGTTCCAGTTTAGGACATTTCACTGGGGGCAGAGGTGGTTGTCAGAAATCTTTGATTACACTTCCAATATTCCTCAAGGTTCCAACCTAGGTTCAGAGAGTGTGCCAAGATAGTGCTGTTGCATTTAGAAATGCAGGGCCAGTCCTTGGGCAAAAGCTTCAGCTAGAACACCATGCATTGAAAAGGAATGACTAAGTCACAGTGGCCATGGACAGGCCTCTAGCACCCCTCTGGCCCCTAGTGTTATTGAAGCACAGGATGTCAGGGCAATGGCCATCAGATTACTCCTGTCACCAGAGCCTGGCTATTCCAGGCCTGGGATTTAATCATGCAAATCACTGACTTCATGTCCAGTTGTCTAATTTGTATAGATAACAAACAAAACAAAAACAAACGGTGCAGAACATAGAGCAGGCGGATCGAGCTTCCCAGTTCTAGCAGCTACCAACTGGATCCTGCTACCCCCTCTATCAGAGGCATAGAGTCCCACACGGTCTTCAGGACAGCAATAAAAACACATGCTGTTTGTCTAACCACCACATAGGACTTTACCACATGTATGTATTCCTCCTATGTAAAGCACTTGACTACTGGAACCTTGTACGGACCAATGTAACATAATCAACTACTGGAACCCTGTTCTGACCAATGAAACCCTGCATTAACCCCAACCCTGAAACTAAGACACATACTTGAAACAGCGCCTCGATGCCTCCGGGCTGCTAGGCACTTTGCAAATACAAAAATAAAATAAACCAAGACTACAAATCCCAAAAGGCGTACATTTATGTAAATGGCTGCCCATTATCTTAACTGCATACCAGTAAATAAAAAAAGAGCATGTCACCAACCATTAACTCCGCATATTAAAAATGTAGATAATTTTTTTTTTTTAAAATCAAACCCCATTTGGAAGAAATTGTACAGAGGCTTTGTTGGTTTAAAGACAAAGTACAGACTTTCGAAAGTAATTGCTTGCACGACTGAGAAACCCCACTGATTTTTTACTACCAAGACCAAAAAGTAATTGCCTCACTCAAAAATTCGACAAGCTTCTACTAAATGAGAGCCCTACCACGCCTAAATATTAAACGTCTCTGCACTTTTTGGAAAGTCTACACACGTTCAAGTTTAATAATTTAGTTTGTCATTTCCATGATAAATGGTGAATAAAAAATACACGAAATCAAATACTTAATAAAGTGTCCACTGCCACACAAAACATTGTAGCACGCAACAGCTGTGCAGGTATTTTGCAAATGTTTAAATGAGGGAAGCACATGCCCTAGGTGCATTGCCGATGATCAGCACAGGCACTGAGCAAGAGGGTTTCCAGGCAAAATTCTGGAAAGGTCTTAAGGCTGCGCGTTTGCGCCATTGCAGGAATGGCGCAAAAACCGGAGCACATTACTGAGGACATAAAGGTGGACTTTCTCAATAAGGACAAGCGAAGAAAACAGGACTGCTGGAGGACACGCTAGGCTCAGGGGAAAACTTCTAATAACATCATTTTTCTTCGGCTATATATTCGAAACTTTGCTTTAATTAATTCGAACATGCCTTTCCAAATGAAGGATACTCGGATTGGGGCAGAAACCTCTGAATAAAATGCGGATGTGTTATGTAAATTCAATACTTCCCACAATTGTACACTGAACTGCAGCAGGTGTTCTTCATTGAATCGATGCCCTTCCAAGGCCTCCTTGCCGGGGTCAGCACAGATCGTCAGTGCAATCCACACCAATCACCTTTATTACATGGGCCCGGCTCTGGGCACACCAGGCAGCAGCAGGGGTTGCAACAACAATACTGCCCCCAACATATCGAACACCGCTCCTGCCGCGCCACATCTGGACTGGAGGAGGATTGAACCTTCCGGTCCTCTGTTCCATTATAAAGGTCGTTTGCCCTTCTCCGGCATGAACTACATCCGAAAGGGGAACGTGGGAATCTCGTGAAAGTCATGGCGGAGTGGATGGTCCAACGAGCATTCGCAGTATATGAGATCCATCCAAAATCTAGACTCTCACAAAACCACGGAGTCTGGTTTTCTCTAAACCAGAAACAAGATGTCCAAGCAGCTTCCCTTTCCAACACGGGTCCGTCTCTCCTCCTTCTCCGAGGCAGACCGTCACCTAGCTCCAGACTGCCCGTTTCCTCGGGCGGAGGGCCTCGAGCACCAGCCCCTCTCACTCGGTTAGGTTCTCAATCGCATTTACTTCAGCTGGTTAGGGAGTCATCCCACTTTAACAGCCCACTTCCCACCACCACCGTCTTCCAGCCTCAATGTAACGAGAAGCTACTTCCAATGCCCAATGCTTGAGAGCACCGTTTCTCCTGCAATGCAAATTAAAAGAGTGGAACACCATCTGGAGACGACAGCCTAATTTTAGTGCTGGATCATGCATTTGTATATTTTGGGTGATCTTCTGGAAGGGGAGTCAAGGCATGGGTTTAATAGTCACTTCTGCTAATCACCCTACTGAGGTGCTCTTGGAAACCCAGAATCCTAGGAGGTTAAACTCCATCTTTTACGCAGAGCACCACCAGTCAATGACCCTCAGCATCTGCCTAGTATGCTAGCAGCCCGGATAAACTCGATAATCGAAAATCAACTATTGTAATGCTTGGTATGCAAATACTCCAGCTCATCAAATCAAGCTATTAACAAAACAACAAAAAATAAACAAAAAACACACACAGCAGTTACTCTGATTTTGAACTTGTCCCGCTGTGATTCTACTTCTACCTTACGTCAATCTCTTCATTGGCTTCCGACGGACAGACTGAAAAATCCTCTGTCTCACTTTTAAAAGTCTACATAATCTGCCCCCCATGTATCTGCAGACCAAACTTAAAAGATGGAGTCCATCGCAAGCTTTCCGTTTGACAGAAAAGAGGTTGTTGGTCACCCCTACCCCCAATTGTGTGCGTAGAGGAGACGGGCGATTTGCGGTTATTGCCCCAAGATAAAGGAATGCACTACGATAGAGCACTGAGGGTTGTTTGCAATTACGGAAGGCCGTTAAGACCTGGCTGTTCTGCTAATACACCACATTGGTGCACGATGTCTCCATAAAGTTGGTATTGGTTGCGTAGTGTATTATCTTCGCGCTTCAATGCAATTTAATTTGGCTGCGGTGCTGCGTTATATAGAACAAATGAATACCCAACACTTGGCCAAAGGCCTTTTTTTGGAGAAAAATGAATAATATTACCACGAATTTGCAGACTAATCCAATTGTCTGACATCTTTGCTAAGTTCGGCAAGCAATATTTCACCATACCTGCGACAAGCGAAAGCAGTCCTTAACAGAGGAGAATGCACCCAAAAGCAACCATAATGCAACCACTTGACTTGGGAACCTCCCATTCTAGGGTAACATTTGGACACCAATATGCCCGATGATGGCATCCTTTAACCACCCAGCTGGCCACATATTAAGAATAGATGATAGGTGTATGGGGCAAATGTTTGTGTGGGGCAAATGTTTGTTCTTGGGAGTGAGTGTGCTTTTAGTGAATATGACTGGAGCACAGGCCTAGTTTTTCACCAGATATAAAATGTGTGCAATCAGCCGGCAGTTCATTTAATCACCTATTGATGCATAGGTTACACGCCAGTGCCAACTTACACCAGAAAATAGGTTACTTAGCCAAATCCTCCCAATAGCTCAAGTAACTGGGCTCCATGTATTCCAGCTAAATTGTTTATCATCCTCGGAAAAGATGAAATGCTAACCTTTGCCGCACAGGTTCGATTTCTATTTTTAAAGCCATTAGGTTTTCTTTTGCAGAAAGGCACATTACAACAGCAAAGACCATACAAAGCACACCAGGATTGGAACATGTAACCTGGAGGTCAGTCCGGTTCCAATTTGTTGGTTTTCTGGTGCCACGATTAAGAGCGACGACCGGGGGCATTCGTATTGTGGCGCTAAAGGTGAAATTCCCCGCCCCGTGATAGGCAAACCAAAGTGAAAGCATTTGCCAAGGATTTCAGCCCATTTACTTTTCATGGATATTCATTTACATTTCAGCGTCAACTTTTACAAGACTTTGGGGCTGGTTACGAGTTTGATGGTATCTCAGTTGTAAACCTGCTGAGATACCATCAACAGAATTGCCATTACCGCCACTTGATCTGGAGGTATTATGATCAGATTACAAGTGGCAGCGTTAGTCTCCCTTCAATCAGAGTCCATAGGGCTCGATGGCACACTTTGGCAGAATTACACCAGAAGCAATTCCACCGGAATTAGGCAGAAAGTTGGCCGATTTACCTCCAGCTCATAGCTCGAGGTGAATCCTCCAATTTTTATTTTATTTATTGTGCATTTGTATGGCGCTTCTACATCATGAAATAGTGTTTCAAAGCACCCACAGGGCAAAGCGGAGGGAACAAGGGAACCAAACAAGACAATGGAATAAAATAATGATGAGCAAACGGCAGCCATACTAGGCCTTGTAAACATTCGGCACATGCAAGTGCAGGGAGAGAGAGGGGACAGGGGTAGGGGGTAAGTGCAAGAGGTTCTACAGAGGGGCGTGGGGGGAGTGCCAGAGAGCCAGTTGCAGGCCAACTGGTAAGTGCCAGGCAGTGACCACTTGGTAGAAGAGTGGTCACCTGCAAGTACAATAGGTGCAGGCCTGTGAGAACACAGGCCAGTGGGTGCCCAGAGGCAAGTGCGTGGGGACGGCGGATGCTGCAGGCGATTGGACAGAAGGCTAGGGCCCAGAAGGACACATAAGGGCCAGGCCACCAATCCCAGTGACTGGAGGTTAGCACGGGAGGGAGTGGGGGAAGGAGGAGGCGAAGAGGAAAGTCTTGAGGTGATACAGAGAGGAAGGGGAGGCTGTTCCAGAGGAGGGAGCAGGCCGAGGAAAGAGATCGGCCATGCGCTCGCTGCTTAGAGAAGCAGCTCGACTAGCAGAGAGTTGGAGCCGGAAGATCGGAGGGATCTAGGGGGTTAGGTGGTGGGGAAATCAGGGAGAATTTGGTGAGAGAAAGTTGTAGATAGCATCGCCCCAGGCCCCAGACAGCCTTATGGATGATGGAGAGGGATTTGAATTTGATCCTCGCAGCAACTGGGAGCCAGTGGAGAGATTTTAGGGCTGGAGAGATGCGCTCCCTGGACTTCAGGCCACGGATAAGTCTCTCAGCCCTATTCTGGATTAGCTGGTGGGGGCTGAGAGAGGAAGAGGGTAGGATTAAGGAAGAGGCTGTTACTATAGTCCAGCCTGGGGAGTACCAGAGTTCTAGAAACATTAAGTTTCTGGGAAAAAGTGAGGAAAGGGACGGTACCTCCGAGGAGGTGGAGTTGGAAAAGAGCTTTTTGGCAAGGTCAAGGATGTGAGGAAGTAAGGAGAGGAGTCAAAGATCACTCCAAGGTTTCTGGCTTCAGAAGAAGAAGGCGGGGGGGGAATTAAAATCGAGGAAAGAGGGAACAGGATCTCAGTCTTGCTGGCATTGAGACAGGGATCATTAGAGGCACACCGAAACTTTCTGCCCAACTCATAGTTTGGTGGCACGGTAATGCAGTGGTATACAGGAATACCACTGCATTTAACCGGCACCGTCAAACTCATAATGGGGCCTTTCATATTCAAGTGGTTCTATTTTTGTATAAACACTGGTGCATATTCTTTCCTACACTGCAACGTGTGTTGCAATCAAAACAATGTTCCCCTGCTTTTATGGGCTTCAACCACATACTTCTAAGAAAAGGCTTCAGCCAAGGATGCCATTTGGGGGTGTTTAGGAGTGGGGGGGGGGTCACAGCTGCAACCCCGGCTGTCTCCCTAGCTGCTCCTGGGCTGTGGGTGGCCCGCTGCATTTTTAGTCCAATGCTTCTCCAAAGTATTGGTCATAGGCGGTTATGCCATTGGAAGGGTTTAATAGAATGGTAGCATCTAGCATGGTAGCAATGAATTCATCAATGAACCCCAATGAGGAGTGGTGCTACTGGGCTTCTTCCATTGTTGCGGGCGCGTCTCCAGTTCATAAGTGGCAGGCAGACTGCTACTTATGTGGCTACAAGCAGTCAGATTCTCCCAAGATAGCAGTGAGGCACCTACGAGAACAGAGCCCAGAGATTTATGGGGGTATCGTCAATTTGCCACGGGGAAAGCAACAGAAAAGTCTCCAGCCATGCAGTGAGATTACACTACCAGTCTTCTTGTAGGCTAGTGCCGCTCAGGCACCTGGGGCTTGCTCTCTGGGATATTTGTCAGGGAGCGGGCAATGGGCACATGCCCTACTTACCAGCAAATCAAAAGGTAAAAATAGAAGGATGGACGCCGACAAAGAAAACGCGGATCAGAGTTCTAGGATTGAGTGGTAAGAGTGTAGGGACCATGTACCAATGGGTTGGCATGGCCTCAATCAGTACCAGCCTGCCGAGAAGTCTCTAGAGATGGACAGGGCCAACGCAAGCCATTGGCAAAGTCAGCCGAGGAAATGCAGCAGTGAGTTGGGCAATAGAGACAAGGTGCATTAGTTTACAGCTCACAAATAACATGGCCAGGATCATGAAAGAAATCACACGTGAAAGATGGCAGCAAACTTTATACAAGCATCTGCCTCATCATTGCGATTTATTTCAGAATGCGTTTTATTCCATGGAACCATGTTGTGATGAACTGCAATTAATGTAACAAATTAACATCAACATAACTGATGTATTTAAAATAAATAGTAACAAGTGACTGTATAACATTAACAAATCAACATATTACATGTGTATCCAAATGATACATGTAAAAACAGTAGAAAGGTTTCTCACAATGATCTTGTTTGGGAACTCATTTGCTTTGGCCAAAAAGGTGGTGGCCTAGCACTGCCTTTAAGCAGAAACAATTGGACTACAGAACCATTGGAGTACAGAAAGGATGGGGGGGAAATGGCATGTGAGGAGGGCCACACAGCTTGTGGATCTTGCTTGGCATTTACCCACTCATTTACCACCCAAGGCCATGCAACATACTATGGTCTTTACCATCGACTACCAAACCCTGCCCACCCAAACCACCCTCCTGGGATCTCTTTGAGCTAGCTCTGTTAAGCAGTAACATCATGCTTGGCGCTTTATGGCCCTTCCAGTGGTATTTCTAAGTCGTTCTCTGGGAGTTGACCGCTTCGTTGCAGCTGTGAGCTCCAGTCATAATAAAACATGTTTTAACTGAGTGTGCCTTTGGCCACTTGATTAATAAGTAATATGTGAGTCCTTATATCTGTTTTTTTTTAAGTGAAGTCTTTGTGGCTTTTGCACAGGCATTGGGCATTTGCTGGGCACTGACATCACATGGCTAGGTAGTCACTTCATTTTCATCACCATCTTTTGGGCAGGTACTGCCTTCATGATAGTCCCCAGCAAATGCCTAGCCCAGTCCTGAAAAGTCAAACCATTCGGCTTTGCCAATGCTACTTTTTTTAATGCGTTTCGCATACCCAATGCTTTATGCATTACGTGCCATGCACTCCAGAGAGATGTAGAAATGCTGTATTTATGCTGAGGAAGCAAATCATGAGAACATAGGGCAAAGGTAGTCCACCCTTCTCTTTAGCAATTACGGGCAAAGATGGGTTTCGTTGGTCCTGTGCATGGAGTGCAAAACAAGAGAAAATGTTTTCATGGGAGATTGAACTAGTACATATTCCTAAAAGAGATAAACTTTGAGAATATATAAGGGGAGGGCTACCAATCGAAATGTTGCATACAAAATGGAGGATCCACTCATTCTAGATACTCTAGTCTCCGTGAAGTAAATTTGGAGCTTCACTCGTATGAATCACAGAATGGTCGAAATCCCTGCTACATACCAATCGAGAGATGTTAGTCCGGTCGTGTTTTTACGTGCATTCTTTGACTGCTTTCTCCATTCTAAACACAGGCCTACAGTTCACAGAATGCATTGCAAAGAAAAAACAGGGCTATGCTACTGTCTTCCAAATGGAATGGAGCATATTTGCATGGATGGACCGAGGTACAAAACACCACTGGGCAGAAACCCACATTGGCACAAGGAGCGAGACGTGCCCCTTTCAATTTTTGTATTCTATGCCTTCTGACCATGTCAGATTTCCTCCTTGCTCCTTTCAGAGATTAAAGCAGCAGTCACTCTACCATTTTATATGGCAAACTCATCAAGGCACTTTTTAGCACATAAGCCTTTAAATGGGCAAATCTGAACTCCAGATTATTTTTGCTGTAGAATCTTTTTAAAATCGCAGCAGTGCCTGAGACAGACTCTTTGTTGCAGGCTCCCGCGAGTTGCCAGAGACTTGGTTGGCAGGTCTGCCATCAGCAGGTGGTAAAGCCTGGTGACACAACGGGCATCCTAATATGGAATCAACATCTGTATCCTCTTTTGGCGGAAGCAGAGTTTACAGGCTGTAAAAAGCTTTTTAAAACTTTTTTCCCCAGGGCATATATTAATCTCAGCGTTTCTCACTATATTGGTTGTTCATACACTGTTTTCCGTTCCAGCAGCAACAGTTTGTCACCAGCCGGTTGACAGTGCTTCATTGCCTTACGTTTGTTGGTGCTATAAACACGGATATTAATGCTACATATGTTGATCCATTCATGTATGAAATGTGCATCATATTACAATGATATCCTAACAATATTTTTCTTAGTGTACTGCAACAATGCTATGCGATGCCATGGGGTGAAAAGTAGTGTGCCATCACTTCCCTTGATGCCACTTGGGTCAAATGACATCACTTCCTGTGATGTCAAAGGTCAAGGGTCATGTAATGTCACTTCCCTGGCATTTTGGTGAAATGACGTCCCTGGCTTGAGCTGTAGTTTGCCACTCTGTTGTAAACGCTCAACTACAAAGTCTATGAAATCGGGCATCTATTGTCTCCGAAAAAGTACCCAGATGTGCTGCTTAGTAATTATAATGGATAAAGCAATATCACTATTTAAGCATTATTTGATTGAAACAATCAGCTGTGCTATAATTGTCGCAATTCAAAAAAGGAGCTTCTGCACAGAATAGTTCTTCCTACAAGATTGCTTAATCTTTTGCAGGATGCGTAGCTTTAATCAATAAGCAAGTGGAAACCACAAATGCGCTTTCAAAGTGGCCATTGAAAAGCTAGCGGGTACACAAGCCCATTTTGGATCCGGAAAGGAGCCGGCTATTAGGAGGAGGAACCGGAGTTCTTCTGCTAACCCTGCTTAATGGCGGTAATTCAGAAGAGATTCTTTCCAGACCAAACAACATGGATGCCAGAAGCAATCATCATTGTTCATGCTGCACTAATACTGTCCAGAAGCACACAGCACTCTGCTGCAGCCTGCAAGGGCATCTTTAATCTCTGTGGGGAGAGCAAAAGCCCACACTGTTCACAACCGTCGCTGGTGATGCAGAAATCATCACTATATTGTATTTAATAAATAATATTGACATCAAGCCCAATGCTGAAAGTCTGCAGCATTTTACTGATATTATGTCTAAGCTTACCTGAGCAAAGGGTGCCAGAGCAGTACACATTTTGCTTTAGGACTCTTTGCCCAGGTAAGCACAGAGGTAATAGATCTGTATTATTTAGTATCTTTAAGTAATATCCTTAATAGTGTGATTTATAAGCTGAATATATCTGCATGGGCAAACAATGAACGTTAGAATGCTCAGATTTATATTAGACTTTAGATTGCAGCTTTAATATTAATACTCAAACAACCTTAATAAAAGGCAACATCAAATTTACACATAACAGCTCACCTTTAGTATTGATGAGTAATTTAACTTGTGAGTTCTAACAGTGCTCAAGAGTACGATCATAGTAATAATCAAATAGCACCCTCTATCTCTAGAAATGAAACTTAAGAGAATGGCTTCAATGTATGCCACAACACGTTATCATTGAGAACAGTGACATAATATGGCGAGTGCTCTTATATAGCATATAAGAATACGGGGTAATGGGCACAGCATGCACCTGATATGACAATTGTGTTAGCACCTTAGTGCACTACAAACACACAAGTCAGGTAGAGGATGGGCCCATGATAAAATGTTTCAACCATATTAGTGGTTATTATTCACTCAGAGGTGCGGGTGTCTAGCTGCGCCTAGAGCCATTTTGTGGATCTTTACCATGGCACACCACCTCAAGAGGTGATATTTTATGTTGCACTGGACTGTAAATGAGTCTGTATATGTAAACTAATCTGATTCATTATTTATCTTTGTCATCCCCTCTTTTTATCCAACAATTTCTGTCTACATATATATGGATTTTTAGATCACAGACTATGTCTATTGAATGGGAACAAACGAATGAGCTGACAAATGATTTCTGAATCACCGAGATTATGTTGTGGATAGACATTATATGCAATACATGAGAACATTTTTCCCCTGCCAGCATAAAGATGCAAGGGAAAAGACATGGTGCGTGTTAACAAGATGTAATGTATATATGCTTCACATGAAAATACCAACACACATCGGAAAAGAAAAGCGCATTTTGTTGCCATGAAGATTTCATTTCCACCAAGGCACACCCTTTTGGCTTGTTGGTGGGCAAACTTCAAAGAACTCTGCCACTGCAAGCCTGGCTTGTATCCCAACAGTTTACAACTGCAATAAAATGTGGCCCGTAGTGTGTAGAAAACCACGTTCTCTTAGACCTGCTGTCTCCAAGGGCAGTTCTGAGCAGGCCAAATGCTTTGGCTAGTGCATGTCCGGAATGTAGGGGGTGGGGGAGGTGTGAAAACAGGTACTGTAATAAAGACTGAACTCTGAGTTCAACTTCAAAGAAACTAATAAAAACACTGGCCCAGAGAGGCAAATGGCGCTGTGTACAGGGGTGCTCCAATTTGCAGATCCCAAAGATTTGGCAATAATGTAAACAGACTATTAAAAATTTAAAATAATTATCTATTGACATCCTTTCCCACCCCAACGTCGAACTTCGACAACTCGACGCCGGCTGGAGAAGAAATCGACCGTCGGCTGCTGCACGACGGATTTGGGCCTCGGAAGGCCGCTGGCCTCGGCCCGGGCCTGGTAGGCCGCTGGCCTCGGCCCTGCAAGTAGGGAGAGTGGGGGGTGGTACATACTCTACACTCTTTGTATATAGGTACACCTTATACATTTCCTACACTTAACAGCCCGCTGCCTCAAGGTGCGTATGGAGGGTACCCCTTTTCAATTCTGCCCCAAGTGCAATCGCAAATACCCTTGGGTCGACAGGCACGCCACGTGCAATCTCTGCTTGCCGAGGGACCACCCCGAAGCGAACTGCAGAGCGCGTAGTAGGTTTAAACCTAAGACACTTAAGGACCGTTCGACGAAGCGTTGGGCCCACCACGCCAGGCAGGCGGCCATGGCAGCGGAGGGCGCTTTCAGCGATGGCAGCGACGCCGTACTTTCGGACGGCGAGGGCATTACGGCGTCGAAAGACAGCCGAGCACAGGTCCCCGACCTCGGAAGGTCGTCCAGCAGGGCGGCTTTGGGGAAGACCCCCGGCGACACAAGCGCTTCACATACTACACACACTAAACACACTAAGTCCAACCGAGACTCGACGACGTCGAGTTCTCGGAAAGAGGCACAGACAGAACGGTCCGATTCGTTGTCCTCTGGGCGCTCTCGATCAAGATCGCTGCATGACTCCAGGCAATCATCCACTCTTGCCAAGAGTGCCTCGCTCCCTAGGCTAACAGAAGTTCAATCGTCGGAAGACGAAGACGACTTCCGCCCCCAGGCAGCGCTCCAGGAGTCGGAGCCCGCAATTAAAGCCAGCGAGGCCCCACGCTCGAAGGACAGGGACACCTCTCCCGATCCTCGACGCCAGGCGTCGAAAAACTCCAGAGCCACTAAGGGACAGGGAAAACATTTTTCTACGCACGGGGAGGGGGGGAAACAGCAGAAGAAACTACCTGTACATTCTTCCACACCTATAAAACACTCCACCCCCCCTAAACAGACAGACAAGCCCAGGTCTGCTGATAGGTCACAACCAGCAAAGCTACTCAAGATAAATCCCATAGACTTGCTGAGAGAGTCATTCCCAGTTCCAAAAAATGGTCCAGTGAAGACATAGATAGGGTCATGTCAAGAATGTCTTCTTTGGCTGATTTTTATGATAAAAATCCAGAACATTTCCTCTCGTATGATCCACAAGGGGCCACACCCTCAGGCTCTACTGATCCTATCCCCCCCCCCCGAAGTAAGAAGGCCCGGTTTGAAACCCCTATGAGGTCTGAACCCTTCGAGGTACAACCTTATGCAACTCCATACTCACGGTATCAAGGAGAGGCTTCCTTTTGTGAAGACCAAGAATTTGGTATAATAGAAGAGCAAACCGGGACGGGCTACTATGGGGATGAGGACCAGGAAGAAGAAGAGGATGACCCGGAAACATACAGAGCAGATTCCCCGGTAGAGAACGAAGCCCCGGTTACCGACTCCCCGGTCGATAACCAACCCCTCCTAAATGAGGTTCTCGCTCGCGCAGCAGAACATTTCCACATTGACACCCACGGTGTACAGGAGGAAAGGGACTTCGCAGAAGTGTTAGTGGGAGAAAGGAGGCCTGTTGCCCAGACCATCCCTATCCTTAAATCCATTCAGCGGAGAATAGATCCATCCCTGGTGAACCCAAACCTCACCAGAGCAGTCAATCCCAGGGTTGAAAAACTTTTCAGGGCGGCACAGTCTGACCCTCTCTATATAAGAGGACTTCTGAAGACAGACTCCCTAGTTGTCACCAACACTCGTAAGAGGGCTGGAACACCCATGTCTTCGTCAGAAGCTCCTTCCGACAAGGAGAGCAAAAAACTATATAGTTTCGGCAGGAAGGTAGCCTCAACGTCCGCCTATCAAGCAAGGATTGCTAACTCCACCACCCTGTTGGCCATCAGTGGGAAGAAGTCGCGGCTCTCATAGCCTCTGCTCCTGAACCGTTAAAGGGCCAATTAGCTCGGATTTCTGCAGAGGGTAGAGCCGTGTCTGGTTGCATTTTGAAAGCAACCTTCGACGCCGCGGACAACGCAGGCAGATTGATAGCAGAAGGTACTGTTATCAAGAGACATGCATGGTTACGGCAGTCTGGTTTTAAGGCAGAAACACAGGCATCATTGTTGGACAAACTGGTGGAAACCGATCTGTTGTTTGGTAAGGCGGTCGAAGACGCACTGAAAAATGCCAAGGACGAATACGAGACACTCAAGTCCCTTGGCCAGTTAACCAATAAACCCCCTAACCAGAGAGGGAATAGTAATTTTCGTCGCCCACGCGGCCAAAATTCCCAGAGAGGATCTAACTATTCCCAGGGGCAGGGTACACAGTGAAACAACAACAACCAACAGTCTACCCAGGTTTACGGCAGAGGTAATAGGAGAGGTCGTGGTAAAGGCAGAGGCAGCCCCAGCAAAGGAGGCGGCACGCCTCCACCAAAGCAGTGACGCTCAGTTCAGGGTCCCTTCACACGCAACCCCAGTAGGGGGACGCATTTCAAACTTCACCCTGGCTTGGGAAGGGATCACAACCGACAGATGGGTGCTGTCAACAGTATCCACAGGATATTGTATAGAGCTACTGCAGCGTCCCCGGAACCATCCTCCACGACAAAGAGTACACTCCTTAGAACATCAGAAGATTCTCCTCGAGGAGATCGCCATTCTTCTACAAAAGGACGCAATAGAACTTGTCCCGGGACACCAGGTAAACAAGGGTATTTATTCAACTTACTTCCTTGTGCCAAAGAAAGACTTGACAATGCGCCCAGTATTGGACTTACGGCCTGCCAACAAGTATGTCAAGCCCCAAAAATTTCGTATGACCACGCTACAAGAGGTAATCCCCCTCCTAAAAAAGGGGGATTACATGGCAACCTTGGATATGAAAGATGCTTATTTTCATATTTCCATGTTCCCAGCGCACAGAAAGTACTTGCGCTTCAAGGTGGACAGTCGCCACTACCAATTCAAGGTACTGCCCTTCGGTATAGCTTCAGCACCAAGGGTATTCACCAAGGTACTGGCGGTGGCGGCTGCACACCTACACAGGGAGGCAATCCCAGTGTACCCTTATCTGGACGACTGGCTCATAATGGGGGAAACCCCAGGAATTTGCAGGACAAACATTCAAAGGACTATCGACCTCCTACACGAGTTAGGCTTCTCAATCAATGAGAAGAAGTCAAGCCTGGTGCCAAGCACCTCAAAACAATTCCTAGGAGCAATCCTGGACACCCAGGAGGGGTTGACCTTTCCTTCAGAAGAAAGAATTCGGAATATACTACTGCAAATTCCGCATTATCAGTCCGGTCAACAAATAACGGTACGCAAAGCAATGCGTTTACTGGGCATGATGGCGTCATGCATTTACCTGGTCCCCCACGCGCGCCTGCGCATGCGCCCCATGCAGGAATGGTTGGCGAAACAGTGGTGTCAGGCAAGTGGTCAGTGGGACGATCTAGTGGTCATTTCGCCAACACTGGTACAAAGCCTTCACTGGTGGACAAGAGAGAATCTCGCAAAGGGGAAACCCTTTTACGATCCCAAAGTACAGGCAGTCGTCACTACAGATGCATGTCTGACGGGGTGGGGAGCTCACCATCTCCACCATACAGCTCAGGGTCTCTGGTCTCACTCAGTGGCCAAGAACCACATCAACCTGCTAGAGCTTCTGGCAGTATTCAGAGCGCTTCAGGCGTTCGAGCCCCATCTACTAAACCTGTCAGTGCAAATCCGGACGGACAGCACTACAGCCATGTTCTACCTGAACAAGCAAGGAGGGACTCGCTCGCCAAATCTGTCCATGCTTGCCCAGAAAATCTGGATATGGGCACTCAGACGGAACATCTTCCTGTCACCACAACATGTTCCAGGGGAGCTCAATTCCCTAGCGGATGCTCTGAGCAGAGACTCCCTCGCAGAGGAACACAAATGGGTTCTTCACAGAGAGGTCGTAGAAGATCTCTTCTCTCAGTGGGATTTCCCCACTATAGACTTATTTGCCACAAGCGAAAACAGACAATGCCCAGGATTTGCATCCAGGTTCCCCCAACCAGACTCCCAGGGGAACGCCCTGTGGATGAACTGGTCAGGGATGTTTGCGTACGCTTTTCCACCAACTCCTCTCATCAGGAAAGTGGTGAACAAGATGAACAGGGAATCGATGACGCTCGTCCTAGTTGCTCCCATGTGGGCAAGACAACCGTGGTTCCCACACCTACGCAGGATGGCGGTGTGCAAGCCCATCAAACTTCCAGCCTGGTACAACCTACTGTCCCAGCACCAAGGTCAAACAGTGCACCAGCAACCCAACTCAATGAACCTGGCAGCATGGCTCCTGAGGTCATAGAGTTTGGACACCTCAATTTGCCACAGAGGTGTATGGACATCCTAAAGGAATCTAGGAAACCAAACACAAGGCACTGTTACTTTGACAAGTGGAAGAGGTTCGTTATCTGGTGCCAGAGTAGACAAATCAACCCGGTTGATTGCACTCCTTCCACTATTGTTACATACATGCTCCACCTGCTAGATGCAGGATTGGTTTTTAACTCACTGAAAGTACACCTGGCAGCCCTCTCGGCTTACACCACTTCACATAGCAAGGTTTTGTGGTGGAAAGTACCAGTAGTTCAAGCCTTCATGGAAGGAGTAAAGAGACTTCACCCTCCTATTTCAAACCCACCACCAGGGTGGGACCTTAATGTGGTGCTAGCCAAGCTCATGGGCCCCCCTTTCGAACCCATGCATAAAAGCAGTCTCAAACACCTGACTTATAAAACGGCCTTCTTAGTAGCTATTACTTCTATAAGAAGGGTCAGTGAAATTCAGGCTCTGTCAGTACAGGATCCCTTCTTTACCGTCCATAAAGACAAAATGGTTTTACGCACACACCCTAGGTTCTCACCTAAATCTATATCAAAATTCCATGTAAACCAGTCCATCGAGCTTCCGGCTTTCTTCCAGAACCCGCAAAGCTCGGCTGAGGTGAAACTACACACCCTAGATGTGCGTAGAGCGGTCCTCTACTATGTAAATAAAACAAGACCGCTAAGGAAAACAGATCAACTGTGTCTCCGTAGCTACAGGCAGAGAGGGGGATCGCGTCTCGAGAGGTGCCATCTCGAAGTGGATTATTAACTGTATCCAGCTGTGTTACTCACTCTCTGAAAAGACTGCCTTTTACGCCAAGGGCCCACTCTACTGGAGGCATTGGGGCCACTCTGGCTTTCATTGCAAATGTACCCCTTGACACCATTTGCAAAGCAGCTACTTGGAGCTCTATTCACACTTTTACTCAGCATTACTGCATTGACACCCATTCCAAGGCAGATACACAAGTGGGACAAGCGGTTCTAAGACACTTATTTGCTCATGACCCTTCTCACATCCCACCTCCTTCTTCTGGTACTGCTTGCTAATCTATGCACAGCATGTGATCTAAGCAGATTTCACAAGCCTCAGAAGGGATACATTACTCACCGTAATCGTATTTCTGATGCTTGTATCTGCTTAGATTCACATGCGACCCACCCTTCCTCCCCTCCGAGAGAAGGCGCATGATTGCTTGTAGTCTTACCTTTCTGTCTATCTGCTTGGATTATCTGTACTCACGCTACTCCTCATGCTACCTCATGTCAGAAAAAATACAATCTGAGGATCCTAGATGCGTGAGGGATCTTGGGAACAGAAGACGTCACACTAGGGATAGTATTACTGGCACGCCCTGTGTCGACGCCCATTTTCGAGTTTCGAAAAACAAACTGTAATACTCCGCAGCTTCCACTAGATGTCGGCCTGGTCTGGGCAACAGGCCTCCTTTCTCCCACTAACTCTTCTGCGAAGTCCCTTTCCTCCTGTACACCGTGGGTGTCAATGTGGAAATGTTCTGCTGCGCGAGCGAGAACCTCATTTAGGAGGGGTTGGTTATCGACCGGGGAGTCGGTAACCGGGGCTTCGTTCTCTACCGGGGAATCTACTCTGTATGTTTCCGGGTCATCCTCTTCTTCTTCCTTGTCCTCATCATCCCCATAGTAGCCCGTCCCGGTTTGCTCTTCTATTATACCAAATTCATGGTCTTCACAAAAGGAAGCCTCTCCTTGATACCGTGAGTATGGAGTTGGGTAAGGTTGTACCTCGAAGGGTTCAGACCTCAGAGGGGTTTCAAACCGGGCCTTCTTACTCGGGGGGGATAGGATCAGTAGAGCCTGAGGGTGTGGCCCCTTGTGGATCATACGAGAGGAAATGTTCTGGATTTTTATCATAAAAATCAGCCAAAGAAGACATTCTTGACATGACCCTATCTATGTCTTCACTGGACCATTTTTTGGAACTGGGAATGACTCTCTCAGCAAGTCTATGGGATTTATCTTGAGTAGCTTTGCTGGTTGTGGACCTATCAGCAGACCTGGGCTTGTCTGTCTGTTTAGGGGGGGGTGGAGTGTTTTATAGGTGTGAAAGAATGTACAGGTAGTTTCTTCTGCTGTTTTCCCCCCTCCCCGTGCGTAGAAAAATGTTTTCCCTGTCCCTTAGTGGTTCTGGAGTTTTTCGACACCTGGCGTCGAGGATCGGGAGAGGTGTCCCTGTCCTTCGAGCGTGGGGCCTTGCTGGCTTTAATTGCGGGCTCCGACTCCTGGAGCGCGGCCTGGGGGTGGAAGTCGTCTTCGTCTTCCGACGATCGAACTTCTGTTAGCCTAGGGAGCGAGGCACTCTTGGCAAGAGTGGATGATTGCCTGGAGTCATGCGGCGATCTTGATCGAGAGCGCCCAGAGGACACCGAATCGGACCGTTCTGTCTGTGCCTCTTTCCGAGAACTCGACCTCGTCGAGTCTCGGTTGGACTTGGTGTGTTTAGTGTGTGTAGTATGTGAAGCGCTTGTGTCGCCGGGGGTCTTCCCCAAAGCCGCCCTGCCGGACGACCTTCCGAGGTCGGGGACCTGCGCTCGGCTGTCTTTCGACGCCGTAATGCCCTCGCCGTCCGAAAGTACGGCGTCGCTGCCATCGCTGAAGGCGCCCTCCGCTGCCATGGCCGCCTGCCTGGCGTGGTGGGCCCAACGCTTCGTCGAACGGTCCTTAAGTGTCTTAGGTTTAAACCTACTACACGCTCTGCAGTTCGCTTCGGGGTGGTCCCTCGGCAAGCAGAGATTGCACGTGGCGTGCCTTTCGACCCAAGGGTATTTGCGATTGCACTTGGGGCAGAATTGAAAAGGGGTACCTCCATACGCACCTTGAGGCAGCGGGCTGTTAAGTGTAGGAAATGTATAAGGTGTACCTATATACAAAGAGTGTAGAGTATGTACCACCCCCCACTCTCCCTACTTGCAGGGCCGAGGCCAGCGGCCTACCAGGCCCGGGCCGAGGCCAGCGGCCTTCCGAGGCCCAAATCCGTCGTGCAGCAGCCGACGGTCGATTTCTTCTCCAGCCGGCGACGAGTTGTCGAAGTTCGACGTTGGGGTGGGGAAGGATGTCAGTAGATAATTATTTTTAGCAAAAGTATGGCTAAGGCCAGGGGACTCCGCAAAATGCTTCCGACCAGTATGGCGGAAAAAAACAATCTGAGGATCCTAGACGCGTGAGGGATCTTGGGTACAGTGGAAGTCACACTAGGGATAGTATTACTGGCACGCCCTGTGTCGACGCCCATTTTCGAAAAACAAATACTCCGCAGCTTCCACTAGATGTCGGCCTATGCACAGCATGTGATCTAAGCAGATTCCACAAGCCTCAGAAATAATATATATATATATATATATATATATATATATATAGTGCCATTGATAGCCTACTCCCTCCAACCCCCCACCCCCATCTCCTCTTTTGTTGGCACCAAAATGACCTCTGCCGGAGTGTTGCAAACATAATAATCTGGTTGTATGCAAGCTCATCGGGTGATGAGCTGGTCTTGCATTTTGCCAACAGGACGGTCCATGCTCTGGATCCCATGCACTACCACAAAGCATTGGTATGTTTGGCACAGCCATAAGTGGGCACACATCTTTTGCAAAGAGAAAGAAGTCATGATATACCCCTATGTGTACGGAAGCTCTGGCTCAGGAGATTTGCCGTTTTTTTAATGCTGCCGACTGCGCACAACCACACCATGAAACAATGATGGCTCGGTGACCCCTGTCGTTTTGGGGGTCATAATGGCTGGTGCTGTCATATGCAAACCCAGCGCAAGAGGCCTTCCCTCCCATGCAGCCTAGCATGTCTGGATTTGGGTTGCAAAGTTACACGCCAACGAATATGGATTAGCCAGACAACGGCAACTCGCTGAATGTAACCAATTTGCTCAGCACCAGCAATGCACACCTGGCAGGGGACCTTAGCAGAGTCCGCTTAGCTCCGCAATGCAGAGCTCTCAGGTGATCAGGTTTCCCGGGACATTAGAATGATTTCCTAAAGCAAGGAGTATGTTGGGTACTGAGCACCGACTCACTCTATAAGCGAAACGGGGAAAGCACAAAAGACAATTCAGCTCAATTTTCGGCATTTCAACAATTGCTCGAAATGCGCATGCGCGGTTTTGACATATGTGAGCAAGTAAGGCACGTGTCCTTCTGGCCGTACAAGCATGGCCGCGTCGGTTTCAATCGAATGCATGGTTTTACTCATAAACTCAACAGCCAGGTGGGAGACTATTTTGATACCACGCACACTGCAAAAGGGCGCGGTTTCTAAAACCAGGGAACCATCAGCAAAGACCTAAAAATAGGAGTCAATGATATGCACTCTTGCAACTTCCGTTTAGGAAAAAGTGCGCACATTTGAAGGGAACAACAACTCACAGAAAAGTGTATGGAATACACGTGCCTGAAAATCGGCAAATAACCGAGGGATGTTGAGAAGATAACGTAAATAGAAGCAATGAAATGGCTGAAGGCGTTATGGCAAGGCTATTCCACAAATCAAATTAAAGCAGCAGTGAAGACAGACTTGCAATGTTCGTATGAAAAATGGATTTCATAATGGGCCAATTAAGAAAATAATTAGCTCATACGCAAAGATCCTGCACAAGCCGGGCTACTGCCACTGCATTTTAACTTGCCACTCGAATATCAGGCAAGGCTATACAGATGCAAGAGGTGCGAAAGAAGGAGGGGCATTCACTGCAGGGAGGGCGGCTCCCTCTGAAGGTATGAGGGAGGCCCATCTGTAGTGGAGAGGTGGACTGGCTCCTCAGAGTTAAAAATACCAACATGGCAGCCTCCGCCACCTGCAGTGTGGGGACTGGAAGGAGTCCCGATGGGACACAGAGGGTGGCGAGAAATGAGGAGCAAGCGAGACGTCCCGGTACTGAGTGGCAGGTGTAGGCAGGGTAGGGCCTGAACGGGCAAGGACCACCCAAAATCTGTAAATGCCCCCTCAGCAGCCCTGTGTGGGCATTTACAGCTGTTAATGTCACTGCGGTGGGTCACCTGCATTAGCTTCAGGCCCCACAAGTTAGACAATCCGGCCTACGCATCTGACTGAACATTTGTAAAAATTAGAAGTGGCGGCCCAGAGAGCTGGCTAGGAGCCACCAAATAAAAACACTGCTTACACCATACCAACATGTTTCACTTGATGGACGACGCCGAAAACCATCAAATTCATGCCAAGACGCAATGAATAGTCTTTAAAATGTGCAATTTCAATTTTGCATAACCGTTTGAGAGGACGTGGAGAAGATGGCAGATTAGCTTACAATGCAAGATGGCGTTAGTCCCTCAAGCGCACAGAGCGTCAGGTGGCTACTATCGCGGGTTTGGCATAAATGGATTTCTGCCATGACTTCAGTATTCCTACTAGGCTGGGAAATCCAAACAGCCTGAGAGTTCCTAGATCGGGATCACCACCCTGCATGGAAATGACACCCTCCCATTTCAAATCGCTGTATTCAAATTTACTGTCTGGGGCGATCCTGAAAACATGGAGTGGGTTTGCGGAGACTGGTAAACTGGCCGTTGCTTGCTGAACAGCAGAGTAGAGTATATATTTTTTAATTTTATTTTTTTTAGAGTATTGACAAGCAGTGGCTTGGGAAATCTTAAATGATTACATAACGACATGAGCCCCCATGCAGACCCTCTAAAAACCTACAACATCGCTGCACAATTTAGGGGAGAGGAGTTGGGCCCAATCTGCCATGATGGGCCATGCTGAAAAGAGGAGTCTTAAACCAGGTTTCAGCTTTTAGGATTAAAAGTATGCCACAACTATGTGCCACATAAAATACAAAAGGGTGCATTTCAATGCTAAAGATGATGCTGTGTGAATTGGTGCATTTAGGGGACACCCAGGTTTTCCTATGAAAGGTGCACATAATCGGACAGGACATATGACTTTTGGGGCTCTGCCCACATTAGCAGTTTCCGGTAGAGCAGACTGCAAGAGCGCATGTTCTTCTTGCCTCTCTGATGTAGAGCTCCAGAGGTGCCTTTAGGAAGGGACAACCGTTAAACTGGATGCAGACCGGTTAGTTTCAGTGGCTGGACTCGCCATTAGGAAGGAGATGGAAGACAGTATTTAAGCCGCACTCCAGCGGAGTCTGTGCCAGTCTAAATGTAGAGAGGAGTGCAATAATCTCTTAATGCTGTAAAAAAACACTACAATCTACTGAGACTTGGCCCACAGGCAGCTGTGGGTAAGCCTTGACTCTCTCCGCCAGAAGAATAAGAGTGGGCATATTGTAAATATGCCAACAATATTGAAATTGTTTGCGAGACTTTCCACCATTACGAGGCACCCTCCACACCTAAGAGGGAGGTGCCGAGTGGTACCCCTAGAAAGCTAAATGTACAACTGTCCGTTTATCTGTTATCATGCAAATAAGTGTATGTATTATCACTAAAATTCTGAAATTAAATTCATATATCCTGAATTTCCAACGTGTGGTTCTCCCATCCTGATTCTTTTTTGAATGTACAATTCACCCTCCTGGGCATATCAGGACTTAGCCAGGCGCCCTTTATTATTTACCCCCCCCCCAATCGGAAATGAGACACGGTATCCCCCTTTTTATTTATTTTTTAAGATACCACATCCATGCCCAGTGCCTTCATGGCGTACTGTCGTGCTTCCCCTTGTCCAGCTAGGAAAGAACAGAACATCTCTTTATGAAGTCTGAAGGCATACCATCAAAATCTAGTATGCCTTTTAAAAAGACTCAAGAAAACCTCTTTTCAGACTACCTACAAATCCTCCAGAATTGACTTACCCTTAAAATCATTGAAGGCAATGATCTGGACTCTATGGGAATGGAAGTCCATTCCTGACAAACACTAAAATACCGAGTCGAGCAATGTGGAGCAATGAAGGCCACAAGCACAAACGCTCTAGTTGTGAGCATGAGCCTGCAGCCAAGAGATTTTAACACGGCAACAGCTGACTGCAGGGCACTATCAGCGAGAGAAGGCGGTCCTTCTCAAAAAAATCAATGGAGGACCCGAGAGAGGACTGTGCAGTCAAGCGACTTATGTGGAAGAAGGAGAGCTGTCCAGAAGCAACAACATGCTGCAGTTACGCAAGAAGCCAACAGAATACTTCTGGGCGTTTTCAGGTGCTATGGGGGAACTGTCCTCCACTGTGCCGGAGCCGGAGATGCCCAGCGGGTACCACAAGGGAAAGCAAGAATCTGAGACAACGAACAAGGAGAATATCCAAACACACACAGCAGACTTACGGGGTAAACAGGCCACCATGAAGAACCAGCAAGTCCTCCCAAGGGAAGTGGGGACACCAGGAGTAAACATTTGTTAATAAAGCAAACCAAAGCGAGCAAGCTGAGCAGAATTGCTTTAAAGGGGAAAAACAAAAGCCACAATAAGGAACTTTCAAGTGCGTAAATATAAACGAAATACAGAGCCCTGGCAGAATAATATACCAGGCAGATGGGAGTGTAGAAAACGTGAACTATCAAACTTGGAGGTGGGAGCAAAGCCCACGTCAGAAGAGCCCTGGCAGGTGAGTATACCAGGAAACATTCAAATTGCAAGTGCATTCATAAAGGAAACCCCTTGTCGGAGAAAGTACCAGGTGGATACAAGTTATTAGCATATGTATGTGGAAAAGCCCTGGCAGGAAGGTATACCAGGCATGGTCAAGCTGAACAATGTTTAAGAGAAAGACAAGCCAAGAAGTCCTGACAAAAGTAGATGAGGAATAGGTTGTGAAAATATAAGAAAAGCCTGACAGGAGAGTCCACCAGGTGTCTTAACACGACAAAGATTGAAATCAAGTTATTTTTGTTCTAGTTGGGTTATTGAAGGAGAAAGATTCAAGGAACTGAGATTCCTAAAGAAAAACAAGGAAGAAGAAACATCCGGGGGAAGGGACCCACCCCCAACCTTCCTGGAACCTGGAGCTCTATCCTTTCGCAACTTTGTGTTAAAGTCACGCATTTCCTTTTTGTACATGTATTTACCACTAAAGGCCAAAGACATTAACCTTTTTCACCTTAGAGTTGCTTTATTAGAATGTGAGGGCCGGAATAGTACTTTGGACACAGGGCGCTTCATTTTGGACAGTGTAACCACTGACCGATCCTTAGATTTGGGTAGGGAGGGACATATAGGAGCAGAGACAGAGGCATTTCCCCAAGCCCTGTTTATTTTAGTAAAGGTTTTTGACCAAAACGATTAACCCCTTGTGTCTGCCTCCCATTCCTGGCTCTTCACATAATCAACAGCTTTTTCCCATCTCAAGGTGGGAAGTGGAAGCAAAAATAGAAAAGCTCATGCCATGTAGGAAAATGCTCAGAGGCCTCAAACATTCTGGTGCAGAAAAGGCAGGGGGTTTAAGGCTGCTGGCAGCTCTGGGTAGGCCTCTGAACCGAATTTCCAATAGAGAAAAGGAGCAGAATGGTAAAGGAGCCAAAAGGAGTGCCTCAGTGGTATCACTCATCACTCGGTTAATCAGGGATCACTTCATTGTGGCATTCCCTCGCCCAGACCTCCGCGGGTGCGCTGCTTTACAGCTGTGAATCTGCACGTGCAATTTCACTACAAATGAACAGTGCACACGCAGCATGGGAGGCTTAATTCCATGCACCAGTGAGATGAGCACACGCAAGGATTATATTTTAAAATAAATAAAGAAATCAGGGCCGCAAGAGTAGAGTAACGCTGCATACTATCATGTCCAATTGATATACTTTCATATTTGATGTTCATACACGGTTATTCTGTATAGGAACACATATTACTATCACTAGAACATCTAAGGTAGTTCCACATTTAGTAAATATACACATTTTAACATGTAAAGTTAATGCGTACATGGAAAATGGCGTCACCAGATTGACACATATGTATATTCATGTACGCACAAAGCATTAATCCACTTCATGCAGATGTACTTTTACATAGAATATGTACATGGTTAACTAGCTGGTAGAGTTCACTTCTTTGTGATTTTCTATTTTGCCTGCCACACTCAACCGGGCGCCACACCAGAGTGCTAGAAGAAAGTGGGGTGGGGTGGAATACGCGGCTATATGGATTGTATGCAGCGTGGTGGGGTGGAACGGAACACACGGCTATATGGATTGTATGCAGCGTGGTGGGATGGAACGGAACACACGGCTATATGGATGGTATGCAGCGGGGTGGGGTGGAACACACGGCTAAATGTTTGTCTGCAGGTGGGTGTGGTGGAATACACGGCGAAAGGGTTGTATGCAGTGGTTGAAGTGCACGAAAAGACTATGTTCCCTGCGGGCCAGCCTCTTCTCCCCACAAAACTCCATCGCCATGCACAATACAACCCCCGAAACAAACATGCCTGCTGTTTAAGGGATTGTTATTTTAAAACTAAACCATTCCAGAACGGTTTCTTTTTCAAATAAAAGTATATGATGAGTAAAACAACATTGTTAACGAAAAGTAGAAGAGCACCGCTCTCAACTGCTTCCGCCTACTGCTTGTATAGAGCTAAAGGGTTGGGTAAACCTCATTTATGGCAGAGCAAACCAGGAACGAAGAGCAGGGTGTTGTGGCGAGTCCCATCGTATTGGTGGGCCCTAGCTCATGGTCCTGTGGACTAGCGGAAAAGGTGGTGGGGCTTGAGTCTTCCCACGTCCAGGCAGGGCCGGCCTTTGCAGGGCCAGCCTTAGGGCAGGGCGACTGCCCGGGGTGCCATAGACCTCCAGGGCGCCAGCTCGGGAGAGCCTTTCAAGGGCGAGCCAGAGCTGGCGTGGTGAGAGAAGTGTCCTATTGAAATTAAATGTGCACGCGGAGCGGGCGCATTTAACCGTATACGAGATAATTACCTGCCTGCTCCGGCACGAGAGTGAGGAGATAATCATCTTAATAGGTGCCGCAGCACCCTATTGTTAAATGCGCCCACAAGCGCATTTCATTTAAAAAGGACGCCTTCTCCCACCACGGAAAAGAAACATTTAGCACCTCCACCCCACCATCCCCCACTCCCAATTGACCAGGAGTGCAGCAGGGTGGGGGATCCAAATAGTTTTTCTGCCCAGGGCGCTACCGCCACCAAGGCCGGCACTGCGTCCAGGATTTAGTTCAGGGTGCGCTTCCGATGGGTTGGGGGAAAGCCCCGAGTAAGTTAAGGGAAGACACAGGAAGGTTTTAGGTCCTTCCTCCAGTGCTGGTGGTTCTCCAGGAGGTGAACGCTTTACAGAAGACAGCTCCATAGTGGTCCCCCTTTTTGGACTCGGTTGGGTATGGTTGTCACGACCCATCCACGATTTTTCAACCAGAAGGGATCAATAAGGGAGGTAGAATTCGATCTCTTTGGTCAAGTATTTGGGCACCAGTTCCCAAAAGGCACAGTGGGCGCAGCATATCACACTGCCTAGTAAACACTGGTGTTCACATAGTAAGACGAAGAAACTCAGAACAAGTGCAACTTCACAAAACCAGGGAGTCTGGTCACTAGTCCAAACATTCTCAAATGCAATCCTATGCACTGCACCCCTTCCTCTGCCAAAATATGCCCCTCAGAAGCTGCCCAACATCTCCAGGAAATGCTTGGCACCATGAGTACATCATATCTGGAGGATGCTGCAAGGATCAAATACAGATTCAATTGGGGCTAAAACCTTTTGCACTGTGTTTGGGGGGGGGACATTAAACATTTTAAAAATCGAAAAGCCTTTCAGAGCTTATCAGGAAAGCTCACCCATGTGCAGATGTTGCCAGGTGTCTAACCCTAACCAGATTCAACTACTGGAGCTGCTTAAGTATGTCCTTACACTTCCAGATGTTGTAGTGTGTGGGAGTCTGGGGGTGTGGGTTAGAGCTATTAACCAATGCCAGAAATGACGACTCTTCAGACAATACCTTGCTGTAACCTTGATCCCAGCTATATCGAGCACACCCCCCCCCATCCTTAATGTTACAGTAAGATTTACTTGATGGCGTGTTAAACTTTCAATGCCAATGGTCTGCCCTTCGCCCTGTACAGCGCTCGCTTGCTCGCGAGCTTGGTTCACGTAATAGAATTTAACGCCTGCACTCCGCTTAGAACGTTTTCAAATTGTGGTTTGATTAAGGGAGGAATATACTGCTAACGGTATTTTTAATGCCTTAAATGCGTGTATTTCAAACACCTGTTGAGCCGTTGTGTTTGGCTACCTATCCTACCACCCGCCTTCCTCCCCGCCCCACAGCCCCCGCTTCCCAATCTTTCTATCTATGCACTCTAAAGAATGCTGTATACAGATGTTGCTTTTTTTAAAAAAAAACACAAAAATAAAAACAACAGAAACATTGCAGTTCTAAAAACAGTTAAAACAATCACAGATGAAAACATATTTCTAATTGAACGAACACTCTAAGCGTGGATGCCAGAATCTGGAGTATAAACAGTTCAAATTGAATCAAAACAAACAAAAAATGAAAACAACTTTTATCTTAGGAAGAGGAGCAGTAGGTGCATGGAACAGAGTGAAGCATTCGCGTAAATGTAGAAGTCAGCAGACAAAATATTGGGGTGGGTGGGATAAACAGGGACAGTATAGCTGCTGTCAGAGAGTCATGGAGCGACTGGAGACGAAGCAGGATCGGCGAGGCCAACAGCAGTCCTGGCAATCCGCCGAATGAGATACAGTTCTGCCATTCTGCGACAATGTGAAATGCCGGAGAAGCTATTGTTTTCTGTTTTTTTTTTTAATTTTTATTTACTGCAAGTGTGCGGTTCAACCAGAGTGCCGTGCGTTACTGCTCGTGGGACGTTCTTTACACTACTGCAGTGGCTGCGTGGGACCCTCTCAAACCACCGTCTCCCCCATTACCTTAATTGCTGAACTTTCCAGTCATCAAAACGCTTATTGTTAAATTGGACCATTACTTCTGTAAGGAGCACACACACACAAACACACACACCCCTTTTAGGGGAAATTCTAAAATTCTAAAAGCGCCTTCAACTCAAAGCAATTGTACTGAAACTTTGAAGGGTGTTCACAGAAGCCCTGCAATCCTACCCATTATAGCTGTGTCTTAAGAACCCACTCATCACTCATTGTACTTCACAATGGTGAACTGCCGGCTACTACAGGACGCACAGCGAAGAGCACCTCGGAAGCACCCCAAGCCAGCGACGGAATAAGGAAGCCTGGCTCTGAAAAAGCTGGAGAGGAAGAAAGAGGCTAGCCAACACCGCGTCGCAAGGGATCTTCCCACATGCGAGGGGAGACAGACCCAGGTGTCGCAGCTCATCCGTGGAACGCCTTGGCTGTGGGATTTAGTCAGCAACACATTTTATCAAAAAATAAAAAAAACGCCTTTACAAAATTAAGCGCTTCGTGTGTGTGAACACACTTCAACTTGTCCTTGCTGAAAACTGGGCAAAATAATCGCCCATACATTTCTCAAATAATAATGGGTGCAGCAACAGTAGCATGCCCCGTTTACCCACTGCTACCCAGTACTTCTGGCTCGGCCTTGATTTTCCATAAATGGGTAGGAATGAATGTTGCATTAGGATCGGTGGAGCAGTTATGGTCCTCCGATCGTCAACTAAATCCCTGGTGGGGCACAGTACGCCCCTCCATGGGTAGCCTAGGTGCTCTGAAACTACTACGATGGGGATTTAACGCAGCAAGCCCTTTGTTAAAAGCTATTTCTTTCTCTAGGCCTGCTGGAAACCAGCACAATTGCGCGAGCCAGAAAACAAGCTTGCAACCCCAGCTTCAGAGAAGATGGCAGCTGGCACCTGGCATACTACACTTCGCTGCAGAGAGAAGGCCGGAGTTCCTTCAGGCAGAAGGGCTAAAGCTCAAATTGGGTTCACCACAAAGTGTTAACGAGCTTCTGGAACTTACGGTATGGCTGCGTGTGCTCACCAGATAGCTCAGCTGTGTCAGGAACTACTTTGAGATAATGGAGGGACACTGCAGTGCGGCGCCCCGTCTACACATAATTCACATTCCTTCACCATCCCAAAAGCAGGCAGTTCTAAATGCGTTGGATCTGGCAACCGGCAACCTAGGTCATAGGGTGACCATATGTCCCGGGTTTTGCTGCCACTTTCCGGGAATTGGAAAAAGAAAGTCCTGTTTGTTCTAGTTTTGCTCCCAGCACTTGTGCGAAAATAAATATTCAAGTGAAAGTTGTGTAGGGAATACAAGCAGCATTTACCAACTGTGAGAAATTATTACCACCTGGTAAGGTTGTAGAAATCCTAGCTTTTCTGATTTATTAACTAATAAAATAATGCAGGTAATTCCATCTCAGGGAACCGGCTTACAAGGTCCCCATTTCGCAAAGCTCCATTCCAAAAGCATAGGGTCCCCCGCAAGCTCTGTTGGATCAGTATGCTGATCTTCAGCACATGTGCTCTAGAGGCACAGAGCAGGTTCAGAGGTCGCAGGTGCCCTCTTGACACCTGCAGGGCAACATTTAAGGTCCACCTCTGTTCCAAAACTACATAGCTACAAGAATGCAGACCTGGTGGCACACTAAACTGTAAACATGAGCTACACCAGAGTTTGGGGTGTGGTGGCCAGCAGCCGTTATCCAAGTCACATCGATTTGATATCACTGGTCAGGCCTGAGGGCCTACTTCAGCTGTGGAAAGGGTCACGTGTACTCTCCTCAGACAGGCTGACCTTGCTGCTGCTAGCATGAGGTAACACCCTCCCCAGAAAGACAGCCACTCCACAAGAAGTTGTCCTGGGAACAGCAACCAAAGGGCACACACATTCACAAAAGGAGTAGCCTCACACCAGGGTTCCGCATACGAAGGGAGCTTTTGATTCTAATGAGACGCGAAGGGGGTAGTGTTTGTGTAGTCAGAGGGAGCTCCTTACAGCTAGAGAAGGTGCCACGATCGGTTTCTCTCTGCCGCTCATCTTTCCTTCCTGTTCCCTTCCCGTAGCACAAAGCACTTTGGGTGCGATGTCAGAAGGAAATGTCCACTTGCTCCAAGAATAGGGATTGGACCACTAAAGCAGGCTATCTTTAGTCCAATCACCTGGGGGCTTTTACCTTGAAACGAAGGAGTCTCCCACCGCTTCTTTAAATCATATCTGGACTTCAAACCTTCATTTTGTTTGGGCATTGTTGGGAGAACAGTGCTTTCCAAAATAGACGTGCGGTGAAGGCAGGTGTTCAAGGCAGAGGCAAGCTCTGTCCCCTAATCATCCACGGGGACCATTGAGGGTGAATAGGTTGATGGAACAAGGCCTGCATCTCAGACAGCCGCACTGCTGACAAGGACCTCACAGTGTTGAAGTTATGTGCCAGTCTTCCTCAAGTTTAGGGAGCCTGAGAAAAGGACTCATCTTGGCCCACAGACCCTGGAGTGGTACTCTCAGCTCCAGAGAGCCAAGGCAACCAGGATAACTGCAATTTAGCCATCTAACCGCGAGAAACCATGATTTGGCCAGGTCTGATCGAGATCGAAACGTGAGGACCCTTTGGAGATGCCTTTGGCACTCGCTGATTTTCAAACAGGTTGTCTCAACCATTCGAACCAGTTCACTGCCGCACTGCGGTTTCTGAAAGAGTCATAGCCTCGACTGGAACAACAAAGCATTGCTGCATTTGCATCGCTCAAACCACCTGTCTCTTCATCACCACTGCAGTCGAAGATTGAAACGACCCCGGTGTTCTTACCAAACTGCACCATTCTGGCCCCTGGCATCGAGTTGACTCGCCTATGCATCCCGGCACCTGCTCGACCGCCATCAAACCTCAACCGTTGATCCACATCGCTTGAGTAACCCTTCCAACTGCAGCATCCTTCCATTCGACCCCGCCTAGACAGTGACTTGCCGCTGGAACACTGAAACCACTGAACACAACGAAGAAGCCTGGCTTGCCGTTGAGCTGCCAAGACACTACAAAAGGTATTACTGATGGGGGTTATAGGTCATAGTTTCGAATCCTTTTGGTCGAATGCCAAAAGGATCGAGTCAATAGGACCGAAAAAAAGGGTTGACTTTTTTTTTGGTTGGGGGGGTTCCCCCCGAACCCCCGTTTTTCATGTTAAAAACACATTTTTTATGTATACCAATACAAACAAAAAAATATACATGTAAAAAAAAAAAAAAAAAAAAAAAAAGTCAACCCTTGTTTTCGGGCCTATTGATTCCATCCTTTTGGCATTTGACCAAAAGGATTTGAAACTTTAACTGGACACCACTGATGGTTAACTGCCTCTTCCCCCCTTCCACTCCTCCCAGGTACATTTCTGGGCCCAAGAGGCTGGATAGGTCACCCTAATCCCTTTTTACAACTCAAGAGCATGTTCGTTTGAACATTGTGGCCTTCAATTCCTTTCTCCCCATGGTTCCATCATACAGAGTGCCGCATCTAGTCTATCTTTGCATATTCTGTGCTCTTTCTACAGGTGTGGGTTTTTGTAGTGTTTTCTATTATTGCATATGGGGCGTTTAAAGTATGTAACCTTGATTGGACAATTCTTTATTTGGGACTGGAATACTTTGCTATTTGGGTAGCTACGGGTTCACATTCACACCACGCGAGTGTACAGTCTTCCGTCTGTCCACGTTACCACAAAAGGCAGAGGCGGTATATCTTTTAACTGTGCCTGTGTTACCCTTAGGACTGTGTTGGATTTTGGTTCGTCGAAGTGGGAGGGCCGAGTAGGCGCTTTAGCCTCTACTCATCCTTGTACTCCTGCAGGGCAGAGGACGATTCATCACAACAACCAAAGAAATCATGGTTTTAATAGTTCCATAATTCCATAGCAGCTGGACGTCGTCGAACCAACGTTTCAGTTACCAGACACACGCAGTCGATAAACACCTTGCAAGGGGATATCAAGGACATAAAAGGCTACTTGTGTCAAATCGCTTTCTATTTATATGGTTTTATTACACGCCAAAAACCCAACAGGCTTCAGGGCATGGAACGAACATACAGAACAAAACAAATTACACTGAGCCTAGATTGGTAGAACATAAAAAGGATATTTTGATAACTATTCAAACAGATGCGTTTTAAATCCCTTTTGAAAGGAAGCCAGGTTACAGTTTATTTATTTGCATTTTTAAAGCGCTCACACAGCCTGTGGATATCGAGGCGCTGTTACAGATTATTATTCTTTTTTTGTCCTAGTTGCATATTTATAACAGGCTTAAATAGCCAGATGTTTCTAAGCGCCGACCTGGGGACCGAACCTGTGTTGCTCCGTGTTGTCTTGCTTCCAAGACGAGCATGTTGCCACCAAGCTATCCTCCCGGGAATTGACAGTCCAAGCGTCAATTCAACGGATGCGTGTTCGGAAGGGAGGTTTCAGGGTCATAGCTAAATCTGCACAGTTTATATCAAGGGAAATGTCTGAAACCCACAAAAAACCTCCGAAATTGCAGTCCTATGTTGTTGGCGTATCCCAGTTCATCCTAAACCCAGTACAGGTTAAACAAAGCAAAGTCCTACTTTTCACAGAAAAATACAAAAAATGACAAGAAAAATGAAAAAAATATATAAAAAAGGCATTCATCATTCCGTTGTCGTTAACTAATCACAATCTCGGAACAGATAAAGAAAGTAGGGTCTGAAAAGGATCACTGGGAGAGGGGCTGGAGTTCAGAACCCTCCTCGGGCCCGCGAGCTAAGGTGGCTGTCCAGGCAGTGCTCTCCATGGCCGTTAACTAGGTCTCTTGCTGTCAACAAATTCCTCTTGTTAGGAGGGTGCGTTTAGCTCGGTCTGTTGGCGGCGCTTACCCCCTCCCCCACCACAACCCCCCCCACCTCTCCACTCTTTCTTGACAAACAAAAGCAAATCTATTCTCCGAGAAAGACTCCCGGGGAAATTAAAATAACTTCTCATCCAGATGGTGTTTTGAGTATAAATAATGCAGCTTCTATATTGGTCCTCGATGAAACGCAACATGCAAAAAAAAAAAAAAAAAAAAAAAAAAAAAAAAAAGCACATTTAAAAAAAAAAAAGTTTCTGAAAAGTGCCATTGCATTTATTTTAAAGGATATAAAACAAGTGTGACCCGCCTCAGAGAAATTAAGAGCTAGTACACAAGTCTGATTAACCATATAGGATTTCAAAGAGGTACAAACACCTGACGTAGTAAAGCTGAAAAGTTGAAAAAAGTATGAAAATGTTAATCTAAAAATGATTACTTAAACCGTGTGGATTCATACACGTATAATAAACAAGCAATGGCCCACCAGAGACCCTTCGGAGATTCAGGACGGTAGGGGGTACTCCCAATATGAATAGCAAATGCATTCGCTATAGGGCATCAAGCACAAGCCCCAACCCCCCCAACCGGGGTCTCAAACTTGCAACGAGATCTAAATGTCCCCTGCTATAACAAGACGCCCAGCTGGCTTCCACAGAGGAGGACAGAGAGGGAAGAAAAAAAAAAAAAAATAGAGCTTGGGTCACCCAACACCACTCCTGCTGGGGACAGGCTGCTGACTCAGAGGCGGGGGCACCGACAAGTGACAGACATGCTTGTGTGCTTGTCCCCAGCATGCCAGTTCACTCTTGCACACCCAAGTGGCGGAGAACACTCTTGTGACAAAAAAAATCCCAGCTATCCGGCAGCCATTTTTCCTGTCAACATGGATTAAAGATCCTGGTCACCAGCATGGTGGATTTTCAGCAAGCGAGGAGGCACGTGGTCTAGAATTGATGAGTTTTCAGTGGCCTGGGCCCTAGGCATAAAACTATGTGTCCTGCCAAGTTAAACATTCTGATCTGTTGCCTTGTGCATGGGAAACCTTTTCTTCTTCGGCCATGATGCATAGGACCACAAGGGTCACGCGGTCTGTACATTGTGTTATGACAACTAGGGTCAAAATGGCCGCCGGGTGATTTTTCATTGGCTGCAGTCCACTCATTTGCTGCCGCTTTCACCCGTTGAGATTCCTTTGAACACGTGGAGGGGAGGGCTCGCGACATCTGGTCTTGCAAGTATCTACAGTATTACTGAAACGCACTTCTCGGGACTGTAAACAAACATCAGATTAAACAGCTTACTATAAATATTACAGCATCTTGAAACACATGGGCGTGTGGATCCTGCTAAAGATTAATAATTTAATCAGCAACTACATTATAGATCAGCATACTCTAGGAGGGCGGGGGCGTTAATACATCAGAACTCAAGTCGCAGAAACACTACCCCCACCCCAACATCAACATGTCATCAAGAATTCAGTATTAATTAAGCTCAAGGATTTGGGTTCTCCTCCAGTTTCTTGCTGCTTCTGGTGCAAACATCTTTAAGAATATCCGGGATCACGTGGATATCCCCCATGGAGTTGCACCGCTCATCTGGATGTTGCAGTCAGTAAAGGGAAGCGCTTGAGCGCATTATGGAGGCCCCTCCCCAGATCACCACCTTTGGGCACCTAGGAGATGGCAGGTTGCCCCACACAGCAATGGGGTCATGCCAATCTGGGCCATCACCCGCAAAGAGGTCCAACTAGAGTTTCTGGATCTTCAATGGCCTCGATTTACAGCACACTAAAATGTACTCCAAGCCGGCTTTCCTTCAGAACATTAAATCGTGGTGTTGTCACGATAGTGGACTACCTTCGGTATCCCATGAAATACTTGACGCTGCAACAGCACAAGCTGGCCCCCATGTAAAGCACAGTAATTTACTAAAAAAAGACACTAACAACAGGATGTCCTTCAGTACATTGTTATAGTCCTGATATTCAACTACCTTTGGCATCCCATGAAATACTTCACGCTGCACCCGCATTGCCAGTGGGTGGCCTACTGGATCTTCAATCCTTCTCCTTCCTGCTGGCCTCGATGTAAAGAACACTATTAATTTCCTAAAATTGACCCCTAGTCACAGGCTATTCTTCAGTACATTATGTAGGTACCGATATTCAACTACCTTTAGCATCCCGTCAATTCTTCACTCTACAACAGCATTGCCAGTCGGCAGCCAAGAGACTTTTCGCTAGTTTCCCTCTTGGAGGTCAGCATGGTTAACACATAGGTACAAGAGAGTAATGGCAAATGTCCCCCGGACAGTAAAATATGGCACGACTTCAAAACTTGCAAGGCACGAACCACGGATTGATTGTCCCGTTCACTGCCTCCCTCCCACGCCCTAAATACTCTTAATTGGGGGTGCTACAAAGTGACTACTTCACAGTTGGTGCCTTAGAAAGCATCAATAAGCAAGCGCCACCAAAATAAGAAGTGTAAATTATGCATTAAAAAAATAAAAACAAGTATAACTGTCCAATTACCCCCCTGCCCCCAAACCCTGAATTCCATTTAAAGCATTGGTCTCAATGTGCTGTAAATGTTCCTTCGAGCACTCATTTAACAAACTGCATATGGACATAGTAGACTAAAGTCCTCGAAAGTATGTAGCCTTCAAGCTCCGAGCAGACAGGGGTGGCTAAAGTTGAACCTGTGTCTTTAAAGAAAAAAAGAAACCTTTTTGCTGATCTCCTCTTGAAGGTGGGGAAAGATGGGCTCATATTGGGGTTCTGGTAAGTGCGTTTGTGTCGGTTGTTTTTAACAAGAACACTCCAATATAACATTTTGGATAAAGGAGTACATTTTTGAATACATCAAGTAGTTAATTAGAGGTCCCCCGATCATCTGTGACTTGTTGCTGCCAACATTGTACACACAACCTCTTCTAGCGACTTTTCATCACAAGTAGATATCTGATGTCATTAATGACATTTGTGATGTCATCTTTGATGTCCTGGGTGTTAGTCTTAGAAGTGCACGGTGGGGACGCGAGTTATGGTTGCTTAGCTTACCATAATTGGGTTTTCGGTTTTACTTGTAACCATAGCGTCCCTTTAACAAAGTTTTTTCTCTGAAATTCATAGGTTTTATCAGTGTAACTTAACCATAACATCCCTTTAACAATATTTTATCGAATTGTTTTAATATTGCTTATAAAAAATAAATTATAAAACGTGTGATTCATCACATCAACCCTCACAAAAGAACACTGCAGACCAACAAAAGCAACCAGACCCCTTCCTCAAAAATAAAATGAAACCATTTCGACACCTCAAGCCTTACATTCCCTGAAACTAACAATGAACGTCACCTGCACAATACAATGAGAGCACACAACAAATGAAAGGCTCAAACCAACCAAATGACACCCAGGTGTCACCAGAGGCGTCCAACCCTGGCTAGCCCCGAAACAAAACACAAGACATCACATCATAAGGGGTCGGGCTGTAGCACTAGTGCATCCTCATCAGGACACCCTTGCGGAGGGGAAACATACTCATTGCAAGTGAACACTTACGCTTCAGTGGCAAGAGGCCATCGAAATAGTGACCCGTGGGCTTCACAAACAGAAATGGTGGCGTGGCAGTGAAGTGGGAAGAACTCCACATCTTCGGGTTCCCATGTCGCGGGACCCAGGCTTCAGCTGCGGGTTTGACTGTTAGCCGGGGATAGACAAATGTACATTTGTCGCAGGGAAAGCTAGACACACTATGCTCAAACCAGTCTGCTGGCTCAGGTGAATGGTCTCGAGCGGCACTACAGGGATGGGAATGGTTACATGATCAGGTGAATGGTCTCGAGCGGCAATACAGGGATGGGAATGGTTACATGATCAGGTGAATGGTCGTGAGCAGCACTACAGGGATGAGAATGGTTAGATGATCAGGCGAAGGTTCTCGAGCGGCACTACAGGAATGGGAACATGTTCAGGTGAATGGTCGTGAGCAGCACTACAGGGATGGGAATGGTTACATGATCAGGTGAATGGTCTCGAGCGGCACTACAGGGATGGGAATGGTTACATGATCAGGTGAATGGTCTCGAGCGGCACTACAGGGATGGAAATGGTTACATGATCAGGTGAATGGTCGTGAGCAGCACTACAGGGATGAGAATGGTTAGATGATCAGGCGAAGGTTCTCGAGCGGCACTACAGGAATGGGAACATGATCAGGTGAATGGTCGTGAGCAGCACTACAGGGATGGGAATGGTTACATGATCAGGTGAAGGTTCTCGAGCGGCACTACAAGGATGGGAATGGTTACATGGTCAGAATTATTCATTTTAAATCATAGATGGTCTGGATTGTTGGTGTCCCCTTTGGCCATGATCGTTTCATGACCTACGAACACAGGCCAAGAGAACTGGGGGATTTTGGTCATGCTCCCATTTGTGTTGGGGTCGCATTGTGTTTGTAGAAAAGTATTTTTAGGATTCATTTGTTAGACTTTTCTACCATACCTCTTCACCAGCAGGAACCGCCAAAAGCTCAATCGACCATGCGGTTGTGGTGGGACCCCCCTCAGCAGCGATTGCCCTGCCGCCTGTCCCCTTTTCTCCGAGGTTTTCCTAGTCTTTTCCTTAGAACTTTACAGTCTGTTTTTCCAAGGATAACGCGCCCCCTGGGAAATTGGAAGGCTGTCCCTGGGACAAACAACTGTATGGAGGACAAGAAGTTCACCAAGGACCAGCATTAGTGTGTTCACTAAGGACTTACATGCTGGTGAGTCCCACAGTGTTCTTTGCCCCTGGTGCTCTTGCTGTAGCGTCACATGCCCTGACCATTCCATTTATTTATACAATCGTAAAGCGCTCTAAAGCACAGGCATCAAAGTGCTGGCTGCAATACAAATTACAGTGAGGCAGTCACAGATCAAAAAAGGCAGAGCGAGTGAATTACAGTGAAGCAGTCACAGTTTATAGTAGACCGAGAGCAAGGTGTTGCAGCTTTCATTGGAGCTCCTTGGGTAAGGAAGGCCCAGTAAGACTGCTCGGATCTCAAGGCTGGCGGTATTGCATTCCAAAGATTCACTGCAATGACCGGGAAGCTAGAGCCGCCGCTCTGGCTCGTCTGTACATTGGAGGGATGAGACGGTTAATGTATGCAAATCTGGTTGTTCTCATTGACTGGGCTTTTGTGAATTTCTGTGCCAGGCAGGGTGCCATTAGAGGCAAGATACCCAATCAATGCATTTCAGTTAGCAGGCCTCCAATACTGGCAGCCACATACAAGTCAGTACGGTTTAGACAGCCGGGTGCTTTTTATCCGATAAACTAGGCCTACACCATTTAGCGAACACTGCACAGTTTCCTTAGCCACAGTGCGCAGAAGTAACTGGAAAGACACATTGGAAATTTCGACGATGAGAGAAGGACCACATGCTCAATCCTGGATTGCATAAAATGCAAATGTTTTCAACTGGAAGTGGCGGGGAGAGGCAGGATCCTACACGCTCCAGCCAATAATGGCAGCAACAAATGATCGCCGTCTCAGAGCAACCCATTGCCAGTCACACGTTGCAAATCAGGACCGGTGTGGTGTACGTTTGCTAGGTCAATCAAGCATGGCTGTCGTTTATGCAGAATAAAGGAAATCAATACATTACATTCTAATGCCGGGTCGGACAGTGGGTTTGAGATCAAAAGCACTGCACTAACAAATGTTTACAAGAAGAAAATTAGTCTAATTTCACTAAACAAAATTACGGGCCTGTTGAACAGCGCCAAACTACCATTGTTATGGCCTCTAGGTTGTCTGGAATTGAGGGGACTATATTCTAAAAACTGTACACAGGCCGAAACATTGTACGAAAGAGTGATTGTGGCAGATCAGTCTAGGACTGTCCCAGTTACGCGATGGGCGGTGAGAACTGGGCACTTGAGTAAGTCAGAGAATTAGGGTTACTATTGCTCCCTGGTCAGAAGCCGAACAAATGTGCACGTTAGAAACATCCTCCGTGCAGTGAATGAGGATGTGGAATATTAACCCTTTGGAATCCAAACTCCACCACATCAATGTAAAACAGAGCAGAATTATTTAACAAAGCTATCATTGGGGCCTTATGCAGCAGTCACTGCTCGATTAACGTACAACCATTTCTACGTCAGGTGCAAGTATCCATTGCTGCACATGCAAGCGACACTTCCGGCAAACGATCCGTGGGTCCTACTTTCCACCATGCAGCAGACTGCGCACAGCTACACACACACACACACACACACTAAATAAATAAATAAAAAGATATATCACATTCCCTTTAGGACCCTGAGGAGAAAAGTAGAAACTAGAGAAATTGGTCCCACAAATTCTACATCATGCCAGAAGAGAGACCGGGTTTCGCATACGCCACATTACCAGTTGGCTCCTAGTTTGCGGTTGCCACTTTCTTCCCCATTTTTCTCCTGGTTACAGCAGTGGTTAGTACACCCCTGTATTGTGTTCCAGGGATATTGGAAGCAGTTTGGTGGTTGGTGTGGTGTCTGTGTACTGAGCCACAGCTTGGCAGACCCAGACTTCACCCCACACCTACCCCTAAACTGGAACCCTTGCAGGCAGCAGGCTTGGGGGGAAGGGGCAGCTTGCCTGTGTGGTTCATTGGATGATGGATGGGTTTGCACACCAGGGAACCCCTCCTGCCGCCGCCTTCCGTCCTGAGGTGGTGCGGTTGAAGCGCCTTAGGGCAAGCATCCATGGGCCAGAGTGGCCCTCTACCTGGCACCTTTGCCCCCAGACTAGCATTATCCACAACAGCGTTTCAAGATTACCCAGGAAGCAGCCCGCATAGAAAGCACAGGAGGACACAGAGAAGGGGCGGTAGGTAGACTAGTCAACACGATCACACAAAACATGACTGGCTCCCTGGCTACCACTACAGGGAATACCTCTGTGGCACCCCATGCCTTCCTGGGTGCATGTCATGTCTTGCCATGTTTCTCTCAAATCCTACCAGGGAGAGCATGTTTTGCATTCGATCTTCCAAGTAATGAAACCAACAAGGAAGTTGACATCCTTCACAGTTATTGCAATGCGATGGTCCGAGGTGTAGACAGGGTAGGGCCTGAGCAGGCAAGGCCGACCCAACATCCGTGAATGCTCACCCAGCAGCGCCAAGTAGCCATTTACAGAGGTTAATGTCACTGCGGTGGGCCCGACTACACTAGCTTCAGGCCCCACTTGTTAGCCAATTCTGGGTCGGCCTCTGGCGATGGTACGGGACCTTAGAATCTCCAGGAACGTATTATTGTTTTAGATTACACGGTTATGCATTTGCCTGGCTACCTCAACCCGGATCCACCACCCAACTACCAGCTTGGTCCACATTTTTCCAAGTAGGCCAGACTCCAGTTTCAGCCACCTCCCTTAATACCAGTTCATAGCACCCCACACACACTTTACTCTTCTTCCATTTCATGAGCAATAATAAAAACAGCAACTCAACAGGATACCAACTTTGGCCACTTTCAGCCCACGATGCCGCGGTCTCAGGTCCTGAATGGATGAAACACAGGCTTTAACAATACCACACTGCCTCCTCATTCCTGCCCCTCCTAACTTTGCTCCCAGATAACAGTCTGAGGCACCTTCATCCTTTACTCAGATGCCAAACAAGTAGTCAGTACTCTCGTGTCACTAGGCTACCCCTCCCTTTGTCTGACCCCAAATACGTCTGGTCTATACCCTCATCCACCAGGATCTCCCGACAGCTATATCCCCTGCCAACCTATAAAGTCCCAGCACCTCCTTCGCTACCTACCTACCACTCTGCAGAGACCTCAATTCCTCCTTCTACCACCAGGACCACCGACTGCTAAAATACCATGCTGCATGCATTCCCCGCACTGCACCCCCTACACCCCCCCCGACCCCCCCCAACTCTGACCTCATAGCCCTGCAACCAGCGCACAATCATCACTGCCACAAATCACCCAGACCACCTCACCTCGGACAACCCTTCCATCTCCTACACATACCACCCTCTGCTGCTAGCCTCTACTAGGGGATTGGGATAATTTTGTAGCCGACACAAGCGATGGTCCTAGGTCTTGTGTCGAGGTATAAAAGAAAGGCCAGGTCATTTGCAGAAACACTGAATCAGTGCAGATGTCACCGCTGATGGGCCTCGCTACCAAGCAGCGAGCTAAAAGGTTGCACCACAGCAGTAATGTGAAAATGCTACGAAACCACTGGTATTTGCACGTACAGCATAATAGGCCATCACACAGTGTTTCATGCCAAATAGCTAGTGCTTTAAATCCGTGGTATTACAACTCAACGAGTAGACCTCAAAAAGAAGAAGGACTGCAGAGTTGGTGAGCAGGTATTCGAACCCGTGATGTGCACACTGGCCCCACAGACCAGGGCTTTCAGGGGTCTGCAACCTGCAACTCTCCAGATGTTTGGAACTATGACTCCAATGATCCCTCGCCTTTGACTGCGATGGCTAGGTTTGTTGGGCCTTGTAGTCCAAAACATCTGGAGAGTCGTCAGTTTACAGACCCGTGGCTCCCCTCATGGAGCTGGGAGTCCTATGGTTTCAGGCTGACGATTCCACGCAGTGTTCTCCCCGCACGGTCTCCTATGTCACTCACGGCCCCACCCGTTAAGTGGGTGCAATATTAAAGGGGACCTTGAACTTTTATAGCTTCCAAAACCCCTCTCTCTGGTTGCTTAATCCTCGAGTGCACACCGACGGAGGGTAGGGGGCGGGGGAGGGGGTCGTTATTCCGCCTCGTGCTAGAAACCCGGAACGCTCTGCAACCCAGCCATGGAATGCGTCCTTCTCTCCCATCTGCACGAGACAGCTGCCTGGTGGCCGGGGCCTGCGATGACACCGGACACCAGAGAGTCGCCAAAGTTAAGTCACGTCTTGTAAATAATTAAGAAACATCTGTTCTGCTTAATGAGTCCACGAAGTTACTACACGGACGGAAGAACTGGGCGGAGTCCAGCGGGCCGGCTGATGAAAGCACTTCCTCGCTGTATATTCAGTGGCTATATATATATGGATATATTCATTAAAGCCACACTGCACGAGGACAACAACGCACGTCAGATGAAACCGGGCCCCCAGCCCCCAGGGTCAATGATGGGATTAGGACGGTCCAGGACAGGGGCGACAGTGAGGGGGGCGGGGGCAGTGGCTGGAGGAACTTAAAGTCAACACCATGGTTGCAGTGATCGAGGTAGAGAGCGGGCGGAGGCGAGTCGTCGTCTTGAACTCCCCAGGTACCAAACCCACCCACCCCAGCCACAACGTTGTGAAATGTACTGACTGCCCCCCCCCCCCGCCTCCCCCCCCCTTGGGGAGCAGTGAAATGCTAGTCACCTTGAGAAGCAGTGAAATGCTATTGACTTGTCCCCTTGGGGAGCATTGAAATGCTATTGACTTGGTCCCCCGTGAGAAGCAGTGAAAAGCTATTTACTTGTCCCTTTGGGAAACAGTGAAATGCTATTGACTGGACCCCTTTGGGAAGCAGTGAAATGCTAGTCACTGGACCACCTTGAGAAGCAGTGACATGCTATTGACTGGTCTCTCTTGGGAAGCAGTGAAATGCTGGTCACTGGACCACCTTGAGAAGCAGTGAAATACTTGGCCCCTTGTGGGAGCAGTGAAATGCTGGTCACTGGACCACTTGAGGAGCAGTGAAATACTTGTCCCCTTGGGGAGAAGTGAAATGCTAGTCATTGGACCCCCTTGAGAAGCAGCGAAATGGGTATTGACTGGTCTCTCTTGGGAAGCAGTGAAATGCTGGTCACTGGACCACCTTGAGAAGCAGTGAAATACTTGGCCCCTTGGGGGAGCAGTGCAATGCTGGTCACTGGACCACCTTGAGAAACAGTGAAATACTTGGCCCCTTGGGGGAGCAGTGCAATGCTGGTCACTGGACCACCTTGAGAAACAGTGAAATACTTGGCCCCTTGGGGGAGAAGTGAAATGCTAGTTACTGGACCACTTGAGAAGCAGTGAAATGCTATTGACTTGTCCCCTTGAGGAGCAGTGAAATGCTATTGACTTGTCCCCTTGGGAAGCAGTGAAATGCTATTGACTTGTCCCCTTGGGAAGCAGTGAAATGCTATTCACCGGCACACCACGAGAAGTACTTCACCCACGCACCAAAATGCTTAGAGTGTGGGAGCCCCGGTAGCGGAGATGCTGCATTTAAGGGGTTTCCTTTGAGCAGCTCCTCAGTTTTGGAGTACATTGGGGTGGGAAGGGGGGGGGCAAGGTGGCGTTGAGGTTTGGCTCTCCAATGGGATCATTTTGCCAGCATCTCCATTGCTCCATTTGTGTCACGCATAGGGTGCCAGTTTTATGGTTTTGGTTACTGCGTGCAATTCTTTATGCGGGATAAGACATTGAGTTTGGGGGCTCAACAAGGAGGAATGGCGTAAAGAGGACCTGCCACAATATCACAAGACTCTTCAAACAGGGATTGTGGGTCACTAAGCATGCTCTCTAGTGGTCTTCTTTGCATCCAGTCTGCATATTATAAATCCACTTCTCTGGCTCACTCTGTAAATAACCAATATTTGGTCAACCAAACACTCTAACTCAGTATATAAACTAGTCAATCATTCTATAAATATGTCACCAGGGGAAGAGGATGGAGACAAATAGCACCCATGTGGTTTCTGGCTGCTTTGCATAACATCTAGAGCATTTTGGGAACATTAGAATGACCACAGATTTTTGTATTTGACACATACGTATGACAGTAATTGAAAGCATGAAATCCTTCAGAGCATGTAAAGCACATTGGGCTCAGTGTTAATTTAATGTATCCATTCACTCTAACAGTAACATGTGTGCAAACCACAAGCCATGTATTTTCCTTTGCACAGCCTCAACTCGAATACATGATGACAAGGTCCAATTTACCCAAATGTATTACTTTCGTAGTTCACAAGTAGATTGCTGGACGCTGATCCGTAGGATTCTCTAGCTGGCGAGTCTCCTGAAGGGTGCGCAGGAAAACACAGACTGGAGAGCTTCTTAGTGGGGGACCATGGGGGCAGGAGGAACACATCAGTGCCCAAGCTTAGGAGCAAATTTTGAAGACTGCCAGGCTTTATCCCATGTTGTCCCCACAGATTTAAAACCCTGCTTGTGCCGTGTAAGTGCTGTGTTTTGGGACCTCAGAAGTTGGTAATCTATTGTGGAAGCCAGCAGTGTGCCACTGCTATATCTGAAGACCTCTTAAGGGGTCACTGCTGAAGTTTCAACAGCTGTTGGAGTTTAGGTGCCGTCTTCAGAAGTTGAAAGTTAGACATGTGATGCGTTTGTAGTGTGTTTGCAGTTGTTCCATTTGAACCGCTCTTATGTGAGCTGGTGCTGTGGTACGCCAACACGTAGGGTTAAAGTGCATTATTCAGGAGCCCACCATGTGGCAGTGTTGCTTTGAGGAGCTCACAAAGAGCCACGCACGGTGCAGTACACAGCACAAGGCACCGGAGGGAAGGTATATGCATCAGTGGTGTGTCCTCAAAGTACGCTGACCTAACCGTGGAGGTTAGTATAGAAGCAGTGCCAAATGGGGACTGCGCCGTGGTGATACGTTTACATGGCAACCGGGCCAGGATACTGTTCAAGACTGCATGTATCATCTACAAAGCAGTCACGAGTAGCACACCAGCGTACCTGGCGGCTAAGCTCCATATATTTGGTGGCACACTCCTTACGCAGCAAAAATCGTCCAACTGGCTTGAATCGCAAGTCGTCCGCAAAAAGAGGACCCGCAAACAATCCTCTTGTCATGCACCCACCGTCTGGAACTCAATCCCAGTGTCTGCCCGGAATGCCCCCACAATTCTCCAATTCTGTAAAATCTCCCAAAACATGGCTCTTTCAACACCGGACCAAAAACTAATTCTAATGGACACATAGACACACAGATCTCACGGTACTGCGCTACTGTTAAAAGATGGCAGCCCAAATGCAGCCCAGTCACACTCTGTACAGCGCTCGCTGCCCTCAAGCTAGGTCCGCACTTTAAACAATACAAAATTAAAATACTAGGGGGCATGGATAGCCACACCAGGCACTTCACACAGTCTGCATCTTGAGTGCAGGCCAAGCGCATGCACAGTGGGGGTCTGACAAGGGCTCCCAGCAATGGTAGGAGGTAAGCGGGAGGTGGGGACGGCAAGGGTGGCAGCTCGCTACAAAGTATTTTACAAAAACGTGACATTGCGTTTGTTTATTTTTTTTTTTTAAATATGTCAGTTTCTATAAGATTGTGCTGTGCACATCCATGTACGTTCGTATGCTTGTGAACGGAAGCAAGCTGCATGGGTTTGCGTTTATGCATCACTAATTGAGAAATGGCACTATTTATTTTGTTCAGCACCTGTATGGCAAAACACGCAAGCACCCCTTTAAGCACCTCTTGAAGGTCATACTAAGTATACATTATAAAGGCGGGTACCGATCGAAAAACACACCTACGCTCAGTGAACAGTGTCACCGAACTGAAGCTGGCAACAGCACATCATAGCTCTCTTGCTCTTTTCGCTCGCTCCTACTAATTTACCCACCCCCTCCTTGCCTTACTGATATGCCAGAGCGCCAAAAAAAAAAAAAAACATGCAGGTGGCAACAGTGCACAGAAGAAGAACCTTTAACATAACATCTCCAACATACACTGCTCCGGTCTCTCCATTAGGCCACGGCCAGCACAATTTGGAACCACCCTCTTTCCGGAGCCACACCCCTTTATTTCGTATCCCACTTAAAGCACTGGTACTAAATGAATGGGCCAAGAGTTGGACAGCTGATGTGCAGCGCAGACAGGGCCGGTGGCAGTGACAAGAGTGCTGCGTGACACACTGCACAGAGGCAGTGGTCTACCTAATCCAGCGGCAAACAGGAGGAGCTTCAAAAAACAAGGAGGAGCTTCAGAACTGTTTTGAGGGTCCTCATAATCCTGCTCTCGCTTCGTGAGCCACCAGCTAGATTAATGGTAGCCATCACAACAAAGGGTAGCCTAGGTTGCAAGCAGACACTATCCAGGATGACAATGAGATGGATAGCACGGTCTGGAGCCAAGAGACCCAACCAGCTGCTACAGAGGGCAGCCACAGCACTATTTACATACTAATAATAATTGTATTGTGAAGGAGCCCAAAATCTGAACTTTACATAAAAATAGACATAAACCATTCAATCTACTAAATATATACAATCATTACTACTTCAATTACACACAAATGGTCATACATAAAATAATATGATGGTCACAGACGTAATAATAATGATACATGCTAATGGACAGTTCCAATTCTGCAGAACCGGTTCACCCCTTTAGCCCATCCCTGCTTTTAGATCAGGGGGTTGTGGGTAAATATCCAAGAGAAACCCACTTCTAAAGACAGGCCAGGTGCACCGTGATCTATGGAAGAGGTAGTGCTTGGAGCCGAACAGTCAATTTTCAATAGATCTAAAACTGCATGGGCCCTTCTGGTGAGGCTGCGGGCGAAACGCCAGGTTGCCTAAAGCAGGACGGTGTAGCACAAACAGGAGAACGACGAAGGCTGGCAACTGCCACCTCGATCTCTCATGCAAGAGTGGAGTCAGGACCTGACTTTTAGCAGGGAGGTGGTGACCAGTGCAGTGCAGTGGTCGCCGTCGCGAGAGCACGACGCGCAGGGACATGCAGGAGCGAAGAGGACCACAGACCAGATGCTCCGTCTCCTTGTCAATTTCCTCTGGCTGGTGGGATGCACATTTCTGCTGATTACTTTGTCCTGGGGCCTAGACACGGCACCAGGGCTCGACCAAATACCCACTGGATTCGGCACACACCCCGTTATTTCCCTGTGCCGCATAATGCAAAGATGACAACAATCAACATCCCAGCAGGCCTCACACTTTGCAACAGCCAGTAGCCATTGGCGACTAAGAAATTGTATGCTGTGTGCATGTGGAGGGAAGGGAGTTTACACTGGACTAGTAGCTTCCAAAAAGGCCTTTCCACACTCTTACTATCCCCATCACGTGCCCCTCTTCTCCAAGTTCGGTCACACCTCCATCTATAGACCCAGGTCCTCCTGAAGACAGCACACTTCACGCACCAGCTATCCCTGCTACCATACATTACTCCGCACAACGATGCTTCTAAGCGCTAGGCGTGCACAATCTCAAATACCCTTAACAAACATTGCACTACAGTGTTCGAAGGAGTGAGGGCTACACGTATTGTGTGGCCCTATGCAGGCTTCTAAGCACTGGAAGAATTGCTATTAAACAGTTTAACACGGCTTGGAAGGATGAAAGGCCGAGTCATTCCTGCCAGCATTGGAACCCGTCACCGCATGCTCTCACACACGGACCCCACTCTCGCCTGCCCCCTCCAAGGCGAGAGCAAAACTCCCTGGGCTATCTTAAGGACTCACAGTGGTGGCCCGGGTCCTAAAAGTGGACAGGGAAATTATTGAATAAGCTGCAGCAAAATAAATCGCGTGTTCACTCTGGGAGCGTGAGACACGTCAAAGGCGTCTGCAGAATTACAGCGTGTCGACTCCTGTTGAAAACTGACCCACATACCCTTCAGGTCAAAAGCATGAAATGTGCAGGTTTACAAGGAAGCGCTGGCGGAGACAGGTCCTTCGTTAAACACCAGCCCATAAACCTAAAAACGTACTCATTCTTTCGTGCTTACAATAAGTGTCATTCGTGTAGCGCCCAACTCCCATTGTTATGGTCTCAAGGTGCTTGGGGTTGTCTGGGAATTCGGGAGGCTGTGTGTGACTATTACACCGAGGACTGCACGTTACATTGCACACACATAATAACTGCTTTGGCAGAGAGGACTAGCATTGTCAAGTTATAGTGTGTTTTGGGCTATGGCCGTGAAATGGGGATTGCTGGCATGCGAACGGAATTTGGGTCATGGCATTCTGGCCGCTAGTACTGGGATGCTGTCCTAACCCCAGGCAACTGATTGTAGTATGGGGAACAGCTGTGATGGGCAGGCCTTCACAGCAATGCAGCTTCGTCGGCGTGCAGGGGCTGTACAGTTCAGGATGCGTGTACAGGGGTGGCTGCATGCGTCACATGACATAAGGCTGGGGTCGGCAACCTTGGGGTTCCAGAGGTCTTGGAATGCAACTCCCCGTTAGGCCTCATCCAGAAGAGAGAAGAGCGAGCGACCATTGGAGTCAGACCAGGGCATCTGGAGGATTACAAACCCAGACATTCACCTTTTGCTTGTATGGTGCTTTGCACTTCAGCCCCAAATGGCCAGTTCTACACTAGGGTTAACTGGAGGACCCCCGAGGACACCCCTTGTAAAGGGTGAGCTTGAGAGGTACGTTCCGAGCCGAGACCCTGGCCCCGAGCAACCACTGGGCCTTGCCAGCAAAGCTCCGGCGCTCCTGGGGCACGGTGGATGATGAGGACTGCGTTACCAAAACAGGTTGGAGGTTTGACAAGTAGCGAGACGGTTCAGAGAGGGTGGCTGAGGTTTAATGTACAACATATAAAAATAAAACGTGATCAAATTAATCGCTGCTAGGCGCTGGCGGGCTTAAAGATCTAGCACACATGGCATTTTTAGCCTCGAAACCACGCGGTGGTCTGCACTGCTAGAGGCACTGAGTCATACATGAAGTTGACGAACACACAAATAGTAGCATGTGACTTCGTACAAGAAAAATCCGTTTCTAAATTCAGCTCAGCCCTGTCCCTGCACGACATGAGGCAGGTCCCTTCCACGCCTCCAAATATATATATATATATATATATATATATTTTTTTTTTACTTGAAAGATTAAAATAAGCACACTTCATGGCAGCGTGACTAAAGCAACAGAGTGCGGTCAAATCGCTAATTATATTGTAAGAACAGTGCACACTTGTGAGAATAAGGAATGGGCCTGCTGAGGAGGGGCCGAACAGATGCGCAAAACCTTTTGGAGCCGCACAATTCCTAAAATAAATGGATTTTTTTGCTTTATAGCACTAGATGCCACTTTTCTTGCACCCTGGCGGAGATGCCAATAGCAGGCGCCCTCACCCAACTCCAATTGCACGAAATTTAAAGAGGGCGCAAGACAATGGAATGGGTCCCACTGGGATTCAAACCAGTATTCTGTAGGTTGAACAAGGATATTCTGCAACAGAGTCATTGACTCACTGAGCCATTGTAGCAATGCATCCAAAAAACCATGAACGGAACACAGGCACCACACACACACAAAAAAAAAAAAAAAAAATTAATTAAAAAAAAGACAGATGGGTATAGGGAAGGGGGCAACATGTGCCCTTGCCATTAGCTATTTGACGCATTCAGCATGGGGACTCTGACTAAGAGACCGGGCATAGGCGGTAAGTGCCAAAGGAAAGTTTGGACTTTCAGTTGCAGGTCAAGACTGGAACAGAGGGAGTACAGCTCTAGCCCCGTGCGGATGTGCCCTCAACAGCCAGTTTCAGAACTCCCACAAACTCACACTCTACATTCCAAAAGGCATTCCATAAGCAGCAGACACCATGCAGGCTACCACATAATTGGCTAGCGACATTTAACTCACGGCGAGTAAGAAATTATGTACTGTTTGTACGTATAGAATGGAGGAGGCAAGTGACTTTCTTTTTTAGGGCTGGCTAGTAGTTTTCAACCTGAATGCGTTTAGGAATTAGAGGATGTAACCACACAGAAAAAAAAAGAAAAAAAAAACATTTTTAAAAAAATCAAGTGACTCAAAGTAAAGGACCAGAGAGTAATTTACTTCAATAAAACCATGTAGACTCCCCATTGACATGGAGTCATCCGGCCACGCTGGCCACAGGGCTGAGGCATCAAAAGTGCGAAGGAGGGAAGAACTCGGAGGGTGGATGCGCAGAGCTCCAAAGGGCCAACATTTGAGAACTGATAATGTAACCCACTAACAACTGAACTGGCATTGCACACCCCTACCACAATGCGAGTCAAATATTAAACAATTACAAGACAACAGTTGGACAGTGATTATACTATAAATCTTTAATATACAATTGTGCAATTAAATTACACATATGCTCCTTCTGGTTAGAAATCTGTTTTGTTCAAGTCCATTACATAAGATGAGGATTTGCAATCCAAGACGAGTCAAAACATAGGAGAACAAATAGTTTTTCTGGGTCCGCTTTTTATCCACACAAAGTCCATTGAATGGACAAAAAAAAAATGTGTTGTGCACTTGGGGTCTGGTGGACGGTCGGTCTCGCTGCTTATGAACCAGACTGCGCATGGTGCACACATTGTTTCATGCCATCCTTGGCAGAATGCCCGAGTCTTCTGGAGCGAGCATTGTGTAGAACAAAATATTACACTGCCTGCAGTAGCAGCCGTGTAGTTATGGGTAAGATGCTCAACCCATAGGAAGAGCACTTTTTGGGCGGCTTATAACTTTGGCGCCGTTTAACGAATCCTCACCAAACTTTGCAAAACAGTATATGGCCACCTCTGAATGATTATTCATGAGTTTGGTGTGGTTTTTTTGTCAAGGGGTCAAAGTTATGGGAGTCCCAAAACTTTTGAAATCCTCAGAAATAATGGAAAATAATTTTGCTCATGCCTACAGCCTAAACCGCTGGATGGATTTGCACCAAAGTTGCACCAGGATCGGTGGGGCTTGGTCCTGAAAGAGTGCTTTTGCAGGTTTGGTGTAAATCCATCCAGCAGTTTGTTTCTAAATGGTCAAAAAGTATGACCCAGACAATCTGGCCACTGGTCATGACCAGGAGGGACAGGCTATGTAGTTGCGTTTTCAGAAATCAGGAAAGGTTTGAATGAGAAAATAAATTCTGCTTGAGGCTACCGCTCAAAGTGCTGGACAGGATTGCAGCAAACTTGGGCAAAGAGCATCAACAAGGACCACAATGCATAGTTTTCCAAATCTGTCCTGCATTTTATTTTTTTCCAAAGTGTCAAAATGGAAGTACAAAAAATAGTGATATAACTTTGGTACCTAGACAGTGGGCCCAGCCCTTGCAAACCCGAAAGCCTACGCTCGAGTCTGAAACTAGACGGGAAAAGCACAAGCGGTTTCCAAAGAGGACGTACTCTAGAGGTAACAAGTAGGGTGCAGGTGTTGCAAAGAGGTGGGATGGAGTGGGAGAATAGGGTTCAGGAGTGATCAGTGATTGGAGAGATGTTCTTTGAAGTGTAGGGTCTTCAGGCCTAAGTGTTGGATGGGGGTGGGGGAGGGGCAGTCAACGAGAGCATCAGCCCCACCTGAGTCTTGCATTTGTAAAGCATCCAAAGATGGCCTCCGTCAATTCAACACATCCCCATTTTGGAAGTCAAATTTCTTCTTCATTCGCCCACAGGCCAAAAGTCGCACACTGCATTCTGTGCCCAGGAAGTAAAGAAAAATCCCCTCCCCCTCTCTTTCAGGCAAAGGCTCCACCACAGCAGTGAAACATTTTTTGTATGCAAGATATTGCGATTTGCTGGTCTCTAAAGTTCTTAGTGCCATTCGCATCAGACAGACATTTCATTGGTTGCATTTCTTTTTCAACATACCCCTCAATAAAAAGAACCTGGTGCACATGACTTTTTTTCCAGGGATTTTAAGTCTACCCAATGTGTCATTTCTATTGGTCCAAGATTCCCAGCATCATCAGGAAACTCTTCCCATAGTTTGTGACTGAGTAATTCGAACATCCGAATGGTGTGTGCGCGTTCACCTGGGCTTTTTTTCAAATTTTTAAATAAAATGATGGCAGTCCTACCTCAAGAAAATGTGTGGGGCTAACCCACATACTTTTTTCTATGATCACAGCGTGACGAAATGCATAGACCCATGTAGTCTGGCTGAATACAGCCTACAGGCACAGTCCCCGCCGTCAAATTTATTTGGGATATGACAACTATGGGTACACGATGCATCGCCAGACGATGGAGGACCAAATCCTCCCCCTGCCATGGCAAATCTGATTAACTAACAAAGGCTCCATGGATCTGCCCTACTTTGTTGTTGGGCCCTGCAGCTGGTGACAGCGATTTGCTTTCTTAAAAAGGTCCACATGGGGCTGCAGATGTTAAAGGAGACAGGAAAACAGAAGAACCTTTCATTTGCAACTGTGCCAACCTGAAGCCAGCTCCCGCCCTCAGTATCGATGACAGTGAACGGTCATGTCTGCGACTGTCTGTTTACAGTAGTCCACCCTGCAGGTGGGACCCCATTCACAAAAGATACAAGAATGTGGTTTGCAGGAGCCAGAGAAACCGCTCTCGCTGCAGCTTCAATCAGGAACCACTTTAAGCCACAACAGACAGGAAGATGGGTGGGACTTAGTATCACAGGTTTTCACCCCTTTACCTTTCCTGCCGCAAAGCACTCTAGTTATGACCTCATGCATACAGGAGACTATTGGTGGTGACCCCAGGATTGGTTCATTAAGGTAGGATTAGCCTACAGCAATCACTGTAGCCTGCTTGGCTTTAAAAGAGGTGTAACTCCTATTTTGGCAGATCTGAAGACTTTGCAAGGAGTAGCAAGAACAACTCATTGGACCATGTCTGAAGGTACAGTCTGCCTTACATCGTCCACCAGTAAAAGAAGGCCAGGAACTCCAAGAGGGAAGCAAGATCCCTCTCCTAAACATTTGCCAGGGAACAGAGGGAGATCCAGAACTCAGAGGACCCTCCAGCCGCTCCAAAACTGGTAGACAGCCAGCACACAGCGTGCACTGCTAGGCTTTGCTCCAAGCTTCCTCGACAGGGAGTGCCAGAAGGTCTCTGAACCCAAAAACCAGGGCCAAGGCAGCTGCCTGCGACACCCCACAGCTTTGGGCCGTCTGCCTTAAAGGACGACACAAGCCCAGTGAAGTAGCTGTGAGAAGTGCCTCAAACATCTCTCGACGTCCACCTTAAAAAGGACATTTTCGAGCCAGTCGTGTCCCTCGAGCAGCAACCGACTGCAACGCTGACCGTTGTTACACTGCAGTCACTTAAAGACATCCAAGACATCTTGACCAGTGCTTCAGAACTGCCGACCAGCACTGATAACGATTTCGAACCCCAAGCCTCTGTGAAGGACAGCCTGCACTGTTCATCCAGCTTTACTTGCTGGAACTGTCTTGCCTCCTGATACCCTTGAACTCTGTCGCAGAATCCTGCAAAGAGCACTGAAGCAGACTTGACCCCCGTCAAGCACAAAACACCTACAGCACGCACAAGGTACATTGTGGTTCTGTCCCTCTGGTCCTTCCTGCAAGGGCGCTAGAGACATTTTAAGACCCATCGCTCCTTTTGTGCTGAAGCCAAGTAACCTTGAACTGATACGATCATTTGCCATAATGGACTACCCTCCTGTCAGTATCCAGAGTGCATCCCTTTTCCTTCTTTGAAACCGTCTGTGCTCTGCATTCATTTACAGGGTGGGTTGTATTTTGTAGTGTTGCTAGAACTGTCAGTTGTGGTAATAATAAAGTAGATATATTTATACAACCTTGACTTAGCAGTCCCTTTTATCATTGGGTAATAATTGTATTTCCGCTGTGTTGCAACTAACCAACACGACCTTGCAGAGATAAGCCTGCCATTCCATCCAAGTTACCAAAATTGGACAAGGAGGTTTATAATTTGCTTGCATTTCAAGTCTGTTTGGATCCCTTCTGGTGTAGTCGGGGTGTGGGGCTGATGGACGGTTTAGAAACCGATATTCATCCCTTGACCGCTGGTTCGCCAGAAGTTGATTCGTTACAGTGACATAAAATTAAGCAGCCATTCCTGGTCAGGGCAATCTTTTCAGAGAGCAACAGGTTCGTACAGTCATCATACGTTCTTCGTTAAGTCATAGAATTTAAAGAAAGTTGTATTAATGTCATACCACAGTTCTAAAAGATCATAATTTTCATTAGATTTAACTTTGCCTCATATCCCAAACGCCGAGCCTTCTCATCTATCCACACTGCAGGTCAATCAATCTCCTTGTTCAATTGATCCCGGTTGAGTTTACTTGTGGTTTTGTGATTATTGGTCAAGGTGACCATCGGAATACATTTCCTTAAATCCGCCCCAGATAAGAGCGAGTGTGGATTTTTTTTTTACCAACCGTGACGCTCCAATTCCTCCAAACCCTTCTGTTGCAATGCACTTTCTGGCCCACGACGGCAGTACAGCGAAATACTTGATAAAACCTCTGCTGAGGCAGCCAGATAGGTTCGCCGAGAACAAAGCAATGTTTCTGCATAATTTAAATACCTTATAGAGTCTCCTGCAGAGGGTTATGCCTTTCTAGTCGAGCCAGGTCAGGAGCAAAACATTTGTCTTCGAAGCAAATTAGCGCAAAGCAGTCACGGGTTCAAATTCCTGGTCCCACACGTAAATGCTGGTCTACGGCATTAAGAGCGATATAAAGGCTCAATTAACTTTTTTTTTTAGTTCTTGTAGAGCAGTAATTATGCACTAAAAAGTGTTGAGTAGTGATCAAAGGGACATCTTTGTTATGAATCCCTAACTATGCTGCGGGCCCCAGAATGGGTTTGGCTACCATTATTTTGGCTGCAGCTCACCTCATGAGGGTTAGCAATTGAGATTCGGTGAGCAGTAGCTAAAACCAGCTCCTGGGAGTCGGGCATTACCCAGTAGGCAGGAGCTACGGCAGGGGAACCAGGAGCTACTGAGAGATGGTACTTTGTATGACATTGCGCTTACATATGTATTCAATGCGCCCTAATTCTTCTTGATTAACATTCTCAAATCCTCACAGTTAATGCCACATTTAAAAGTTTGGAAAGCACCCGTTGGCCCTAGGAGCCCAGGTAGCTCCTGGTAACTGTTGGTTTCAAGCCAGCCAGCCTCTACTGTGCTAGAAGCAGGAGCTAGGTAGCTCCCAACTGCCCTCAAATTCGAACCCCGTGGAGCTAGTCACCAATTACATGATGCCCCCCCCACAACACCGAATTCACAGCAGAATGCTGAATTCCAAAGCGCTCACTCACAGTCTTCTTCTCAGCCTCTTCAGTATATGCAGCAAAGAACGGTCGTGATACGTAGGTCTCTTTACAAATGCTCCCGGCTCCTTCTTCACAGGTTTCTTTAGAAGCATCTAGAAGTTCAGCATCAATAGTTTAACAATGTTCATAACCTTCTAGTCAAGGGACATACACTGCCGGGATTTCAACCACCTTTACTTGTCAGTTGTGAAAGTTCTCTTGGATCCAGGGAGCACTCAATTTATAGGGGGGGTTGGGTGGACTGAACACCTAAAACTCACTAGAGAATCCATCTGGTCCCAGCAATGTAAGGAAGGACCATATCCTCTAGAGGATAGCTCAGGGGCAACGCACTTGCCTTGGATGAAAGACGGCATGGAGCAGCACAGGTTCAATCCCTGGGTCCGCGCTTAGAAACCTCTGGTTATTACGCGTGTTATAAATAAACGTTGTCAAAGTCCTTCACCTACTGCATATTGGGCTCATGAGAGTCATGCATTTCGGCAAAGTATTCGTTAAAAATCATCTCAGAAGTCGGTCATTTGTACTATATTGAAAGTAGTGGTCAAAGTGTACAACAAGAAGTAGTGGAACTATGTTCCCTGCTGGCCTGCACCGCCCTCCCCACAAACCCCATCCCCAAGCCACCTCCCACACACAATCGAAACATGTGCCGTTTATGGGAATGTTCAGTGCAGTGCACTAAAGTGCCATTTTCAACTTCTTCCTACGCTTATTTTAAAACCAAAACCATCCCGAAAAAGTATAGAACCAGTAAAACCTTTTGTAAAAATAAACAAAAAATATAGGACTGCTCCCGCCCACTTCGACCACGGATTAAATGTTTGCGTACAAACTTGAGTGCAAAATGTTTGCTGCATTTGAGCCTGATCTCAATAGTTCCAATTCACACAAAACCGTGCATGCATACATGCTATGAAAGGTTTAGTGAACACTTATTTGTCTCAAATGTTACTTTCTTACGTTGCATTAGTGCTCTGTCAAAGCCAGTAAAGCCTTCTCAAGCAGGTCAAGCCTCGCTCCATTTCATCCAAGGAAGCAGTGGGTGTCCTCGCCTGCACCAGCGTGTAAGGCTACCTAAACAATTGCAAATTCCTGGACAGATGACACAAAGCACTGTGTTGCATCGTGGTGCACCCCCTCAAAATCCCTACCCGTCTAAGGGGTGACTTATTAGTCCTCCATTTGGGACCCATGTGAGGAGGAATAAAAGGGTCCCATCACCTGTGCGTGGCCCGATAAAGCATTCTGTAGTAGCGCTAATGGGGCCTTCAGTAAAAAAGCAAATCCCACCCAGTTAGAACCGGCAAACACTAGAAGTTGATCAGACCCAAGTCTGAGATCACCCTCCGGAATCATCCGGCTCTTTCTATGGTTTGCAACCACTTCTCTCTCCGGCATTACATGCAAGATTACATTGAAATCTCCCCCAATGAACGAGGCGATGAGTGCAGTCCAACGCAAGGGCAGCCCATGTTAGAGTTTGGTGGGCACGCGCTTATGAATAGTAACCCAGTTTGCTTGCTGTGCTAGACGTACGTCCTTTGAGTCCATGTCTCCCCGCCCCATTCAAAATGAAACATTTTGTGCAAGCTTGCGAGCGGAGGTGCAGTTATGTAGCAGCTGTGATATTCAGCTCCCTCCACCCCCCCTTCCCATAGCAATGTAAGGTCCACTTTCAGAGACTTCAATTATACAGCACTTTTATTTGGACGGTTCCGGCAGGCAGGGTGTATTCCAAGAATTACCCTATAACAGTGGGGCATTTATTCCTCCCAAAGCAAAATCCTCAGCCTATAACACACTGCGTCACCACTCTAACGGTACAGCACATATAACACCCTTCTTACAGCATCAGCAGTACTGTAGCACTTCACTAGCACTCCTGCTTTTAAAGCGCTCCTCTGGTCTACAGCTGCAATCAAAATTAAATACCATGACGCTGCAGACCAATTCTTTTTTGAGCCAGGTCCCAGAATCGAACACTGGGGCCTCGTTTCACAGTCCAGACCCAGACCTCTGTGTATGTCAAAAACACACCCAGTCCGTGCTAGCAACAGCGCAGTCCTTTTGAAAGTCAAAACGAGCTTGCTCCCAGTGGAGTAACTTTTCTGAAAACGTTGGGGGACGTGACATCTGGTGCCCCCTGCCAAATGAACGGGGACAAAAGGTGTGCCATGAAAGTTGGGGGGGGGACAAACACCCCTGTCCCTCTAAAATGACGCCCATGCTTGCTCCTCAGATTCCGGCAACCATCGCCGTTGTCGGAGCTGCTAAACTAAGGGTTTGGTGGCCTTCGCTTCAAGATCCACCACTTCGAACAATACCTCAAGCCGACATCCAACAATAACACCAAGGCGTCCTGGAAGCCGACTCAGCCAATCAGAAAGAATTTGATCAAATACGATGAAAAGCTGGCTATTGGGTTAGCAGAAGTACCAGTTGCCCCACTGGAAGCATCAAAAACAACTAGGCCTAAATGGTGTGCTGAGTGCACGTGTGGAATGGAGAGGGGGGGGGGAGGGACTAGAAACATGTAATGTGCCCCCCTTTAGCAGGACCAATTGAAGGAAACAGGGCCATGCCTTCGTTATGCACTTTATGGCGTAAGTGACATTTCTTGCCAACTTCCTCTCTCTAACAGCAGTCAAAGTGTCCAAACTCCAGGTACTTTGGGCAATCTCCATCCCAAGCCGGAGACCCCCAGATGGGAATAACAAGGTTTTGAAAGCACACATGCAGGCCAGATGACTTGGACAGCGCTGGCTCCTTATTCACGGTTCCGCAGAGGGCCATTTTTACTTAGATTCCAAGAAGTAGAGTGCGTCCTCAAAACCCCCCCACCCGCACCCCCCCCCCCGCGCCCCAGCTTGGGTTTCACCACATTACCCGTTTCTCCTCCCCATTAGCCCCTCTGCCTACAAACATTTGGCTTACAGCTGCCAAGCAGTACACACAACCTGGCAAATCACGTGTGTGTACGAGCACCTCGAAGCCGTGCAGATGGCAGTGGCAGCCAGGCTTGGACTGGCTTATAGGGCAATGCCCGACCCCAAAAAAAAGCAAAATGCGAGTGTGGGCCAGTTAATTAGCCATGTGGCTAGTTGTTTTGACCAGTGTGGTAATGAATACATATTCCTTAAAATACACAATTTGCATCACATTTCGTCAAAAACCTCCGCATTGGTACTATTCAGACAGTCCATCACAAAAGGAATGAATTGCCATTTGCAACTGTGGGGCACTTTTTAATTGGTGGCCGAGACAATTTTATGTGCCAGTCCGGCCCAGGTGGCAGCCACCTATGTGTAATTCCAGCAACATACCATAGCCACTGCTAATACAGATGTCTTAAGGAGTAGGCCATCACAGTCCCAGTTTAGCTCTTCATAAAAATAGTCAGAAATAAGTCTTTCCCTACACAAACGCAATGCTTTTTTCATAAAATATTTGCACGCGCCATAACCTTTTTGGGGTACACATTTTTCACCCGAGCCCTCAATAAGATTGAAATTAATTTCCATTCTTTTTAGCTGCGAGGTCACCTCTGGTTCCACATTCATACAGAAGATACTTTATCATTTAGTTTCGGTTAATTAGGATCCCTATAGGGTCCCGTTTACAGCCTGGCACTGCTGATTGAGTTATGGAAATGACCCAATCTTCACCCATAGTGCTTTGCGGAAAGCAGACACTGGTGTTAAAAGCTACTCATGGAAAACATTACAGCACCTTCTCTCCTTGCCAGCCAGTTTTGCACTCATCCGAATCATAAAGCGCCTTGAGACACAACAGCAGTGCAACACGGCACGGCACAGATCCCGTGCCTCTGAACAACATTAAGCGTAACGCTTGCGAGGTAGGGGTGTGGGGGCGGGGTCTAAGTGGGGGTGGAATCAATTCCTCATCCACTGTTCTATACTGTTGTGGAGCACCAATGAAAATAAATGTTGACATGCTTCAGTAAAATGATGTGTTACCATCCAGTGCAGCAGACCAGTAATGGTGGCAAGAATGGAAAGGGGACAACAGAAAAACAAGCTAATATATAATCACATGCCACCAATGTTATGGTGAGTTATAAAAAGTTTGAAAGAAACCCTTCTCCCCGAACCGTCAGTGAAAATTAGGCCTTTCAAGCTAAGCCACCAAGAAGCCATCCCTAGAAGTTAACTTCCAGTTCATAGCCACTGAGCAATGCATTGTGGGTATGCAAATTTGCTCAAAAAATGTGCTTTGCCTTTTTTTTGTAACTGCGTGCATAACTTGATCAACCCAAGAAAGAGAGCTTGGAGTGATGCAGACAACCACATATGCGCCTTTCATCCAAGTTAAGAATCCTCCAAGTGGTGCAGTCCAACATCCTCACGCTTGAAGCATTGGGGTAATGTTGGTGTAACATTGGAGCATTGGTGTAGGTCTAACAAATGCATCGACCACAAGGATGTCAGACTATACCACATCGATCCACAATTTGGGTGAAACATGTGGATGCATGCATCCCTGGGAACAGTCTGTCTTGGGTTGATAATATGTCCTATAATATTGCATGCTTTGAAGCTAATTAGCATACCCATAATGCATTACTCAGTGGACCTGAACTGAACGTGAACTTCCAAGGAGGACAAGTGAGCGGCACCAAGGCACGGTTGGCTTTGCTCAATCAGGCTATTCTACTTTTATACAAACGTCGTTTATGAGACTGCCATCTGGACACCAGAACCCAGCACGCCGATCCAACACACCTCAGCCTTTGTCTGAGCATCCCCAGTGCTTAATGCGTAAAAAGGACGTTAGTGTAAAATGTCCAATCAGCAGGCTCCTCTTGTGGGAGGACGTCTGGGCCTAGGACAGCAGAGCAGAGGGTGTGGGTATGGACCGGACGAGGTGCTGAGGAGTGGAGGGAAACACCTTGGGTGGTGGAGCGGATATGGATCAGACGAGGTGCTGAGGAGTGGAGGGAAACACCTTGGGTGGTGGAGCGGATATGGATCAGACGAGGTGCTGAGGAGTGGAGGGAAACACCTTGGGTGGTGGAGCGGATATGGATCAGACGAGGTGCTGAGGAGTGGTTGGGTGGGGGGGGGAGATTAAGTGGGGGAAGGGTGGGTCCCACTGGAAGTGCCACAGATCCTGGGGTTGTCCTCCGGACGAGCAGTGTAGGGGTGAAAGGGACAGGGGTCTCAGGGGTGTCCCCTGGAACAGGAGAAGACATGAGGAAAGCAAAAGAAGCTTTCGGGCAAGACTGCATGGACGGATACACAGAGGAAACCATGTGCAAAGTGCACACAGGACCCGTTTGAAGGGGTCCGTTTAGTGCATGTAGCCACCGGATTACCCATGATCCCAAATTGCACTTTCCTTTCCCATTCTGCAGGCAGCTGCCAGACCAGTTAAGATGATGAGGTTATTGGACGCTTTGGGGCGCCGATTCGCAAAGAACCCCTTGTTTGGTGTAATCTAACATAACCGTGAATTAATCCCGACTGCCGTCGTAATTTACATCGTAAAGCTGCATTCACAAAGAAAATCGGGTGCAACTATTTTCTGTAAATATGAAAGTTTCATAAAAAGGGGAAAGGGGGCAGGGCGTGGTGGGAAGTAGACCAACTTTGACACAAAACTGGTGTGTTGACAAGGAGTTTACTTGCTCGAGAGTAGCATAATCCGGGAAAACAAGACTCCGGGGGATGGGGGGGGGGTGTTGCTGCTGTGCAAATAAAAACAGGTTTTCCTCTCAATCCAAAATAGGTTTTCCACATAATAACCCTACCAACTCTACACGGGCAAATACACACCTCACACCCAACACTTATATAGAAGAGGTCCCAAGCATGACCTGCACTCAAATCGCCCATTTTGAAGTACCAGGAACTTTCACGCCGGAATATGTGACGTATGATGAGCAAATAAACCAGCAGAGAGCCACAGTGGAGCTCTGCCCAGTACCTATCAGACTGACAGCACCTATTGAAGTACCTGCTCATAAGAAACCTTGGACAGTAAGGTACCCATTGAGAAAACCGTATCGACAAGTGAGACAGACTGACAATTGCCAAAACACAATGCCTGCAGAAGCCAAGAAAGTCCTAAATGGAAGATGAATGGTGACATCACAAGAACCCGAACTGACTCACATATTGAAGATATGACGACCTGCGAATGACGAAAAGAGACTGAGTTTAAAGTGAAACAAGTGATGTCAAATGTAAAAAGCTTATTCCATGTGCGTGATCAAGACATGCAGCCACTTTACACGTGTACATATGCTTGGAACCGCAAGAAATCTGAGAAAATCGTGCAGCTTGCTTATGCTTAGTAGTAAGATAGATTGCGGCAAGTACCACCTATACATATCTACCTCAAGAAAGGAACATTTATATAAGTATACTTCCACTATGCACAAGAGCAGAATCAACCAAAGGTTATTAAAGGCCGCAGGAGAGGAGCCCCTCAACACGTGAATCGAAAGCTAAGGACAGAAAGAAACTCAGACGCATGCAACCCGTGCCAAGAAGCCATGGCCATATCGGCTGAAATAGACGAACAGTAGATACAATTAATGAAGCAAAGAGCAGGAGTATCCTGTTAAAAGAGGTCAAGATAAGCAGCAGAAGGCAGGTGGTGGGCAAAAACTAAATCAAATACACAAATTGCCTGGAGAATGAGACGATTTCACAGTGTCTGAATCACATGACCAGCCAAGCGAGAAGAGATGGAGCTTTCACACCAATGCCTGGCCTTGTGCCGTGCACAGATAGCTGAACTTTTCCAGACAGAGATGCAGTCTCGAGGCCAACCAACAAGAAATAATTGACACATGGCCATTGAGGTGATGATTGATAGTAGTAATAATTGGAGGAAGGATGGGGAGCAGACGAGCACCCTGCACCAGGCCCACTATTCTGCACACTGCTAAGCTAGTGGAAAAGTATGAGTGGGGTTGGTGCCCACCCAATCATAATGGACCAAGTAATCTAGGGTCCTAAAGTTAGTAGAACCAATGAGACGTCCTACTTTTAGCGACGTCCACAGTAGCCATTTTGAAGAAAATGCTTAGATGCCCCTCCTAACACTGTTTATCCAATCCCCTCACTCTGTTATCATATTCAGATATAGCACCTATATTAAAGTTACCTTCCTATAACCAATAGAATTGCATGCAACAGTTTAAGCGTTACATGTCAGTGATGACGAGTTTTTAGTATAAATGATGTGTTTTTTATGAAGTTCATTGGAGTTGTCGAAGCGAGAAGGAAGATCAAGCAACAGCTGACGTTCATGAAACACCCCCCCCCCCGGTTTTGTGCGCCCAGAACCCCCTAAAGTGGTCTTGGGAATAGCCCTAAAGATAAGGTGTGCATCAGCCACTTGTATTCCCTAAAACGGGCAAATACTCCTAAAATATAAAAACAGGGAGTAAAATACTAAAAAATAAAATTAAAAAAAAATTACAAAAAAAAAAAAAAAGGCATCCATCATGCACCCTTGCTTTCACACTCACAGCTCCATTAGACCAGTAATGTGCATTCACTAAAGCTTTTTATTTTCTTGAGCTCCCCAACGTTTCAACTAGGCATCCCTTGATTGTGTTACAACAATCTGGAAATACTGCAGCAACCTCACAGGTCTGTGCACTTTGACGCTCCTCACTATATTTACTGCATCTGCGGCTTTCCCACTCAAAAGCGATGTGACCTGCAGCTGAAACATATTTCCTTTAATCATCTGGTGAGGCGAGGTGGGGGGCAAGCGATATTGTATCTGACTTTCTCAGCTGTTTCTGGAAGCCGTTTCATTCTATTGGCACACAGGCTTTGAAGTAGCACTTAAAGTTGCAGTTGGCCAAGTGCCTAAAAGGGAGGCAGGTGCTTGAGAATTTAAGAGTCCGTCCCCAAAATCCAAAGGATGTCTTTCCTTGAAGTTGTGGCCTAAAGACAACGCTGTGACTTACTTCCACGTGTGGACGGTGGCCTTTAGCAGCCCCTGCTGTAGCCGAAGGTAAACCTGGATATGATAGAATAGGTTATTTATAATGCGCTTAATACCCAGAGGTTTCTAAGCGTGCATCCAGGGATTGAACCTGTGTTGCTCCGTGTCAAGATGAGCACATTGCCCCCGAGCGATCCTCCAGAGACGAACGCTGCTGGATCCCTCTTCCTACCTATATGCGTCCGCTCATTTATTTTTGCAAGAGTGTAGGAGAGTGCGGAACTGGTGGGATGGCGGGTGAGAAGGAGGCAGAGTTAAGGTAGGAAGCGGGATCCAGCGGTGTTCGTTAAAAGGGGCAGAGGGTTGGTGCTTAAAGAGCAGCAAGTCCAAGGTCCCAGGCCAGCAATTTGCAACCTCTTACCCCAAGAGGGTCAGGAGACTGGACCTCCTTGCTCCATGCATTCCCCTCTCGACCTCCCATTCAACATTTAATATGGCCCCAAAATAAAAAAGGTGTAACATGTGAAAAACAAAATAAAATAAATCAAATCACTCTTTTGATCACTCTTCCCAGGTCTTCATGTAAAGCAGATGGTTACAAGTCAGCACTTCCTCCTGTGGGGCGAGACGATCTTCGCGGCCCCTGGAGAGGCATCATCTGAACATTTTCAGCCCAAGTTTCTAAAGAGTAGATCTACGGAAACTGATGACATGGGCACCATTGTGCCAGCACAGGAGATGGAGCCTCATTCCATAACACCATGTCTAGTAAAATTTTTTAAAAAGTAGCCTAGAGTAGGAAACTACTACCCTTTCTATCTAAACTACTTGAGTGGGCAGTCTATTCTCAAAACTCTGCTTCTTATATGGACTAGCACGTTCTACCACCCCTCTACTGGGAATGCTCTTCAAGTTTCAAACTTTCTTCCTTCTGCTCTTCACAACAAACTAATCTATACTCATGCTTGACTTATCTGGAGCCTTTGACACCGTTGATCACCCTACTCTTCTCTATACTCAAATCTCTTGGATTGTCTGCCTCAGTTGTTCAGTCTGGGACAGATCTTTTTGATCACACGTATTGCCTTTCCTGGGTGTGTCACATCTCAATGTCTTCTCTATGGTTTTCCCCAAGATTCTGTTCTTGGCCCCAATATGTGCTCATTCAACACTAATCCTCCATCTGGCCTTACTGCCTTCCGGTCATTTCTATTCCGATTATACACATATTTTTCCCCTTTTCCGACACTCATTACACCACCGTCTCTGTCCGTCGTTCTGCCGCCCAGTCTTGGATGCACTAGTTTTCTTAATCTCAACCCGTTTTGCACCACTGCATCTCTCCTCTCCACCTAGGATCTCCTTTCCACCCGGTTTGTCGACTACTCTGCGTACTCGTATTACGTTTAATGCTTCAAACATCCCGAACATCTGGATTTGCAGATGTAAACTTTTTAACATCCCTCGCGCTCATCACTTTCTCTCGTTCTTGGCTGCTAAACTTATGTCTCATCTTGTCTCTGCTTTGTGGTTGCTCGGCTCTTCTCCTTGGCATTCCTCCCCCCCTGCACTCTCTCTACAGCTCCACCATTCATCTCTACATTTGAGCACCTCTTGTTTCCATTTCCACTCTACCTTTGGATTATGGTCTTCTCGAACATTACTGCTCTACAGGTGTATGCATGGCCTCACCCCAACCTATCTTTCTTCATCAATGTCTTCTTATGCTCCTCCTCCTCAAGCTTTAGATCTTCTCCCTGTACCTTCTCTGCCTTCATTATTTCTCCCTTCTAGCCCATAAACACTGTCACTCTCTTCCCCGCTGCTCTCCTTCCCTACACATTTTTCATTCCTGTCTCAAATCCCATTTGGTTTCTGCTGTTCCCAACAGGTATTTCTCATCCCTGCATAGCCCGTCCATCAATTTTTATTCATCCTTGCTTGATCTATTTTTGTGGATCCGTTGAAAAGCGCTTTGGAGAAAGCACTATATAAATCTCACTAAACACAAATACAATTCACAGGAGATGGAGACTCGGTTCACAGTGCCGGAGGTAATAAAGAAGGTTTCTCATGGCAGCATTTCACAGGAGGTGGAGCTGCAGTCCAAGATATTCTAGTCCAGGGGTCTGCAACCTTTGGCTCTCCAGATGTTATAGACTACATCTCCCATCATCCCTACCCATCATGGTGTAGAGAAGCAGATGTACACATCACTCATGGAGCCCACCCCCTCACCTCCATTATATTGGAAGAGCAGCAAGAAAGCACAGTGTATGACATCTGGCATCATCCCAATACCGCATTGAAGATATGAAAGACGTTATCGCTTTCACAACCATACCAAATGTACCCTTGAACTGAAGTGATATGATGGGTTATTTATAACGCTCTTAATACCCAGTGGTTTCTAAGCACTGACCCAGGGATCGAACCTGTGTTGCTCCATGTTGTTTTGCTTCCAAGCGAGCATGTTGCCCCTTAGCCATCCTCCCGAGCCATGTTAGAAGGAAGTCTGCAAACACCTCGGGACAGAGAAGAACTATTAAGTAAATCCTGACAGGTGTAAAGTGACGTCATGAAGGGAAGACACAATGGCACTCTGAAATGATATAAGAATACTTAAAGAATAAAGATGTGACTGAAGGAACAACGTAAACGAACAAGTGGATTCAAAGAAATGAAGTGAGAAGCGATGCAGTATACGCAGAAACGCAAGATAGATGAGATGTATACAAGCTCGCTAAACATAGAACAAAATATAACATGGGTAAAGCATCCATGACGACAAAATGAATGTCGGTTTTGAATAATAGTAAGCTAAAAGCCCAGAGGAGAGAGACCAAGGCTACAGGGCTAACAGGCAATAGAATACAGATTCATGCAAGAACCAAATTGTCTGGCTCAGGATGAAGGATTCCACAGTGAGTGATAATGGCAAGGTACAAAGGGAGTCGAAGAGGATAAGCCATGTACGCAAGACATATTTCTTTTAGATTAGGCAAAGGAGTAAACATTTGCGAGTGCCAAACATTGGATGATTAAAAATGCAGAAAGTGTATGCAAGATGGAGCAATTAAGTCCCCAGAGGCCAAAGAGAATAATAGCACTCAGTATAAATTAATCAAATAGCCCTAAACAGGAGGATAATATGGACAAATCATGGTCTCCTCACACGTGGTGTGAGACCAGAAAACAAGGCCTATTTATAAGGCACCAGACGAATATAGCAATGTACCTTCACTCCCTTTGACGTTCCAGAGAAGAGAACAGTCAGCGAGAAAAATTACAAATAAGAGGCATTGACTTAAGGCCTAACTGATGAGAGATGGTTCGGCTAATTGGCCAAGTGGGTAGTTGTCTGACGTTGTTCCCTGCACCTGGGTTTCGTTTTGCTTATGTGTTGCTAACAAGCCGAATATCCAAGGTTGGAAGAGGAGGACTACCAATCAGGATAGCCTACGTTATGATGCGACTATACATTGTTGCAGAATCCAATCCGCTACTGTCATTCTGTTACCTGTATTATACGTAGTTAGCGGTTGTTCCAGGCGTGTCTGCTTGATAAAGGGCCGATATGTTTTTACTACATAACACAGTGGATGAAGTCATAGCTGACGTATATTGATGTATAAAGCCTTTGTGCAACCAAAAGGTATTTGAGAACTGTGTGAGCTGCGGCTTGTTATGCTTGCCAGATTTCTGTACTTTATTGAAATGCTAATAAAGTAGTACTTTGAGTCTGTCCAGTTCGTAGAGCCTGAAATCAGCCATTGTAGTAATCACGTCCAGCACTTGATATGATCCAGGTGCTACTGCACAATGGTCACTGTCCAGGGATAGTGGGAATTGTAGTCCAAAATATCTGGAGAGTGCAAGGTTGCAGACCCCTCGCTCGTCTTCTAAGAGGGTTCCTTCTGGCAGCAGTTCACAGCAAGTGGGCATTTTGTCTTCCAAGAATTAAAAAACAGCAGTGAGGAGCCCAGATATGAAACTATTGATGGAATCCCCTTTTAAAATGTGTCACAACTGTACTTTAAGTAAATCAATGACAGAAATAAATCTGATATTTTGGTTAACGTTCCTCAAACCAAAAAACAGACCAAAATGAGATAAAGCAGCACTTTTAGACGACAAGTCTGAACCTGCTGGGAAGACACTTCCTGTCAGAAAGCAAAATGACGAGTGGGGAAAACCATTAGTCAAACTGATGAAACCGGATTTTCAAGTCTAACCAGAACACCAGAGTAAGGAAGAGGAAAGCAAAGTGCTCACAAACAGGCTGAAAGGTCTGCAATCCTGCCCTCCGGGCACACAACACGATCTCCTTGGGTTATTGCTTCACTGGGAACTGGATATACCAAATTGCTCACCATTCTGCACGGCGTAGATCGCAACTCGTACAGAACTCTGGCTGGATTGCAATTCATAAAGAAACCATGCGCTAACATACTACTGTTTGAAAATCCTAAATTTAACCCAACACACACACACACACACACACGGCATACTTGGAGTCACATGCCAAATGATGAGCTTCAGCCAAAACTTGCCCGTCTGAAATGGACTACCGTGTTCCAAGGTAACTCAATCCAGGTCAAAAAGGTGCATAAGAAATTGACCCACATGCTCCAAAATAGGTTTCCACCACGTATCCCTTCCCACGCTTCAGATGTACATACATGTTAAGACAGTACCTCTGTTGTTTCACACAGTCTGCAAAACATCTGGCCTTCCAGTTTGGCAGGCCAAAATTACTATTCTGAAGTTTGCCAGTGAAATAATTTTAATAGATAATCCAGGGTCATAAAGGCCACCACAATTTAACTCCAGAGCTGAAGCCCATCATGCAGACAGACACCAAGCATTATTAACTATCTATTACCCTTTTAGACAGTGCTTCTCGTAAACCATCACCTTGTTGGAGGTCTGTCTCCTCGATATTGATACAGACTGAGGTTGGGGTTTACGTTTCAGGATTAAATCCGACTTTCCGAATTCAGACCGTCCTTGCTGTCTGTTCGCTACCTGGGCATGTTGAGAGATGTGAAAACTTAGACAGCAGCACGTTCGGATGGGACTGTGAGGCATTGCCTGACCATTTTATAGAATTGGGCCAAGGAACTACATTGTTCAAAAGACCATTTTTTTTTGTTTTGTTTTTTTATTGTTTTTTTTTTTTTTTTTTACAAAGTTCCCTTTGCCACCTATTTGTGGAAAAGCATTGTATGCTTTGTTCGGGTGGTCAGGAAAAGTCCCAACGATGAAGAGGGGTTCATGTTGCGCGCAACAGATTTGTGACTGGGGATGAAGCAAAGTTAGAGCGATGTTGCAATTTTGTACATGTATCCAGTGTGGTTAAATTGCGAATGGGATATGCTACTTTATGTTAAGTTGATACATATTAGATTTGCACACACATAGAAAGACAAATACCAAAACCACCAAATGGAATATAAAACACGATCCAGAAATAATGTGCGATCAAGTGCCTAGTAATTGGCCAACAATGAGTTTTCATTACGTTCATGCAAGGAAGGGGACTGGTCATAGAGATCCCACTATGAAGAAAACAGGACTAGTTAAACATGCATGCACACTGATACATGCACAGGGCATTAATACATGTACATGTAGAGGGCCTGTATAGAAATGCATTAAAACGCGGCACTCAGAATGTTACTGTGGTATTGGTTTCACTAAATTTTCAGAGGCCAGAGGATGGGTAAATAAGTAACTACGACCTTAGCAGATGGTCAGCTCAGCTGAGAGACCAGCCATGGTTTTTACAGCCGGGTAGTATCGCGAAAGCAGATGCAATCACTAAGTGCACAGGCGCCCGACAGAGGGTTTCAGAGATTTGCTTTGACCAACAATAAATATGGGGTGAAATTATGCCCGAGGCGAAACTGACCAAAACTCCTTGTGATTCGACAATTTACTGAGTATGTGGCTAGGGGCCATGTGTGTTGAAATGGTAGTCATTTCAATTAGAGTGTTCCAGGATGCCAGTAAAGTTGGGGTGGATGAGATAGCCCTTTGAACTGGCGATAACTGCTTTTTTGCATCCATGCGAACCATGTGCAATTAGGTTTAAGAGGTTTAAGGCCAGTTGTGACTCGTAATGAATTAGGTCTGTATATGAATGTTTAACCATGTGCTGATGTCATGACCTACCATGGACGAATTCGAAAGAGGTGTGTGCTATGAATAGGATCTGAAGATGGTAGTTAAGTTAAGAATTGGAAAAGATGGGGTTTCTTTGTAAAGGTTTTGTCCAAATTACATGTGGGCGTTGGATTGCAATACACATTTGTGAGTGTTTTAACTGTTGCAAAAATGCATATAATGTGTCAATTTATGTGGTTCATTGAGACTTTGGTTAGTGGATTCGACAGGGCCATCTTGCACCTCCCCGGACGATTGTACAATAAACTTTCTTTACGTACAAATGTGCACTTGCATGTTAAGTGGTGGGCCTGCTTGGTTGAGGTGATTAGGGGCCTGTCCATACAGCCTCCAGATAGTGATAAACCAGAGAATACTGTAAACGAGGAACATGGTCATCATAAAATACTCTGAGTCGGTTCCCTTAACTTTCACTATATGAACACCACCAGAGCATAAGGAGAATACAAGCCTGAGCCTGGACATCCTTTTCCAAACCCCACCAAAATTAGCCCATATGCATTGAGACATGTTCTCATAAGTCAATGTAGAAGAACAACGAACCGTTGAACATAGTTAAACTTTACATCCAGGGGCCAAGGCTAATGATGTTTTACTTCATTGATTTTGTCTATGATTTCCGCCCCTCCCCCCGTTTCCAACAACATTCCCCTTCTCGCGTGCACCCTAATCTTGCTCTAGGCCACCTTTGCGCGCACCCTAATCTTGCACTAGGCCACCTTCGCACGCCCTCCTAATCTTGCACTAGGCCACCTTTGCGCGCCCCCCTAATCTTGCACTAGGCCACCTTTGCGTGACCCCCTAATCTTGCACTAGGCCACCTTCACGCACACCCTAACCTTGTACTAGGCCACCTTGTGTACTTGGCTCGACAGTCCTATAATTACTATCAGTACCAAAAATAGACACAGCAGGGGCCTCATTACGAGGTGGGCGGTAAGGGATTACTGGCACCGGTAATCCCTTACCGCCCTACTACGAGGTCCCTTAGCGGGTCCCTTCCTTAATGCCTGGTTTTACCAGGCGTTATGGAAGGGACCTGTTAAGGGACTTCAGAGCTAATAACGGTACCGCAATTTGCGGTACCGTTATTAGCACCTTCCCATTGAACCCTATGGGGGCTGAAATGGGACTGGGGAGTGGCTTTTTCAATGGGGACTTACCGGTCCCGCAAAGGTCAGAATAGACCGGCAAGTCCCCATTGAACGGAACCGGACACAGTACTGGTATTGGAGGTAGTCATGGCGCTACTAGCGCCATGACTACCTCCAACCTCGTAATGAGGCCCCAGGTATTTTAAGCTTACATATCTGCCAGGATTTCCCCACACAAAATAGAGGCCTGCCCACATCCAAGAGTACTCGATCTCCAACACATCGCTCTTCCAACCCTACCTTGGTATTCGAATGCGAAACATTAAACACAGACACTTCTGTGCCACATCTCTCTAGAGTTCGGCCCATTTATGGTGGACTAACACGCATCCACACTAATGCAATGCCTTTCCCCCATCCATCTCTCTCCCGGTTTCCACGACCTCCTTTCTCGCTTTCCTCCCCCTGACTTTCTCTCCCAAGCAGACCAAGTTCGAGTTTCCCCAGTTAGTGGCAAAAAACACCGGGGACACGGATTCCTCGCTTTGCAACCACCAGTGTTTATTCAGCGCAGTACCAAAGCATAGTAACATAGCCTAACACGCAACACTTGCACCTAAAACATTCACATGTAACAAATACGATCCCGAAAGCTTCTAAAAAAAAATCTTCAAAGTGGGGTTAAGACACTTTCTGGGGTGTTTTCCTTTTCCCCTTTCGCACATCCACCACCCCCCAACAAAGCCCCTAGGGGCGTCCATCTTGGCGTGAGTTACACAGGAGTAATGTATGAAACTGTGCATAACGTAGGGTGAAAAACAGGATGGTCAGTCACCTCCAAGTGTTTTAGCGATAACCTAGCAAAAATGAACAAAAAATAAATAAAAATAATCCAACACACTGGCAAGAAGCTAATCGTGCCCTTGGTTGACGGACCATTAACCAGAGTCCAGGCAGGTTTCTGTGCATTGACAATGAATATGATTGAGAAACCGTTCCATAGGTTGATGACCGGGAGTTACAAAAGCTGCAATGTGGTACAAACACCGATTCCACTTACTGGCTTGGTGGCTTTGCCAGAACACAGACATTGGAGTGCTGTGGGCGCCACTCTTGCATGTCAAGTGCAACGCTCTCCAGTTAGAAGGGGAACATACGCAGAGTAAGTTCTGTCTTGCATGACCTGAACATGCGCCCCCTATGTTCTTCCAAACACATAAGTTTCGGTGGTACAGCAAGCACGGCTTATGCCGCGCCACTGAACCGTCCTCCTGGCATGAGCTGTAAGGACAGTGGTTTGCGCTCAATCGCAGGTTGGCTCGAATGGGGTGACCAGACGTTCCAATTTTGCCGAGACCGTCTAGGAATTTGGCTATCTCCACCCGTCCCCCACCCCAATCGCCAACCTCTTTGGTAATAGCCATGTGCATTTAGCGATTGCGCCACAGAGGCTTGTTAATAAACAAGCGTAGCAAACCATGTGACAACAATCAGCGCAAACACTCCTCAAAGCGCTAGCGAGATCTCATATTTATAAACTGCAGGTTTGAAAAATGATAAGTGCTGGAGATATTAATTTTAAATGTTTGATCCCTTAAGGAGTAGGGGGGAGGGAGGGCGTGGCAGAGGTGAGGGTTGAATGGGCTTGAGCTTCTAGTCCTATCTTTATGTTTGTGGCCTGTCCCATTTAATATTTTCAAAATGTGGTCACCCTAGGCTTGGATGCTATTTTAATGTAACGCGCTACTACTGCCTAAAGTCACTTTCCAGCTCAGCACCAGTGGTACTTCAGTAATCCAGTAGGTTCTGTGAATAGGCCATTTACTGCACTAAATCCCCAGGGTAGTAGTGTTGGAGGGCCTAGGCTTGTCTGCGGAGTGCAATACCACGCCCCCACCAGTAGGGGTAGCCATATCTTGGTCGTCTACTGGAAGGCAAATGAGCCAGGGGTGTTTGAGAAGAGGGGAAAGTGGGTGGTAGATGCTACAAACAAAGGGAGGCAGAGCCGCAGCATTGAAAGGGGTTTTGCGATAGAATGGCTGTGGGCCAGTCGTGTTTGAGGAACCACAGTTGTTCCAAGGGGAAGAGGCGACCGTGTCCCAAAGAGTTGTGATAACTGGGTTGTTTTTCCAAGGCAGATTTGGAGAAGTGCAAATCGATACACAGTGTGCAGACTGTCCCAATATAGTGATTGGGACAAAGCTCTGGGTGTGAACCAATTTTTGACTCGGACTGCACGCCGACCCCACCGGCTTACGAATCAGAGTTCTCTTTCCTGTTTTTCATTCACGTGTAGTGAATGACAGTGCCGAAGTGTGCGACTTGGGTGCAACGGTCTGTGATTGGTGGGGCTTTTAGTATAACAAAAAGTACGCAGAAAGGTCTCGCAATCCTAGGGTTAGGAGGAACAATTGAAGAGCTACCCTCAAAAGCACAACACAAGGTGCACGTGATTTTAATGATGTCAGGGGCACTGGTGATAATCGATGGAACATGAATGGGTGGGAAAGGTGTGGCAGTGCAGCTCTAGAACAGGTAACCTACTCCCAACAAGGGAACGATCAGGGATTTGTGGCTGATGGGACTTAGTAATTACATTTCTCCAGAAAGGCTCAAAAGGAGTGTGCTGTCCGAGAAAGATGAAACAATTGGGCCTGATCTCATATGGGGTCAAACCTGGTAAGGGGATCTCATGGGGGAAGAGGAGAGAATCAACGATGGGAGTGGACTTTAGAACATATGGACCATAGGACTGTACACCCGAAAGAGGGATAAGCCGAACGCAATGGACTTCTGTTGGGACAAGGGGGGGCGGGGCGAGAGGGGAGTTACGAAATATTAATGAACATGCTAATAAAAACTTCTGTGAAAAAAAATAGTACAAAAGTATGCAGGAGATGTATTAAAGCTGAAATAGAACCAGTTTTTTTATTAAAAAATTAAAAATCATTCAACAAACTACAAATAAGGCTTTTAAAAAAAAAACATCAATTTGTATAGGTTTATGGCGTGGTTTCATTATTACTTCAGGGCGAGGTAAAACATCATACGTTCAAAATAAAACACAGCTGGACTAGTTTTAGGCACCAGAAATGCAGGTGGTGAGGCCTTCTCCATGCTTATACACCTTCCCGCAACCCCACTGGACCTCTGCCCCTAAAGCGTGAAAAATCTACTCACTTGCTGCCAATACCGCCAATCTGACACTCCCAAAATAATTTCTAAAGATGTGCAGGACAAGAGTGGCTGGGTCTGGGGACTTTAACTTCATTTAAAAAAGGTATTGTCATTTCTAAATAAAACAACTCAATCACCATTAACTTTAGATCCAGTTTCTTAGCATGTTCGCAATCTATGCCTTTTTAAAATAGAGGACTCTCGAATCTAGAAAATAGCCCTCCTTGTATCCGGCGCAACACCGCTTGCCACTGGTATGCCGCACCCCTTGACACCCTCACACAACCCGTCCTAGCCACAGACTTTCCCTCCCCCAGGACACCACAATCCCACACAAAGCTTCTGGCTACACACGGCCTATCCCTGAAATTACTGAGCAGCCTTGGGACGGTCTCTGAAAGCTGCAATTATAAAAAGAAAATTGCAAAGCCGGTTAGGTGCAGCAATGCTCTACCCAAAAATGTGAGCTCAACCCCAAGAAGCAGCACAAGTGGCGGTTAAACACTTGCGTTTTGCGCAACTAATGCACCGATTTGTGCATGCAGCTCTTTACACTGCGCAACATTAAAACCAACAGACCTATTCCAAGCAGGGGAGGGCTGGGAACAGTTTAGGCATAGCATATGTTTCATATTAAAATTTGAAGATTATGGAATATGGACAAACCAGATGATTTGTGCGCCGAGGTGAAATGTACCCAATTTATATTTACAGACTGCTGCATGTGGGGGTGTATTGTGAGATCAAGCCCTAGGCTCAAACCAGTCACATTGTTATACGACGAATACACCAATCACACTGTGCTTGTCCTATATAATCATTAAATCTTTATTTTCCATGCATCATAAATCATTTCTAAATCTAACATCACATCTTGCCTTCACACAAGTATTTTTGCCTAAGTTGACACGTGTTTCGACCTTTTCTGGGTCCTCCTCAAGGCTATAAAAAGGCAAGGTTTTCTAATACTCTTGTAATCTGTGCATAGTTATTGATTTGATCAGCAAAAAATAATGATAATTGAAATAAAAATCAGTCTCTAAATTGTAAAATAAAAAAAGACTAACCCTCAACAAAAAAAATAAAAGAGGGAAAACAAAGAAGGAAAAATGTCACAAAATCCATTATCTCATTACCAAAATTAATTAAAGGAACTCTTGAAGGTTTGACTACTAATGCTAGATATCTCAAAATGTATGTGGCTTACTTAATCGCTCCCAGTGCAGAACTGACAAACTACAATAAACATCAATTGCGTTATGGGACACTCCCATATATAATGTTGCAACCTAGCCCATGCAAGATAGCGACAGACAGCAGTAACCACGAAGCCCATTCGATGTACCCATTTCACTAGTACCTGCATACATAACTTAGGCAAAGGCAAGCTGGAGACCAGGTCCAAACTCTTACTCTCAAGGAGTGCTGACCTTCCAGTAAGTTACTGAATGACACACGTTTGGAGGAAGTAGGGCACTGGTAGTATAGCTAAGCGGCAACACACTCCTCATGGAAGCAAGACGACGCAGAGCAACACAGGTTCGATTCCTGGCTCCCTGCTTACAAACCTCTTCGGTATTAAGTGCTTTATAAAAAAATAACTATTACAATAATAAGTCGTTCAATAAATTCAACTGGGTGCCTGAGGCGGCACTCTTGATACTTTTACTGTTTCAGATCAGGAGTCATTGACCTACTTCACATCTGCAAGTTATTCTAAGTGCCTGGGGAGGACTCTCTACCATGGATAAGGAGTGTCTGTTAAAGGTGCAATTGATTAGATAGGGCCATTCTATGTATCAGACTGGCGACAATGACCTGGGCAGAGCAGGAGAAGCCTTCTGGGTTTTATTGTATAGATTAACGATTTGCTCAAGCACATTACTCTCCCAAAGCATGCAACTAGTTCTCAAGGAAGCTGGTTCCAGTAAGGTGGGCTTATTGGGGTGCAGGGGTAATATTCCCCGTCAGGGCCCTCTCCGACTAGCAACTGCTAATTAGTTGGGAGTAAAGCTGGGCAGGGCAATCCCACTGTAGTTGCAATCATTTGATTCTTGAGACCGCAGCCTCCCCCTACAGCCCAAATTATATCATCTGATGGAGGAAACGGTCAAATGTAGGTTTGGTAGATGCAGGTAACCAGGTAGTAAAACCAAAAGGTTGAAGGGAGCAGGAACGATCGGGAGCTGAGGTCTATAAAAGCAGTTTTACTACTCTGGAGGGTTTTTCTTTTCTAAGTTACTGCATAACTTCCTTTTAACATCCTGTAGTCAGTTGCAGATAAACTGAAATCTGTTTGACCTAAACCACATCTCTGTCTGGGGGGTGGCTCCATTTTTAGCAGGGTGGGGGGGTGGGGAAGGGCGCGAGGAGCCATATAAACACTAAGAAGGAATCTTTACTCACAACCAGTGGAGTTACTTTGCTGAAAATGTTGGGGGTGGGGGGGGACATGACATCTGAAGAGAGGTGCCCCAGCCAAATGAATGGGGACAAAATGGTACGATATGAAAGTTGGAGGGGACAAACACCCCTGCCCCACCCTAAAATTGCACCCATGCTCATAACTAACCTCTCCCTGATGTTTTGAACACTTAAGTTGTTATCGCAGGTTAATGATTAGACATTATAGCGAAGAGAGTCCAGGCCATTCCTAAGGGATGCTATAGATCAGGTGGTTATGTAGGGTTTTGTTTTCGGCCCCTTCATGCGCCTGGACAAGTGTGCAATTCTAATAGACGCTTTAGTAACTGCATGCGATGCACTCTTGGAGGCATTTCAACTCAACGTATTGACAGACTCCAAGCGGAGCGGTTTCTGGACGTAGTAAACGCGATCATGTCCGAGCTGCTTGCAAGAATCTATGGGGGCTTTGAGTAGAGCGTAGACTTCTGCTTAGAGCTCTCTGCTTCATCTTCAAATGCATCCATGGGGCGGCTCCCGCCTACCTTAAGGATAGCGGCACACACTATATCCCAGGACGGAACCCATGGTCCACACAGGATCGCAGATTTCATCTTCAGAATCCCATCGGTCCAGAGGCGATATGGAAGTGTTTTATTATGGTGCAATCCCATAGGAAAACGTTCCATGAATCAGGCCCTCAGTCTTGGGACCCAGAATTACCAAAATTCTATTAACGGCAGCACACATTTTTCCAAGCATCTGGCCTCTATCGAAGCAGCATCGATCAGCAAGCAGAAGAAATATATAAAGGTTCGAAATGACCGACCAATCAACCAAGACAAAAATGCCTTATTTTGCCGGTTTCACTCACTGTGCTTTCAACCACCTGCCCTGGTCGCAGCCCATTGAAAAGAACAAAGGCTCCGGCATACCCAGTGCCCTCGGAGAGCACTACTTTTGGTACACGTCTACCACTGAGTAAGGCAGGGACCATCTTTCAGCCAAGGTCCCCAGACCCTGATAGCTCAGCGTGCTGGGATTCAGTGTCTGAGGGTCACGGGGGCTTTGAAGGTGCATTCTGTAATGCTGGGATGGCCTGACCTCCCATTGGCCAGCAGTAAGTAGGCCCGTTATTCTTGCCGTTGACCAGGAAGAAGAGCAATTTAGTAGTCACCATTCTGGATCCGTTTAGTCCTAGGTAAAGCAGATTATCGTGCAAAAGCTTTTATATTGTAGAGCTCAGCAGAAAAGTATGATCATGGCACAGCATTAAAACAATGCAGGTTGCATTAGGCGATCCTGCACTTGTATAGCGCCTCCTGCCATAGGCTTATCAACAATGCAGGGATATGTGTCGGCAAAATAAGCTTGTTCGCCTGCTACAGCACTCTATGCAACAGGTCACGAGTTTACAAACCAGCCATGCTGACTCAGCGCGTCATCCGCACAAGATTAATTGGAGGAATAACATCGAGCTGAGTTACAGGTACACTTTTATAGTGCTATGAAAACGCAGGAGGCACTGCATGACTGTTTCGCACACACTCATTCATTCGGACTTCTCGAGACATCTTATCAGAAGAGCAGGACACTCCTTTACACAAAGGAGTCAGGACACGTCTGTGCATTAACCACACACCAATGTAAACAATCGTATTCGAACGGAGTGATTGGTTGAATGGGCCTGAAGGCGGGAGCTTCTGGGGTGTACTTTGCTCTTGCAAGAAGCAGCTGCAGGGATCCGTACCAAGTGCACGTGGCCGGACCTGCACGAGGAGTGCAGACGGAGAGACGCGGGGAAGCCAAGCGCATAACACGGAAAGGGAATCGGCAGTAGCCAGCAAGCGACGCACGCAAACACACATTATGCCTTCAGATTGACGTGTGCTAATGGCAACAACATGCATGTCGACTGAACAGCAACAAGCGTGGGGAGGGGAGCACGCATCCGACTGCTAAGCAGCCGAGGAGAAGAGGGCCTGCCCTGTCTGCATGCCACACTGGTTGCAAACGTGTCCCTCCAAAATAGCTTCCGAGCGGTGTCGACACTGCAAGAGAGAGAGAAGTCTGCACATGTCCGCCGCGAGTGTGAGTGCACAGAGTGGCTGGCAGCCGAACACCGCAGACTAACTCGCGAACTCCCCCCCCCCCCAGACTCATGCTGTAACCCAATAACAGGAGCAAGAATGCGCCGCCCTCGCCCCCACCATCCGGACCCCGGCGAACGGCAAAGCACATATTACTTGAAAGCGAGAGGAATTAGCCGTGCTGGGGCTCCAGCGATAAGACAGCAGCTGCCCGATAAGAAGGTTCCCGGCAGCCACGCCTCCCCCTCTTTGGCGCAGAACCGTCTGCACCGAGAACCACAAGATCAAAGGCACGAGTTGCTAACAGCGCCCAGAAGTATGCGTCCAGGCCCACTGCATTTATGCATCCAATTAATTATGGAAGAGAAGAGACCATTCCGTTTACAGTCGTGTCTGGTGGTCCAATAGGAAGTTGCCGTCAGGACTGAGGCCCGCCTTAGAGTCCCAATGCCCCCACATTGTGTGATCCTGCGCAATTGGCATGCTCTCCGGGACACCATGCTTTCATACGCCTATAGTGGGAGCTCGTTGAAAAACTGATATTAAGCACCACGTGTTGGACCTTAAAGTGGCCTTTGATTCGTATTAATAAGGGGAGAGGATGACAGCAGTTCTGGACTTTCATTTCACTTTATTTTAAACTTTTGTAACGCGCCACATGCCCGAGGCCCTCACATTGTGCGAGTTGTAGACGACTTTAAATATATTGTTAATGACTTTGCAAGGTGGCCAGTTCAGGGCTGGAAAAGTCCCCCAGGGGATTATTCTCAGCACACATTTCTCAGCGTAGAATGTATTAGTCGCCAAGAAATGCATCTACAGGGCAATTAAAATAAGTTCGTGTAAGGGGGGCGGGGAGTGGGCTGTAAACTAAGAATGTTAGGAAATTCAAAAATGAAAACGAAGCCTGGGGGGGGGGGATGGGGAAGAAACATGTTGTTTGAGCTGCCATTCTGGTTCAGCGCCTAGAGGCTGCCCCTGGGCGGTATAAGGCAACACAACATACCATAAAGTTACATGTTTTGCCCGGGGAATTGGGGGCGGACGCTCTGAAGTTAGTACTCTGAACATGTAAACGCCACACCCGGCTTGTCGGATCCTGGGGGTTTGTAGAGGCTGCGCTTTCAGACAAGGATATGGCGCTGCAACTTCTTAACAAGGGCAGCTGTGGGCAAGGCGCTATACAGAGCAAAACACCTTGAACGCTGAAACAATGGGTCAAGTCCTAAAAATGTGGGGTGGACTCAACATACGGAATGGGATGTTAAGTCACCAGAACACATCAAGGTGAAATCTGAACACGTCTTTAAATTAGCTTTGCGTAATCATACGAATTGCATTTCTTTTTCATAAACATCAAGGCACATAACAAGAGAGGATATTTTCTTCTAATATTGTTTTGACAATAAAAGTTGTGCATGTTTTAAACTCCAAGAATCAATACCAGTGTTCCCCCTGGAACGTGCAGTCCAGAAATACGGCATTTCGACTTTAGTGGTCTAATTCTCTACAGGTGCAGTGGTGGAAGCGTCAGGCCTCCTCCGATCCTGGGGACCGCGAGGTCGGTACACATTCAGAAAAAAAAAAGAGTCAATGTACCACACAGCCTCTAAAATAAACGGGGGTGGGGGGAGACGTCCACCCGCGCGTATCCCCGACTTGAGACCTGGCTGAATGAAACACGTGGACTCGAGAAGTGGTCAGATTACGAAAATAGCTCAGGGTCGATCTAAACATGGCTATGCTGGTTGATCCAATGCCTGCGATTCTGGGCAAATCACCTTTTTTCTTTCCAAGCATCACACACATTGGGAGTGCTTGGAACTAGGTCCGAGCAGCATTAACTACACTAGAAGCAACAGCCCCTCTACAAACATCCTGGCAGGCGATTAATGTCAGTCTTGCCCCCACACAATTCCACCCTGCGATTAGGGGGAGGGGGGGGGACGCGTGTTCTGCCTGCTCCTGGTATATGTAATGGTTTATTCCACATTACCCGCGGGGCACATACTCCGCCCCCCCCCCCCATCCCCCCATCCCCACCCCTGTGTGCGGAACTTGCCCCACGCATGATTCTGCGGTTGACGCGATTGACTTGCAAATATTTCTGGGTAAAACACCGTGTGCCCTCAATATACATACAGAGCCCCTACGGCGCAGGCTGTGGTCACTGAAAGGGCACAAGGCTAAGCCTGTCCGGCTGAGCTCTCGAAGCTGCACCACCTAGCCCCCAGATAGGGCAGAGGGCATAGGGCATGGTGAACTTCCAAGGACTCCCAACTGGGAAACAAAAACACCCACGAGGTTCAGTTTCCAGCAGGTTTGAAACCTAGAAAGTTTAATACCAAGAAAGACGACCAAGAATGCACACATTCTGACCCCAAAACTTTCCTTCGAGGCCGGGGTGGGGGAGCGTCGCGATATCAGAACAGATAACCCCGCCCGCAGCGGGGAAGAGCGCAGTGCCCCCCCCCCCCAACCACAAACCAGACGTGCCTCTCTCTTGAAAACCTCAAACGTCCCCATTCAATAAACACACGCCCATCTTAGTGAAACCCCAAATATCAACCATGGAAACCAAAAACGTCCAATCAAACTAACCTGAAAAGGGCCCAATGTCCTGGGGACCAACGTGTCCTGTTCGAACCCCCATTCCCCCAAGCCACCCAAAAAGGGGGTGGAGGGGAATCAATATTGGTTAGAACCACCTTCACCACCCAAGTCCAAGAGCCGCTTTACCTGCAACCTCCACTCTCGCCCAGCATTTCAAGTTAAGGTTGTTCTGTCCCGATAGGACGCACGCACCCTGCTTAGCCCTGCAAAAAATAAAACAAATCCAAAAAGGGGATTGGGAGTGAACAGCACACCCCATAAGGTAAACGTACCCAATGGCGAAAAATGGTGCCACAACTTGACCCTGCCACCTGAAATCCTCACAGCAGCCACACCAACCCCTGGAGCTATCATAGCAGCAAAACACATTTCGCTCTTACCCAAGAGGCTGAGAAGCGTGAACTTGACCCCGGAGAACCTGGGGGCTGAGGTCCACATTTCCGAGAAAACGCTGGCCAAGACTGCCTCGGGAGCGGATTGAGCAAGCGCCCGGAAGCAGCCATGCGCTGCACGTGGCACTAATTAAATTCCCAAAAACAAACCGATGAAGCTTTTCGCAGCTCAGTGCGCTTTTCGTGGGGCAGCGGCAGGGCTGCCAGTCTAAAAGGGGCATTCTGCAGGCATTCCTCGGATTTTATAGGTCTTCCCAAGTGCAGACATTGCTAGGCGCGTTCCCTCTCTTAAAAAATAATCAATTCAGGCCAACACACTCCACTGGGAAGATGGGACAAGATACAATATGCAACCGTGGTCCAGTTTACACATGCACACGCATGTTCACTTTTTGCCAGGACGGGGGTGAACGCTGCACAGGTGGGGGGAGGGGAGAGACGGGAGGGTCACGGGCTCCAGCGAGTCACTTGTCAACAAGCAAACGTCCGCCCCATCTCGCCCCTTACTCCAACAATATACACACACGCCAGAGCGCCCACACACTCACTACCTTAGGCCTCACTTGTCACACTACGTGTCCCCTGCCTCGATGGCCTGCCCCGGTGTCCACAGACGCCCCTAGCCATGGCAGAAACAGAGACCGACCCCCTTTACTCACGGTCTCCCAAATACCTTAAGCCTCCAATGCACCCCACCATACTAGTGCCCAGCACCCCCCCTAGCCCATCACACTGAGCGCACAAGCCAACACTCTTTACTTGCAATGATTCACATAAACTTTTCACAAAGTTACACACATGTCAACAATGTGACTAAACACCTCAACCAGGACATCTGCCACGAATGTTGCAGCCCCAGTGCTTCTCTGCAGGCTTTGACCCACTCTGCTAGCCCCGTCTGCACCATCACCACCTCCCCACTTGGCCCCCAATGCACCCCACACCGTCGCTGCACCGCCGCCCCCACACGCAGGCCGGCCGCAGAGGTCCTGCCGACCTGAAACTGACAGGGAAATGACATGTTGCCCAGCGGCTGCAGATCCCCGGCCCGAGCAGACACTGAGTCCGGGGGTGGTGTGGGGGGGGTGCATACCCCAAAGTAAAGAGAGGGGCTTCTTACCGGAGCTGGGAGTCCTCGGGACGGCCCTGCGAATCCAGAAAGTGCCGAATAAGCCAGAAAGGGGGGAAAAAAAGCAGCGTGACAGGGAGGGTTTGTCAGAAGGTTTTGAGGAGGAAAGAGCCGCCCCTCCTCCTCCCTCCACCTCTCTTTCGGAGAGCTGCCAATTCCTGCTGTTGTTAAGCAGGCGCAACCAGCTGTCAAAAGAGGCCCAAACTTACCAAGACGGCCACCGAGGGCGACGTCGGAGGGCTAAGCAAGATAGGAAGGCTCTGCACAGCAGTGCAAAATGTGCACTTCTGCAGAGTTACTCGGGCTGCCGACCCGTGTTCGAGAGTAGCACACCCGGCACTCATTGTAAAATGTAAATTCTGGTGATTATCGCTTTGTTTTTCTCAATGATTAATGCAGCACTTTTTACCAATGTGCCATATATTATTTTTGAATTTGCATATTTATTTGTGTTTCAGAAGCGCTGCATAGCGACTTCCGTCCACATGAAAGCACTGAGAAGTAATGCAGAAAAGAAGCTACAGATGTTGGCTGGTTGTTAGATTCAAGTTTAATGCTGGGTAGGTATAATTCCCTAGGCCATTGCTCTCAGTCAATACCCTCTGCAGCAGTGCCGGCCTTAGTGGCGGCTGCGCCCCAGGTGGAGGCGCCAAACGTTTCTTTTCAGTGGTGGGAGAAGGCCGCAGGTGCATAAGATGATTATCTCCCCACTCCCGCGCCGGAGCAGGGAGTTAATCACTGGAATAGGGCGCTGATGGAAGCATCAGAGCTCTATTATAATGAAAACCACCCCGCTCCTGCGTTGCAGCGGGGAGGTAATTATCTCAATAGGTTGCCAGCACCCTATTGTTAAATGCGCTCGCTCCCGCGACAAAAGGACATTTCTCCCACCATGTTATTGCCTGTAATTCAAGCTGTTGTTGTTATTACCACCTGATTGTACACACTGTAACTTATGGCAACTGCATACTTGTAACACTTGCAACATTTCCAATGCGCCCAGATACCTCTGGATCAAGGTGCGCTATAGAAATAAATAAAACAAACAAACAAGCCAGCTCGGGGTAGCCCTTGAAAGGCTCCGGCAAGCTGGCGCCCTGGTGGGCTAATTGCACCCTGTGGGGCTATGGCGCTCCGGGCGGTTGTCCGGCCCGCCCTGCCCTAAGGCCGGCCCTGCTTTGCATCCGTGGCTTCACAGTCGAAGGTGCCCTGGAGGGGGTTAATATAATATACAATGGGGACAATAACAGTGGTAAATTAAAACGCTCTGCAACGGAATAAACTCGATTACGCCAAGCATAGGAAAAACACATCATTACAATTGCTCGATGCCTGCAACAGTTATATAGAACACATGCACATCGTGTTATTACAGTTGTGACATCATCACGTGTCTGCAGCAAGAAAATGACACAACAAACAACTGTAATCAACTATTGCAGTCAAAACCACGACTGTAATCAACTGTAGCAGTCGTTACCACCTGCAACTGTAATCGACTATTGCAGGTGTAACATGACGTCATAACGTCGTTGTCAGAACAAACTCATGGTGCGAAAGGCAGAATTCAGATGGGCCCTTAAACAAGAGAATGGATTTTCAGACGCCCTTTTTTTGACAATATAGTCATGAATAGCTCAGAAGATGTTTATGGAGATGTGTAGATTTAGAACACATCTACAGTATACAGCAAGAGAGCAAACATGTAACCACAGGCTTCCAGTTATTCTAAACTTCTAAGCTGACCTATCAAGGAACTAATGTCTTTGCAACACATTAGAGTCTGCATATTGGGGCCTTTAAAAAAAATAAACAGGACCTATTCTGCATTTACTTTACAGACTGACAGCTGCACAGTCTCTAGCATCAGAGCATGCAGAGGCGAAGCAATGAAGGAGAAGATGGAATGTCCACGTATCAAGAGGAATTTAATACCATCTTGCAAGACACCCCACAGGTCCACGACTTTGTAACGCAGCTTAGCCTTCAACCTCGTTACTCTGTCTGGTCACAGACTCCCTTGATGGCTTGCGATACCCTTAAAACTCCCTGAAGGGGCTACTTTATTCTACATATTGTACTAATAATAAATATATTTATTATTGTTACTATTATTATTCATTATTACGATACTTATATCGCAATTGGACCGCCTCAAATTCACACACGGTTGAAACGATTGTTGCACTGCCAGGCGTTTTGCTGCGTGCTTATCATAAACATGCAGCCACACAATAGTGTGTTGCAATTACTTCTGCCTTCGTTGCCTGTTTGCTCAGGACTCTTTGACCAGTAGAAAAATGCACTGCATTTCTCATAATGTTATTCGATCACCCTGGCTGCCCCCGAAACAAATTAAACACAAGTAAGTCATCCCGTACTGGTCAGCCACAAACAAAACGCAAATCAATCTCTTGCTTCAGAGCAAGCAAGGCACCAAATACTGAATGGGATGATGGAGCGTGCATGCATTATAAGGAATAAAAGTCCCTCAAAGAGGTCGAAGTGGGCTGGAGCAGTGCTCCTATACTTTTTATTTTTAAGTTTCACTGTTCCTATACTTTTATTTAAAAAAGAAACCGTTCTGGAGTGGTTTTGTTTTAAAATCAAACTGTAGGAAGAAATTGAAGACTGCACTTCAGTGCAGTGCACTGAACATTCCCTTAAATAACAGGTGTGTTTGTTTGCGGGTTTGGATTGTGTGTGGGAGGGGATGCAGCGATGGGGTTTGTGGAGAGTGGGGGCAGGCCAGCAGGGAACATAGGATATTGCAAGACACTTGAGAGTTCAATGACCTACTTTTGTTTTTTTGATTGTCAAGCTTGCCCCAACTGAAGAGCAACAATGTACCCACTTCTAATTGACATTACAATAACCAAAGTACTGAAACACCAAACGAAGCACTGGAGACAGTCGCAACAAACTCTGTGATGCAGTGGCCTCCCATGTGTAAAAAAAAAGACTCTTTCTTATAAAATGCGTAATTCTCATGAACTATTCATACTATTTGATATGATATTTTATTTGTATCGCGCTCTTTCACACGTGTTTCAGAGCGCGACAAGGCAAGGGAGGGGAACAAGGGAGGACAAAACAATGGTCTTAGTCGATCTTTAGTCTTGGAAAAACAACAGTAGCCTTTATAGGGATCTGTGCCTCAACCATTGTTTCTCGGTTTGTGTGTAAAGACCTCAGGCATGGCCTCTTTTGGCCTCTTATCTTATCCTCGCCTTCGGCGCCTGGCTCTCCTTGATATCCGGTAGTGATAGACCCTCCTTTTTATTTTATTTAACATTTTTAAAGCGCTCACACAGCCATCAAGGCGCTGTTACAGGAATGTTTTTTTTAGTTGCATAATTGTTTTTTTGTGTGTTTTTGTCTTAGTTGCGTATTTATAACACACTTAATCCCCAGAGGTTTCTAAGCGCGGACCCGGGGATCGAACCTGTGTTGCTTCATGTCGTCTTGTTCCAAGGCGAGCACGTGACCCCTGAGCTATCCTCCTGGGACTCCTTGTTAACCTGTCTGTACCTAGGCTTCTTCTTGGCACTGTTCTTGGTCACCGTCCTCAGCCGCCAATCTCCCCACCCATTAATGCGCCAACGACAATACAATGGCGGGTGTCACCAAGCCGTGCAATCCGCAGTGCTTTCAGTAGACCTTTCCTTCACTCACACCTGTGCCCACCTTTTCACAATCAATCATTGCTTGTTTATCTGAGAATACCTTATGCCTGGAAATGAATGGCACGAATCTAAAACCTAGAAAATTCAGGTATCACTGGTGAAGCATCTCAACAGGGGTTAGGTTGAGCATTAATAGTGATATTAGCATTATATCTATGTCATTAGTGAGTCGAGCATTTGCCAATGCAATATTATATATGACTCAATCCAGTCTAAGCTCAGTGAACAAACCCAAGGACCTCATGCATCAAATGCATTTAATTCAATTTACAGTGCATTCCATTAACTATAGATGGTTCGAATGCTTGTTCCTCCGAAGTGGTGCAACGAACCGTAATGTGAATTTCTTTCATTGGTTGATTCTCTGTTAAGCATGCCATTTGTAATTTTTATTGAGATTCATGAATTTAGTTTATTTTTAAATGCTTAGTGTTGGCCTTGAGGAAACACAAAGTATGCGAAACAAGTGTTGGCCAATCTTCTCCTAAATGCACCGCTTGCATAGGACAGCTGTTGATTTGATATACACCAAACAGAACTTCCTTGCATGCCACCAAATCTTCAGATTATTTCCAACTTGTAACTGATTGGAAACTCGGAAACAGTTTCACACAAAACGTGAGCATGCAAATTGGAGAAATGTTCTAAGGTTTTACAATCGAGTAATGGACTGTAATTTGGAGCAGCATTTGCTAAAACAAGCCCAATGTCTGTTTACTTCAGGGCAATCAGTATTTTTGGACTTCATTTTGGTATGTGTACTTTAATTTAAATAAGTAAACACAACACACAACTATGTTATGTTAATAAACATCTACTGCGCCCATCACAATGGTAGTGGTCTTATGGCATCAATGCTTGCGTAGATAGTAGCGTATTGTCCTGAAAAAGTGAGGTGCAGACTAATGTCTCCCTCTACCGGGATAGTAGCGTATTGTGCCACCATAGAGGGTAAACCACTCCATAGGCTGTGCGGTAAGGAAAAAGGGGTTTGGGGAGAAGGAGTCTTGTTATCGTAAGGGGGGTCCATGTGTGTAAGCATCAGTAGAGTAACCGAGAAATGTTAATCGGGAAATGTGGAAGTAAAACTCACCCAAGATTCTGAGAATTGTTACGTGAAGGCAGTTTCTAGTACCTTAGTTTCAAGGTACTGGAATTAGTCAATGCATGGCTGTTTGATGGACTCATCACTTTCTTCTACTGTGAATCCTATCATCCGCCCCCTTTCTATTTCACTGCCTCTCTCTGAGTCGGATACACCCTACACTGCATCCCCACTCGATCCTCCTCTCTCCTCTCTTGTTCTTAAGATCTTGCCACAACTGCTACATTTTCTTACTATTTGTCTCATTGCTTCTCTTTCCACCTCAGTCTTCCCATCCTAGTTCAAACAATTTGTTATCCTTCGTATCGCAAATGACTCTTGATCCTTCTTTGCTGGGTGACCAGATGTTTTTAAAAACCGGGACAGGGATAGAAATAGAAGTAGTAAATACAAATAAAACGTTAGTACTACTTCTATTTCGCTGGCCTTTTGGGGGGTCAGGGAGAGGGTGAGCTCGCAGGCACACTCCTCTCATTGGAGGAGAGCACCTGGGAGGGGAAGGGGTAGGAAATGGGGGGTGAAAAGCATTTCACACCCCCATTTGCGCAGGAAGAGTTGCGCCGGACCCAATTTCGGGAATTCAAAATCGGGTCCCGGCAAAAACTGGGACCCTTGCCTTCCATCCTTGGAAAACCCGGACGGGGTTTATAAAATTCCAACAACTTCCAGGACACCAGGACGGAGGATGATTCCCCCGGACTGTCCCGGGAAAACTGGGACGCCTGGTCACTCTATTCTTTGCCCTCTAACGATCTCTCTTTTGCCTTATCGCTCTAAGATTCTAGAAGGTGTTGTCTGCGCTCACGTTTCTACTTCCCCTGATCATCATTCTCTTCTTTCCCCCCTTCTAGCAGCTTCCTGTCCTCTTCATTCCACGGAACCTGTCACAGATTCCATCCTTCCTGCTCGTCATGCTGAACATTCTTCAATTCTCATTCTTCTCGCTCTGTCTGCCGCATTTGCTATTGACGATTACTCTTTACTATGTCTGATCATTTGTTCTCAGTGTCCTGGATTGGCCACACCTGGCACATTTCCCCTTTTCATGGTGTCCCACAAAGTTCTGTTCTTGGTCCCCTTCTCTTTTCTCTCTATACTTCCTCTCTTGGTTCTATTATTAATTGATTTGGCTTGTGCTGTCATTTTTATGCCGATGACTCACTCATCTTTGTCCCCTTCTCCACGTTCACGGACACTCTTCATTACCCATCGCTTCCTCTCTTTTAGCCATCCAGGCATACACATGAAATGATGTTCTTTCCTGCATCCTCTCTTTCTTCTGTCACCTTTTCTGCTTCCATTTCCTTCCCACCCTCTACTATTCCTATCACTTGTTCTGCTCGCAATCGAGGAGTTATCGTTGACTCTGACTATATATCCTAAGTCTCTCGCTCCTGTCGCTATGCTCTCTATAATATTCGTAACGCTTGTTCCCTTTCCCTCTTTCCCAACTACTAAACTCTTAATTACTTCTTGGGCGTTATCGTGCCTTGATTATTCCTCGGTTTTACTAATTGGTCTCTCTCACTATAGGCGCGACCCTCCATAAATCTCGCCCATCTAAAATCTATTCATCACTTCTGCTGTCCCTGCTCTTTTGTGTCTCTCTGATCCGTACATCTATTCCCTCCTCACTGAAACCTATTTCCTGGCTTTTTGATTGAGTTGCACTTGCTTTATCATTGCCTATGTATTGTTTCCAAGTGTATTCAGGTACTGTCCCCCTCCTATTTTCTTCTCTTACTTCTTTCTATGTCTCAGCTCGTCTCTTCGCTCCGAATCCTTTCATCTGCTTTCTATCCCTAAACCACCTTGTGGCCCCTCTCGCTTTCGTGCTTTCTCTCTGCCGGCACCTAAGCATTTGAATTCTTTACCTCTGTGTATTTGGTCCTTAACCGCTTGCTCTTCCTTTCTCATGTCTCTTAAATTGTCTCTTCGATCTTTGATTTTTTTTACATTGCTGTTTCCTATTTTTTTTTTATGTACCATTTTTCTCTTGTAAAGTGCATTACATAAATACAATACAATGGTCCTCAAACCTGATTACCGTTACCACCACTTGGTCCTGTGGGGTTACCACAGAACTAAAAGTGGTGGCAGGGTGGTGTTATGCCCCATTTTTGGAATTCATTGGTATTTTTGCAGATTTACCGCCGGTGAAATTACCGTGCTGCACATAAATCCTCCACTTTATCGCCAAAAATCTGCAGATTTTCCGGGCGGTAATTCAGTGGCAGTAAATAGGTCCAACATTTATAATTGGGCAGTGTGGTAAAAACAGTGGTCATTCTGTTACTTCCAAAAAAGTGGTAGTAACGGAATTAGTGCCACTTTTTTCCCTCACCGCCAAACTTCTAATAGGGTCCAGCTGAGGCATTTTCTTTGCCAGATAACATTTTTGAACCTTACTCTCCGTATACAAGGACGATCATTTGGGGGTGCAAAGCCTACTGGCCAAGAGAGGGCCCCCTAGAAGTGAATTCGGGCAACACAAAGGGGAAAGCAGTAAAGGAAGGAAGGGTTAACCTCGACCCCCCAAGAACTGTAACAGCTGCACCCTTGGATGAGGGATGAGATTGGGTACTCATTGTTGGGTGATGTGAATAAAATGTAGTGCAGTGGTTGGCAGGAGGTTATCAGAGTTTAGTGGCATGTATCCATCTATAACAGAACGAAAGACCCTGAACCCCTTCCAGGGGGGAGCAGGCCACCTCTACTTATCATCCGGAGGACGCAAACAGCGTCTATGCTGCTATAACTGGACTGCTGTCCCCCGAGGGGCCGAGGGCGTTCACCTACAGCGCTTTGAGGCCATGCCAATGCTTAAAGGCGCTTTACAAATGATGTTTACATTACTTTGGGTGGTATAGACACACGTGGTCAATTCCCTTGCATTCCAAAGAAACAGATTGCGTGCATTCCGACTGTGCCCAAGCAGCTGAATGCAACATTGGCATAGCTGCTATGTTCGCAGTACATTGGCTAAACGCTGGTATCTATATCAGGTTTCATTTCTGACACGCCGATAGTTGTCAAAAAGAAAACAGACTTCAAAAGGAGCACAGAGTGCGAAATGAGGATACAGAAAATCAAGCAGATACCCCTGGGATTGTGCAATATATGGGGTGCTGTGAAGTGACACAGCTCCCTGACACCTGGTGAACAGAAGTGAACTCTGTTGTTATTCAAGGAAGAAACATGTGTAACCCGGGGAATGGGATGCAAAGAATGACCAGCACTGCTGGGGATGCTCACAGTTGGCCAGGTGATGACTTCCAATGGGGGCATCCAACGTCTCCTGTAATGCTCAAAGATAGAAAACCCTGGCAAGAGGTGTTTGAATATTTGTGAGCACAGCAACATGTATACATGCGTGTGCCCTGATGGTAAACCATTCCAGCATCAGAATGCCTTGGAAGGTTAAATCCTGGGTGTGGCGAAATCTTAAATGTCATTTGTCACTAAGTAAGTGCAGTCACAGGACGGGCTTTGACACGGTAGAGCATTGGCTTTGCACTCTCGGATGAGCACCAGGGCTTTTACTCGGCTGTCTTTCAAGCGCTATCTGTTGAATACCCGTTAACCGCATGGCCAGCACTTCGCCTGCAGCACTTACCAGACTTGCCGTGCACGCATGTTTCCGTAATCGCACCCCCTCTTCACCCACTTCCCCACCCTCTCATGTCCTCTGTGCACTTTTCATCCCCTCTTCCCGGCTGCTGCCGCCGCCTTCCACAGTCGATGGCGGGGGTGCAATACGCCCCTTCTACAGTCAGCTTTCTGCGCTGTAAGACGACTCCGGTAGTGGTAGTGACAGGTGCATTCTAAATGCTGATTGACGTAGCAAAACACTGTTATGCCGCTGTAAAAGATGCTTTACGTTGTCAATGCTGGCATAACACACGTGCTGGATTGATTATGACACTTTGACTCCTCTATCAGGGAAAAGCAAGAAGCAGAATACATCAACTGAATATTTTCTGAAACATTACGTTTTCTTGAAAGGACTTAAAAGTACAGTAGATGAGACAAAAGATTGTGGCACATTGAAAGAATGATTTGGCATGCACAAGGGGACAACGCAGCGGGATTCCACGACTAGAATGGTTGCTGCCAGAAATAGAAATGCTCATGCTTGTTAATAGCGCTTCTATTTGTAATGTACATTTCCACCTCGTGAATGGCGGTTGAAATCCATTTGTCAGAAATGACCATTGAGGCCCATCACTGCAAATGCACTCAATGTCCCCCACACGGTGAGCGGGCGGTGATTCCAGACCTTTTCAATTGCTAGGAGCATGCTGGTCCCTGGAATATGCCAGAGGGCGGTGGGGTGGGGGGGAGGGGTGGTGTCTGGCTGCATATCTCTTGTGCTCACTGGCAGCCCACGCAAGTCCCCTTTGTGAATTGAGAACTTGGAAAGTGAAATCGGCAGAGGTGTGTGGGAAAGAGCCTTTGCACACCTGCACCGACAGAATTTTGTGACCGTGACCCCTTTATCATTTATTGTTTTGATCACCCAAAAAATGCACTGTCATGGTCAGATTTCAAATGATCAAAATTTTAAATGATTAAAATTGCAAAAAGACAAACTTGAACCTTAAATCCTATCCTATGTTTGGAACTTATCTGACGGCTTCATGTGTTTGGACTCAGAGGGGGAGCTGTGGGATCCAAAAGTCGCCGGGGTTGGGGAGTTTTCCTACTAAATCATTTGGAAAAATAAGTTAAAATAGTGAATTTGAAAGCACATTTCTACCTATATGGGAAAGAACAAAGGTTAAACCGGACAAAAAGCTAAAATATAACATTTATAAGAGTGAGGAAAAACATATTGGAAGCTTTATAACACACTAACAAAAAGTATCCCTACTCTGCACGGGTTCTGTAGACAAACATAGAAACGCTCTCTTCAATGTTTGGAATCAATGATCTTGTAGGTCACTGTGCCGAGTCGCTTATCGCTTGATGTCTTTCCACCCGCTAGTAAACTGAACTGAAAATGGGCAGTGTGGCTGGCTTACATACCCAGGACCAGGCATGGAGGGGAGGCGAGAGTTGGCGTGCAGCAGCATACTGGGACCTACTGAGCACTCTCCCCACCTGTCAGCTCACACTGGCGTGGTGCTGTGTGTTGCGGTGCATTGCAGTGCATATATCCCAGAAATGGTGCATCCTAGGGCCTTGAAATGTGGTTCTCAAGCCTTTGAGTTTTGCTTCTCGCGTCGAGATGCTTAAAATGAGCTCTTTCAACTCCTTCTATGACCATACTGATGTTTCAAAGATTTCAGGCAACCGGTAAATCTGGGGAAGGGGCTGGGTGTGCAAATGCCATGTACCAGTAATGTCTGGCGGATCCTAACAGACAAGTATGCACAATTTGGTGCAGATCAGTGGAACGGTGTGGAATTGTATAAGGAATAAACTAACAGACTTTGTGCCTTATATTGCTTTTTACTTGAAAGGGATTTTGGGGAATGCAGGGAGAGATGGAGGGAAAGGGGTAGGGCGCAAGGAAGATAGTGTAAGAGGAGCAGACATGTAGAGTACCCACAATAAAGACACCATGGTGCAGAGGACCACTGTGAAATCTCCAGGGTTCCCTGTAGGCCAGTCCAGGACCACAGTTGAGCCCACTTTATAGTTGAGCCCACTTTAGAAAATGAGAGTAAAATGGAGCATCAACAACCATGGCCCTCCCTCTCTTGAATCCTTTCCCGGATCCAGTCCAGAAAACTTACAAATCCACTGGGCTGTCACCTGCGTGAAAAGGGAGACCCCAAGCAAAGGAAATGGAGTAGAAAGGCACATTTTGAAATTCGCTTGAGGATGTGGCCTGGTACTGGGCCACATTAGCACAACATTCTTTCCATGGCCAAATGTTCCATGGGTTTTTAAAGAATGGGCCTTTTGGAAGTGGGTACCCCCATGTGGAGAGGTAAATCAAATAAGAGTCTGGGAACATGCATGCAGGGGACACAAGGTACAGTGGGCATCAGAGGTAGACCATGAGAAATATGTAAATGTATGATGCCCTTTAACCTGCTGTCTAGCGCGTAGGCCTAGACAGGGCTCTGCAACCTTTGGCTTTCCAGGTGTTGGGTAGGGCAGATCGTATTTGTAGTCCAAAACATCCAAAGAGCTACATTTTGCAGACCCCTGGCCTCTTGCAGTTAAAGCCAACTTGAATGCGTTCAGCTGTGCTGGGTCTATCTAGTTAGAACCGTGATTCAATGGGCGATTATTTTAGAACTACTATCGCGCCTAGAAACACTTGTGTACAGGCGCGTTATAAATGCTGTATCATATCATAGCAAGAGATGACCACTGCTCCACTTTCCCGTTACACACCTGTCGTTCTCCACTTTCCCCTTTGCACGGCCCCTTATTAAGAATATGGATATTGGATGAGTATTGTACAATTTAGCCGATGAACAATTATTCTTAAGCGGGTCTATTTCCGAGCATAGCACAGATGAAGGAGTTGCCTTCATATTTTAAGTGCTACTCATATCCTGTGCAGTGGTAGAAGGGTACCAGAAAAAAGTAGTGAACTGTGGTCTCAGCAGGGGAGAGGGTAGGCGGAAGCATAGTGCAACATGTGACAAGTTGATGCGGCCGGAGCAAGTGACTAGTAACTAAGACTCCTATTGAAACTTAACACTTGCACAGGGACATGAATGGACAAATCCTCTATATAGAATGGTGAATATGGTCGTAAGAAGTAGAGGAATGGTACACAGATACAAGCAAAGTAGTGGAACACCTTTCCCGACCGTTCCCACTCACTTCGATCCTATGCGATAAAAAGGTCATTTTAAATAAAATGTTAAAATAGGTCTTTGAATGGCAAGCGATACCATCCCCCTTTTCCTCTTTAGTCATGGTTGATTAACATCAAAGACACATTTGTTTCCCTGATTACACCACTGGGCTCTGGTTCCTCCCAATGACCACCCAATAGTAGTTGAAGAGTTTTTTTCCTAAACACACAGACGTCTGAATGACCCCGTCTGGAAACCCCTTAAAGCACAACTCCGCATGACCCCTTTTAGCTGATGGGAGGGTCAACTCAGTTTTGCGGGGCACTTTGAGGAATCCACACTTCAGTTTTGATCTTTTCTGCTCATCTCATGAACACCCACAGCTCCTCCCTACTGTTGAGGTACAGCAGACCGAAAACACGTGTCTGGGGTTGCTGTTGGTACTCTTGTTCAGAGGAGAATTGCCTGGCATTTCGGTGCTGGACTGCCCCAGAGCAGCACAAAGACTGATATGTTGGGGATATTTCTCCTCTGTGAAAGATAGTGAGCTAATGAATATGGGTAAGGCTCTTGCAACCAGCACTAATGTCTGGCAGAGGGGCTCCCAGGACACCCTGTTGGTTTCTGGCTCTCAAGATGGCTTCATTTAAAAAAAAAGGGGGGTTATCTGCTCGTTCTGAAGGCGGTCACAGCCATTAAAGAGGGCAGAGGGCACCTTTAGTGCCACCAGATCTGCCAGTTATTATAATGTGGTATTCGTATATCACCTAACTGCCAATGTTACCCAGAGTCTTTAGCTCACTATCTTTCACTGACAAGAAATATCTAAAAGAAATGTCTTTTTCCTGCCCTGGGGCAGTCCAGCACGGAATTTGCTAGGCATTTCTCCTCTGAACAAGATTACCACCAGCAGCCCCAGACACTTATTTCAGTCTGGTTGGACCTCATCAGTGAGGTGGAGCTGTGCCTCTCTGAGTAGAGTGAGCCAGGACATCATTGTGCCTGTCACAATGTGTTACAATAAAATCTTTGCAAACACATCTACTGACAACACTTCTGGTTCTTTTTGGCGTTTTCCTTTTGCGGGTTCCCAGTGTTCTCCAGCAGCAGAATATTTTCAAGCATATTTGTCTGCTGTCTGTCTGGTACTATTGCTTTATGGAGAGACCAGCATCAGAAGGCCGAGGTCATTACAGATGCAAGACGAGCAGGTACTGGTGCAGTGCAATCATAATCATTTCAATTTGTTCATGAAGTGCTTCCGATCACATTCCTCCACAGTTTGAGCTCTGCACAACCGATGCCATTATCAATTATCACCCTTCCCATGCACCCCTCAAGCTGTCTGCCTGACAGGTAGGTAGGCAAGGCTGAGCACCCCAGAACATTTCAGTTTAAGTTTATTTCCCTCTCCACAGACTTACCAAAAAACTGCCTCCTAATGTCCCATGTGCCGCCAGGTTGTGCTTCAATGACTGAATTATTTTTTCATTACATAGATTGCAAAATTATATCTCAGGTCCACCCCGCTTCCGGTGGCATATCACTTCTCCAGTATGAACCAGGTTCATAGGAACCCTCCAGAACTCTTGCCTGACCTTAGAACTTGGAAAAAGCCTCCAACATCTCAGGATAATTTGCAATTTTATATCGATCCAGAGGAAAGATTTTGCTAACACCAATCGTCGCAAACCATCTAATGTATGGATCCAATCTGTTCTTTTTGCTGTATAGAATTTGATTAGTGGTATCATAGAAAATGTAAAAATGATGATAAAACCTTTTTCATCTGGCACACAAGTTGACATGTCTTGTCTGACTGGTCGATATTCAAATCTGGGCAGTGCATGCAATCTAAAGCCCGAGTATATCACCATTTTCTCAAAGGTAATTTTGCTCTTCCCTAAAACCCATTTTACTCTACGGGCTTCCTTTCCTGGTCTTTTAAAAATCATAATTTTTGATGTTTCTGCATTGATACTTAGATCATTCACTGCTGCATAGTCCCCTATAGCTTTCAAAAGTCGCTGTAATTCTACCGGTGAATGATCCAGCAGCACAATGTCATCGGCGTTGGCCATCCATCTCACAGAGATAGCATCTATTTTTGAGCTGGCCAACGCAAAGCGCTTAAACGACCATCCAGATCTGATAAATAACGTTTGAAAAGAAGGGGGGCTAGATGGTAACCGTGCCTCACCCCTCTCTCAAACTTCACAGTAGATGACAATTGGCCCGCTGCATTAAGTCTCGCCTTCAAAAAATATAATTATGCATACTAACCAATATTGCAGAAGTGACCTTGCATACCCCAAGCATCTAATTTTGAACAAAGGTGCTCTCTATGAACAGTGTCGAACGTCCTTGAAAGATCACTCCAGGCTCCATAGAGCGCTGCCCCCCCTGCACCCAAGAACTCTCCCCACCACATTCAGAACTAGGCCATTCAAGGAGGTCGACAAACCTCTTCTGAAGCCAGTCTGGAATTTTGACAGGATCTTGTTTTTGCTGACCCAATCCTCAAGCTCTCTTAAAACCAGCTCGCAAAGATTTGACATTCTACATCGAGGAGGGAGATCGGTGATAGCTCCCAGGATTCGTCCAATCTCCCCCTTTGAAAATTGGTACAATTATTGAAGATTTCCAAGATACAGGAAATCGTCTCTCCCTGATTACATCTTCAAAAAGAATCTTCAACAACTCTGACCATAAGAGCACATTTTTCTTCATAATTATATTGGTCAATCCATTCTGTCCCGAGACCCTAGATGGCAAGGACCTTGTGATCAGTTCTATAATTGTCTCCTTTGATATTCCTAAAGACGACTTTGGGACCTCATTTGGAGATTTTCTGTAGATCTTGGTAAAATTATCATACCACTCCCTTTGACCCACTACATTACTTTGCATCCCCAATTGTGACTTTTTTGAGTGATTGATCAACTCCCAAAAGTTACTGGATATCTTATTGCCCAGCGTCTTCAGCATTAACTCTCCATCTCTTTGATAAAGCAAATGTTTTTGGCCCTGCACCTAATTTCTATAATTATTGTCTATTTTATTTCCTTGCAGTATTTTTCAGTACTTCCAAGTGCCAGACTCTCAACTGCCAGAGGGCTTTATACATTGCCTTTTGTCTTAGGCTTGTTTGTTCGTTAAATGTTTTGCTGGTTTCCTACTCATTACTTTCCTCGGCCTATCCTCAGACCACAAGAAGTCCAGGAAATTGGCAGAGGTACAAACATTTACCAATTCATAATCATTCATATTCAAACATTGTTCAGATAATTTCCCATTAAAAAAAATCTACTCTCCCTTATAAATCCTGCTAAACTATTTCCCCCCTCATTTACTGTCACTTGAGGACATTTGCCACAAAGCACAGAGACAATTCCCATTAAATTTCACAAGAGATGCTACAATGGTCACCACTGCCCCTTTCCAGTACTTGGAAGCTACTGCATAAGGACAAAAGCTCAGGTGAAAGAAAAACATAATACAATATGGAGGAAGAAGCACCCTGACTCCAAGTTATGGCTGTGAGTACATCCCTCTCAATCACACCATTCACCAGGATTAAATTCCATTTGGATAAACAAGTAAACCATTGAGAGCCTTTCACAGAAACCTTTTTCACAGCTTTTAACCCATTCAAGTCTAATGCATTGACCATTTAATTCACCCGCCAATATGATCTCAGATGTTTCAATCCTTGACCCTTTTTTACAGAAGTTCAGACACATTTTTCAAAAAGGAATTCAAATCCCCCCATGCAGCATTCCAATAGATATTGACCACCACTAACCATTTAGTAAAAGTCTCTTCCAAACTTAGCACAGAAGAGTTGCAAACCGCTATTGTTAAGCCACCCGATGGGCGACCACATTTCTTTATTGTGGCCGGCTGATGGCGGTAGTGAAGCCATCTATTTGGAAATTGTCAAATAGCCATGTTCTTGCAGCAAAACTAAGCCATTTTGGCCAAAGATTAAACTCTTGGTGGTTTTTGTCCTGAAAGAATTAGGGCCGCACGTGTTCCAGCTTACCAGTGACTAATGGTGAGCGACTTTTTGGTTGACACCTTCTGCGGTAATACCTCGCGACCTTGTTGTGTGTGTGTTGCTAAGGACTTGAGAGATCTTGATTATAGGAGCCACGTATTAACTTTTGGTCGCCCCAATGTAAGCGTCTACAGAGACATAGAGGCCCTCAACTCCGTTGTTGAAAATTTCAATGGTAGGGTGAGCGTACATATTTGGTGCGCCCCATAAATAATATCGTAACAGTCATGCATAGAACCGAGGATTCTCAACAGAAGAGAGAAGTCTTGAGTAATATTTGGAATTGTTTTATTTGCAAATTACTGTAGCCTTTAGTGGATGACACGTGTTTCGGCAAAAATTGACTTGCCTTTCTCAAATCCAGGCTAAATATAGACATGACATAAACAAAAGAAAAATGGAAAAACATAAAGCATAATACATCTCTAGACAAGCTGTTTCGTAGAGCACTATCACACAGTCACTAGAGTGATTGAAAGTGCTCAAAATTCAAATAATGCCTGGATTTGGGTGGTGCCCCGTATTTTAACCTGTGCCTGGATCAGGTTTTGGAGGGAAGAAGGGGAAGGAGGAGTGAAATCGGAGACAGTGACAGGAAAATCTGGCAGAAAGCATTTTGGGAGAATAAAAGCTAAATGGACATGTGTAGGTGGCTAAGGGGTATGAAAACTTGAATGGTATTTTATTATCAGGTGGTCTCTTACCCTTGCTCACTTGCGTGAATAGAAACATAATGCAGGTTAGTGGTATGTCATGGGCTCAATCCCACCTGTATATAGGAGAAAAAACCCATATGTGCAAATGTTTTTCTGGTAATACGCGTCCATGTGTAAAAATAAAATAAAATATATATATATACATTTCATCCAGATGACTAATAAATCTTGTCTGGGTCTTAGATATGTGTTTAAGAGGATAAACTAAAATAGGTCTGAGTGGCACATATAATAATGCAAACATGTTTCTCGAGCGATCACAACATGTGAAAACCATTAAACAACTGTTTGCGAGTCAGAGTCAGAAAAAGAAAAAGAAAAATTAAAACATCAGGCTTCACACGCTCACGTTTTGCAGCATGTGTTAAAAAAGTGATGGGATATAAAAAAATATGGACCCCCTATGTGGGCTAGTTGAGCTTAACTCATGCGGATGTGTCCTCAGCTTGCTGAGTAGTCTGCGTTTGAAACAGAATAGATAAAGGACAGGTTTGGTTTACAAACATTAGTCCTTCCTCAATGTCCATTGTGGCGGCCATACTATGGGCTTAGTACTCCTGGGACTGATAGTAATATCAGAAGGAGTGCCCAACTAGCAGTAGAATTGCAAGTGAAAATGTAAAATTTGGATCAGAGGTCAGAAAAAGGAAGATTTGTCCTTCGCCTATTCCAATTAATGTGTTAATTCAAATTAGCAGATGATTTGAAAAGTGGAAACTACACTATTTGTAGGAAGCACACAGACAGTACAGGCTTGTTAGGCAACTCAAAACGAAATTAGGTGATTGCACAGTATCCTGTTACAAGTTTAGTGAATGACAAAGATGCAAAGCATTGTGGTTATTGTGGTTCTGCCTTATTAGGGAAAGGGATGCGCCAGCACTTTACCTTTCTGATGCATTCAAAATGTTAAATCAGACACGGTACAAAACATTTGACCTTGTAAAAAAGCGAAATGAATCCTTAACAAAGTTTGTTGGTGGAAGTAAATGCAAGGCATTATGGTTGATGAAGTTATGCCTATTCTAGTAAAAGAGAAAAAAGAGCAGAAAAAGCTGCACTGGCTATTGGCTTGCCCAGTGCATTATAAATGTTATATGATTGCATGAGAAAAAACCTTATTCATCTGTGATCAGGATCTAGGGGGAGAAAAAAATCATATTCCATTAGTGTATCATGTGTGAGTTACATAGGAAAAATATTCCTTTGCCTGTACCAATGGTACCTGCACTCATCTATAGAGCGCACAGAAACTACAGCCTTGTTTAGGCAACTCAAGACAAAAATATGTAATTGCAAAGTATCCTGTTTCAAGGTTAATGAATGGGGGAAGATGCAACGCATTGTGGTTATTGTGGTTCTGCCTTTTATGAAAAGAATGCGCTGGCACTTGACCTTTCTGGTACATTCTAAATGTTGTATAAAACATGGTTCAAAAAGGTTAGACCATTATAAAAAAGAAAAGAAATGGATCCTTAGCATAGTTTGTGGGTGGAAGTAGATGCAAGGCATTGTGGTTAATGTAGTTCTGCCTATTCTGAACAAGAAAGAAAAGAAATGTGTTAGCTATTTGCCTGATCCGGAGCATAAGAAATGTTATATGGTTACATGAGAGAAAACTTTTTTATTCTAAAATCAAGATCGAGGAGGAGAGAGCATTTATGTTCTATTAATATATCATGAGTGAGTTACATAGGAGAGAAAAAACAGAATATGCATGGCATTATAAAAAATGGACCATTTCATTATCAGAATTCAATCCAAATTCTACAGTTCGGTAATGCCAAAAAAGTCTGGCCTCTGCTCTTCTAAGGTATAGTTCATGGTTACCACCTGTTTTGTTCATCTATATTTTTTGTAGACCAATAAATTTGATGTCCCGTTTGTTGTCCATCTGATGGAAGGTTTGCCCGTGTTGTGACAGCGGTAGGTTGCTTTCATGGCTACTCATTGCTGAGATGTTTTCTCTTATACATATCCTTAGTTCGCGTATTGTACTCCCAATGTAAATAAGTTGACAAGTACATTGAATTGCGTAAACAACGTATTTGGTTCTTTGTTCTTTGATTGTTGTTTTGGTCCCATTATTTTCTATAAATATGGTTGTTTCAGGTAGTGCGTGCTTACAGATAGTACAAAATCCACATTTTCTGAACCCAGTTTTTTGTTGTTGTAACCAGTTCATCGTTGGTCTCTCTCCATTCTCTGGTAGTAAAGAGGGACTGAGAGTCATTTTTAAAGTTTTGGCTCTTTTAAAGATCAGAGTTGGTTGATCTTTGATGTGTTTTGCTATGTGAGGGTCCAATTTAAGGAGATACAAATTCTTCTTAAGTGCTTTCCTGATAATTTTTGTGTTTTCACAGTAGGTGGTAATAAATTAAACCGAATCATCCTGTTTAGCGTGTTTTACTTTGTACGTTAGTGTAGATTGTCTACTCATTAGGTTGGCTTTGGTTCTTGCTTTGACAATTGTGTTTCTGGGGTATGCCCTGACAGAAATCTGTTGGATAGGAGTTCACATTCAGATTCAAAAGACAAAGTTTCTGTACAGTTTATTTTTGCACGTATGAATTCCCCTTTAGGGATGTTGTTAATGACAGGTTTGTAGTGGCAACTGGTAGCGAAAAGGGTTGAATAGACTTCAGTTGGTTTTCTGTAGGTTTTGGTTATAAGTTTGTCCCCTAATGTGGAAATCGTGAGATCCAAAAAATGTATTTCTGAATCACTAGAGGTTCCAGAAAATTTAAAACCGTAGGTATTGTTGTTAACCTGATTCAGAAAAGTGTCTAATTCATGTTTGGTTCCACTCTAGATTAATAGTACATCGTCAATATAGTGAGTCCATTTGACTACTTTGTTCTTGAACGTTGTTAATGGATAGATAAATAAATCTTCAAACATTCCCATTACAAGGTTCACAAGAGCCGGTGCAAATTTAACGCCCATTGCGACGCGCATGTTTGTTTGAAAAAACTATTGTCAAAAACGAAGATGTTATTCTCCAATGTTGTCATCAACATTTCTTTTAACATGTAAACATAATTAAAATGTGAAGCAGATTTATCTTTGAAAATATAGTCCATTGTTTGTAATGCCAGATTGTGTCCTTTCAATGTGTATAAAGCCTTGACGTCCCAAGTTGCCAGTAAGTAATTGTCTTGCCACTGTATTTCTTCTAGTATCTTGATAGTTGATGTTGTGTCCTTGAGATATTTTTTTACTTGACAGACCTTTGGTTTAAGTATGTTGTCAATGTATTCAGCGATTGGTTCTGTGGCCCATCCGATGCCGCTTACAATTGGCCTGCCTTCAGGAATTTTGAGAACTGTCTTATGTTCCTTTCGGAAGAAAATGCATTGTCGTTAGAGTCTATTTGGGTACAAATAAGTGTAGTCTTTCATCATCAGTGATTAGACCTTGTCGATGCCATCCATCTATTAGGTTCTTTAGTTGTTGTGTGATTCTAGCAAAATGATTAGATGGGAGTTTATCATAGCAGTTGGGGGTCTCAAGGTGGTTATTGGCCATTTGGATGTAGTCACAATAGTTCATTATAATGATATTCCCCCCTTATCTGCTTCTTTGATGACAAGCTCCCTGTTGGTCTGTAAGTTATGTATTACAATTCTTTCCTGGTTAGTTAAATTGTTGATGGACTGTATCATTCTTTGGTTAGATTGTTTGGATGATTTGTACAAATCTTGAGTTACTGCTTTGTAAAAAGCGTCAATCATATTGTCTGGTGCTAGTTGGTGTAGAAACTTTGATTTCTGTTTGAGTTCTTTGCAGATTAAGCCTACTGGATGTATCCGTAATTCATGCATTGTTTCATTTATGGGGTAGTCAGCTGATTCCCCCATTGATCTCAACAAATGAATATTACCCAATTCCTCGATCGTCATATCACTGATATCTGAAGTTTTAGCTGCAATTCTCCGTTTCTCAACTTGGGTTGCAAAGAATTTTTTTAACTTGAGTTTTCGGACAAATTTAAATAGATCGATATGCAAGTTAAATGGTTCACAAAAAGAGTTTGGGGCGAAAGACAAACCTCTATTTAGGAGACTTGTTTCTTCTACAGTAAGAATGTGATCAGATAGATTCATAACCAGATTGTCTACTTTGATTTCTTGGCTGTCTCTCTTGCTGCAGCTCTGGTCAGATGCCAATAAGCATCTAGATTGTCTGGGTTTTCTGTGTCCTCCAGCTCCTCTTCTCCCTCTCTTCCGACAGGGAGTTGCAATGTGTCTGGTGCTTTCGTCACTTGAAAACAGACTTGTTTCAAAGGTGTGTTCCTGTTTCCTTTTTTTGTAACGTCTGATTTGATTCAAAAAGCCGTGACCTGTTTTCTTTGTGGTTTCTTGTGTAGTATCTGTATTTACATCAGGTTCGTCTTCAGCTTCTGAACTGGCTGAGGATGTATTGGGAGTTGTTTCTCTGGATATTGGTTTGGTAAATTTATTGTACCTTTCCTGAAAAGTGTATACTCTGCCTTCGTTGTAGTCTCGATCGTCCCTGTAGAATTTTCTGAGTTTTCTTAGTTTGATATCATCATGATATTCTTTCAGAATTTCATGCATTTTCCAAAAAAGAATTTCCTTGGTAACTTCAAGGGCCTTCGCCTCCTTAATTTCTTTTTTGAAAAGTTCAATTTGGAGCATTTGGAGCATTTGTTTAGAACAGTGTTTCAGATTGCTTTCCCAATGATCTGCTAGGTCTTTTTCCTCATCTTTATTGAAGTCTGGAAAGATCAGAATGCGTAGTCCCCTTGGGATTTGATCTTTGGTTAGGTAATTCTTAAGAGAAATTATCTCCCAATATTTATTTATTTCTCTGTGGGTGGCCATTACCAATTCGACAAATTTTTACCTCGTGTCCCCCCGTTTTGGTGTGGTTGAGGTAAAGGCATGTGTGTTACTTGCCCATGGGGAGAATAAGTTACTCGCTTCTTGTTCCCTGTTTTCCAGGTATTGTGCCATTTTGTTCGTATTGAAAGAAGGGTCTGCGTGGTATATGATGTCGATACAAAAATAATTAATGGTGAGGGACTTTTTGGTTTACACCTTCTGCGGTAATACCTCGCGACCTTGTTGTGTGTGTGTTGCTAAGAACTTGAGAGATCTTGATTATAGGAGCCACGTATTAATTTTTGGTCGCACCAGTCTCCACGCCCTGAGGTGGGAGAGAATCATGGGCGACACCCAATTTCTCAAAGATCTGACAAAGTATTTCAGCCACCATGCACCAAACCTTCATCTTAGTTTCATTCTGAGGCTGATCCCCCTTAGCTGATTTTTTTAAAATTTGTTCTGACTTGGATGTAGATTCAATATGCCCCCTAGGGAAGTCCATCTTACAGGATAGTCTATCTTTCGGGGCTGCCAGATCCTTTATTAGACAAGTAGTTAGTACCTCGTAGTTGATGTATCTCAGATTGCCACAAACGGCCAAGATAGCCTCAGCCGCAACTTTGGATTTCTCCCAAAGAGAGATCTTCTTTGGAAAATGAATACATTAAATGTCTTCACTTGATAAGAGATAGAGGAATTATTTTAAAAATTGGCAGGATTGAACTGTGATTCAATTCTTGCAGGCATTCCTTTGCTTCATAGATTCCTGCCACAATCTTGGTATGGCAAATGGACAAAAAGATTGACCCTCAAGGGATCCCTTTTGGTTTGACTGATTCGAAATAACATTGTTTCTCTCCAAATTATATTGGCAAACAGGCCACAGACTGTTGTCTCCCTGCCTCTCTATTTGAGTCACTAGTCGTATTGGAGTATGTCGACCCCTGAAGAGCGGCTGAATCCATCTTTGCTGCTAGTGTTGTGTCTGAACCAGCCCTGTAACTGTGACTCTAACTGGGGTTGTAGTTTAGTCCTTAAGAATATCCGGCCAGTTTATTTACTTTTTCAGGAAGTTTTTGATGATATATTTTCAAGATACAGTCCTTCCTAGCCCCCAAGGCCACATCTGTCTGAATGGCGCTACTTATTTTATCCTCTGAGGGGATACTTTTTGTTTCCTGGTCTACTGTGGGTGGTGAGATCTTTCCTCCGCCTGCCTCCATCTCAGCAGTAGCAAGATCTTTTAATTTTGCAGCAATAGGTTTCTTCTGTCTTTTTTTTGTTAGCTTCTGACATCTACTCTGTTCTTCCAACTGTGTGGTAGAATTCGAGAGAGCTTGCAAAGAACTTGCGGCAACAGTATTTTAAATTTCTTTGGATTTTTGATTTTTTGATTTGGGTAATGCTCCCTAACAGATCTTCAGACTTTGTTTGTTCTTCAAATTCTTTTTCACTTGGTTCTCCTTTGTTTTTCCCCGGTGCTACTCTTCAATTATCTCATTCTTGATTAATCGTTCAGGCACCTCGATGATCTGATCACCCAGCAATGGGTCCTCATGTCCCACCACATGGTCTAGCCTTCTGAATTCCTACAATACTTAATCTGATAAAGGAGTATCATTGAAGAACATGATTGAGGACATATCAGCAAGATATTTCATCAACATAACTTTTTGATCGTTTTTTAAATGGTGTGAACAGATCCCCGACCTGAGACTTTATGGTCACTAACTCACATGCATTTGACTATACACCCATTTTGAGCTCCTGAATGTTTGCAGTTTCTGTAGTGTTAAGTGCATCCGTAAGGCCCACCACTGCCGAATCACAGGATCCCAATCTCCTTTGTGAGCTCCATTAATAACCCTGAATGCACCCGTACATCACTTTTAATTTGCTCAAACACGTTTACCAAGGGGCTCAAGACAAAGTTCAAGGCCTGGAGGGTCCCTTTAGAAGTTTCCAGGACATTCACATTTCCCGCTGGGCTTTGCCGTTGTCTAGAATGGGTTTCTGCAGATGGGGTTTGATAAGTAGTAGTCGTCGGAATTGGGCTAAATAGGGAAAATAGCTATGTTAGGAGAATCAGAAATATTTGTTTTAGTAGTTTGTTACCCATCTGCTGAGCTTGTGACTGGTCGGTCATTCCCTGGTACCCCAGATTTATTTGGCTTTCCTTATTCCACATACTCATGGGACTATAATAATAATAATAATAATAATAATAATTAGGCTTTTATATAGCGCTACAAACCCTCAGGTATCTGAGCGCTGCTTATTATCACCCACACTGTGTGGTGCTCATTTATCGACCTCGGAAGGATGAAAGGCTGAGTTTGGCCCTGCCGGAATTCGAACCTGCGTTAACAGGCTCTGCACGGGTGTCAAAGCGGGCGCTCTACTCGCTGTGCCACTTGACCGGCTGCCGCTGACTGCCGCTTCTTCTTCTGTCAATGTAATCCTGGATTTTCTTTTTCATAGTTTTAGCTGTTACAGTTAACTCTAATCCAGACAGAGGATTATCTCTCAGACATTGGCCAGAGGGCAGGGTAAACCACCCATCCAACCTATACCTTGATCCAATCACTTCTTTTGAGGGGTCCCTTAATGCACCTCCATCATCCAACAACTGATTTATTCTGGGAAAGCGGTTTGGTTCCCGTTGATTTACACAGTCTACGTGGGCTTGGCCTTGCACCAGACAGGTGCTTTCAGGTGCTATGTCAAAAGTAGATGACGTTCCCAGTGATCGCCTGGTGCACTCACCATCCTGCTCCAGGGCCCTAAGCTCATCCAACATGGCTCATCCTATCAAAGAATATACCATTAATAAACCACTTCTGGTATAAACGAGCACACTGGAGACGGGCGAGAGGCACGACAAGGGAAAAACGTTTCTATATTATTGGCCCTATTTTATGCAAGTTCCAGCTCTATTGCTCCTCCTACCAATTGGACAGCCTTGTGGCATATATTCAGAGTCCCCACAGTGTATTCAACAATGACTCACCAATTTCCCACGAGGTTGGAGCGTGGCTGGCTGTACACTGCCTGGAGAGCAGAGCAGCGGTCAAGATCTCTGTGGCACCACCCTACGCTGAACACACCAAACACTCCTGCAGCCCTCCGCCTTGTTGCTCTCCAATGGGAATGTTTTACGTTTTGGTGCTATGGTATTCTCCTACCACATCCAATAAAGGAAATCAAAAACAGACAAACAAGTCTGCACAGGGTCTCTCGCCAGCACGTCAAACACTCCCGCAGCACTCCGCCTCGCTCTGCTCCAATGTGAGTGTTTTAAGATTTTGGTGTCGTGGTATTCTCCTCCTACATCAAAAAAAGGAAAGCAAAAACAGACCAACAAGCCTGCACAGGGTCTCTCACCAGCACGCCAAACACTTCTGCAGCACAATTACGTTCTCTATTGCCAGACAGTTTGACTAAAATCTGTGTGTCATCAGCATAGCTTATTGAGAACAAGTTAAAGGGAAGTGGTGATGGGGCTGGACCTTGAGGGACTCTGTAACACAGTGTTTTCTTTAACTCAGTGGAAAAAACATCTACTTCAACTGATTGTTTCCGGTTGGAAAGAAAACACAATGTCCACTTCAAGCAGTGGCCAACAGTGTCAAAGGCTGCAGAGAGATCCCACAGGATCGGGGTTTCCACACTGTCACCATCCACCTCCGCTATGAGCTGATCCAATATGGATGTAGCGACCATTTGTGTGCTGTGTGTATGTCTAAATCTGTATTGTTCATTCTCCAGACAACCATTTTCCGCAACATACGTTTGAAGTTGGCCCGACCAGTACTAGTTCCTGATGTTTTGCCAGGTAGGACAATGGACATCCTTTGGGGGGGTTGCCAGAGGTAGCAACTGCTATTCTTTGGCTTAAGAAGCTGTACTTAGCTCATGCTAGAAATACCTTAGCAGGTACGGCTGTATCTTGAATAGGATGACTGTAGCTAGCGTAACATGTGAGTATTTTGGAATTTTAAGCTGCACTTGCCGTAGGATAACAGCACACGAGGATATGACTCTGTACCTTGCCTACAACGGCTATCTGCTCTGCCAGAGAGCTGTAATGGAATGGCAGTAAGTGGCTGTAGGAGGCTTGAAGGAATGGCATATGAAAGCCATGCCTCTGACATAGGATGACTCTGCTCTGTGTGTATCTGGGAAATAATGGTTGCACCCCTGGCACATCATAGCAGAACACTAGCTAATAAAGTTGGTAACTGAAACAAATGTATCGTCTTAATCAGTCTTTTGCTATTCTTGTGATGTTGTGGGGGCAAACGGTCATGCAATGTGCCCTCATGCACAGTCACCCAGTGTGAAATGTCTCTTTCACTACCTCTGGCATTTTTGTGAAATGAGGTCCCTCGGTAGGGCAACTGAGAACTGGGTCCGAAATGTCCTAAGCCGAAGGGTCCAGAGAGGCTGTTTTAAGAAGGGTTCTCACCAATGCATTTTACCAGGCATTTGGGAATGCTTTCATGGTTAGGGGATGAGTTATACAGATTGCAGTCCACAACACTCGGTAAAACCATACATAGGTTTGCCACTTTGATGGTATAACGTCACAAGGGTAGCCTGATTGGCAAGGACTGGGGTACAGGGCCCTTAACGACTTATTTCCTGAAGGGAGGTTCATTATGCCACAGACATGGCGGGCGGGACACACTGGCTCAGCACTTGAAATGTTACAATACTATAGGCTACGCGCCTCCTTTCGCACCATGTGGCCCTGCTGCCCGGATGAGCCCCCAGATGCACCAGAAATACACTATGTTGCCAACTCCAGCAGGGCCAGGGGAGTAGTCTCCTCCCTATATAACTTACTACTAGAGAAGATACCAGACCAATTATCCAAAGTACGCGATATATGGGCGAGGGAACTCGACCTCGAAATTTCCGATGCCGTATGGAAGGACATGTGCTCCCACACACACAAGGTCTCCCTTAATTTCTGGTACCGTTGCATACAATACAAATTCCTGAATAGGCTATTTTACACTCCTCAAAAGCTCAATAAATTCAATCAACACCTGACCCACACCTGCCCGAGGTGCCGCAACGATGAGGCGACCATACACACATGTTTTGGACGTGTTCCAGACGCCACCCTTTTTGGAGAGAAATCCTGCAGGCACTCTCTGAGATAACAGGAACTACTATTGAGACAGGCCCACTTGGGGGCTTGTTCGGGGAATGGAACACTGCCATGAACAAGAAATTGCTAACCTTTTTGAATGTCAGTTGTGTGGTGGCTAAGAAATGTATTCCTCAACACTGGAACAACTCCCCGCCCCCCCTTCCTTTTGTAATGTGGCTGAATGCACTCACCTGGACTCAAACATGTGAGGAGGAGTACCTAAACTTGCTACCTTTGCAATCTCGCCCTAGAAACGTATGGACTGAATTCTGCACCTACCTCTCCAACCGTTCTGAGATGGTCACGTGATTTCCTGAACTGCAAATAACTCACGCATTAATTTATGTGATGATATGTATTCTCATAGTATCTTAGCATTGCTGCAACTAAACCCTGTATACTTGCTTGAATATGTGTACTGTATCTGTTCATGCGTTATGGTTTAAATGATTGAACATGTAAGCTGTAATCTTCTGCCAATAAATGAAAGGTAAAAAAAAAAAAAAAAAGAAAATCAAGGGTAGCCTGAATATTTTGAGAAATTAATGAAAGCTGCTGTGTTGTCAATGGTTAGGTTCAACAATGTGTATGACCAGTGGACTGGTCTGGACCGTCAATCAGGGATTCAGATGTTATGTATAGTTATCAGGATGTGTGACCTGCAACACTTGCCTTTGCATGGTCTCATGGCATATTTGGTATAGAGTTGGTTGTTTTTTTAGTCTGGAGAAGAGGGAACAGCAAGCTTGCAGTGCTTTGTGTTGAGGTTTCAGATCGGAAGTACCATGAGCTATACGCGCTTCTATGCTTTCTAAATGAGATGTGTAGGAGGCCTTGAAGCCTTTGGATCCAGAAGAGCGGCCTCGTGATTATAGTGTGGGCGTGTGTTGGCCTGGGGCTGAGTATGTTGGTTGTAGTTAGAGGTGTAGGTTTAGGATCTTCAATGTTTTACAAGACGGTGTTCTTTAAATGCCATGTGCAAGTGGCTGGTTTGCATTTGTGTGTGGAGGGTAAAGTGGAGAGAAATTGAGGTTTTGTCAAAAGGTGAGGGGTTTGCTTGTGGTTTCCACAGTGTTTTCAAATGGTCTTGCTGTCGGTTTCGTTATGGTGAGAGGCGTTTGGCTTTAGTGGTTGTTTCGTGAAGCTGTCTGTGTTGAGATATAGATATTCTGGGACATAGGGAAGGTCCTCCTTTGTAGTTTTGGCACTGGCCAGACTTACAGTCGGTATAGGTTCTTGAGTGTCGTGCAATGTGTTCTAGGTGATAGGTTGGCAGCCAGTATCACATTCCCTGAGCTTGTTTCTGTGCATGAAAGGTGAACTATTTAAGAGTGTCATTTCCGCTGCTTGTAGACTAAATTTTGTTGAGCATTGAAGAGACAGGTTTTGAGATTTTTCCTTAATTTTTAACATGGTTCTTTAGGGTACAGCGCTCCTTGGGCAGCGTATTCACGTGTTCGGCTAACACAGTGGAAAAGGCAGTGCTTCTATGACTTTCAAAATCCCCTGGTCTCTCGTTTCATGATCCTAGGCCTCTGGTTGGTTGGCAGAGTGTGAGTTTGTTTCAGAAGAATTCTGCTCATTGACCTTCAAGTGCTCTGTGCACGACGCAGAGGGCCTTGAACTGGATCCTTTTTTGATTGGTAGCTGGTGGAGTGCTCTCAGAGTTGATGTTCCCTCCTGTTGAGTCTAAGTAATAGTTTAGCTGCTTTGTTGTTGATCCGTAGAAGTTTGTTTTGTGAGGTCGTCTGGCATACCTAGGTAAATGCTGTCGATTCTTCAAACAATCAGGGAGCTGACAGCCAGCATTCGGTGTTCAAACTAGACGCACGGTGTAACCGTTTGGATAGAGGGCAGATGGAAGCAGCAAGCTTTGACTATTGTGTGGACTTGGGGTTCCAGCATGGGTCTGTTGTCAATTAATGTGCTTAGGTTCTTGATAATTGTAGATGGTTTAGGACAGTTACCCATTTCCAAAAGCCATGATAGAGGTGTTTCAGGAGTGGCGGGCTGTGAGGATATCATTATTTCTGTTTTGTTTGGCTTGAGTTTAGGTAGTTGTCCGCTATCCATTCTCTTGTTCACGTAAGGCAATTTCTGAGAGAGGAGCTGGAGTTTTTCCGTTGTTAGTCAGTTTGTATATGATTTGTGTGTCATATGCATAGTTGTAACAGGTGAGCCCATATTATTTCATGATCCAAGGGGTCAGATAGACGATGAAAGGGAGCAGCGACAGATTTGATCCCCGGGAAATCCACAGTTAATGGGTCTTAGGTTCAAACTTAAAAGGGGGAGCCATGTGATTTCTG